>NC_052664.1:15606634-16234711 GCF_016802725.1 Solenopsis invicta
GTTTTATCTAGAGATACATTGTTTCTATGAAGTAAATGCAAAACAAACAAATAAAAATACTGAATACAAAGAAACATTTTTTTTTTGTATGTATAACTTCGACATTTTAGGCGCAAAAAAAGATTTAACACAATTACCGCCAGTTGATGAATAATGCAAATATCGCGTTCATAGCATCCGCCAAAAGAGATTAACGCTTTTCTTCTTAATGACAATTTCCCTGATTTTAATTTTCTATTTAATTTTTAACATTATAAACATTATTGTAATTGAATCAGAATATTGAGAACGACTGTGACGCGAAACACAGTGCGATATTAAAGCCGGGTGTTAATTGGGAAGCCGCCGACACGACAAATGCAGCGGCCGTCGTTGCGCATTCGATATAATTCATACGCTTAGCTGAAAATTAATTGAACTGCCGAGAATTGATATTGGCAGCGAATCATCGGTCCGGCTGTTGAAATCTGACGAAATTTCGATGCAGCGCGATCGAGCGATGGTTCTCGCGCCCACGTAGACTGCGCCGACCAAACATTTGTTGATGTTACAACGAATCATGCGTGTCCCCACTGCAATTACGTGTCTGTAGTACGGAATCACGCTCCGTGGTCTCCTTACACACACGCGAGTATAGTAGAAAGTAAAGATAAATCCGTTTTGTAATACGCGACGAAAATTGTATATGATGTGATGAATATTGCAATCGTGGCCATCTTGCGATGTTAAATTAGAGAATATAAAATTAAATTAGAGAATATAAGATTAAAAAAATTTAATAAAAGTTAAATCAAGGATTTCTCCTTTTACGAAAGTATTATAATTAAATACATTGGATAACGGAAGTTTACGCTGTGTGTTAATTTTACAAGTAGACTTTTAATAAAATTTTCATTTTAGAGTTTTAGTCATTAAAATAAATAATTTCGACGATTAAGATGCGTGGAAAGATGCAAGGTTGTTTTTACTTTTATTTTTATTGAATGTACATTTACGTTACAAGAATGGCATACGTAATGATTATATTTTGTTAGAAGCATTAAAGTGTTCACATATAAAAAATCGTATTTATTATATGTTTGGCGTGTTGCCACTCCATCACCTCGGTAATTAACGCGATAACGCAGCCGGTTGCGGTGGCGGTCGCCGCCGCGCCGCGCCGAAAGTGCAACCTGCTCGATATCGTAGCAAGGAGCTAATTAAATGCGGGCGTAACAGCCGCACGCTTTGATGCTCATCGCTATCGGCCGATGTTTGTTCATTTCCGCGTTCGTCCATAAAGAATGCAAACTCTAATTGGAATTCCATTACCATTAGACGTGCCGCGGCGGAGCCCCGCGCCACGCCGCTCACTCTAAACTGCATATTTCGCAGATTAATTAAAAAGTGTTTTGCATGCAGAATGCAGCGAAAAGAGCGGTACTACGGCACTGCACGCGGCGCGTGTGCGTCCACCGTTTTTTATCCTCGTCAAAGGAGACGGCTGGCCGCTCGGTCCACAGAAGCAGGCTTTATATTTAAAATCTAATTTCTCTTTTTTTTTTTTAATACGCTAAGGGAGTATCCAAAACCCTTTTAAGCGCTCGCTTCGTTAACGGACCATCTCCCGCGCTGCCGTTCTCCATCTTCTTTTTACCACGTGAGTACGGGAATACAATTAATTCATACAATTAATCTACCTAATGCCGCGCATAACTACAGGGAAATATTTTATGTTATATCAAGGGTTATTTATATCTTTCCCCCGGGGGATATGATATCTGTTTTCCACATGTGGTCAGCGCCTAAATATGATTACTATATACGAAATTCGTACCACAAATGTGAATATCCTTGCCTGGTATTATCTATTCATGTTTATTGTTAAAAATACAAGTTACAAACAAAGAGCAACGTAGAAAATGATTTTTAAAAATTATAGAGTTATCAAGTCAAGAGTTTTTTTTTTTTTTTTAATATGATCGAAGATTATTGGTGCAACTATCAAGCGAAATACGCATTTTCACGTATTCGCGTCCATCATCTCGCAAAATCGCCGCTACACTGAAAATGCCTTTTCCTCTCGCAATCGCGCATTGTTTCTCGTTCTAGTAACGACTCATTCCCACCCTCCTGAGCGGTGGGCCTCGTTGAAACGTTGAATTGTAGCTTTCATGCCGGCCGCTCGTAAAGAATTTACCTGCAATTTCCGACAGCCCATCCCTGAATGGAAAGGTGGGATTTCAATAAAACGAAGCGTAACTCACGGTATAGGTTGGCACGTGCAGCACGCAACACGAGCGTACTCGTTTGAGATAACGAGAACTAGGAAGAAAAACAGTGGGAAGTGCACATTTAGAGGAGAGAAAGATCAAAATATACATGCGCCGAGGAGTGGACAGGTCAAAATATGCTCTGTGATAAATTTCCACTTGTATTCAACTACGGAACTTTCTGCTATTTCAACGATGATTATCGCGTTGACGGTGTTCAACGAGTGAGAAAAATGTGTTCGCGATTCGCGTAGGTATCAGGATGAAAACGCGCGATAAGCAATCGCTCGATAGCCACAGCATCGGGGATCGATAACGCAACGAGCCCGATGATTTTCAACATGTTTGTGGCACCGACCAGCGGACCAAGCGGCCGGTGGCCCGGTTTCATGCATTCGCGCGTAAATCGCGATGTGTATGACGTTAAAAAACCGGCCGTACCGGGTTATAAATTTCCAGGGATACCTATACAGCTCGCGCATCTCCCAAAACCCTATCGTGCGTATCGTCCTACAGTTCGCACATGACTACCGCCGCGAACGGAAATTCTGATCGACGTTTCGATCATCTCGAATGTCAAAATAAATGCCCGATTAATTCTATAATTACGAGATCATTAGGATAATAAAATAATGCGTTGTTATTACTAATTATTAAAAATACAATATGTAATTGATTTTTTTTCTTTCTCCTAAAAAGCAAAATTTTCAAATTATTTTGCAGTCTTAAATAAAATGTCAGAGGAGCAAACTGAACACCTTAATAGATATTTAGGTGTTGAATGATAACAGCAACAATTAATTGAAAATCATGTTAATATAAATTGTATCAAATTTTTTTTACTAATTTGTTATTTTAAAATAACGCGAATTGTGTTATCTAAAATTACAGCAGTATATTATTCTGTCTAACGCAACATCACACGTTCTACAAACATAAATCATATCGTAATTAATAAAAAGTTTCAAAACAATTATGTTAGCAGCAAGAACTTCACTTAATTAATTGTTATTGTCTTCGCTGTAGATATCAAAATATCTTGTTTGTTATTTTATCTCACACACAAATAATTACGTGCAATAAAAATATTTTTACTATTTTTGTTTATGAACTATTTCGACGTGTCATCTGTCTTCTGTAATTTTGTTCACTTGAAAATCTCTTACGGTCTTGAGGTTCCGCGATAAAACTTGACAGAAGAGATAGCAAGGAGAGAGAACAGTATTTCATTACGTCTTGCGTTATAAATATTCATTTTGTCACTTCTTGATTGAATATTTTGTGGAATTGTTTCGTCATAGCCACCAAGCTTAAAATTATTCTGATTGATTCTTTCGCGCAACAGTCAACTAGATATTTTTAGTTGAATCAAATGGAAGTACCGTGAGATAAAGCAATATTAGAGGATTCTTCTCTAATGAACTTTTATTACAGTTTATTGCACTTTAATTAGAAGTTTCTATTTATGATCAAAATAAGCTAAAATTTCGGAGAAATTAAGAAGATTTTTCCGACGATTATTTAAAAATTAAAATATTACATGTTTATATTCCATAAATTTTATTCTTCGCTTCTTTAAATATTTTGATAATTGTTGAAATAACACAAAAAGTTCCATCTTATTTTTATTAAAAGGAAATCCATTTCAAATTAACCAAAGAAATTAACCATAGATGAAAAAGATAACAACGGAGTTGGTCCACTGCGTTTCCCTAGTTCTCCCCTTCTATTTCTTTTCTTCGTTGTCATTCAGCAGCAAAAAGAGAACGTTTTATTTGATAGGGAACAGTGGCTGATTGACCTCATCTAGTTGCGAGCACGACCCCTCCTGCCCCATTTCGCTCAGTAAAAGAACAATAAGCGTCATAATAGCGAGGAGCTTCGCTAGTGATTGCACCGAAAGTTTGCGACTTCGTTCTGGAAAGGTAAAGAGTTATAGCGAGAAAGAAATGGCGGAGAGAGAAACACGGACGGTCTTCGTCGATGGTAGAGTCAATGGGAAAAGTAGAGGGGAGCGAAGGGAAATTGCATTTTAACTTAATCGGGAGGCGGAACTCGAAACTTTCGCGACGAAAACGGAGTGGCAAAGTCCCGTAGCGCTGTAATCGAATGATCGAGCCGGCATTAAGTCAACTATCGGCTAATGGACCGGGAGTGCGCGGATAAAAAAGAACGCAGTGCAAATTCCCCACGGGTCATTGGAAGGGTGGTCTTAATGCAGGTACACCTGCTGCAAGTGGGGAATTATTTTCTATTGCACGATTAACAACGCGATAAAGGCACGTAATGCCCGCGTATCTGAGACAATAAAGCGATACAAAAAAAGGGAGATGACGTTTTAATACACTCGTATATTTATTTATGATTACAATCAAGGCAAAAAAAGAAAAGCTCTGCTATTGACGCACCAATAAAAATTTTTATTTTTTGATGTCTGACACTTCGGGGAACCTTTGGTATAATTTTTGCATATATCAGACACGAAAGATATTCTATTAAATCTTCCATTAAATATTCTATTAAATATGCTGATGCTAATTTCATTTTAAAGCGAAAAGAAGAATACTAAAGACAAGGTTACAAGATAAAATTGTTCATATTTCCACGGAAATTATTTGAATTCTTATTTCTGAATTACAAAAATGTTCATTTTTTGATGTTGATTGATGAAACTTTTGTAGATGTGACTAAAATATTTATTAGGAAAAGATTTATACAAAAATGATATTAAAATATGTAAAAATCACATGAGAACTTGTTATTTCTATAACAGTTTCTTATTCTTATCCTGAGTCTTATTCTTTTGTGCTTATAATGGAATGTTTGACTTCTGTATATTGTACAGTATACGAATGTTCTGTTATAGCTGAGTTCTTGGTTTTGTGTAAGAAACTTCTTTCAAGAAAGAATTGGCGTATTTGAAATCTAAAATTTGAAACTCTCCACGCAAATAATACGTCACTTAATATGGATAAATGTAAAGTAGCGCTTACTGAACGTAATAAGCGGATTATTAAAGGGGATTACATTTTAAACGACACGAAAAGCTTGATATATCCCATCTATGAACGATATATTTTGCTTTTTGCTTCGAATTTGTGCAATAGCCGTATATTAATATTTGACAATTTTCATTAAATAGTTTTTTGGTTGGATAAGCCCAATCATCAGTTTCTATATATAACTTTTTTTCGTCAATAAATCATAGAATGAAGTCGGTGTAATTTTTGTCATGAATTCTAGTTTCAAATGTGTATTTGTGCACGGTGCGGCATAATTTTTAAGCTTAGGTATATTTTATTACGTTTATTTCCAGATAGTGAAAAAACGCAATATTGGAATAAAATAAATATAAAATGTAAATAAATAATGTTTATAAATTTCGTCTACTGTTTCTGTGATTAATAAAAAATTAATTTTTCCTCTATTCACGTTACACTTTTTTTTACATTGTTTATTTACATGAATAAAAGTTAATTGAAATGCTATTTATCGTAAAATCATTTAGTGTTTAATTTGTTAAATAAGGATTGTCATTAAATTAGAATTTATATGTGAAATTTGTAAAAATTATTTGTTTACACTTTACATTTTTTTGCCATTAACGTTATTGAAAATTGAGATCACACCAGGATCTCTGTCCAAATATATTTCTCGACGGAGTCCGCGTTTATTCCAAATCGTGGAAACGTTTTAACTCGCCTGCTGGTGATATTAAGACATTCCCAAGTGCACCGTACTATTTCTTTACTGTTTATGTGTTTGTCCGTGCTTTAATATTCGCGACTAGGTAGCGCCAGGACACTCTTGGCTTTTTCCTTTCATAAAGTTCTTCCGTGACAATGCTTACTGTTTTGTACCTCTTAAGCGATTCTCCCGTATGCTACAAAGCTATGTACGACTACTTTACATTACCTCGGCTACAGGGGCTTCAGTCGATTTATGAGCTGTAAAATATACTTTTTTCTTGGCAATTTTAACATGAATTGTCAGGATTACTATATTTTTTCGATTTATGTGCAGTGTAAAAACTGTTGATAAAAATGAAATATTTCAAAGCTGTGCAATGTATTATTCTCCTCTAATATTTTTTTTAGCATTATTTTATCAAGTTGTCCAAATCTTTTAGAACAATTTTGTTAAAATTATTATTGTTTTGTGAGATATCATCGATGCATATTCGCAGGATGCCCCTCCAATGGGCAACCCAAATTACCCATAGAGTGAAGCAAGTCAGGCGAGGTATAGACAAATATTTGTGCACTCGAAGACAATCCAGCAATCGGTGATGCGATATTTTGATTCGATTTGGCGGTTCACGTTGACATTACGCGCTTCGCATAATTCGTGCGGACACCCAATTTGTGCGTGTGATGAATACGTCAGGAATATGTAGGGGAAGAACGTGTCCAATAATAGCGCGCTATATATTATGCACGTAATTTGTAAATCTAAATGTTAAAATTCACGTCGTAAAGAACGCCGTAAACTCGAACGAAGCGATTACGTGCGCGCACATAATCATTATTAAAGTCGGATTAGTTGGATTTTCTCGATCAAACTCGGCGAACTTTTTGAAATTATTTCGATAAATGGAGCCTCAGGAAGAGCTGCCTCAGAAAGAGAGAGAGAGAGAGAGAGAGAGAGAGAGAGAGAGAGAGAGAGAGACAGAGAGAGATTAAATGCGTTTGATTGGCAATCGTTGTTTTTGACAAACGATTAATACGTCATTGCGATTAATGGAACGTCAGCCTTAATGATCTGACATGACATCCAATTACATCACCAAGAGGCTAACTTAATGAACAATACGAACAAATCAATTCTCATGATGCAAAAAAGGGAAGAATATAAAACTGATCTCTTCGCAATTTTTAGAATAAAAATTCTTTTCTTTGATTTTATATTCTACATCAATTAATAATCTTTTCAATACACATACATATATATATTTTTATATATTTGTACTTTTAACAAATATTAAAACGTTGTATTTCTATTATAGCATATCAAAATGTTTTATTTCTGTTCCCGTGTTTTAAATACTTAAAAACGATTTTAAACTGTGTTTAGATTTAAAACACTAAAATTGAAAAAAAATCTTTAACAATTTTAAACGTTTTAACGTTTTAAATCGAAATACCGTTTAAAACTAAAATTTTTAAGTATCTAAAAAATGAAAGATAGAAATTTAAACATTTTAATATCTCGGAATTAAACACACGTTTTTAGTGTTTTAAATATAATTTATAAATATCTAACAAAAGAAAGCAAGATAAATATTCTTTGAACGAGAAAGAAGTAAAAAAGTTTAAAAAATATGTATAATCTATTTAAATAATTTAAATACTAGCTTTTAGTATCAAGCATAACGAGCAATTGCTAAAATAATTGTGTAACAATGAACAAGGACTGAATTTCTTGCAAAAGAATTTTATGTTCCCTCAATAATACAATTTTTCGAATGTCAAATATCTTTTTTCAAGATATTTTAAATTTTCATGCGAATAATTAATCAATACTATTCATGTAAGTAGAATCTTCTACCACTAGGTCGTACTACGTGCTTCCGATATATGCGCTCGCGATATATCTCAAAGAAATCCGTGTAGCAGCTCGCATTCGTGATCATAATGCAACCAGAATATGCGGAATATGCTCGGGAACGGTTTAAATGGGATTATATCTCTAATGGGAAGGAGCGGGGATCAGCGGCATCCAACTCGAGGTCACCAAGCAGGAAGTAGCGTGATTACGTATTGAATAGGGATAATTATTCAACGGATTGTCGGACGTCGCGCGGCGTATACACAATCGTCTAGACCTAGACGTTTCATCGGCAAACCTATGCATGTCCGGTACAATTTCGTGATAAGGCCTTAGGATATAGACACCTACAGTGTTCCTGCCTGAATCCGGTTCACAATTGACATCACGGCGAAATTGGTATTTAAGGCCAGGTATCGTTGCCAATTCGAAGGATCGACTGCCAAACGGCACGGCCGTTTGGACACGCCACCTGTTTGCTTGCTATTCGCTGTTTCAGAGATCTGACTCTGCCTGCGGATTCTGCCTTCGCGTAGTCGGAGTCAAATTTATGACTCCCGATCTCTGTAGCTATGATTTTGAATTATGACTTTTGCGGCAATAAGGTATATCACTTTGCAGTAAAATATAAGTAAACGATTATTTTATTCATAACGGCTATCTTTTTGTGAAAGAGGATTATAATTATTGATAAGGGAATACTAATTGATCGCATTTTACATATATTGAAAAAAGTAAAATTCAGATTAAATAAAATTATATTTATGAATTTATTCTCTCATATTAAATGCAATATATTTTTACGACGTAATAAAACTAATAAAACTTTTTAATGCATCCTTTGAAAAAAAAAGATTACTGATTTAAATAAGCTTTTGATACCGACACATTTAAATTCGCTAAAAAATGAACTTATAAAATATATTATTGGTTTTTTTATCATTAATTTTTTCGTGAATTTTTGCAATATAAATGAGCTACGAGAGAACTCATTTATATTGATGCATAATGCAAGAAAGGATTACATATGATTTCTCGCTTTTGATATATCATAATGCAGTATCACGGCTGCAGTGACGGATCGGGAGCTTTAATGCGACGATACATGGCGTTTTGCGCTATGAACTGTGCCTTGCATGAATGTTGCAGCGATAAATCGTGCGTTCGGGAGTCGTCACGTTCGCACTGGAGATGAATGTTATGACAACGTCGTGGAATTTCACTACTCTGAAGTGCTTCGTCCAGGGAATATCATGAGGGAAATACGTGCTTTGCGCGAAATTCTGCAGCGGATACCAATTATTCAGGTCGTTTGCTTTTGATAGAAGTAATCTTTGAAATACTTAAAATATTAAAATATTAAGAAAAGTGATTAAACAAAGTTCTTGATCCTTCTGCTAATTAAGATGAATACAGTAAATATAATATAATTAATGTTTTTCAATACTTTGTATCAAAGCAACTAAATCCTGTATAATAACATTGATATTTTTCAATCTTTTCTCTTCATGAAAATATTGTGAAAATTTAATAAATATTAAAAGGATGCGCAATTTGCTCTATATTAAATTTCTCTCTTTCTTTCTCTTTCTCTCTCTCATTAACTGTATTATTATCTACATATATATTATTATATTCTATACAATCTATAATAATTTAACCAAATCTCTACTAAACCTATTAATACTATTAATATAATTAATTATTATTAATTATTGTCGTGCGCAGAATTATTAACAAATTTAGAACAATCAGAATAGTAATGCGTTCATAGCTTTTCCGTTGTTAATTTATTTCTGAATGAATTCTATTTTTTAATGAAAACATGTATCATGTAGCGTAAGTCAAAAGTTCAATAGGCGACGAAGATTAAGTTAATATCAGTGTCTGTAATCCCGGTTTTCTAGTGACTGTTTTGTCTCAGCCTCTCATCGTCTATTTGTCGTACTTTAGACTAACAATAGAAAAAAAAAGAATAAAAGAAAAAACAAAATTTACCAATAGAAGAAAGGTTTAATCGGATCGATGATGTATAAGAAATCGAAAGCGTCAAAACGATCAGTCAGTCTAACGAGCAACCCAATCGCAAACTAACCCGATTTAATTCCGCGTCATATAACGGATAAGGGCCTGAGCAGAAAGACAGTCATAATAAAGTCATATCTATAGTCGTAATCGTAAGCAGTAATCTATTGCACAAACAATTGACGTTAATCATTGTTCGTATCAATGCCGTACGAAACAATTGACGTTTGCAATCAATCGTATGACTGACGATTAACGTCAATTGTTTGTGGCGCTCATTGAACTTACGACGACTATGTTTCTATTACGGCCATCTTTCTGCTCAGGCCTTAACATTTCGAAGTTTAATAAGGTCGTGACTCGGGTCAATAATCCCTGGGCATTGTTGCAGACTTTACCAATTAAACGGTCGTTACATCGCAAAACATTTTGTGACAATAAAGTAAACTTACAAACGAAACCACAACGTGAATATTGATTTATTCTCACTGAATACGAACGGCATACAATAATTTTGCTTTGTAAAATGTTGCTTTTGTTAAAATATATCTTTTCGTTCAAGAACTTTTTTTTTAAAGTGATGTGATCGCAAACTGTGCTTACAAAATTGCATTACGATAAAATTCCCACGTTTCCAATATGATTGGCAATACGCGAGCACTACATAATTTCTCCCGTCAATAACCAGAATTCTGTCCTCGATATACGAGAACTCCGTTGCATATCGACGAACAAGAACATATTGGACATTCCACTTCGACGATCTACAGTCTGTGCTCCCCGTAGCCAAAAATGAAGAATCTGTCGTCGAGCTCTGACTTGTCAAAGAGAGAGAGAGAGGGGGGGGAGGGAGGAGGAACAAGAAAGATTGTTGAATAGATAGATAGGGTGGATAAATAGAAGGTTTATTCTGTCGTGAGAGATTAAATTCTCACTAAAGATAATCGGATTTCACACAAAAGGAACTAACCGATAATTTAATACCAATATTTAACATAACTGCAATGTAACAATACAATTCCAAGTTTGAAAATTGGATTTCTACGGTATCAAAAAAGAATGTAATATACATAAACACGAATACAGAGATTTAAATTACAAATAGAACACACACACGTTCCATTATAAATAGATAACGAATGAATTCCACAATTCTTTAGAGAAAAGCCAGAAAAACAAAAACCCTATCGACTACGTTAAAATTCTAAAAATGGGATATTGACTTTACGGAAATGAATATTTGAAATCATAGCACACATCCCGTGTGTATGTCCATTGTAAAATAAATCCCTCTAACCAACTTTTTTATTTACACGATGCACGCTACATGTAGATTTTGCTGCGATATTAAACAGGGAATGAAACACAGCGCGATGCTCGTGGAATCGTCATTGGTCTCATATATCCCTTCTTCAAATTCTATGCTCGCAGCGCGAGGAAAGGAATCATCTAGATTTATGTCGGCAAATAATTTATTCAAATCCTCACTGCATCTAGCTGAACCCCCGTTGTTCCCCTCTATGCCGATAGAGAGCTGGAAGAGCTCGAAAGCGTATCCCATCGAATCTTTGTACTGATAGAAAAAAGAAAGAAAGAAGAGGGAAAAAGAGATGACGAGAAATCGGTAGAGCTGCAAACAAGTGGACGTACGTGCGATGCGTAGAGAGAGGCTTTTCTCATTGTTATGTTGTTCATCGTTTCGCTATTCTGCCTGTATCCTCGAGACTTTTACTTTTCGACATTGCAAGCATCGACAACATGAACGTTAAATCGTATGTTATTTTGAAATGTTCGCGGATTTGCTCTCTTATCTCTACAATATATAGTCATAGCAATTGATCACATCTTATTCTTTATTTTTCCAACTAAAGTGCACTCAAGATATCCACTTTTTTCATATCTTGAACGGATTTTTCCCGTGATTTAGAATATGTAAACGTGCTCATTTCAAGTTTAATGCTGCTAAGGCTCGTTCTAATAGTGATAAACGCGCGAGAGGTAAAAGTAAGGAATTTTAAATGGTCGTTTAATTATTCTCATCTTTAATTTAGTTCATTATGATTCTTCGTGTAATTAACCACTCATTAAGCAAAACATTAACATAATGTAAAGACTTATATACTCATTCTTTTACCAACGAGCCTTCCTTTACACGGAAGTGGAGACAAAACACACGCTTTTCTCAAATAAATTGCACCAGTCATGCAAAATCAAAATATGAAATTAAATCCGTTTGCAACTTTATGTGTCATTAAAACTTTAGGAAATTTTTTGAATATTTTTGTGCTTACGTGTAAAGTTTTACGATGGATACGCGAGTTTGAAAATCGACGAACCGCGAATAAACATGCTAAGCATAATCGACGTTTATCGAGCATATATCCGAATATATGAGGGTTATTCGGAAAGTAGGATCCGATTTCTTATAAATTCCATATTTGTTTTCAGATCTTACTTTCCGAATAACCCTCGTATGTTAAAAATCCCTGAATCTAACTATCGTACTTGAACGACTGAATGATTGCGCAATTCGATTCATTCATTTATATGTACTTATAATATAATTTACTGTAAATAATCATTAATATCTTACTGGAAGCGATTTTAGGAAAGTTTCAAGATTATAATTGAACATGATGGGTACGGTATGCGATATAGCTGAAGAGATTAATGCTTTCAAGCAGTATCTGTTCATCGTCGCAGTGGCTTATACTATCAGTTGCGACATTGCCGCCCGTGTTCCGGGCGTGACCAAAACGGATCGAGGTTTCATGTTTACGGGGTGAGAACGCGGTGCGTGCAACGCGTGCACTTACTCGCCACCTGCGGGGAGTATTTACTCCGTTTACAGGCCTCTTGTGTATGTTTCGGTGCATTGTTACCTACATCTATAGCGGTGCCACGCTGTTGTTGCCAATAGGCAGGTCGCATTCGTGACATCGTCGAAGTGAACCGCGCAATACGTGTAGCTTGCCTTGCTCGTCGTTCGATTCCCGACGTGGCAAGTGATACGTGTGTATAGTGAATACGTAGTTTCGAGCGAGACGGCGACTGTTTCGTACGATAACATTATGGTTAATAGAAACGATATATGTGTTTACACATGCCGTATTCTAACGTTAGTAATATGTATTTCAATTTAAAGTTCTTCTTAGATCGTAGAATTTGCACTTAACAAAATTGAATACGTAAAACGATAATGCAGTAAAAGCTACATGTTCGCATGGGAGTTACGTCCGCCTCCCTACAAAACTATCATGCATATAGAAATAACGAGCGCAGAAAAGAAAAAAAAATGTATATTGGAAAATTAAAGTTTATGTGAAAAAATAATCCAACGAAGAAATAAAAAGCAATTTTTATTCTTCGTCTCCCATTTGTTTGTGTTTGTTTTTTCGTGTTTACTTGTTGTGTTTTATATTCGTATTTATATGTTACGTTCTTTTATTTTAACATAAAAATAGTTTTTACACAAAAACTAAAAGTATTGAATTTTCTTTATATTCAGTATAGTATTATTTTTGTTAATTGCTTCGCAAGTTTTTTAGGTCTATAAATAAAAGAACCGTCGCAAAATCTTTTGAAACACAAATATGTGAATAACGCTCGATGTTTTCTTCCTCACTCTTTCGATAGCTATCTTTCAGATAAAGATATTTGTCAATTGATTAAAAATTCATTTTCTTCACTGAAATCTCTGGTTACGTATCTAGTTATTCGTCATACTATTAACTTTCGATACAAAATATACTAAAATTTTACTGGAAATTACCACATTCTCCGGAAAATGTATCACGGATAAAGTTACCTAGAGGTGAAGAAATCAGGCATAAATAATATAGCAATACAGGAATTCTACTATATATGTTATATTACTTATATATGTTCTCAACGATATCTAACAGAGGAAATCATAAAAGGATTCGTTTGTAAAACAGAATTAGTGAATGATCAATCAAAAGATGCGGAAAGCTTTCTTCCTCACCGGCCAAATAAGAATTTGGCAAGATGATCTTCCTGCGGGTTATCTTGAATCGCAAGATTTCCTCGAAATTGCTGACGGCTAGATAAATTTATCACAGAGTGGATCGCCCGTCCAACTCTCATGTTCGTCGCTCAATTCATCTCTCTCCGGTTTTCCTTAGTACGGAAGGGGGTATGATCTCTGAACGTGATCCCATCGAATGCTCTCAATGAGCATTCCTGCTATTCCGAGCCTCGCGGCTGTCAACGAACGAGACAACAGATATCGATTAGGATAATGCTTACAGGGTTACTATGTCGCGGCTGTACTAACTACAATTACTGGTAAACTCATTTTCATGATGAAATTGAACGTCACGTTATACACAATATCTCAAGTTTCCCGTGTTTCTCTTCGTCAATGAATCCTATCGTCAACGTAGTCGGTTCTCCGTAAAAGTTTAAATCGAACCAATCTATTCTAGGCGTTCAATTTTATTTATACCTGCTTTCATTTCATTACACGGACACAATTCATTTCATTTATGCTATGATTTAAAGCTCGTGCATGTTAAAGCTATTGTTTACGGTTTTACGCTTTATTCTTATATATCATCTTGAATGCTAAATATAATATAACCTTGTGATTCTTAATTTTATCAGTTAAAATGAAGATCACATTTAATCAACGTAACAATATGTAATAATGTGAAAATTAAAGAAGCTATGTCCTGCTTCAAATGCGTTATGAAAACGCGAGCTTATTTCCGTCTAGCTTATTCGGGTACGTGAGACGGCGCATGCATGAGATCTAGCTTGAATGCGACAGAATTCGCCGAATTCCGATAATGCACCCTCGGTCGACCAGGAATTAATCGTCGGAGGGGAGAAACAGGGTGGTAATCGAAAAACGTCACGTCCAGCGGATATGGTAAATGTCATTATAGATTACTTGGAAATGACAGTGAGAAAGAGAGATGGAGCGAGAGAAAAGAGAAAGGAGAGATAAGTCGCTTATGCACACGAGTTTGTTTTTCTGTGAGAATAAACAACCCGTGCTTGAAATATTTCGCGAAACATTTATTTTTTATACAAAAATTGAAAAATCCTCTTGTATGTATATAGAATTTATGATTTTTTATTCAACTTTACGCGTATGTAAACGGTAGAAGTTTATTCTCTAGGCAAAGTAAAAATACCTTGAGTTCAATCTCGTGCGAAATCAATTTAAATATAATGTCAAAGCGAATCCGCGAAGTACATCAGCTAATGACGAAAAAACATGTGAGATATTAATTCGCGGGAATGAAAGTACTTCAAACTGACTTTTTTTTGCAAGGACTAATTTAAATATGATATGTCCCGTAAAAACTCGCGTGAGCTTGTTAGCAGATAAAAGTAAAAATGATTATAAAATCGAATTTTCAAAATGGTTTCGATACCGTGAAACGGCAGTGCAAAGTGCCGCGTGTGGTAAAATATTTAAAAGCAAAGTGTTTAAATGCAGCACGTATGTCCAGTTGGCCTACGAAACTTTTCTACAGGCAATCTGACGCAGTCAAAGTTTGCGAAAACGTTCAAAGTTCAATTAAATATTACATATTTTTGTTTGGTTCCATGTGAAAAGTAAAAGAGCTCTAACATATTATTCAAATTAATCAGAGTAATATTAAAAATATGAAGGCCTAAAGTAGAAAGTAAGCAATAAGTGCAAAAAGTATATTAATTAAAAACTCCGCTCCTCCCTTCTCTTTCTCTCTTGTCCCCCCTTTCTTCTTCCTTCTTATTGAATACTTACCTTTTTATTTTTATATTATACTGTTAACAATTTTAAAACAGAATAATAAACGTTTAACAAAAAAGTGACATTTTTGATACTAAAATAAGACTACTTTCTATAGTTTTATAGATGCTAAATATAAATCCAGTTTCCAAATTGCTCTATTGCATCATACAGAGAAATTTGCAATTAAATTTGCAAAAAGTGTTATTTTCACGTACTTTATCATATTACAACTACGATATATTACATGTTAGAGGAGTTTTATTGCAATCAAAATTAAGCATGTTGTTAAGTCTTTCAGCCCTCAAAAGAAATGTTTTGTGCTATAATTAATAAGATATTTGTAATTAAATATAAGATGTATTTTTTGCTAAAATTAAAATGATTTAATTTCCATCATACACTAATTCCATCATTTCGAACTCGTCAATTTTAGAATTTGTATTCAGTATCACGAAAGAGTTCTATACATAAATTTTGAAAACAATTTGGACGCTATAAATTTTAACGCCATATCTCTACCATATTAAATCCATTTTGAATTTATCAATTTTGACATTGGATTCGTATTTAGTACGAAAATTGTACCTAAAAAATTGTTTAGTTTAAAGAAATATAGTTGAAAGTTATTTGATAAATTGTCAAAGATTTACTTCACAGTTTTTCCACAATAAATATTATATTTAACCGTAGTATTTTATTAATCACAATAGCCGACACTAAAAATTTTTTTTGACAATCAAAAGTTTTAACAATATTTTTAAATTTATTTTGATTGTAATAAAATTTCTTCAGTACGGTGTTATATCATAGTTATAATACAACAAAGTACATGAAAAACCAATTTTAAAATTTAATTGTAAATTTTTTTAAATTATGAAATGGTAGAACAATCTGAAAAGCGGATTCGTATTCAGCGTCCAAAACACTATAGAAAATGACTAGTCCCATTATAATGGTTTTTTTTTTAATTGTGTAATGAATTTATTGCTTTTTTACTTGCATGACCCCGTTCTTGACTCAATCAGAGTCGGTATAGTCTCTATTTACTATTATGTTTATTGTAACGTTGTTTGCTTTAGATACACTCCAAAGTTTGATTACGTATTCACCATTTATTTGTTAAGTATACAATCACAATTGATGAAGGCTGTATGCAATTAAAATTTATTCTGACGTATGACGTTAATTTTATAAATTGATATTTAATTTTGTATTATTTATTGAACTTCTTCCATTTTGCTTATTTTTTGGTTTTTTTTTAGCAAAATATATTTTTTAATTTAATCTTTTATGATAATGTATAAAGTTTCAAAATTTTGTATTCGGAATTTTGTTTAATACGAGAGAGAGAGTAAGATTCTTTTATCTTTATTAATTTCTCATATCAGAATTGTTATTGTTATTTTAAAACAGATTCGATATATTAGAAAATAAAATGTCTATAGTAGAATACAATTATTATATTTTGATTTTTTTTATTGTTGAGTGCACAGAAGAAACAAGTCTATAAAAGACCATTTTGTTGCAGTTTTATATAAATAATTTTTAAATAAGTAAATGTATTCAAATAAACGTTTGCATGAATAATTAGCTTTATATTTTGTATATGTAAAAAATTTGATTTAATTCGTGATGCTACTTTTTCATTATATTTGCAAATAAGTGTTACAAAACACGATTTTACATCAAATTTAAGAGTAAACAAAAAATGAAAAATAATTTTTAATCCAATAAGAGAATTATGTTTTTTACCAGATATTCAAGTATAATAAGAGAATAATATCTAAAATTTAAAAATTTTTGGTAATACTTTGAAATAAAACATTTATAGTTTTTTACTTGGTTACTGAAAAATTTTTGTTACTTTTTGTTACTGAAAAATTATAAAAATATGATTCTTCCTGCACTCGATTTGAATAATCCTATACTCCAGTTATACTTTTTATACTTCAAATTCGATTTTTTCTCGATTGTTGTTTATTATGTTTGCAGTGTATTGAGTACGAATTCGTATGTTTATTAAACCCAAATGATTATATGGATTAGTTATCCCCCGTGGAATAGTAGAACTACATAATAATTTTGTAATTAATTAGATTATATAGCAAATAAATTTAAAGCTTAACACTCT
This sequence comes from Solenopsis invicta, assembly GCF_016802725.1. Classification (NCBI taxonomy): domain Eukaryota; kingdom Metazoa; phylum Arthropoda; class Insecta; order Hymenoptera; family Formicidae; genus Solenopsis; species Solenopsis invicta. Next base: position 15,624,339 of record NC_052664.1, read on the forward strand.
CTGTTCTAACATAAAATTATATACGAGTACAAAAGAGAAATGTTTTTTTAGATTTAAAAAATGTTTTTAAATCCAAAGAAATTTACTTATTATTAGCACAAATTTATTGATGAGTTATAGTCTAGCAATAGGCACATGCATGAGTAAGAAGATTTTATAAACTGATATCGAATTTAAAATTAAAGCTAGAAATAATAACTCAAATTAATTTTATTGTCTTTAATAATAATGTTATAAACATCTTAAAAAATTGTAAAGATCTTACTGCGAAAAATATCACCTCAATCCAGATTCAAATCTGAAGTTTCTTCATTTCGTGACGGACATTATACCAATTCGACCATATGCAATGATATTTATCGCAATAAATTTTTTACAATTTGAAAGATGCTTGTATTATTAAACTTGACGATCGATCAAATTAAAGATATCATTTCTAGCTTCAGTTTACGATTGTATTTTGTAAGTTCGAATATCGGCACGGAAAATAATAAAATTGAAAGTTTAATAAATGACATGGAAATATTATTAAGTAAAGATCCGCTTTGATCGAAAAATAATACTGCTTATTCCTGGTATTATGTAAAAGATGATAATGTACCATTTTCTAACTTTATTTTTTATTTTATAATGGATGTAAACTTTTTATGATGGAAAAATCTTTTAGTGTCGCGTTTCCATTGGCATGGCACACTTATTTCAAACAATCTACAACTTTGAGAAAAAAATTTGAAAATCTAATTTATGCAAATTGTGCTAATGTAATGTGTCACGCGCCACGCTATCCTTTTTATTATAAATAGGATACCGTGAGATGTTGTATTAGACTATAAAATCACCTTTATGGGTATATCGAAAGCGGTGTTTGACACACACAACGAGAAGAACGATAAGATGCTGACCACGTAGCAGGCATCGCGGTTCTTGAAGGATTTTGGCCAGTTCGAGCGTAGGATTATCGTTAAAGAGTCCATCGCTGGTGCACGGTCGATTGACCGAACATCCGCGAACCACAAGAGTAAAGAAGAAGAGGAAAGGTTCGTACGGGTCGTAGCACAAATTGCCGAACCTAACTTCAACTTCCGCTTCTTTCTCGCTGACATCATAGATCGGTGAACAACGTCAGTCCTCAAATTATAGGATCAACGCCATTTATCTCTGTCATTATGTGCGCCGTATAAACGATCGCCCGATTAAAATCTTGATGGGAGAATTTTACCTTCGACGTATTACCTTGGAAATTTATCTCAAAGGTAAACGTACTCAATGAATACGATAATATCTACGATTTCGCTTTGAGACACCGATATCTGAAATAGTCTAAATGAAATGACCGATATCCGATATCTAAATGCAAATGCCAAATGACCGATATCTGAAATAGTCTAAATGAAATGACCTGACCGTAATCTGAAATGACCAATAACATTTTCTAAAATGATTGGATAAATGGAAGAATATTCCATATAACGTTTCCCTTTTTTTTTTATTAAAAAAAAAGTATAAACAGGAATTGAAAAAGAAACTGAAAATTCTGATTTGACTATTTAGAAAATTTTAACTTAACTGATGTGCTGTGACTAGAAAATGGCGTTAGACATATTAAGTAAATCTTTTCCAAACTGACTTGCTCTTAAATGGAGCCAATGTGAGATTATCTTACATTCCCGATTTCTACCAGATTTCTGCTGACACCACACAATCTCACAAACTGAACATGCGGGATTACCAACCACGCGATACGCCAATCGTGTAACTGAGACTGCTTTCAAACATTGTTATCTGTCGAATGTGTCCTCTTTAGTACTTTATTATGTTAGAAGTTTTATGGGACAAGATATCTTTTCAGAGAAAAGATGTTCTTCCAAAGAAAGAATTAAAAAAGTTATTTCACATTAATTAGTATTGTTTTTGTTTAGTAATTTTCTAAGTCGTTTGTATTTCTTTATTACAATTCAAATTTCATGTAGATACGCATGTGTTTAAAAACTTAAAGATAAAGATTAAACTAGATAATTATTAATTTTTGTAATTCTAGAATTCTGGAAACATGATCATTGACAAACAAACGTTGGATTAAAAATTATATTGAAAGTAAGATTCTTAGGTGGAGATAGCTCTGAAGTATGTTAAAATATTGTGTTAAACATGTTTCATATTTTCAAACGTTTGATGTACTCTTTTAAAGAAGACTAATTTCAACAAAAACTTTAGACTAAGTATTCTTGAATAGAATTACGTTTTTCTCCGTAAGAAAAACGACCACTAAAAGACGTTATATCTTTGAATTCGCGATGGCTCGATATCTCGCACGAGATTGTGCTTCCTCAGATGACTATTTCGAGCTCTGCTGGAGCAACCATCTCCATCAAAAAATTCCTTCCGCGTCATCGACGGCGCCGGCAGGCGACGTCGCCTTTTATTGCGGAAGGCGATCCGAGTTTTCTAAGGATCCGCAGCTGCGGCACGCTGCTGCTCTCGAAAGAAGTTCATGCGAACGATCCAGCTGTTCGCGACAGCTCGTCGCTGTCGAAGCTCCCCGTGATACCGGATGCGGAAGTTTTTCACCGTTTCTCCCTTATATCGTGTTATGCCCTAGTAACTCGATCCCCTTGCTTATTTGTTTGTTCGTTAGCTAGGACTTTCCTACCATCGATCAGCGCCGTTCGTATATACTCTTGTGCGTAGACATGTATCCACGCGCGTCACACACGACATACAATTTAGAAGACAGCTTTTTATCCTCCCGGCAGTTTTCTTCGTCCAAATTTTCTCCTAGTGAGATTGGTTTCCGGCAAAGCAGCCGACATCGCGCAGTCATGGCTTATTTCGCGTTTGCCCTCTGTCAGTTTACGATGAGCGTTGGGGTAAACGCGTTTGTTTGCTTACATCCATGCAATCATGTTACGGTTCGATATGGATGTTTATCCAAGAATGAGTTATCTCACATGTACAAGTGGATAGAACAGAACACATCATCGTGTTCGAAAAGCCAAGCTGATACCAAATAAATATTATATTTTTATCAGTTGGATATTATATTTTTATTATTCTATGATCGTCTAATTCTTTAAAATTTATCTGCAGAAATTATGAATAATCTACAATATTTGCGTGTGAGTTTCATCCATCGAAATTGCTGAATATTAATTGCAACAAATAATAATGCAATTTTATTAAGTGTAACAATAATCATCGTGTAATTCCATTTAAATTTAAATGATCCTATACATTTAATCATTGGCTTTGTGGGCTTATGGTTATTGGACCCTTTTATACAAATTGCATAAAGCAAATGCTGTATTATCGCGGAATGATGCAGCTTCCTCCTGATTAACGAAAGAAGCAGCGCGGTTAATATGCATGCATGAAGGCTTAACGCGGCTTTGTCGCGATGCCCCCTGCGGCGGCGTGCAACTGGGAATGGAAAATGAACAAAGTTTATCTCGGCGTGGGTGAAAACGAGCGAATGAAAAACGGCTGAAGTTCGGGTGCGGCGCCGTTGAGTTCCGGCAGTTAAATAGCTCGTGAGTTTCTCGGAAGAAACAGCGAGCAGTAAGAATTCCGGGTACGATTTATTTATTAAAAGCGTCGGAATTGAGCGCAAAGCGCAAAGTAGAAGACGATGAAAGAGAAAGAGAGAAAAAGGAAAGAAGGAAACGCGGAGCGAAAGAGAAGCAGGGGAGAAAGGGAGAGGTGGCAAAGGGAGAATGACAATGGAAAGCCCGACGGCAAATGATCATAAAAAGAGCATTATGTAAGAATATTTGTCTTAAACTGTCGTAAAATACAATGGAATCCAATTTTACACCGTGAGAGGGCATTAATCAGCCAATTAATTTAATATAAACTGCAAATTAACATTTTGACACAAAAAACACATGCAAGTTCAGTAAAGTACAAAATCTTTCTTGCTCAATTTTTTTCTCATTTGTAATATAATTTTTTTCCCATTGAAATATAAATCAGCAAAAAAAATGTATAATACTGAATATAAAAAGCGAAAGATGGACACTTTTATTTATCACTGTTTATTATTATTAATTTTCTTAGTATTTCTATAGTAGAGTTAGTAGATTATTTTGGCATATACACGCAATATGTGTGTATTTTTATTTTCTTTTATCCACTGAAGTTATAATATTTGGTAGAAGAAAATGTTTAACAAAAAATAAAATTTTACTATTACTTACGATATGGGAAAAAAAAATTTAACATTTAATTAAATGTATTTCATTAATTTAGTAATATAATTCCAATTAATATATTACATTAATTGTTCAACTCTATCTCGGTTAGTAACATGAGTTTATCTTTAATAGAATTTATTTTAATGGATTTTTAACAATATTGAAGATAATTGATCTTTTTAAAAGATCTAACACCATAAATAATATTAAAATAATATTAGTATCAATAATGTTAATTTACTTTAGAAAATTATAACATTGTAAAAAAATAATTAAAGCGGTTAAGACATATATGTACACCGTATTAATGTGTTACTTTATAGCAAAAGATCATAACTGATATCACGGTGAAGTACATTGTGGTGATGTACAAATGTCCGTTTTGCCACAGAGCAGTGATATCGCGATGATTTCTCGGTTGGGGAAAATTGTTATGATTCTATCACGAGTGAGTATAAATGCCAAACTACACGACCAATGTATCGGCCAAGCTTTGGTACAGTCGGGTAGCTTTACACAGAGTTTCCCTCGCAATAAATGGAGAAGGTTAGATCAGCACATTATTTTACACCGTCTACCGTACTCACGGGAACAAAAAGGGTCGAGCACGATTCAAGGCTGGAAATTTATCTGGTTGTAGAATGGCGATGAAAGGTGGTTTTGGGGTTTGGGAGACTTGGCCGTTTTCGAGGGATGAAGTAGGGTTGAAAATGTGTGCGCGCGAGATTGTGCCATGTGTGAAAGGATACCTCTTCGCGTCTGATCACTGGATTTTCACTCGCTTATACCTGCTTATAAGCAAATTAGTTCGCTTTGAGACAAATATATAATACATTATTTAAAAAAAAAATATTTAATAGAAATACTTATTGTTAATATTAAATTGAAAGATGAATAAAACCTGGAATAGTTTCTCTCTTGAAAGAAATTACTATCGAAAATTAAGACTCTTTTTTGCCTTTGATATTCCTTTATCTTCTATACATTTTTTGCACGTATCTCTTGGGTGTTTGTTATAAATAGAAATGCTACTATATTCGTTATTAATGGTTAAAAAATACAGGAACAGTAACTAAAATTCGAAACCATTACAGTCTCGAGCGAAATAGAAAACGCGAACTGAATTAGGAAAATATTGATATAGAGATCCGTACAATCGTACAAATAGGAGCTAAAAGGGATATATATCCTATAACAATAACGTACATTTGAAGATGTTATTCTTTTTTTACAAGTAAACATGTATTTTTTATACATAACGTAAACTTTCAGAATTCTTATTAAAAAGAACTAATACTCGTTTATTTTATATGAAAACAGAGAAAACATAATGTTATCAGTATATGCAGAATTAATAAAATTTTATGATGCTTACGCATTTTTTGTGCATTAAATTCAATCCTAATATGTTTTTGATTCTTTATTTAATATTTTAATGAGATAAAAGCTACAAAGTTTTATTGAACAAATTGAAAAAAATTTGTTTACAACTTTGAACTTTAATTTATGATTATTTGTTAAAAATAAGACCATTACTGAAAAAAATCCACATTTTAACATTTTAACATTTTAACATTTCGTTACGGATCAAATCGGTTGAAGATTTAGTAGACAATCGGAGATGTATCTAAAATGAAGAACATCCTATCTATATTACTATATTCGATACTGGTCGTGTAACTCGTCTGAAGATTGGGTCTTGTCGATGCGACATGCAAATGCATCGTCAAGTTATAATGCACGAGCCTCTCGTATGCGAATGAGGGGATTATCAAAGAGCGCAAATCGAACTTCGCGCCTAATTTATGGATTCTGCAAACCGTGCACAGTTATCGGCTTATCGAGGGGGTGAAGCGAGATGGGGAGAAGAACTAAGTGCGAAATTATTCAAGAACGATAGATCGAATTTCGTCGTGCATACCTAAGCGGCAGATTGGATTTGAAGATTTCATCCGTTGCAATTATAATTTCAATAAAGACAGCTCGGGGAGTGCGTGCAAGCTTTCTCTGATTGTTTTGGCATTATTTTGTCGAAACAAAGTATTCCAGATTGTAGTAGATTAGCTTATTGCTTTACTGAATAGCTCTTCGTAATAGAGATTATTAATCGGATGCATTGAAGTTATTGTACGGCACATACAGTTGTGTTATAAGTTAGACATAGAGAAAAAATTTAGTATATCAGATATTATACGTTTTTCTCTGTAACATTTTAATGTATTAGGGGGATTGGAAAATAATGCCGGATTTTTATAAATAATGTAAACAGTGTATGCAAACAGTATTTGTTAACATAAATTTCTCATTCATTCAATAATAAAATCACTATTATTTTTTATGATGTGGTCGCTCCAATTTATTTATTATTTATTAGTTTTTTTATTTCTTTCTTGAAGAAGCTAACCGACTTTGATTCAGTAACATGGCAATACTCACGATTGGCACGACCGCATATAGCGAAACAGACATAACAAAAAACGAAAGAATTAAGATGAAAGTGCTCCCTCTTCCATCTTCGCCCCATTGGACTCTCGTGTTTTCCGACCATTAGAGCATTTCTTACGAGGAAAAAGTATTATAAGAACAAGTGATGTTGAATCGTCATGTCCACATTTTTTAAATCAAAGCCGGTTAGCATCTTCGATAAAGAAATTGAAAAAAAAATTATTATATTGTTCAATAAATAATAAATTATATTAATAAAACTATATTACGTTGTTTATGAAAACATTACTTTCTGGTTCTCCTAATATTAAAACTGTAGATGTTAGATAATGTATATCTAATAACTGTAAGATCTGGGAAGGGCAAAAATCATTACTATTATGGGACATCCGCATAACTAATCGCGTCTACCCAAGAGATTAATCGTACGTAATAAATTAACATTTCCTTCTTCCCCACACCGGCATATTTCTTCGCACTGATAACAGCAGCCAGTACTGCGATAACGTTGCTCATCGATATAAATTGGAAATATAACGAACCGTAGAAAAATGGTGGCGAGAGAGTTCGTTTCTGGATTAATCCCGAGATTAACCTCAGCTGGGAGTACCGGGCGTCGTTATGTGCCAAAGAGAAGACTATGTACGGGGATTGAACGTCCGGACTAATCTCGTTCGAAATTAAGCTGCTTATCTTTCCCTGATATAGTACATGTATCCAACCTCTTAGTAGACTCTTAGCGAGAGAAATTCCGGCGCCGTCTTTACGAAGGTAAAGGATTTATGTATAATGCGCTCAGGAATTTACCGGAATAACTTCACGCTACGTTACACACGTTGAAAAACGTCGCCGTCAAGGGCTCCACATGTATTAATTTGTCGTTAATAGGATTAGGCGATGTAAAGGACATGCGTCCTTGCACAAAAGATTCCGCTCGCGACTCCACTTCAATTTTATACGGTTTTATCCGAGTTACGGTAATCTGCGAGTTTGCGCGAAGTCGCATGTACGCGGATGATAAGTACCATTGTCTGACTGCGACTAAACGTTTCGGCTCCACAATAGTCCGCATCTACATTGCGCATTTAGCTAAATCTGACCATCCGGCTTCCGTTGAACGGAAACGTTCCTAGTTAAACTGAATTTTGAAGGAGCGTGTTATCCGTGTAAAGTCGCGCATTTTTAACTGCAGTAAATTTTGCTGCAGTAAACGATGTGCTCATAAATATTTTTTATAGAGAAACTGAGCATCGTCCATGCTTGTCTAATAATTTTTGAAAAATTTTTGACAAATTTATTGTACAGTGGCTTTCTTTATATGAGGCTGAAGCTAGCAGCGTATTCGTTGCAGCAGATTTGTCAAAGCAGGGATTTTCATTTTAGATAAAATACAATACTTAAAAAATTTTAGCATATAAATCGATCCCTAGTCAGAAAAATTAAAAAAAAGTGCGCACGGCTACGAAAATTGTTTAAACAACGTAACAAATTATTGCAGAAACAAAGGCCTCGGTCGGCGCTGGAAATTTATTAACAATCATATTGAGGTTGCTTGCTTGCCTCATATTTTGCTTAACAAAGGCTGAGTATCAAGGCTTTCTTCCCTTATTTTTGCAATAATTTGTTATGTTCAAACAATTTTGTAGCCGTGTGCATTTTTTTTTTAATTTTTCTGACTAGACGGAATCAATTTAGAAGCGTATAAGTATATTTCGTGCAATTACTTGCTAGTTTGCCTTGATATTTTGAAATTTCTTATGCATTTTATCTTGAATGAGAATGCTCCCTGCTTTGACGAATCTGCTGCTACGAATTCGCTGCTAGCTTCAGCCTCTGTTTGTTTATCTCACTAAATTGTTCTTGTGTAATATGGAGGAGTTCATATCGAGGCGCGAGTTTGCACGCGGGGCGCGCGTGATCCAGGACGGCGTTCCGATTTTGATGTTTCATTAAGAGACTGTAGAATCTTCTGTTGTCACTGATTCTTGAAATAGAGTTCGTGAGGAGTTTCGGAATCGAACTTCTGGCTGCTCGTTGTACGCGCCCAAGTTGAGAGAATTGCGTGCATTGGGAAACCTCGAAAGATATTTTCCTCGAAGGAGATTGTCTCCGAGGTTGCGCGAGTGAGAGAATTGAACTCACGTCTTTGAAGATTAATTTCACTTCCGAGATCACGATCGGACAGGAAACTAATGGATGTGTCGTGTCCTCTTGAAACGTTAAAACAGATGGATTAAAAAGTTTCTAACAGTTTATTTTTTTCGGAATCGCAATCAAGACAATCAGATCCTTCGATAAAAGCGGCAGAATTGAATAGCTGTTTTAACCGCGTATCTAGCGAATCTGGCTGATACGTATTATTTTTGATAATATATTTCAGCGATATCCAAAATGGAGTGCTGCTACATTGCGGTTCGGGCGATGCAACGTATCTACCGAAATATCTCAATTCTCTCGAGTGTTAAGGTCTCTCCGCTTAACTATTATATAATACTGGTACATTGGTAAAATCAGATACACTATGAATAGATAAACGTATGTAATTGTGCATGTAAAGTCCGAAATAATTACCGGAAACAGCCAGCTTGCCTGCCGATAACGGGTGTGGCAATAACGTCGGTGGAACGGCAGCAGAATCGAATTGGGTCGGAGAGAATCGTTGATAGTATTTTATGTATTCAATCCTCTCCGATGGGATTGTATATAATTTGATTGCGACGTGACTGAGAGAAACAGAGAGAAAGAGAAGGAAAGAGAGAGAGAGAGAGACAGAGAGAAAGAGGGGACGAATAGAGCAAGAGGAGCAAGGGATGAACAGCGCCCGGTAACCGGATTGGGATATGCGCATTTGTGTGCGTATACGCATCACGTGTGCACACACGCGTACATGCATACGCGTATGGATGAGACACAGAGGTCTACGTACATTGAATTATGCCATCCCCGGAATTGTTTGCGTACAGTAGGTCTGGGACATCGATATGTGTCGCATTTGACGTGCATAGGCTGTCCCGTAATCATCAAATGGTTAGAAGATATCCATAATTTTGACTGGAAAATGCCTATTGTTTCGCCACTAGCATCGGTCAGATCTGCCGATATTGATGGAACCAAGATGATTGACATTCTGTAATAATGAGTTAATGACTTTTGGCGCTTATAAGGCGATTAAAAGATTAAAAAGTTGACGGTGTCAGAAACTTCGAGGGGATGTAGAAAGTTTTCTCCATTAATTTGTAATAAATCTACTTTAACCCCTAATTACGCGAACACACGATGCTGAAAAATAATGCCGTGTTTCGTGTTTATTTTATTAGTTTTTTTCCGTATTGCAATTTTATACGAAATGCGGTATCATTTGTCTTTGGGACACTCTGTATAGGGTATAGAGAATGACTCAGGACGGAAGTAAATGGAATTACACGCGTTTGCCTCACTGTGCACCATTGTCATTAAATTACACGCGATGACGGTTTCGTTGCAGGACCGAAAGCATGACCATTACTCGGTAGAATGCAAGTTGATCAAATCAGAATGGATAACGAGGAAATATCGCGGAACTTTCGATTAATGGATCATCGCTACTCTGCGAGTGACGCTGAGAGAGAAGCGATCCATTTTCTGCACGAATAATGTGTCTCGCAAAAACTCGTTATTTTTGAAACTAGACATAAATGTCTTCCGTAATAAAACAATACAAAGTTAATTGTATTTTGTGTATTTCCAAACATCCATTTGATTTTAGAATAAAACGTGACAACTGCTATTTCTCGACATCTATTTTTGATCTGACTATTTAACTTGCCCTGATTCTCAATTTATAGCTGAGGTTTTAGTTTTCATTACAAATTTTTTAAAGGGGGAAAAAGTTTTTTTATTGATATCATTGCCGTATTAGATGCTTATTAGCATTTATTATTAAATTAATTATCAATTTAATATCGTGATATTACTATTTTTGTTCAACTTATGTGTCAACTGTGTTTCAAAACCTATTCTGCTTATAATAGTTTCGTGAATTTGAAAACGTATATAAAATTAGCACTAAGATCTAGCTATGATCATTAAGACTCTTCAACTATTTCCTGTTTAACTTTCTTTTTTTTTTTAAATGTAACGTTTTAAAACCACGAATTTCACATTTATGCCAGATTTTAAATCGATTTCTCATCTTGTCAGTCGTAAATTTGTATGCGGTGGTCAACAAAAATTTTTAATATCCACAACATTTTCCGGTTGTACTAGTAATCTGCGACTACTATGCGATCCGTTATTCCTGTCTTTGTTAATATCGCTATAATGAATGGAGAATCGTAGTCCGCATCGTGGTCCGTTGTTTGACAGTGTTCGATGACGGTGTTAGATTCCGACGCGACTCATATCCGCGAAGGGTCTTCTACCAAGAATCGATTCGTAGTTACGTTGATAGGATTTGATCGATGACACAACCGACACCTATCGCGTGCCTTAATCTTACGCCTCAAGTTCTAAATGCGATATGAAGAATAGATGCACAATGGTACTTCGTTCGTTCGCACTATCTTTCGATATTATTTTGCACGTCGGGCGTCCGAGTGCATTATCGGATACTTATATCATGGCAATAAATTTTGAAGAAACTGGCGTGTTTTCTTGGATGTGCCTTGGAACGATCGATATTGACGACCCGATAAGAAAAATATTGAAGGAGAATCGCATATAAAGTTTAGGTTCCATGAAAGATCAAAATAACAATATTTTTGCAACTATCTGTAGATAATCAACCTTCCGCAGACTATTCTGTTTTTCACTGCTTAATCGGAGCTATCTGGGTCACCGGTAAATGGTTGCGTTTTTCAGAGGGTTTTTGGGTTCTAAAAAATTTGAAAAAACCTTGGTATTCTCTTTTATCATTTAGGAATACGAGTACAATTATAGGATCTAAAACGTTTTTTTACTTTTTTCGTACATGCACGAATTTGAAGCAGAATCGGCAAAATGAGAAAATTCGTCTGAGTCAATATAACCCAGGTTAGGTTAGGTCAGCGGAGGGTTAATCTATGTATAAATTCAGAAGAGAAAATTGTAACGCCAATTAACATCGTGTTAATTGACTTTGAAACATAAATTAGGATAAAAGTAATCCTAAAACATACAACACAATAATGTGAATTTACGTATAACTCTAATTAAATATGAATATAATAAAAAATTCTCTCTCTTTCTTTTTCTTTCCGGCTAGAATTTCTAGAGAAAGACAATTTTAGACGCTTAATCATTCGAGTGCAACGAGGAAAAGGAAATCGTTCATTGACTTTTTTCCTCACAACTTCGTAATTCAAAGCGAAAGTCTCTCGCGCGACACAATTTCCGCCTCGCCCGCTAGTCTGCTCAAGTGTGATGAAATTAAGTGGTCGAAGTGCGTTCTGGATCCGACACGAACATCGTCTCCTACTATTGTTATGGCTTCCTGTTCTTTCATCTATTCCTCGCACCGTTACCAAGTTCTCTTCACGATTCTCGACACCCGTCCGCGCAAAGACACCGTTGAAACACCATTGCTATGCGTTGCAAGCATCCCTTTACGATTTAGTAATATACATTTATATACATATATGTGTGTGCGTACCCGTATGCTATATGCAAATAGATGAAATGCAGGCAGTTCACAGAGGATGTGTTTCCAAATTTACGTTGGGATTAAAAAAAAATCACGACCAGAATTTGTAAAAATTTACGTTAGTTGAGTAGAGAAAATGAACGTGCACTAAATCAATTTTCAACGATAAAACGAAAGAGTGATTAAATTTCTATCTCGTCGATTAATTCTCATTGTATTCAATAACAGTTATTGTCAGATTTCACTTTACGCGATAAAATTTTTTATCTTTCGCATATTATTCCTTATGCATAAAATGTAAAATTATATTGCGATTTGCAATGAGTGATTTAACGTTTGTTAATCTCAATATCAAAATGCAAAATCTATTTTTCCAGCAATAAAACCACACAGTTTCTTTTTATAACGTTACATGTTGCAAGCTGTGTGAATAAAAAGAAATCTATTAAAAGGGCGAATTCACCTGGTGTAAAATCATGAAAGATTAAATGTTATTTTTTATGCTCGATGTTTCAAGAGCTTTTTTTTCAGAAAACCAAAAAAGTTTTTTCCGAGCGAGACGTATTTTCTTCAAATGTCACGCGAGAGAACAAGAGCGTGCACGAAAATTTGGTACGTACGGTATGAATTCCTCGTTGCACCGGCTGTATTTTCTCGTTTCCTTCGCATCGCTGCGACGTGCTGTATCTTCTAGCATCGACCTCGACGACATGGGCGACAAATATGTCGGGGGCTTTTTGTGAGGTACATCATCATTTCGGTGGGAGTATGGCGTCTCTGACGTATACGTATATCTTTTAAACCTGTACACGGTTTCATTTGTTCACCGAAATATCGGCGCTCGTTCGTTGCCGACATCCGCACTCTAGTCTCCGCCCATTTCCAGATTCCTTGATTGGCCAGAATAACTCTCGCGAAACTTTTTGTTGGCGCGCTAACGGCTAACGGGTATAAAATGTTACGCGTTGGTGTGCGGCCGACGACACATCGCGGACGACCGACTGCCGTCTCACCCCGCGAAAATAGCGGTCGCGGAAAATGCGGTCGAAAAACATGAATTACGACAAGACACGCGACGACGACTGTTATTTACGGCCAGCTCGGCCAAGCCAGGTAGCCGGAGATGTATGCAACACCGCGTGCGAAAACCATAGAAAAACTTAACATCTGAAGAACAAGTTTTCACCCGATTCCCTGTCGCGGTTATGACTTCTTGAAAAATGCGGTGAAAACGAAATACTCTTTTATCTACTCTTGAAAACATTTTGTAATACACATTATACACAGTAAATACTGGGTGAGATCAGAACGAAACATATGAACATAAATTTTTCTGAAAGTGACACTTTTGATAAATTTTATTGGATCTTATAAACACCAATACATCAGAGATTCCCAAGATTTGAATCGTGAAACATTTTTTAGCTATGATAGAAATTGAAATCAAATTTTGAAATAAACTATGTTTGTTAAACTCTCTGTACATACAGGAAAATTATTCGTTTTAATACGACATCAAACAAAATAGAAATAGAAAGTAAGCGCATTCTTCGTATTATGAGAAATACCTCGTATTATAAGAAATAAATTTACGAAATCATATTCAATAAAAAAATTTTTTAAATAGGAGTCTTAAAATGATGCAAATTATTTATAATTAATTCACTTCCTCTCCTCATTCTTTTTTGCAATCCCAAAAATAGGTCGCGAATGTTTGCTGTTTTAAAAAATGAACGCAATTCACATAAGTTTGAAAAGCCCTGTCATAGATCATTTAACAAGATTATCTTGAAGATACCGCGTTAAAATATCTTTGAAGATTTTTTTTATCGAAAAGTGCTCTATATCAAATTTAACTCTTGTGTCAGCTGGGACATATATGCTTCGATCCTTCAAAAATTCATATTTTTCACGAAAATAAAGATAGCATATCTGTCTGAATTCATTTAAAAAATGAAGAATAAAACTTTTCACAAAAAAAAACATTACCATTGTGAGTTACATCATTTGATTTGCATATCTCATAAAATGAGGTAAAAGCGATATGTATTCTCAAAAAATTAAGATAGCTAGTTCTTTTTAGATTTATTTTGAAGATTACCTTAATGGCTCCGTGATGAAAATCGCTACTTAATTTTAAAATAGCGGATTTATCCTCGATGGCTATCTTCCAGATGAAGATATGTGTCAATTAAAAATTCAGTGTTTTTTCACTGAAACCTCTGATTACATATGTAACGGATAGCTATTCTTCGTACTATTAACTTTCGACCAAATGTATTAAAATTTTATTAGAAATTATATTCTCCGGGAGATATCTCATGGATAAAGTTATCTAGAAGTTCATCAGACCATCAATGTGGTGGATCAAAATATTAGATTTTGTTGGGCGAAACTCATTTTCCAAAGGTTTTTCGAAACTCCGATTGCGAATCTGAAGTCGAAGTTTTCAAATTCAACTGATGAAAATTACCTGTGGAAACAACTGATCTTTCAAATTAGTGATCCCAAAAAACATCTGGAATATGAGTTTCATTCAAATTCAAGAGAATTTAACATTTTAATCCGCTATATTAAATTCGTTATTTTGCATTTTGAAATTTTGGCTACAGATTCATAATCAATGACTTGATTCAAAATAAATACCTTTAGTAAGAATTAGACTTAATTATTGCTAGAAATAAGGCAGATACGAAAGGATGAAGCAAACTCGGAGCACATTGCGAAAAGTTTGGCGAGACTCGTCGATCGATCAGCATTGGCTGTAACGCGAGCCGTCATCATAGATAATACTCGCCGACGTGGCAAGGATAATGGTAGGGGATCGGCGATAATTTTGCGGGATCCGTCTGTTTCTGAGGTCAGTTCAGTGGGACAAAGCAACTGCATCTATTCAAATATCTGAACTCGCGCTTTCGTGATTAACGCGCGACCTGCCTGCCCGATGAGACATCTGGCAACCCCCAAATTTCGTACGTTCCAGCGCCGTGGTTGCTCGCTCCGGGAATTCCAACATCGCCTGCACGAACAATGCCCCGTTACGTAGGTTCCCGTCGTGTGTTTACTGAAGAAGTTTACACGTTTGAGAAACGCCGGTCGTATAACGGTGCGAGAAGTTCACTAGTCATCGCCGCACTCCTAGTCCTGGACGATTAAACATTTCGAACGCAACAATCGATTTTCCCAGGAAAACTTTCATTCACAGGAAAGCTCCATAAAATCGTGTATCAAAGTATAAATTATCTTTAAAAATACGCGCGCGTCAACACGTAAATCACTTATGTGAAAATATGACTTTTTAAAGAAGCATTCTCTACTGAAAGCATATTGCGATTTAAAAGATTAAATCTAAACCAGAGTTTACGCAGAGAAATTGCGTTTTCGTGTCCTGTTCATGGCTGGAAAAAAATTTTCACTTCCACCGATATTTTTGGAATTTGATGAGCGACACGTCTCTACTGGAAAATGGAGGAGCATGCGAAACTTTGGGAACAAGCCCGAATGTACCGGCCACTTTAGACAATTTACTTCGCGAACCAGCGGACTCCGAAAGTGGGGTTCGTTCGCGTCATGGTAGAGACCGACCCGCCGAAAGCTCAACTCGCGGTGATCATATATCATTCCCTCCGTCGTGCAAACGCTCCCCGAGGCCGTAACTCTCATTCTCTTTTGTTTTATAAAAACTTTATGGTCCGGGATATTAAACACAAGTCCGCGATTGCAAGCATCCACCTTGCTTTCGCCGAAAAGTAAAATCGGCTTTGTAACAATCCACGAAATTCGTAGAAGCAGACCAATCAGAATAGAGAAAATCTGTCAACGCGTTTCTTAAGAATATTGAATAAAAAAGAACCCTTAAAAAAAATGTACACCAAATACATAAAAAGTATTTAAAAGTGTATGAATTATTAAATACAAAATTAACTGCTCAAAATCAATCTAATTAGCGAAGTATTACTGAAACAAACTTAAATCTTTAAAAATAACATTTTTGAAAATAGATACTACGAGGGTCATTTGAAAAGTTTTCAGTTTTTTGAAGAAAAATACATATTTTGAAGCAAAATAAAATTTATTTTTCTATGTAGTCTTCCTGCAACGCGATACATTTGGTCCAACATTTCTCCCATCCTTTTAAACCGTCAAAAAAAATTGATTGTCTAAACCTGAAAAATGTTGATTTACAGCGTTTTTCACCTCAGCATTTGACTTATATTTTTTTATAAAGAAATTTTTCCAATTTTGGAAACAGGAAAAAGTCGCTGCGAGCTAGATCTGGTGAATAGGATGGGTGCGAAAGTAATTCAAACTTCAATTCGTTCAATTTTGACATTGCACTTGACAATGTCAGCTGACAACTTTGGAAGTTGCCATAAACAAAGTAATGATCAGAATGATTTCAAATTTTTACGGTTTACATATGTCAAGGCGATCTATGGGACGGCGAAAAAATTTTTTTTTTACAGTTACGTTATGTCGATGACGCCGGCAACTTTTCAAATGATCCACGTATATATGTATAATTTTTAAATTTTTCTGACTTATTTTTTTGACTTACGTAATTATATTTCACGCAAATATTAAGTCGTGTAAAACGGATCTAAAATCAAAATGAAACATAAAAAGTTTGAAGTACCCATGTTGTATATTTTATCACGGCAAAATATTATTGTATACATTATTATTTATTATAAACAAATAAAAGAAATATTATTAACAATATTCTATTAGTATTTTGATAAAATCCAAATCTATGAATATGTTTAAATGTTATAAAACGTACATAATATTTCTAGTGTGTAAAATTATATTATTACGGGTAATATTTAAAATCGAAAATTGTGAATTATTATTAAAATATAAAAAAGAATAAAAATAATGTAGAAACGTATATATCAAAATGCGATCTGGTCTTGCCAAATTTTTATGTTTTACATGATTTTATTTGAAATTCAGTCACGAAAGTCAGAAAAAATTCTGTATTAATTAAACATATGCAGTATCTTGAAAAGTAATATTTTTTCAAGAATTAAATTTACCTCAGTTAGTAATATTTAAATTAATTTCAGATCTATTTTTGAGCAGTTAATTTTTTATTTAATGCATATACTTTTAAATATTTTTATGTATTTAACGTATATATTTTTAAAGGTATTTCAAAATCTAACTGCTCTAACTCTACAACGTTCATTATATTTTTCTCGTATATGAAAATTAAAATTGTATCAATGCATAACAGCATATATTTATATATTATGCATTAATATCTTTTATCTGCTTTGTTCCACCGTATAATCTTGTTTTGATTTTGCCTTGACTAAAACAAATGATGTATCACCAGCGCATTTCATTGTTGATACTGTGTGACACTGTAATCAATTTTATTTTTAAATGTTCTGTCAAACAATTTACGTGTAAAAGCCCCTTGAGGGACAAATCGTTTTGCATGTATGCATGCGTACCTGTTACTGAAAAATCTGATATCGTTGAAGTGACATTTTCGCGGACTCTATCTCGAGATCTCGGTATTAACTGAAACCAATTTTATTCTGGCCGCCAGAATCGACATTATATATTACGAAAATTAAGTGCCATATATTAAGAAAAATGTTATAGATTTTTAATTATGGTTTGAAGTTCTGAGGTATTTTAACCGAAGATTCGTTTGAATATTCGTTAAAGTTTCCGAATAAGCTTGACAGTATCAACATTGACATTTGCGCAGTGAAGTAATCACATCACACAGTTCGTCAATTGTTTTTAAATATACATGACATCGCATCGCTTAATATCTTTCATTCCACAAACATTTCTCATTCTTCCTTATTTTTAATTCTTTTAATAGTTATAAATTAAAATGAAAGATCACGCAATAAAAATTTTTAATCTTTATACATTTGTTGATTTCATTGTTTCCTATGGAAAACTTTTTTATTATATTTCTAAAAAAAAGTGGAATATTGTTGAACTGTTATACGGTTTGCGAAAAAATTGCAAATGTCCGACTATATTGATATTTGAATGTTACGTGACAGTTACCAATGAATAAAATTGCAAACTTTTGTGTATCTCGATAAATTGGAACCGTATGGGTTGTTATGAAATCAGAATATATTTACGCGATTGTGCGGAGATGAAAAAAAAGTTTAGGGCTGCAAGATTGCACGTAACGTAATGGTCAAGCACGGCTTAATCCGTAAGTCAATACCGTTTGATGATGAAAAAAATATCGTTAGTTCTGTAGTTACAATTTAATCTGCACAGTGGAAAATATTTCCTAGCAAAGAAATACATTTACACTTTGCGCAAAAAAAAAATGATCTCTTCGAAAGGATCCATTTAATAATTGAGCCATAAATAAATACAAATATAATTATAAATAGTATTTCAAGATGCGGACCACATTAATTATTTGGAACTTTCTCCATAGACGCAAATTACATATTGATGCAAAGTTCTCTTGATCCTCCTATAGTCTGCAGTAAGTTGAACCGATCTGCCCTGCTCTCTGAAAGCAGAACTGGGTATAACTCTCGATGAATGTCATTTCGAGAGCGATTCTCGATATGGAAACCCTTTCAAGCGTACACCTAGCTTCGGGCAATCGAACTTCATTCGAGCGGTTATCATTGCAGCCAAATTTTTCATACGGAAACGAAAATGTATGAAAGCGAACTGAATTCCCGAGGCCGAGCAGTCAGCAAGAGGTACGGGTGTTTCCGGGTGACGAAAATAAATATCGGAGCTTTCAGGAAAACGCGCGCGGATCGCAACAACAGTCGTCGTCATATCGACAGTCGTGGCGGGAGAGGATCGGATGAAATTTTAATCCCCCCCTCCCGTCGATATCGTGCAAGCGCAAACACGATACACCTAGATGAGTCGAGGGGAGAAACGTAGACGTAGCCTCGGGATTACGCGATTCCTCGCTTCTTTTTGTTGCTCTTTCACCGCGGGTTTCTCGGTACCGACATTTATTTTGCAATAGCCGCGGATAAATATTCATGACGCGCGCTCTAGCCCTGACTGCGCCCGCGCCCGGCGGCTATGACACATCGCGGTAACCACGCACGCGTTACACGCGAGATGTAATGGACCGCCCCTATAACTGCGCTTCTCTCCTCCACTCTGGCGACGGCTGACGCGATTTATATGAATCGTAAATAGGCGCGTCATGCGCGCCGACCGTAATTCCTTTCGCGAGAGAGTCACGCTATATCCGCGCGCGTTGGCAAAAAAGAATGCTCGTTTTTCCGCGCTCGCGATCATTAAGCGGCACGACTGGGAAAAAAAATAGTCGAGGAACAGATGAAAATATTCCAGGTGATGGTTAATACGGATAATGGCCGAGCACGGTTGTAGATGTAAATCCTGCACACAGCTGCTCACGCATCGGAGGTAATACGTTGGTATAGATAATGCTTAACACGAACACCTGACATTCACGGTCGATAGCGCGAACGCATGCTATCGATTCAATCGTAATCGCAAATTATAGAACTCGCAAATTAAAGGGATTAATTAGTCGTGCTAATTAGAAGCAAATTTGTGTCTTGTATCAAAAAGCATATCACTTTTTTTCTGAAAGACTCAGAAAAAAGTATCACATTTTGAAATGGTTCAATACAATTTACATTTTATTCAGAGATTAAAGGTTAATTGTAATGCCTTACCTAATTGATCGTAAAAAATGGAACAGTTATAAATTTTATGCTGTTAATTGTTGAATAATTTATAGAGTATCCCGTAATAATATAAATGTGATATGTGCAATAACATTAAATTATCGAATTTTATGTTCTAAGATTGATATAAAATGAAATTATTAATAAATAAAGATGGACAGACTATAAGGAATGAAACTGACTCTCTCCTATTTATAAAAAAATAAGAAGTATAATCAGAGTCAATAATTATTAGAATAATTATTAAATAGTAAATTAGTTAAAATCATTTATATTTATTGTGTATAAATAATAGAGTATATGAGAGGGTAAGAGAGATAAAGAGAAATATCTTACTTCAATTTTCATTATGAATAAACATGTGAATAATAACAGAATAATAACAGAACAATAAAAAATTTTTAGTAAAAATTGTATATTCTAAAATGTCAGTGTTTCATTTAATTTTATTTGTTTTTTTTATTCTCGCTAATTTAAACAATAAATCGAATTCAAAATTGAGCTCAAACTGTATTATATACGCTTATAATCTCTTTGATGTAAATGTATAATTGTATTCCCTGAAAATTTTCTTTGGTAATTTGTGCATATATTTAATGCACAATTTATTTACATTAATTTATCTTAGTCACTCTATTCCTAGATAATTTTAATTTGATATTTATTGATATTCTTATGCTCTTAATTTTCATATATATATACATTATATTATGTATTAATCTGGCATAATTTTTACAAAATTCCGTTAATAAAATATAATGTATGTCACTTACCGATATACGATGCGCAGAGACGAAGTTGTGATTATGTTGAAATTGAAACTATAAAACAGATATATATGTTAATTATAAGCCGCAATAAAAATATTTAAAAGAATAATTGTCGAGCAAATAAAGTAGTTACACTTATGAATTTAATAACAAATTAAAAAAATAATATGATTCATTTTATTTTTGCCCCAATATGTTTCAGGCTTTCCTCTCCTCCTCTGTCCCGTAAATTTATTCTCGTTTATTCAGTCATACAATACAGCGAAAATATAGTTAATTATAATTATAATCGCACGTAATAATCTCGCTAGAATAAGATAATCGAATGGCATTTACATGGCATTACCGTTAATCACACGTGAATTTTATTATTTCATTATTCGCGGGATTCTGTCGAAATCGTGAAAATAATATGAAAAAAATATGCATTTTTAATTATGACACGACTTAATTACAGCTGTGTTTATTAATTGAACCTGTGATGCTGCTAAACTTGATTCGTTTTGTACCTAACGTTTATGTCCAAAAAAAAGATATTGGCATTGTAATATGTATGTCATACGATATAATAAAGTTAATAAAATTAATAACTCATTAAACTGTGATTATCCAAAAATATGCAATTAAAATTTGATATTGAACACATAATATATATAAATTGTAAGAAACTAAATAATAAAAATGTTAAATAAAAATTTTGTGTCAAGTTTTTTACTCGTGTATTCCAATAAAAGTGATAAAAGTAATAAAAGTGACGAACAAATTAAGTTTAAACTCTAAAAAAATCAAAATACGATGCCAAACACATACAAATTAATTTAAATTTTAAATTTAAATCATCATTACCTTGATATTGTATCACTCATTCTCTCTCTAGTTTTATATATATATAGAGAGAGAGAGAAGAATAGATCATGCAAAACATTTGTCCCGTTCAGAACAATTGGTATAAGATTTAAGCCTGTTCTACAATAGCAGTAAACACAAGATCGTAAGGTTGTAACGTAAGAAATAAAAATTTTTCATTCGCTTACGACTCTTAAAACCACGCCTTGCAACCTTACAGTCTTGCGTCTTTATGCTATTGTAGAACAGGCTTTACAATTATTTTAACCGCGGGATTAATTAATTGCATGAACTAATTAACTGAGATAATTGCTCGTACGAAATCACATTTGGTAGGTAATGTAACGATACATGGAGCGTCTCGCGTTATTACCCTTCGAGTTTCGTGCGATTGACAATACGGCGTGCTGTGATATTGCGCATGCCGCGTAACGCGGCTCCACCAAAATCAACCATCAAAGCCGTTCATCAACCAGGCTCGCTCCCACGAAATATCTAATGAAATATTTAACAAAATATCACGGAATATCTACATGTGGAATATTCTGTTCCTCGTATTTCGAACTAGTTTCAATACGTGAGCTATTATTGTACATACATTTGGTGGTTTATTCTGTGAACGTTGTCAAAGATAATGATTAATTCTGTTTAATTTCGAGAATATTTGGGAATAAAATAACTGTTACTTAAATTTTAATTGAATATTTTGGAATAAAATAACTGTTACTTAAATTCTAATTGAATTGAACGAAAGAATTTGCTTCGATCTGAATATGATATGCATATAATTTATATTATTCATAATAGATTTTAATCGTCGCGAATTTAATCTTTCTTTTTAACGATAATTTGAATGATTATTTTATTTAAAATAATTATTTTTTACAGTTTTAAGTAGGAAAGAGTTTTTTTTATTTGTATATTGATGCTTCTTAGCATCATTATTATTAAATTGATTTTTGATTTATAATAATATTGTGATATTACTATCTATTTTCGTTAGAACTCTTTCAAGATCGAAAAATTTATTGGCGCGTAGTTTGGTGAATTTAAAAATGTATATAAAATTATATAAGAAATATATTACCGTTAAAATCCATGATCGTTAAAGCTCTAATTAGTGTGTAAAACAATTATTTTATTAGATGAGTTAATAAATTAAGATTTATTTGTTTAAAAATTTAATTAAGTTACCATGAAGAAAGATCCAATTTACTCTTTTTTTTAATGTGCTCAAATTATGCAATTTTACTATTTTGGAGCGCGTAAAAAATTAGGAAAAAAGAAGTAATAATTTCAGTAAATATTTGTTTAATTACAGCACAAATAAACTTTATTTCTTAAATAAACATCAAATTTCATTCGCTGACCAATCCAGATATTACAGATGTACATATTGAGTTTGGGAAAGATTAATTTCAAACAAGCGCGTTTTACGTTATGTTATTAAATCGATAAAATTCGAAAAAAATTATTATTCAATGTTGTTTCAAAAGTACATATACAAAAATGTCATAATAAATGATATTTTATTGTGACATTTTTGTATATGTACTTTTGAAACATAAAAATGTCATGATAAAACTTATTATTATAGAATATTTTACGACTCTTTATTTTATAATAATACTCTGAAAATTTATTTTTGGATTATTTATTTTTCTTATGATTATTTGTTTTCTTATCGTATTTTTCTCTATCATCTTCAGATATATTTTTAGAATTAATATTAAGAATTGTAAAATATTGTTGTATTATTACGATATGGTATATTTTAAAATTATATCCGGAAAAATGTTACAAAATTTAAAATCTATTAGCATACAAATTCATATAATCGTCTCTTAAGAATCGATTATTGAATCTCAAGAGTAATAAAAACTCATGTTACGTTTCAAGATAAATTTTCTCCGAGTTTCTCAATTAAATTATGATTGTAATTATGATACAATAAATATAATTTAATAATATTATATAACGTATAATATGATATTAATATGTGTCTATACATAATATAATAATTGTCATTAAATTAAGTTTTAAAATCTGTAAATAATTGTATTATATTTCAAAATTGTTTTCAACCAAGTTCTTCGAGAAATGCGCTTATAAAATTGTCGTTGTTTTTCATTTAATAAACGATAAAGATAAAATTATAAAAAGCATGTTTTGAATAAAAGTCACAATGTTCTGATCAATATCTGAAACATTACCACATAAATATGATTTACGTTTCGCTTCTTTATTGGTTTTTTAAATTCTAGAGTATTGAAAGAAAATGATTAAAAAATATAAACACAATATTATTAATTCAATAAATCCGGTGAAATCTGAGAGAATATTTAAGCTTACTAACTCTGATCGGAGTTAAGCTTCTTTGAAAATAGTTAATCTAATTAATCCGATTAACATCGGTCGCTTTGTTTGTTGCGAATTGTAAGGATTTTCGCGAATCTATCGAGTTCCATAATTCCTACAGGATCAAATACAGATTGATAGAAAACCAAACAGGAAAAATAAACTTTAGTGGAGATAACGGTATAAAGATCATCGAATGTACGGTCAACAGGTCAAGATTCAGGTAAATAATAGGAAAGCCATTCGAAAGATTTGCTATATAGTGCAACAGACGGGAAATAAAAATAGCAGTAATACAGGAGGAATAAACAGTGATACGACAACAAATCACGAATCTTTCGTGCGTAAATGTGTTTTTACCCGGGAAAAAGAAAAGAAAAACTGAGTACATTTAGATTTCGCGGATTAATTAAATGCAAGTGAATTATTCAATAGCTGAGTTGTAAAGGATTTGCGTATACACACGCGGAATACAAGTGTGACAAATTACTTTTTGCCCAATGGGCCATTTTTTTGCGAATACTGCTTGTATGCGCACATGTACGCACACGCGCGAATACGTACATTTATCTGATTCTCTGCAAAGTTATCGCTGCGATTACAAACGTATTTATTTCGACACTTATATACGATACATTCCAAATGCTTTGTATATAGTAAAGAAACTAGTTTTTCCACTAAACAGGATTTTTTATCAACATATTTTGTTATAACATTAAAATCGTTAATTTTATTTCATTACTTTTTATCTAATTTGAGATATCTGCGATTAAAGCTTAAATTTTCAATCAAAATTCTATTCTTGTTATTTAGACATAAATTGTATCATCACGGACAACTTCATTGCTCTGAGATTGTATCGTAAAAAGGTGTGTGACGAGTGAACGGTTGTCGCCGAGGCAACTTAAATGTTACTTCTGCGTGTCTCGTAAAAGGACGTACCCTTGTGGCAGAGAGATATAAAAGCGCGCGATTAGTTGGATCTTTGGAGTACTCTCGCGTGGATAGAGGAAGCCACTGCTGCTTCAAGATGGAAACGGTTAAGTCCGGTGCTAAGTTTCGAGTTATGGACACGTATAAAAAAAAAACTGCGTTTACACGTCTGCGATAAAAGTGAATTGTGTTACTCGTTGTGCTTGCTTTTGTTAATGTATAATACTGTAGAAATAATTCTTTTTTTACATTTATCAAAATTTTTGCCATTAGTATAAAAATTGCAAGAGTTTAATGAAGAATTTGTATATTTTTTAAATAATATTTACATTTTTGTAACTTGTCAAGTATTATACGGTTTTTTCCATTTAGAATATTAATTTTTTTTTTAAAGCTCGACACAAAAGAAGCAAGCTGAATTAAATCATTCTATCAAAATAACTGCTTAAATAATGTCAAATAATAATTATTTTAAATATTATGTGTTCAAACTAAATGTGTATGTCAGCGTGTGTGTAAATGAATTCATCTATGTAACGATGAAAAGAGAGCATTTAAATTGTTACACGACCGTTACAAAATAAAACCAATATTTAGTTTAAAATAACAGTACGGAAGAAGTGGTTTCACGGTAAATTGAGATTATAAAATAAAAACTTGTAGAAATGCATATTTTATATTTCGTAAAGAAATATAAGATAAAATCTGACGTCACTCCAGCTTCGTAAGAAATAAAGGCATCGTTAGGTAAAGTTGGGAATAAGACTAAAGCTCGATGGACTTTAGATAAGACGCTGTGCACTTAAGCTGTGTTAATCATTGAAAATACAATCGCGGTACTCTCTGTGAAAGTAAAGGACCAACAGATTTGACTTAGCTATTCGGGTTTTGCTTCATTTTCCTCTGCGCACGTACGTGTACAGCACATTGTCTGTATCCTCAAAATTTCATTGCGGCCACTCTGCTCGGTGCCATAATTCTGGCAAGTCCTCATTAACAACCGCGCGATGGTAACGATGAAAGCCTCGCTCGGCTTCCTCTCGTTCCGTATCGATTGTGACGCAACCCGGGGGAAAATCAAGATTTATGGACGCGGAACTGTCAAGCGCTCCCTGTTGGGGTTCACCCACGGTTGATCCATCTGTCACGGAGAATATATCTCATCTGTTTGCTCTTTTTTTTTACAAATTCATTTTGTATTTTTTTCATAGTGCCCTGCTGTTGGCAAATTGCGGTTCGCCAAACTATCTTCGTGCGCGTACATTTTCCTGCATATTTTACACAGTCTTCGATTACTTTTTCGCTACATTCTCTGAGGTAGGAGCTCAGCAACATGGGTAAAACCCTGATTAAAAATCACGAGGATACGATGGTTTCTCTTACAAGCGCCACTTGCATATCGTTTTCTCTTACCACGCACAGGACCGAGCGATAATTTACAACAGCTGTTTCGGCCTGCGCTTAATAAGGCACCTTCACTTCTTTTCAAAGTGATTTGTGTTTTTTTTTACGTGAGAAAAGTGATCAGTAACAAATTGAATAATTTGTTTATTTGATGATATTCAATTCAGAGTCGGCGATAAATAAAAACACGATGAAATATCGGAAGTTTCGATACATTAAAAGAATTCAATATTTCATCGTAGTGTAAATTCGAGATAAAGATTAAATGTTTTCCAATAAAGTCATTTTAATATTACAAATTGTTTTCGATAAAGTGTCCTCTGCAAAAACGATTTGTTTGTCCGGTAACATCTGTTATCAACGGCGGTCTCTTTGCGAAGGTAACCAATTCAGCCGTGGAATCGATTTTGCTTTGCTCATACACGAAACGACTCGGTTTGCGTACTATTCGGTTTGCGTCTTCGATAATATTTGCATAGTCGTTCAACAAAGAAAACGTCTCGCATGCGGGCAAGCCGTATGGCGTCACGCGTCTTTGTCACGGATTTTCACTCGGCGTTTCCACTTTTCCGGTGTGAGGAAAGCGATTCGTTGCCATCCTCGTGAGTCTCCTAAGATTCACGCGGGAATGCTTTTCCGATATCCACGCGACGACGACGACGACACGTCGCGCACGCGAGTTCGCCTCACGGCGAGGACAACAACCGATCGTTGATGCACCACGTACATACACTTTCGTCAGACGTTATTTTCGCTGACGGTTTCAATTCGAGACGATAACTCGATACCTTTTATCCGCAGACGCACTATGCATCTTCGTATGCATACGCGACGCAACATCAGGATAACGCAATATCTGGATAACAAAACTAAGCAAAAAAAAAGCTTTGATTCATATTTATTTGATACTTTGTATTCACGTTGCAAAATTAGATTTTAAGAACTGATTCTGTTTCCCGAATGAAATTTATTGGCGCGAATATACAGGTCGTTTAAAATTGGAGAATTAATCTAAATAAACTTTTATGCATTACAACACTACCTTTCAGAACTCTGATTTAAATAACTTCCAAATGTATCGTGACGTTTTATTTCATTCATTGCGAACTGGAACGGAATCATTTATTGCAAAATTCATGCGAATGTATTTTAAAGTTTGATATTGTAATTCACAGACATTGCATATGTATTTCATATTATTGTACATATTACGAGTTTATTTACTTTCAAATGATTCCCCATAGCAAGATTTTATTTTATATTGTATAATATTTTGTGCTTTATAATGTCATATGTTTCCTATTGTTATAATTTAATATTTTTTAGCTCTAAATATTGTATTTTTCACGATAATATATTCCATTGATTTTATTTTTTAAATAATTAATGATAGATGATTCCGTTCTTACATGCATTATTTTCGATTGACATTTATTTTCTCTGCTTCATTCTTTTATATTATTTTGATATGCATTGTGACAAATGAATTATCACGGGCCAAAAATTCGAAAAACAAATGATAATGGATGTTACAATAAAAAAGAAATGTTTGGTCTAATGAGGGTGAATGTTGACTTAAATATTTATGTTAATAGTGCATGTGTTTGTGTGTGCATTATGGTACGAAAATAACATTGCAATATAGCGCTGCACTATTCCGTTCCAGTGATGCAAAAAAAAGGCTGGCTATAATTTGCTAGAAATATTAATAAGCAAACAAACAGCAGCAAACAAGAACGTGGCTCCCGTATCGTTGAGAGTTTTTGGTCTACTTTTTCCCTAACGAATGCAATCCAATTAATCCTTTTTTAACACAGCGCCCGCCTTTCGCTGCCGCGCCAGAAAGGAATTTGTTTTTATTTGGTAACGAATTGAGCTCAATTTTTCTACAGTCATGCTGGGGTAAACATCTCTAATAAAGGACGAGTTTTCGGAGTTTTCAGAAATAACATGCGTTTTTAAAGCACCGAATGCGTTTCGGTTGTCGCAATACCGTTCGCGACATATTCGCCGGAAAAAGGACCGCCGGAAGACTTATCGTAGCGGAAGAACGAGGTCCTCTGCTCGAATGGTATTTTCGTGTGCGAGAAATGTCTGGAACGATATATATCTCGGGCGGTGAATAATCGCGACTCAAAAACAAGAAGAGAGGAAGCGCGAGCAGGAAGACATATTATTCGTCCAAGCGCGGTTGGCAACATAAATTACTGGCGCATTCGACGGTATGCGTGTGGCCTCGCGTACAGAGATGCACAGTGGAATGCAGGACAATCCACTCTGCAGTAATCTTATCTCACGATTGTGGACGGACGGAGCGCAGGAGAGCGAAACTACGTTTGCTACGGCGCGGCGACGGACGGCGGCGCGATCGGCAGTAGTAGAAACAGGCAGTCCGCGTGCAGCCCGCGATTGCGCTCCGTTGCGCATCGGGACTACTGACAGTGAATGACTGCGCGTTATCACTAAGTGCAAATAGTCTGTATTTCCCTCGCGTGGGCCACCGTCAAAGATCCATCACACATTCGATCATGTATGTACATACGCGACTATGTACGTCCGATGGCACATACGCGTCATTTATCTTCAATATTAATCTCATACGAAACCACGCTTGGATACTTTTTTTTTTTTAATTTTTTGCTGCAGTTGTGATATTGAGGCTATTGACAGTAAATTACAAGTTTTTTATAGTCATAAATATTGTTTGTTGCCAATACATAATAGACGCGATAAATTTAGTAAGATACGAACTATAAATTTCCAAGCAAAAGCTATTCGACATTATTGGAAGTGACAAAAGATGATATTATTAACGATTGTAAACTTTTTGCGCTTATAAAATGTATTGCAGCTGTACGAAAATTGTATTACGCATTAGAATGCTAAAATGCCACAATATTATAAATATTTATAGGTATTTTGTATAAATTTATATTTCATACTATTTGTGTATGCAATTGTCTCTAAAGAATATCTTTATAAACATTTTCAGCGATATTTTAAATAAACATAAAACAATTTATACTAAAAGTAATAATTATTATTATGGATGTGTAACAGCGTGTTTTTTATGCAATATTATTTCTGCATTATTATTTACGATTCTGCGATTAAAAAAAATAAAAAAATCTTAAATGTGAATAGAAAATAAAGGTAAGCCGATTGGATCATCATGAATCACAGAATTACCGGGTCGCTGCGTTTGTATCGTCAATTGTGTGCATGTACTACTCCACTTGCTGCACGAGAGCGTAACGGAAACCCTCCCGTTTTGCATGAAAATAAACTGTCCAGCAGCAAGTAGCACTATCGGCAAAGGTAAATTTTGGCCGAGCTAAAAGCGTTTAGAGATACGCCTGTTCCTGCATTGCCTTAATGCATCCACTCGTTCATATATCCACAAATGCGATATAATAGAAAAGTAAGCAAAAGGAGGAGCGAAGTATGGAAAGAATAACTTCTGTTTATGGCTCGTTGCAAGTCATAATTATAAGGGGCAACACAGATTAAACGAGTTAAATTTGAAAAAAAATAAAGAGGGAGAAAGCAATACAGGAAGAAGAGCGGTCGACATATTTATCCTGATTTTGCATATAAAAGAGATAAAACAAACAACAGAAAAAAACAGATTTAGTAAAATAAGTGGCGCTACATTTGTATTGAGATACAATGAACTGCAGTTTGCGTGTCACAGGCGGATCTTCAACTGTGAGAACCGCCCCCTCAGTTCTGTTATTATTATTATTATTACATTTGTATTTGCAGACTTTGTAAGAGATAAAATCAATTTTATTAAATTAATTTTATATTTCTTATTCCTTGTTGCATAGTGTTTTTAATATTATATTTTTTATATTATTAATGTTTATAATAATATATGTGTATGTTTTTTTGATAATATAATTTTTTAATGAATCGAACAATGCAAAAAGGACATGAGTCACATTTTTTTGATAAATTATTTTTTTGCTCATTGAACTTGAAACGGGTAGACATGCTCTCAGTATGATACTTGTTCCACGCTTCTAAGAGCCTAAAGCAGACGTCCAAAATAAGCAATGATTGCAGAAAAGGCACTCGTCTCCTTTCTTCTCATCCTTCCCATCTTCTTATTTAACATTACCTTTCTATTTGATATTGAACTCTACGATTTTCAAGCAAAATGATAATGCATTTACCTCCTTTTTATTTGCTTGATCTCATCCTTAATTTGATTATAGTCAATATAACTTTTATTCACTATTACATTTATTATAATGTTGTTTGTTCTACGAACAATCCGAAGTTATATATTAATTATTTATTTGTTAAATATATAATCGCAGTTGATAAAGACTGTGTGCAGTCAAAACTTGTTTTACCATACGACGTTAATTTTATAAATTGACATATTATATTTATTGAATATTCTCTATAGTTTGCTCATTTTTGATCCTTTTGAAAATATCTTTAATTTAATTTTTGATAATAATATAAGTTTCAAAGTTTTTGTTTTGAAATTTTGTTCTATACAACATTGACAATAAGACTTTCTTTCCTTATGAATTTCTTACATCAGAAATGTTATTGTATAATTAATCAGGGGTCGATACTTTAAAAATAAAATAAACTATCTGCAGTAGAATATTATATAATTTATATTTTAATTTTTTTTATCAATATTGAGTGTACAAAGAGAATAATCTAAAATTAAATAAAACTTTAAATAAAAAATTTAAATTTAATACAAAAGTAGGATGAGGAATCAGAAATGTGTTGAAATATTATTTGATGTTATATTTTAATTCCTAAAAATAATTTTGTTAGTTTTTTCACTGTAACTATGAAGTGAAACAATTTTTCATTAATACTGAAAAACTTTTTTAAATGTGATTCATGTTCTCTCTGCACTCACCGATGCAATTTTACTTAACGAGTTATATAGATAAAATATATGTACATTACGTAAAAATATCAGTTTTACAATTAATGTGTTTTGAAATTTGATGTTTTAAAGTCACAGTGTAAAAAAATATTTTAAGTAATCAAAATTTTTAAAATTATAACACATACGATCTTATTATTAGAATAGTTTATATTATTTTCCGCATATATTAAAAAAATTTCTAACTTGGTTTATTGCTACTATTGCATATTTTGTATTAGAGTATAGAAGTTTTTTTTACTTACTAAAAAGACCAATAAATTGCTATCTGAAAATAAAGAATGTGATTAAAAACCAAATATTTTATTATTCAAGAATTTGAAAATTTTATCTTGCCCATAAGAAATATATTAATCTAAAAAATAGAAACAGTTAATAATGATTGCTTGGTACTTCTACTGTTAAAGTTATACATTAAGCAATTATCATCTTTTATAAAGAGAGATTTTGATCTTGTATAGCGTTCCTTTTTTTCTTCTTATTCTCACTTATTAACATTAAGCTAATAAAATTCAATCTTTGAAATAGTACAATGGAAAATGACATTTATCCTCTCGGGTCTACATGCCCTTAGGTACGCCTTGTTCTCCTATGAAATAAAAGGCAACTGTTGAGATAAAGTTACAATGAAATGTGCTTGCGTTGTGCAGACCATCAAAATTAAAACCAGGTACTCCCAAGGTTATACATGGAAAAGAGAATAATACGGTGGTGGATAATCAGCGGAGAAAAGCGGAGGAAATAGAGAGAGAAAGAGAGAAAAAGAAAAATACAAGAATATTGTATCATGGAAAACTGTATCCAACGATCGCAACGTGAGATATAAATTGCTTGTTTGTTACACGTTTCCCTTGTTAAACTTGATGGCAGATGGGAACAGCGTGAAGGTGCACGGAATCCGCCCCATCTCGCATGAAAATAAAGTATGGGGTATGCGTTCAATGATCACGGAGAAATAGTATAGGATAAATGAAAGCGGGAACGTACAAGTGCGAGCACGTTCCCGCTTTCCCATGGTCATGAGTTAACTGTTGAAAAGCGATTATAAATAAACTACTGTGGTATACTCGTGGTCGTGATGTCACTTTCTCGCTTCGCCTTGTCGCATTTCGCGATGCGCCGTGCAATTTTGGATGCCACGCATGAATGTTTTGTAACGATATCTTCCCAACAGCAATATCTTCTGGGATTCCGCCTGTTTAAACATGAGCATATAAAACAAAAATGCAAGAAATTATGCCGTATATTTTTAAGGTTTCGAGCAACGGCAATCGAGAGTCACGATTCTGTAAAATAATATATAAAACATATGAAATATAAAACACATGAATTGTTAATAAAAAATTGACTTGAGATGAAATAGTAAATTTTTATATTATATGCCGTATGTATAATATATTTTTTCAGACTAATAAATTACTTTATCTTAAAAATGATCAACATGATCAATTGATCTTAACGACCAACATGTAGACTCTGACTATCAATTTTTTAACCAAAATTTTTTATCGAAACAGATGACAGGAAGAATTATAAATCTTGATTAACAAGGATTATATTCTCAAACTGTATTTAAAAATTTTTAAGACAAGTTTATAAAGCGGAACGAATGCCGCGTGTGTGTGTGTATTGAGAGGATCCGAATGGAAATAACATGCAAACTTCGCAATAACGCAGCTACGTTAAGCTCTTCCAATCCTACCCCAGTTCGCCTATATACATGTATGCGAAATAACTCGGCTTCCATCGAACCGATTTCCATGCAACTCAATGGGCGTGTGCTTAACCGAAATTTGTCAACTATAGCCGATTTTATCTAACGCGCTTCTCTATAAAATAACACGTGAATCCCGGCGGCATTTATTTTTCATTATACATTCATTCGTTTTTAAATGAATAGACGCGTAATTGCAATTATGCTGCTTAATTCACTCGCTGTATATCCCACGATTTTCACGGATATCTATTAATTGCACGTTCCGCGATTTCCATCGCAGTAGTTTTATTTTTACAGTCTACTATTGCGTACATGGCGACATCCTCGCTGTATAGCTTTCATATAACGATTTTTTTTTTGTAATTTAACTTTGCGTATTCTTCAATGATATAATAATGAAAAAGGTACATGAAATAATTAATACAGGGTATATGCGTTTCAAATTTGAATGTTACTTTTATAACAATTCATCTTTCCACATTTGCACTACTTGTTCTGCCGTTTAAGTATATGCACATATTTAACATTATGCCTGTCGATTTTAACTGTTTATCATTAACATTGAACATTACCAATCTGACACAGTGTTCAAAAGTTCTGCGAAAAATCCGCAATATTAGAAAATAGAAAAGCTTAAAATAGTTTTAAAATAATTATTTAATATAAAGAAATAAAATTGCATTTTTTAATAAAATATATGATTTAATTATTTAATTACGTGAGAACATACAAAAAATTTAATCCTCCTTTTCAATTCTTTCTTTGGATAAAAACTACAGAAAATAATAAAACTAAAATAAAATTTAAAAATTTCAGAAAATGAAACAAAAAAATTTTGAATATACATTTAGTTACGCAATGACAATAAGAAAGTTTTCTTCGGTTGTAGTTGGAACTTAATGCATATGTTTATTTGTGTGATTTTATATACTTTTTTGAATTCAACCAGAATGTGCGCCGAAATGTTTTTCCGGTCGTAACACAGCATGTCGAATAAGAATTAGTAAATTTTATTGAATTAATTAATTGGTGGGTAATTAAAAAATATTATTTTTTGCAATAAATTTTTTTACAGTTTTTTCAGGGGGGAATGGGTATATAGATACAAATTAGCATCACTTATTATATTAAATCACTTATTAAATTAATTAATTTAATAAAAATCGTGATATTACTAATTCTTATTCAACATACTGTGTTACAACCGGGAAAACAATTCGGCGCACATTCTGGTTGAATTCGAAGAAGTATATAAAATCACACAAATAAACATAGGCATTGAAATCCAGCTAGGACCGAAGAAGAAGGCTGTCTTATTATCATTGTGTTGTTACATCGGTCCAAAAACATATCTCTATTTTACATTTAGTTAAATTCAATTTATTGTATGAATCACAGTTTACATTTTATTATTTTTTTTATATATTTCAAGAGCTGTAAAACAAAATAGAGATTAAGATAGAAATATGAACAAAAAATGGTAAGAAAAAGTGAAATGAGACGACTTATTATATCTATATCGGTATGCGAATCGAAGTAGTATCAATTCTAGCAAAAACACTTCAGATAAACAGAATTTAGGGTGGAGTTTCATAGTTTTTGTTTGGCAGGAATGAAAGGAAAAGAAAAAGAACGACGTTGTAAAAGAAGAAGAAGAAGGCTGTCGTAGAGGGTAAATGAGAAGCTATAGGGCACGAGAGAATGGTCTGTGTAGGATGGCGTTGATGTTTGAAAGGGAGGCTAAATAAACGCGAATACCTCGCGGCGAGTGCCAAAACAACAAAGCCATTGTCCGTTAATCGCCGATCTGCCATCAAACGACCACAAAGAGCGAATTGCCTGAAACTTGAGAGCTAGATCGAGCCATCGCTTTGATTATCCCTTTTTTCTTTTTAAAATGACTTAACTTGATTGCGCCTTGATTTGTGGCTTGTGAAACGCATGCATTTTCATAAATGTACTGTTTTGCGAGAAAGAACGGGAGGCAAACGAAAATTAACGTACCATAAAAGCAGAATAGTGGAAGTTTAGTTTCGTGCCGTCTAATCAAACTAGGTTTCAGTGTAAAAAGGTAAAGAGAAAATAGTTGTAGAAAGACAGAGACAAAGAAAGAGAGAGGGAGGGGATTTTCGCAATCAACGATATAACTTTACTTAGCGTAGAAATGAAAATTATGTAATTGCTGTAGGAACAACTTGGTAGAAACTTCTATGAACATAGTAAGCAGCATTTATTTTTTGTTTATTTTCATTGCAGTTTGTCGTATCGTTCAGACGCCAAGTCTAAGGATCACGTTGGTAGCACGTTGAGAGGTTAATTAATAAGGGAAGTTATTAATAAGAAACATCTGCATACTTCGATCGTTTCCGAACGATAAAGGGTCATGTAACAGTGGAAATCATGAAAATGCAAATGTGATAGAACGATAATGTCGTTGTTATTATTTCGAGCTGGCGCCAGCCGGTCGGTATAATTTAGAGAATCAATTACAACGAACCGATTAGACTATCTCTCAACGGCAATAACATATAACGACGGCACATCTGTAACGTTACGACGGTTATTACCGCGAGACGATTACCGTTGCCATGTTGCGCCATAGAGACATATTGTCTTGTGACAAACACGTACCGATCGTGTAATTGATACCTGTAGCAATCCTAATATCTGTCTGGGGAAATAATACTCCTTGCCGAACGGAATGGTGATCTGATTTATTAATGCGATGTATCTAGCAGAGATGATTATTATTTGTCACAAATTATGTATTTTCATTCTGTTACTATTCCCTCGTGTTCCATAGAACTTGCAATCGCAGATAAAAACCATTGACTTCGAAATATTGTTTTCAATATATTTCTTTTTGTAAAATAATATACATTTATTATTTTGGCGTGTGCATAGAGTGCATTAAATATTTCATAACGTTTATGCTTAAAAACGCAATAATTCCGGCCAATATTTGAATGCGAATGATTGATCGATTAATCGAATCGTCTGGTTGCATACCGTGTGACAAAATTTGCGAGCAGCTCGCGAAAATGTGAGGTACGTAAAGCGCCGCGTGCCAGAAATCTTTCCCTGCCGAGAGTGACAAGCTCGGCCGGGGTGTGCGGTGGTGAGCTACGCAAAATTGCCCCCGTGTGCGGTTTCGTGTCTCTTCCTCCCGCCCTGCCCCGCTAGCGGGGTGCGATTTGTGTCAGGATCGACGCGAAAGAAGAGCAGGGGACAGATCGGAGGTGACAGGACACGGTGACGTGAGCTATGTGTCGGCGAGTCTGTTTGACCACGGCATCCCGTTCGGCTGGCTGCATCTCAACGACCAGCGTAACTTCGTGTCACCGCATCGGGATTAATGCGTCCGTTTTTAGTCGGTTTTGGCGGAGAGAGCATTCAACATATACGCTGAACGTCATATAAAGCACACGTATAAACTGGTTACATATTTTATTTATGTAAATCGTATATCTACAGATTCGCATGCATTTTAATTAATCCAGCTGAAATTTTTGTTCTCGCGTTGTGCGTTGTAATCGCACTCCGAAATTTCATACGTGAAAAATTGCTTTTTGAGATACACATAATAACAAAATTCTGAAAAGAGGAAGCGCGTTCTAAAATCTATGATATATTCGCAACACGATAAAGCATAACGCGATAAAGCATAACAATGCAACGAAATAATAATGTGAAAATAATAATGTGAAGATAAAACGTCTGTTTATATAAACTAGAATATAAACTTTTTTTACATGTAATTTTCGAATCGTTTGAGATTTTCTATGTATTAATTATAATTAAGCTCAGAGAGCGATATGTACATTTATGTGTATATAAGGGTGTCCTAGACTTCGTGTGACACCCGTCGTCAAGCAGACTCCTGAAATCACTTCGAGACAAAAATCTTATCAATTAGTATAAGATTGTTGAGGCACAGTAGTTTTTAAATGAGAAGAGTTTAAAGTTGGCAAATCAAACTGTCCGAAATTTGCGCGCTCAGGCACATCATACCGTGAAGATGCAAAATCAATATAAAAAATAAATTATATTCATATCTATATGTATACGTATATAATTAAAAATTTTTTTTTTTTTATTTTTTTTTATTATAGCGCCACAATATCTGTAAAGTATGCGATCTGCGTATCTATCTGCGTATCTATCTGGGAATTAATGAAGCTCCAGAAATGTGTGCAGTCATAGTTTGTGAGCTCAGTAATCATCGATTCACATATTCAGCGGATTTACTCCTCCCCCTCCCCTCTCAGTTTGTGTGCCCGAGTCTGTTAATAAATTACCGTGACGCCTAAGTTTCGGAGATATTGCCAAGTTCGGTATTTACCTTAATCTAAATTTTCGATGAACATACCCGGGCATCGCTAATTGCCGGAAGCTGTGTATCTTGATATTCAATCAGAGGATGCCCTATATACGTGAATACGTATTATGGGTCTTGATGGCACATCTACGAATATCGAACATTCTCCTATGCCCCGTAGGCAGTAATATCGCATTACATGACTTTTTCTACGATTAATTAGCTAAATGCACATTCTGTATTCAAAAATTATAAAAGTATAAAATAAGCTCGTACCATGAATTGCTATTAAAATATTTAAAAATGTAGTTTCAAAATTACAGGGGCAATCAAATTAGAAAGATAATTCAATTTAATTAGAAAAAAAATGTAAACTTTTTTACGAGAAAATTAAAACGCAATTCACTCTTGGAAATATAAAAAGTGCAATTGAGGATGTTGGTTATACAATATCAATTAAAAGTTATCAAAATTTTTAAAAATTGCAGGCTTCTAAGATTTATTCTTTTTTTCCTAATCAACGACAAAAAAATTTGATTTGTAATGGTTTTTGCAGCGAAAATTACTATATTTTGCTGCAGTTTTAAATAAATATATGAGTAAGTGGATCTAAATAAATTTTTGTACGAATATTTATTAGAATGATATTAGAATATGTAAAAATTTTGACTTGATTAGTAATGGTACTTTGCCATTAAATTTGCAAATAAGTATACTGCAAAACGCGATTTATATAAGACTTAAAGTACATAAAACATTTAATAACTTATAAATCAATAAGTGAATTGTGTATATCTAGCTTTAAAAGGCTTGGAAAAAAAACCCGTTCAACTTTTCGGCGAATTTTATTCGGTTTTTTTTCCAAGGGATAGAAAAATTGATTGGAAAAATTTAAAAAGTGTTGTACTATAGTGATACCTCACCAGTATTAAAGTTAACTGTTTTACAATATGACTTCTAATCCTAGATTGCTACGCTTATTTTCAAGTACGTAGTTTGCTATACTCCGTGAGACAACTCGATTTTTCGTCACTTTTATTTTAATTAATATTTTTAAGCTTGTATTGTAAAAATTAAAAATGTTCTAACCAAATTCATATGATAATAGCAAGTCGAGAAAATAATTTGAATTTAAAATAATTAAATTTATAAAAAAATAAGCAAGAAAGAGTAAACTATAAAACAAGACTAAACTTCAAAAGTTCATCGGACTGGAGTATAGCGAACTAGAGTTAAAAATTTGTGTTAATCTGTATAAAGTTAGACTAATGTTAATCTCTGTCTTTAAGATTCCTTATAGTTTTTTTCTTTTTATTTATGATGAAGATTAAGATCGATTGCTAATATTCAAAATTCTTCCCAAAATAATTAATTAATGTAAATATAAACTTAAATTATTTTTTAGGTTAGGATTACATTTGTTCTTAAAATAGTTTATTTAATAATTAATAATTATTAAACCTCAAGATATAATATTTCAAATGTAAACATAAAAATTAACTCAATATTAATTTCACCGCTTATACGAGGTATCTTATTTTAATCATACATAGCAAAAACAGCAATTTTTCACAAGAAAGCGATTTAAAAAATAACTGAAGGTTTTCTGGTTTTTTTCTAGTGATTTAAAAAAAGCGGTTTTTTTACAAACTACAATTGAGCTCAAATTTTACATAGATACTCGAACATAATACCTGAATATTCTATACAATGTTTATCTTTTTAGTAATGTTTTGAGATATAACACACATATACATCTTTAAATTGAAGAATGAGAAACATGTGGAAAAAATTGAAAAGGGATGTGTTAATATTTGAGCCATTTATTTTAGAAAAGTTTCGTCATTCAAAAGTAAAAGAAAAATTGATGATTTGTCTGTTACAATTATTTCAGTCTGCAATACATTTGTAACGTACATAAGTGCACTTCGTAAATAGATTAATAATTTTAAATTAGTTAAAATTGTGGAGAAATAAATTATTAATATTTAATGCATCTGTTTTCTTTTTTTTTACAGGTGAGTAATCTTTACGCTGTTACTTATCTACCAATAATAGAAAGACTTCTTACATGTAAGTATGATTGAGAGATATCTATTTTCACGTAGTACTCTCTCATTAAATTTTTAAATAAGTACTCTAAAACGCGATTTTTTACGTAAGAATCAAGAGCGAACAAAAAAATAAATAAATAACTTGTAAATTAATAAGAGAATTGTGCTGATATTTTACACAGATACTCAAACGTTTTAACAGAATCCATGAAATTTTTATATTTTTATTAATGCTTTGAGCTGTGATACATATATCTTTAATTGAAAAATTTATATAATATAAAAATAAATTCGAATTATTGGAATATCATTACACAGCATATTCTCTCTATTAACATAGCCTATTAATAATAATAATAACTTTATTGAGTACAGTAATTTATAAAACAATAGTAAAGATACACACACACAATTATAAAATTAAGATCAAGTGCACGCAATAAGTGGAATAGCATTTGAAGATTTGATTTAAAGCCTGATTATATCTGAGTAACATAAATATACAATAATTAATGAGAAAAGAAGTAAATTAAACGAAGAGACGCACAATTGAAGAGTATTTCAATTATAAGAAGATAAGAGAGAAATTTAAGCCGACGCATATAAAGTAATATAATATCTATAGAATTGCCGCAAAATAATCTTACGGATTACTAATTGGATCAAAAGTAAAAATATCAGATATTAACAAATTAAATAAGGAAACAATACAATAATAAGATTGAAGTGTGCAAATAGAGTGGTATCCAATTCACGAGTTGGAGCAGATAAATAAAATAAATATTTAAGGAATAAACATAAAGCAGGTAAATTAAGCATAATGAGCAGAAATGTATCGATTCATCAAGTCAAGGTTATATTGATTTGAGAAACAAAGCTTGTTATCCGTACATTCGGTTCAGAGAGGAGGAATGCTGGAGAACAGAGAGTGAACAAAAGCGATTGTATAAAGGGATTGTATATAGTTTAATATTTGAGGATTAAGGAGATAATCAGGAATAACTGGAGAGGAGCGGTTGTATCTACCTTAAAGTGATAAATTTCTCCAAAATTGCATAATAATAGATACTTAAATTTAATTGCCGTTATTAAATTTTTAAACTGTTTTCTTATTAAATCTTTATTGATTTATATGCTATAATGTTAAAGATGTAGCTCGATAGACGTAAAATTTTGCTTGTCAAAGATATAGTCGAGATAAAAAGTAAATAGGGTAAACTCGGGTAAGATGATTATAGTTTTTCAAAATGCAAAAAACGCATCTTTATTTTTGTTATTTTTTAATAATGTTTGACATATCACTTCGCTGAATCTTAAAGTTAATAATACTATTGAGTTTAAAGAGAAAATATTTATTAGAAAACAAATATTGACAAAATATTATAACATATCTTATCTAAATTTTAAGGAAAAGATGGCCATAGTATTATGGGACAGTTGGCTATACACGTTTCATGTTAAAAATGAATGTAATATTTTCTAAAGTGATAAATAAAACTTATAATTTTATATATTTAGTATAAACACATATATATATCTTTTATATATATAATTATATATGACTTGTTATAATTATAATATTGCAATAGTAATATGAAAATTTTAAAATTTGATATTGCAATAATAACATAACAATTATAATTCTTTTAAAGTAAGAAAAAAAACAAGATTTCTATAATTTAAAGGAAAGCAATGTATGAAAGAACAAAGTGGGCCATCTTGGCCGAATTGTAAGGAAAAGATGATCATAGTGCATTTAAATAATAGTGAAAATAAAAACACAAATTATAAGTCATGTTACAATTTAGGTTCCTTTATCATATATGCAACGTTGATTATGATAGCTTAACAGTAATTGATTCGATGTTATAGCAGCTTTTAGAGGACACATGCAAAACTTTGCAGGAGGGTAGTCAAAAGTAAAAGTATTATATAATATTCAGAATAAAATTGTTCTGAATAGTGTACGCATATAAAATACTGTAAATATTGATTATCTTTTAAAATAAATATAAAAATGCACTATTTAGCAATTACTGGAGAAATTACAGACTATGGCCATCTTTTCTGTATGGCCGTAATACTCCAATTTATATTTTCATGTAAATGGCTGCTGTTATCTACTTAAATATGTTCTAACGTTTATCTTTCTTGAAACACAAACAAAAGATATTCATCACTGGTAAAGTCGCTTGGTACCCAAATCATGAAGTTAGTTCGTAAATCTTTACTTACGTTCGTTTAACATGTATCTATATTTATGTTAGAATATAGGTCAACGAGAAACTAGCGTTAAGTACTAAACTCATATTTAAACAATAAATTGTCAGTGCATAACAATAATGAACAATGTGAACCAGTTCACATGCATTGCAATCCTTATTTGTCTTTAATTATTTAACTTCATTTGAAACGTAATTATATGCCAACGACCCTATTGTATAAACCACAATCAATTCTTAGTTGAATATCAATACTTTATTAATATCTAACGTTAATGAGCGCCGCGGAACAGCGTAATAACTTGAAAGGGCTTGCATGAAATTCGCATCATTATGACTTTAATGAGATTCGATAACGATACGGATGATACGTCCAATCTTCGAAATACGGAAGATCTTCACATCTGCACCAAACTATCGTTAACTAACTCCGAAATATTATACTCCGAATACAATACTTCAATAACAAAGCGAATGACGACTTGCGAACTGTGACGTCTCAACAACTTTCAATTTTCTGACATCGCAATCGAGAATCATTCATTTTAAAAGAAAGAAAAAAAACTCGTAAAAGAGAGAATCTTTCTTTCTCAAGAAATAAAACTTATAATTAAATACGAAGTCCATTGAATAAGTTCTCGCAAAAGATTTCGCAGATTTCTTTTTCTTCTTGGTAAATGAAATTAATGTACAATTACGCGACACAGAAAATCACCTGAGCAAGGAACTTCGATACCGCGCTTATTCCTTTAAACGCGAGGGAAATTAATAAACCGTCGGTTTATAAGTTCCGGAAATTAGCGAGGTAGTTTAATTAATGCTCTACTGAACTTCAAATCCCCGGCGGATATTTCCATACTTTGCAACACGTTCTTCTCTCTTTAGAAAACAAGGAGTCCGCCTCTCCTCTCATAGTATTTTACCTTGCCGCGTCTGTATACACCGCATTTATTCTCTCTATCTCGCCCCATCCTCTTCACCTTTATATCAGGCGTGCTCTATTCAGCTTTCATCAAATTTGAAATCGTGTCATCGGGAGCGGTTGCCCCTTATAGCACGTCCATTGGGATTTATGTCAGTTACGACGATGGTGCTAATTAATCACGAGATACTTCACTTCTTGTCATCGTTACCATTTCAAGTTTTAACAAACTCTCTCTACGGCCTACATGTCAAATCGTTTCATCTACCACACCTAGTCTTAATTACAGATGCTCGGTAGACATTTTAAATGCAAATATAAAATTTGCATGCTTATGTCGTCTTTGCACTAATTTATATTTTGAGCGTTGCAGTTTATACACGACGAATACCTTTAATTTACATTAACACAGTGCATAAATAAATTTTCCTTTCCTTCGAAAACTGATTTAGAAATTAAGGAAATTTTATAGCCTGTTTAATTAAATAGGAAACAAAGTATATCTGAATTTTAGCACTGTGCATATACGGAAAGAGCAATTTTTAATCTGTAGTATCTAAAAATTCAATTAGATACAAATCAGAAAATAATTTTACGTCGGGCCATCAAAATAATTATGTAGGACAATCAATCGTGATAATATTGCTGCAAACAGTTTTGACATTCTAGCAATCAAATTAAATATCCGCTACAATTTTTTAAATAGTTTATAATTATTTTGAGATCTGTATTTCAGTACAATTGTTCTTTCCATGTAGGCTTCATTTAGATTGTTAATAGCAAATTTAACATCACATTTACATTAAAATATTAAATATATAATAAATATATAATAATTTAAATATATAGTATGAATTTAAAATATATTAATTTATAACTCGTTTTATTATTCATCTACCTTCAGCTTCAATATACGTTCTTTCTTCCGTTTCGCTATATCACCCTTTAGGAGATTATTTCCGATTATGTCTTTTTAATGAATTTATAAATTATGAAAAAGCCTGACATTAGTTCTTCCTACAGTTTTTAAAATTACGCATGTTTTAATTAAACACATTTGAAATTATTTATGAGTTTGATGAATTTGCAATTACAGTTAAACTTCTTATTAAAAATTAAATTACAATATATAACTTATTTACTACTAATTTACTAGCAACTATTAATAATTTTTTTTACTAAGACAATAATCAAAAATTTAATGAGCCGCTTTTTGATTAAAAAGTTAAAATAAAATGACGTAAAGCAGGGAAAATGAAGAGATCAAATGATTTTTCAAGTTGATCTAATTCATATAAATTTTGCGTTTTATATAAATTTTATCTTATCTTTTTTAGTTTTTTCTTTAGACAAGTTAAATTACACTACCTCGATTGTTTAACTGAATCCAAGCGGCCATGCATCGGATAAATCGTCCTTTCCTTGAAATAATTTACAAGATACTTGATTTTTATTTCAGTACTTACATTGTTACAGCCACTAAAGCCAAGATGAATCGACAACCGCTTGATCTCGCGACTTAAATGGCGGACTCTTAGCGACTCGCGGATATAGAAACTCACTGTTATCCGATCGCGCCGAGATTTTGCCCCCGGGGGCGACGTCATTCGGAAATTGGAAAATATATCTTCCCGGCAAAAAGGTCAGCTCGATACACACCGGCGCTGTAGCGAGGGATTTTTCCGGGAAGCTGCTTACGACCGTTACGTCTGATTTATCGCGTGTGCGCCGCGCTTTACTATGGTCGAGCCGACGAAATTAAGTATCTCGCGATAAGTTCCTTCCCCCCCACTCAACACACTCTCGATGCTTTATTCACCGTCGCCTGTTTACTATGCCGTTCTTAAGGCTTTATGGGCCGTGGAACTGCTATGCAGTTCCGACCGTTCCGAGTAAAAATGTTCCTTGCGAAGTTTAAGATTGCTCTCGAGAAAGCGGTATATAAATAACGAAGGTTTCTAAAAACATCGGGGAACATGAAAATGCTTTTTTTTTTATTTATGCTTTAAATAGGACTATCGTTCAAATTCCTTAGTCAATGTATCTGCAAAGAATAACGTGATATACTGTAACACGAGATATATGACGCTGACGTTATCACTCTCATTGTCAGAAGCTGTCAACTACTCCAGCGAATTATTAAAGGACTATATTGTATCGTAATAATGATATAGCTTTGCATCTTCTATTTATAGCTATTGTGTCAATACACAATACCCAGTGCGTGCTAGTTTTTCAATACATGAATCAGAGTTTACAAGAAAATTTTCATTTACGTTATATTATGATACGTATCTTCGATTCTCTTTATATTTCTCTTATACAAACTCTTGTATCAATACAGAGTGTATTTTTGTTTACCATTCAGCTTTCCGCATATCTTTGTAGCGAAATAAGGTCTCTTAAATAAGGATTCTATCAAAGTAAAATTCACTGGAAATTAAATAAAGGA
This sequence comes from Solenopsis invicta, assembly GCF_016802725.1. NCBI lineage: Eukaryota > Metazoa > Arthropoda > Insecta > Hymenoptera > Formicidae > Solenopsis > Solenopsis invicta. The sequence goes on from NC_052664.1 coordinate 15,669,178, forward strand.
TAAAGTTTTGTAATTTGCATCCTCTGAAACTTATTTCGCGATTTCTCTAGATTTTAAGGTACTTATAGTTAGCGACCCCTCAGGCAGTTTCCTTGGACAAAGATCAACTTCAATTACGTCAGGGATCTATACGCAAAAGCCAAGCGTAAGAAATTTGTAAAACCCTGTACAGTCTATCGAATTTCTTCGTCTTTTATCCCTCCGATTTTCCTCGCGTCTTAATTATGTAAAAGAAAATAACCGCATAACTACCTTTTTTAATTGCCGTTTCCAAAGATTAAACACAGGCACTACCCTTTCAAACGATTTGAGAGAATACTAAAAAAGGTTCCAGTAATTATTTCTTTCTTGCTTACAGTATGAGATTTATATTGCATTTGCTTTAGATTTATTCAGTGTAATAAATTTTTATAGAATGCATGTACGCGAGGATTATGACATTATGCGTGCTATTACAATTAGGATTTGAAGCCATTATCGGCGAATTAATTCAACATGAAGATCGTTACACAATCGAGTTATTGATTAAAATGTAGGTTACAGTTGAAACGGTAAATCGCAGTGATTACAATTTACTCGATATACGCGCGAATATTCCAGAACGTGTTCCGTGAGAATTTTCCGCCAAGCTAACCGCATCTAAATGCGCATTTAATTTTAGAAAATGCATCGCCCGAGTTGCGCCGATGGTACGGCTGCAACTTGTTCATTAAATGAATTCCATCGGCTAATATCGAAACTGTTACAATGATTATCCGCGCAATTATAAACTTTATCTTTTGTCGATTCCGAGCGCGATCGGGGATTCAGTTTCAATTTTGTTGTGTACTTATCTGCTCTCGATGCACTTGATCCGGAAAACTCTACAAAAACTCGCTTGCATAGATTGAAAAGGGATTATCGAAGTATCTCCGTTAAAATACGGGGATACGAATGATACGGTATCGCCGCTTTGACAAATCGGGCGATAGTGATAAATACAATCCACGATGCTATCAAGATGCCCGTACATTTTCCGGAAACATTTTGCACGCGTAACCTGTGTGCGTACCGAGAAAAAAGGATTCCTTATATTTAGTATTTGTTTGGCTTACGTTTATTTTTTTTTATTAATATAATTTCATTATTTAATTATATTATATTTTACAGAATTATAACTTATTTGAACTATAAGTGTAACTTTGAGTAAAATGTTATTTTATTGAATATAAATTTTGTGTTGCATTAAACCATATTATTTAGCAGAAAAAATACAATTGTTTGAAGTAATATTTTTCGATGAAATAATAATTTTTATATTTAATCACTTTTCCGCGATTGTCATTATTCATGCGGTCTACTACCGCTATGTGTGAAACTGGTGAAGCCGCGCTAATAACTTGTAAGCAAGATTTAACACACAATAGATAGGGCCGTGTGAGTTTCAACCACCCTCAACTTGACTTCACTCCTCCGCAACAGTGAATATTATTATTAATTATAATTCCCAAATACGTTGAATTTTTTCAGAAATTAAAATAAAATTTGTTTAAATATAATATGAATATAATTTAGAAGTAAAATAACAGATAAAATAGACCGAGATACCATCGTGTCTCTAGATTTTACTGAAATAATGAAATTGTTACGTAAAAAAAGAAATTTAATTATTTCAAAAATTATTTACTTTAAGATACAAGGAAAAAGTTGTTGAATACTTATCGGTCTTGTATAGCGTATCTATATAATATTTAACATTTTTACTTCTTATAAGCAACATTTAATAACAAAAATAAAAAAAAAATAAGTAATGTAGGAAAAAATTTAACAAGTTTTATTTTGTTTTGTGCCATTAGCATTTTAGAAAATCAAGTACTTTTGATGTAAATTTTTCATCAACTTATATAGTTAATAATAATTTAATTATGCAATTTTCTTACATTTTCATAAAAGAAAGCTTGTTGTAGAACATTTTACGTTTATCACATATACATATTTACAATTATTATAAAAATTTAATTGATATTTTTATAAACTCTATCAAGTTTCCTAATCTGTTCCACAAATTTTATTATATAGAAGTGATACTAATGTAATTGTTTCATCAATCTAAATATTATTTTCTTTCTGTACATGTGTAACTATTTATGATTATTTATTGTGTTACGACTTGTGATCTAATTTCAAAAACGTTATTTATTTGATGTATTTATGAGCAGTAATTAAAGTTATAAAATGTTTAGCTTTTTTATCTTTTTCGATTTTTAAAAGCATTAGTATATAAATATGAGTTTCTTTCATTTTTAATTTAACACTTTTATTTTCTTGTGATAATTTATTACTGTCATTATTTTGAATTGTTTATATGAAGGTAGCGGTAAGGATTTTTATAATATTCATCAATTAAAAGACAATATTTGGTATTCAAAACGCGCATGTAAAGATGTTACTACACTTTTGTGTTATTCTATCTTTATCGTTCATTAGACGTAAAACAAGGATAGACTGCGGCAATAGCGCGCTAACTTCGTTATGAGCGCGTTCTGAATACGAATCTTTAACTTAAAACTTTTAATAAGATCTGATAAACAACACTTGATAGTAATACAAATAAGAGAAATGAAAGGAAATAATTCCAAAGATAATTCTGTGCGGATTAAGGTTTATACAATATAATATTTATCTTGTAACAATACCGTAATAAAGTATAGTTAAATATAGTTAAATATGTGCAACCTTGTATAAGCACGTATACACAAAGACGAACGTTTTAATAATAAACTAAACGATAACATAGTTTCACGTGAAGAAAAGTTTAGGATTCAACTGATCAATATGTAATAATTCGCCCGTAGCTGTCTGTTAAATAATGAAAACATGGAAATCATAAGATTTCACGAGCAAAACTGAGCATATCATGTCGTATCTTTTTAAAATCAAAAGATCGCGAAATTTCTTGCTTTTTTTCTCACAATTTGTTTTTTTTTTCTGTTGTTTTCTATGCTATTGCATTAGATAAATGTCGATGAAAACAAAAGATGTCTTTCTTATTTAACAAAGGCATGCTAGAAAATTCTGATTTGCAGTTGCGTATAAATCAAATTTATATATATATATTTTTATCTCTTTTTTTCTTATTATCTCAAGAGAGTATGTAAGATATAAAAACTCTTTCTTTTCTAACCGGCACGATGGTTACTACGTTCTAGCGCGGGTAAAAGATCAATTGAGCTGCACGATCGGCAGATTTCTTTCCAGGGACGGTTAACGCGGACACTCATTGACCCGTTCGTTGGTAACGGAGCATCGCGAATGCGCTCTCGTATCTTCTTTGTTGGCACTATGCGATAAGTCAACGCAGGAAACGGCCCGTGGAAGTTCCAAGAGGTCGTAGGAGCGCGAAACGGTCGACCAATAAATTCTCGCGAAAATTCTGACGTGCGGCCAGAATCCTACGAAAGAAAAGGTACGGAAAACCATTCTCGAAGTAGGCCAAGGATTTGGCCGTCGACGTAGAATTATCCAAGCTAGATGCCCATCTTCATGTAATGATACCTTTTTATATTACGGCGACACAAATTTCTCTGAAACCGAAATTGTATCGTTATCGTATCGTCATGTTGAAGAACCGTCTTAATATGTTTTCCAACAGAAAATGAAATATGAAAGTATAAATCATGAGAAATATGACATTAACTGTATTATGAAAATCCAGCATAATCTTATTAGCATAGTACTAACAGTACTTGCGTAATACTAACACGCAGTAATTAATGGTTGCCGTAATGACCACAAATATCATGATGTTAAGCGGTGATGTAATAAGGGATTTTAAGAGGGAGTCATGTCACTGAATATTACATTGCATTACAAGACATAATGGCATGCATATGTTGTAGCACTAAAAGCTGGTAATATTAATTGTTACAATATTAATACAAATTTTCGTATAACGACTAGGAAAGCGGCGCAAGGAACACATTTTGAGCTAATTATTACATAATACTTGTACCCTTGTATATTTAAATTGTGATTTAGATTTACTCACCTGGGAAAAAAGTTTTTATTTATAATTATATATTGTACATATATGATTATATATAAAATATGTCCATTTATATATTAAAATATATATAATTACACATATTTTATATATAATTATGTATAAAAAATTATTTCCCGGGCAATTAACTTGAAACAAAGAAACACTATTGTAGGATCTTTGAAGGAGATATTCTTGTTAGATCAATTTGAATGTATTTCGACATCTCATGCTTACAGGATTTCGGAGATTCTAACACTCACTCATCGTCACATTCGTTCGCGGGTATTGTCTTATTTTATTTTTGTTTAAACGCTCGCTCGATCGACTGTCTTGTTCGACGCTCGGTTAACGTCTGTATGGTCCTTTGCATTTGCTGTCATGGTGTAAGAATACTGGGGTATTCTTACATCATGTTTGCTGGTATGATCGCGCCTAAATTTCTAAATTTAAGCCCGTAACAAGTTGGTCTAATGCCCGAATTTAAATAAATATAATTATTTCCTTTCTAAATTCCACACTATTTGATATAATTTGTCTATATTTATTTTATAATAATTGTAATTTAGGTATATTTATTCACACATCAATAATCATCGCCGTTTTATGACACCTTATATACACAGAGGTTTAAATAATATCGCAGCATACTCAATGGAAAATGTGAAAATATTTATATAACAATTTCTACCCCTTGCAAAGAGCGAGAGAATAGTTGGTTGATAAAATTATGTTTTATGTTCGATGACCTGCATTGCAAAAAATTTCAAGTCCGTAGTAACGGTTTGTAACCCAGATCTGTTGTAAAAATACAGCTTTAACTTTAATAAGGGTTGCACAAAAGGTGAAACTTATTTTTCATATGAACGCAATGCATGGGGAAATTATTTGGTTCATTTATAATGCGTAACTTATAATGTTGTTATTCGATAGTCAATCGGAAATAAAGAGAGAAAAGTGCGTAAGTCTAAATATTTAATGTTAACGTTAAATTTCTATAGAAATATATTATAGCACCTTTTTTCTGAAATTTGCTAGTACATATGACTTTCTATATGTAAATTTACATATTTGAAGTTTAATTTGTTAAAATTTCCTTTTCACATATTCCTTTATTTAGTAAGTATATACGAATAGTGAATAGGAAGTAAAATCGCTAATTGATATTTTTGCTTGCATTATAGCTGCGGGCTGATTAGGCAAATTGATATGTCCTCGTATCTATCGGTGAAGCTTAACGATCATTGGATCCGGATGTGATCACAGGATGTGTACGAATAATACTGCGGAATGGTTTCCGCGGAGATCGAACGATTCCCATTACCTGCAAGTGTAACCGAGTTCTACTAGCAGGTAAATGGTGCACGCAATTATTGCCATCAGAGCGAGAAATGCAATTCCAAAATGCTACGCACGAAGCTATGCCGAAGCTCGTGATCCGATGAGTGTGTATTTCATTCTCCTGACCTTTCGTTCATTTAGTATACCTATAATTAGTATATTTTTTAAATTTTATTGCTTTTTTCAATATTCCGAAGAAGGTTTTGACAATTAGGTTAGTTGAAATATTTTATAATTATTTTGTTAAAACATTTTTCTATTGCGTGTTTTTTTTGGTCGTTTATTATTCCGTTTTTTTTATTTTTTATATCTTATTTATTTTAACAAATTCAAGATAATAAATTTTTCTCCTTTCTCTCTCTCTATCTTTTTAATCTTTGATTGAAATTGCAGTAAATTCATTTGGATACTTTAATTACATTCTTATATATTACGGTCGGCAATTCGTTTAATAGAAGTTTCTTTGAAACATTCACGCTTTATGGTCAAACCAGCTTTTCGTCTTGCCTTTAAAATTTCATGTAATGACTAGAATTTTACCTTATTTCTCTAAATATTCCGATGTATATACGCTCCATTTCGGTGGCAATGTCCATCCCTGAAGTTTTCAAAGCGCAGAGCTTATTTCTATTTCACATCGCACCGTCGAAGTATTTTGGCCCGGCAGGGATTTCCTTCGTGAAAAGAAAGAATGCAATCCAACTTTCATCGTAATGCGACGAGTTGCCACAATATGTTGCAAAAGTAATTTCTAAAGTAGAACCGCTGTTTCGGCGGAAAAGCATCTGTATATGTGTATGTGGATTGAACACGTGCACAATAGATGACGCATAATCGCTGATCTTGTTAAGGATACTCGTCTGGCAGCAGTAATGAGAAGATACACCGCCACGCGCTCTAATTCGGTTTTAGTGTCGCGATTATGTCTTCTCGATCGATTATGGTACGTTGGAAGCGCACGAAACATTACTAAAGACAATCACGGTATCGCTGTTAAATGACGCATCGCTCAACATCAGAGCAGATTTAGTGACCTCAATCTGTGCCGTTTACGATAATTGCACGTAGTTTGATTAGTGCATCATCGATCAGACCAAACGATGTAACCTAAAATTAATGCAAGTCACTTGCGTCCCAAATGCATTCAATTACACATAAAAAAAAATAAATTCTTAATTTACGTATATTTTTATTCTTGAATGGTATTTGTTTTCATTTAAATACGGAATGTTTTCTTTAATTACAACTGTTTATTTGCATCCATAATAAATATATCTGCGCGAAGTATATTTTATTCTTAAAATCGTATTCCTGTTTCTAATATCATATTGTTCTCACGACAAGATTAATCATTATTTGAAAACTATTCTTGGATTAAGAATTACATATTTGAAAGTGCATTCGACTTATACTCGAAGTTCACTTGTTTCGCGTTTACAGGCAACAGTGTGCATGATAACTTAGTGGGTCCCAGTTTTAAGCAAGATCATTCACTTTCTGTTCGAAAATAAATTTGGTTATTACTAGTAAAAATAATGCAGTTGGCAGAAGTAAAAATTACTGACGTTGCGTTTTGTTTCTTCCATCAGTAGACGATCCCAAATAGTCTGAAATATCATAAAGATTTTCAGGTTTAAAATTGTGGACATTTTAACGTCACTGCAAGTTTTATAGTAACATTACAGAAATCTTTTGTAACTTCTATACAATATTACAATGTTTCAATGTAAGATTTATGCAATGTTTTTTTAATTTTTCAATGCTGAATTATGATTCTAAATTTTACTTTTTATAACAAATGTTACATTAATGATTAATATTATTAAAATATGGATTTTTTATTTTAAACTGTTTCCCTTCTTTTTTTCCTTTCTTCCTTTTTTTCATTTTTTATTATTTTGTATCTTTTCTTTTTTATATCTAACGTTTTATAATATCTGTCCATTATATGTAATTTTTTCTGAAAAACAAAAAGGAAAATATTTTATTAAATAAATTTTTATTTTTATATCAAAATTTCAAAATATTACACCTAATCCAGCGGTTATTAAAAATATCTATTATTTAACTTTTAATTTTTTAATTACCCAACCCTGCAAATGAGTTATGAGAGTTTGTAACGTGGTGCGATGCAAGTAGTCTCCCTAAAAGTTACTGATCAAAAAACGCGATAGTCTCCGGCGAATTAAACGTAGCGAGAAAGATTCTGCTTACCCAAGGCGCGCGTGCACGCTAGTTAATGTCTTCCTACTCGGGTCATTGACCCGTCCTATCAAACAGGTGCACGTGCGGGCCATCTGGGCCGCCTCCCATTCTCCATTGGCCGGGAACTCAAGAATATTGAAGACAAAATATTAATACAAAATTTTAATACAAGCATATTTAATATATTAAACGGGCGTAATTCTATTCTTTAAATAAAGTAAAATTTGTTTTTAATTAAGAATATCTTTTTGCTTTGTTTTAAAAATAATTTATTTTTAACCGAAGATTATTTATTCTTAGCGCTATTTTGAGCATAAAATATTCTTAGATTAAAGCATTTATGCATTTCTTTAAGAATTCATTTTTTTGTGTAATACTATTGAATCAATTCTATGTTCCCCTATTTAATAAAAATTACTAAATGAATATCATAAAGTTAATATTAAGAGTCAATAATGTCAAATGAAGAAATGTTTTTAAATCAATAAGAGAATGCAGAAAAAAACATGACTTACATTTTTCAAATTCTTTTTATATTAACAAAAAACTGTTTAACTTTGGTTACAATAAAAAAAGTAAAAAAATTATAATATTTTTGGAAATTAGATATGCTCAATAATATTTATAATTTCTGAAAATACATGTGCATTAAATGAATAATTTAAATTTCTTTTGACATGTTCCCTTTTACTGTAGCTCCTGCTGCACGCAACATTGATAAAAAAAAATCAAAATTTTATGGTACTCTACTACATATACTTTGTTTTATTTTTAAAAATATCGAACTTGTGATAAATTATAATAACATTTCTGCTATAAAGACAAAAACTTAGGGCTAAACAAGGCTTCTCTCTCTCTCTCTCTTAATCTTGTATTGCAAAATTCTAAAACACAAAACTTTGAAAAGTATATTATGAAAAAGAATAAATTAAAGAAAATATTACTAAAAAGTCCACAAATAAACAAAATGTAGAGAATGTTCAATAAATAATAGAAAAGACTCTGCACAATTGTAATGAATTTTCAATAAATAATACAAATTTAATATACATCAAATTATCTAATTAACACATGGTAACACGTTTCAGTTGTACACAAACAGCCGCAATTGTATACTTAATAAATAAATACATAATCAAACTTTCGAGTTTTCATGGAGTAAACAATGTTACAAATACAATATTAAATAAAAACTATACCGATCATGATCGAATCAAGGATGTTACGCAGGTAAAAGAATCTGAATGCATTATTATTTTACTTGAAAACTGTAAAGAATTTAATATGAAAATAAAAAGATATTGTTAAATAAGAAGAAAAGCGACGAAAAGAAAGGAGACGAGTAGTCCGGGACTAGAGTCTGCATTCATTGCATATTTACAATGTCTACTTTAGATTCGTAGAAGCTTGCGACAACAGATTTGCACTGAAAACGTGTATACCCATTTCAATTTCAATGAGCAAAAGAGTAATTTCTGGTAAAAGTATGATTCGTACATTGATCGACGATTTATTTGTATTTTACTGACATATATTCCAAGTTTTTATAAATTAATCGTTAACATTCAAAAGACTTGATTACCAGTTGTTATATTACTACATAAATTATAGAGCTAAAACAGATGAATATTTCGTCAATCATCTGTCATACTTCGTTCTTTAATTAACGAACTTATTGGTAATACGAATTGATTGCCCGCGCAAATGGTAATTTAGCCCTGATAGGAACCGTTTAACTTTTAATTGGAATTCGAAGTGGTGCGAGCAATCCGTACTCGTGATTACCAACGCGAATATCTATTTCCGGTATGAGCGCCAGATGTATCGAATTGTCGAATTAACTTTCGCAGAGGTTCATCAGCTAACGCCGGACACGAATCAAGCAACTACAAATCGCTGAAATAGGAGCACCGGGTGCATCGTTCGCACAGTAATCGACGCTGAGTTAACTATAATTATGTCCAACTGAGTCAGTAATTAATTTTAAAGTACGAGACGATTAATCATTGTGGCCATGCCGTGCGGTGTTATATTTTACTCAATCTTCCGACAACTTCTCCTATCTCACAGAGCCGGGAAATCTAGGCAACCCAGCCAATCGTGATTATGTCTATTTTTTACAATTTTCGTAAGACATGCCGCTTTTAATCACGAGTATATATCTTAACGAGAGGTATTCTTTTGACGAAAAATTCTTTACTTATAAGTTCCACGATATTGAAATATTTTTCAAACGAGGATTCCATCTGAATACGTTGTGCGAAGAAAAGTCAATTACGAATTCATAAGATTGTTAAAACTCTTTTGCTTTGTTAAACTAATATTTTTTAATACAGCTAAATGTGTATCCAACGTGAAGTTTTATCTTAAAGACAGCGTTAAAAGATTTAATTTACTTTGCACAAGTGCATTCAATCGTTACGATTAATTCAAGAATAATTAAGCAGATTACTTTGTCTTTAAATTGTTTGTACGACGAAGCAATATTTAAGAAATGTACGCGTGTACTATCACTCAAAAAATGATTTTGCAAGTACAACCATTATTTGTTGGCTGCAAAAAATTAATTAAGATAGATAAATAATTAGCAAATATCGTTATATCGCACATGTTTGGTATTTAACCTGTTTAAATAACAGACAGAATTTATATCTAAACTGTTTGTGAAATTTAAACAGAAAATTTGTCTATGACATCTATTCATGTTAAGGCCAATCATACTTACACTATAAAATTTGGCTATATAATAATTCACAATGGGACCTAAATTTTCTAGAAAACATTGTTAAATGTTACTGCTATAAATTTTATATGTGACAAACAATTCTTTTTAGCAGATACAAAAAAATAGCGAGAAATCTAGTTACATCAGCAAAATATTTCTTTTAGTAATTTTATTCTTTGGATTAAAATATAAAGATGTGATTTTGATCTCATTGCGGTAATTCGAAAAGAGATGGCTTTATTAGATTTTCGTTTTTATCTCTTTTACAACCGATCCTATCGTAAACAGATAAAATAATGAGATTTCTACATAACGAGATTTATTCATTGTACGGGGAGCACACGATATCTCGATTGTTTAAGCAGACTCTAGAGTGACGTTCGAGTATGGCCCGGTGCCAACATAGCCACACCCGAAAGACCCGGCAGCGCGTCGTGAACCGCTCTGTATATATGTATATCAAAACCGCAGGTAAACAATATATGGGCAATTATTTGTAGTATGTTGTGTGAATAGGCAAAAATGGACAAAATTCTATCATACAAAAATACCAAAGGCAATGTTTGAGCTGACTAAAAGGCAGACACAAATTTCACGCTTTTCTACGCCCAGTGACATATTTTGATTTAGTTTCGGTTGAGCATTTAAAATGTTTTAGAAAAACTACGCCATTTCGAAAGTTACAAACCCCGCAGGCACTTAATATAATAGTTTCAGCCGATGGATGAAAACGAATGGATTCTCAAATGATTTTTCCAACAGAATTTAATGAAGAATGGACAAAGAGATTATTGTTAAGCCATCTGAATCTTTTATCGAAACAAAAAGCTTTATCCGTGTTATATCGAGGAGAAAACGCTTTGACATTTTTGATATTATACTTTAGTACAATTTACTTAACGGGACAATGTATTTGCACCAATTTCACATGTCGGACTATTTACTCTTGTAATTTTACTCTTGTGTAATCTTCCTCTTTCCGCTTTACTTTTCTATTAGGCTCCGAGATTGGGTTCCGCTTTGAATGAGAGTTATCTCGACAGGTCCCGCAATAATTGCTGCTACATTCAATAAAATGGACTACGTTTATGTTCCCCCAGTTCCATTTGGCTCGCGAAATTCCCTTCGTGTAACGCTCAAAGCCTCTTTTTACGTAACGTAATTCTTTTCCCTTCGGGCATTGCTATTCGAGACATCTTGGGAGAGACGGAGAAAAACTATGACGCGGAAGAGAGAAAGCCGAAAGGTAAAGAATAGCCTCGTATTCGTACGGTTCTGCGAGATAGAGTCAACCGTAATTTGAGCCCATTCTTCGACCTTCCGGAATCCGTCGTCCGTGTGGCTCCACCACCACCGATGCTTAATTTTCCCCGAGTCTCCTTATCTACAAGCATCCACTATGAAAATTGTTACTTGTCCGCCCCGGGTTTTCCCGAGATCCGTAACTTCGTTAGGACCTATACAATTTTGCGCACATTCGCACATCTATCTCCCTGCTGTAATAGTAGCGTTATAAACTACTTAGAGATTAGCCCAGTCATTAAATAATCTGTGTTCGTTAATTATTACGTTGCTGGCGGTAGCAGGTAAAGCCAGGTACAAGCCAAGCAAATGACAAAGCAAGTGAACCGCGAGCAAACACGAGTGAGTACCTATTCGATAAGTTTAATCCTTTCGAAATGGACCGGGTGATTCGTTACTTCGTGACTTTCGCACCTAAAGAAGAAGAAAAAAAAGCTCGATAATATTAACGGCACGGAATGGAACGGGAGACGTTTATACAAGCGGCAGCAGACAATGCCGGGCAATAAACTTGGTCTGGCGCAGCCGGGGTTTAGGTAAAATTGCTCTCGATAAAAAGATGTCTGTCAGTGATTTGTCGCCGTGCGCGAACGACATCGAGCAACTTCGGAGGGGTTTTATAAGGCGATAAACGGTTTGTTGCGTAAACCGCGGCGTCGCGAGATCGAAGGATTGACAGAATAATGAGTAGCGACGTCAATTTAACCCTCAACCGTGTGCGATTTATTGAGCTTTGCTCGATAAGCGGAAGAATCGAAGACCAAAACTTTCACAACACACGGTCGACTATTTCCCCTCGCTTATCGAACGATGGACGGCGACGATTGAATTGTTAGAGAAGTTGATATCTCTCTTTGCGAGAGGATGTGCTATATAGATAGCACATTCGTTATTTGATTTGCGATATATTTCACGTAACAGAGACTCGTAGAAATAATGCGTATATTTTTATGTACATATTATATATATTTTGGTCAGTATATTTTATCCGCTTAAACAAAAAGTGTCGAATCAGTCAAGATTCTTTAGGAAAATAATCCGGAAAAAATAAACTGATAAAGATGTAACGTAAAAAAGTTGTACATTTTTTAAATTATTTTTGAAACATAAACATATTGAAGAAGAGTCTTATTTCTTCTTTAAATTATATATATTTATTTAACTTAAAAGAGTATTTTGCTATTATTAAATAAAGTATCGCAGAGTGGCATACAAATTATTATTACGTATCATATTTTCTCTGAGACCGGAGCTTCAAATTGTTCTTAATTTAGTAAATGTTAAACAAAAATAATTGATTGAAAAATTAATTTTCACTAAACATTACATAAAGGAGGCGACTCACAGAATTAAAGAAGTTGTATCATCCTGCATGACCCTCTATTCCAGGAAATTCATTAAAAGTTTGATTTCGTCGTTGTGAATACATCCATAAAGCTTTTGTTATCGCGAAAAATGACTACATTCTCGTCCCCTGGCCATTATTCGATAAACTTTTAATTAGCTATCTAGCATTTCTCTCTATCTATCCTCGCATAAAACCTTGTTATGCCTTTCGCGTGATAGACATAATTGACTAAATAATTTGAAGGCGCCAAAGGATAATTGGTTAAATTAACCCATATGTGCATGACACCAATTACCAATTGCCGGCATTCGATGCGCGCTTTGATTCCATAGGTAACCGTTTTTTCGATCTGATCTATTTTATTTAAAAATAGCTTGAAATGTGCGCGTATATGAATAATGTAATATCTGCCGATATTTCGATAAACGAATTAATATGCGATATTCGTTTCGCTGCTGAGAGACTGTCATTTCACATTGGTATTGAAACACGGTCATGTAGTACACGCAAAATTTTCGAGTGATACACGAGCATACAAAATGGAGAATAATTTGTGTTTATGATGCGTGCAAAATATGCAGGATAAAAGTAACGAACGTGAAACATTTTTTGGTAGTTTTACAAACGTACGTGTACATTAAAATGAGGTGTATATTTGAGCGCACATGCGTCTCTCACAATAAATCCTTGATATTAACTCCGTTAAAAGATCTAACAAATAATCGTAAATAACACTGATCTCTATGACCTAATTCCATATACACTGTCCAGCATTTATGTTAATGAGAAGAACGACTTAACAGTTAAAGTACATAATCGCCCCGTGACACTCGGGAATCATGATTAAAGGTTTCAGCTTCGAATAAAATCTAAAATGAAGTGAATTGCGATTAGCGTAACTGCATTATGGGAAATTTGTGCTATTTATCATTAATCGATCGTTAACACGGAATTTAATGCACGTTGTATTTGACACGCGACTTGCTCTATTTTGAAGTAGTGATAGTAACTCGAGGCCGAAACGCACGGAATTCGCACAAATATCCATTGTTGAATCTGACTTTATCGGCTCGCACAGTGCCAGACAGGCGCTCACGCTAATCCTAGATTTACAGGAAGCCAGTGAGGGAAACGAGTTCGAAACAAGAGAAATTCCTGTTACCTACTGACGTACGATGATGTACTTGCTTCAAATGATTTTAAATTAAAAACGAATGCCAAAATAACGGAGTAATACTGTGAAGAGAGAAGCTTTACATGCTTCACAGTATTTCTTTGTATTTCTCAGTATTTCTAAAACGATGTTTCAAATATAAATTTCTGTTTTCTTTTTTTTGACAAACAGTTTATTTATTTCTTGCTATTTACGGATAGCTTTTATCGCCTATTCTCGGACGCTATTACGGCGAAATTCAACTCGTAATTCAATGTCGCTAATATCTTCCGGCCGATGAGTTTCTTAATCGGTTTCGCGTTCGCACGCGAAAGGAACACATGATTTGTCGCTGCGGATCGGTAATTAGCGCCAGTTCCAATAATTCACGGCTGAATAAATTTATCAGTAAACTGTTGAGACTATTTGTCGTAACGTTTAAAACGCATTTCACTCATGTATTCTTCATTTCTCAACGATCGATTCGCGGGGACGTCATGTACATATTGTATATGAAAGTAACGGACATATATTATTAACTTAACACGTAATCCTTCATAAATTTGTGAACGCAGCTGGTTTGGCGAAATAAAACGTAAATCCTTAATGAAATATTCACGAGCGCTTATTCAACATGATAATCGCGGAACTCGCATTCGTCCCCAAAAAAGCTGAACTCTCTTCATTTCTTCTTTCCGTGCTCGATGTCCCAATCGTGTCATTTCTTAGAATGTTTCCTTCTCAAATATATATATATATATATATATATATATATATATATATCGGACCGCATACATTCTCAACATTTACTTTTATTTCTATCCTGACAGTGGCTCCTCATGCAGAATGTACACTCGTCCGATACTTGCCCGATTTGTCGCGGCTTCGATTTCTCGCATGCCACTTGTTTCTGTCGGCAATGGTTACACAGCCGCCAAGTCTCTCGGGAACGATCTCGCGGTTATGGATGACAGTTCGGCAACGCTTTTTCTCCGCGCTTCTCCATTCAGACCGTTGTCTGTCGATCTATCTCGTCGTTTATCTGACATGACAGTTCCGTCGCGGGAATGTCGAGCGAGTTAACAAAAAAAAGCATGCTGTTTTCTATTATACGAGACCGGTGACACATTGACACTTACGGATCACAATTAATCATTCAGTAATAAATAATTTGATATAAGTGATCTCAGTAATTTTATGAATGTTATACGTCATATTTCTATTAGTTCTTTATTACTGAGAAAAATGTTTTTTTTTTTTACATTCAATATTCATGTTTGTTTGACTTACATTTATTTTACAAAAATGATATAACTTTAAATAAAACATTATTTTGTTAATTACAAATAAACCATATTATTTGGATGAACGAACACGATATTGAATTATGAGTTGAATTTCGCCGTATAATAGCATCCAAGAGTAAGTGATAAAAACTATCCGTAAATAACTAAGAATAAATTATTTGGTTCTCAAAAATAACAGAAATTTATTTAAAATAATATTTTAAAAAGATAGAAAGGAATACTAAACATGTAAATTTCTTTTCATACAAATACAGAGAGAAATGTTTCTACAGATTTAACAATTTTTCTTTATTTCAATGAAATTTATATAATACATTGGAATAGTCCAATCAAATAGAACTAAACTGCAATTATTTGAACTTTCAAATGATATATGTATATCTATATCTTAAAGTAAATTTATTTAAAACAAATTGAATTTTTCTTTTCACTTAAACAATTATTATAAAAATCAAACAGTTTCATTGTTTCAGTGAGAATATTCTGTTATTTCAATAAAGAAATTTATTGTTTCAATTAAATAATTTAATTATTTCAATAAAATTATTTGTTTCTATTAAATAATTTTATTTTATTTATTTATTGAAATAAAATATAAATTTACTTTTTATTACCTTATTTTAAAATCTTGCTTATAAAATATGTTAATTTACTTTAATAACTTAGCTTGTTATAGAAAAAATATTACAATATGGAAAATTTTCCGATAAATGTTGACATTAAATGTGGTTATAAAACTCCATGCTTCTAAAATGAAACAATGTTGTCCAAAGCACACATTATTAATAAAGTAAATTTTAATGAAACTTTTTTTGGAACAAACATATCATGTTATTTTTTCAACGTTGGTCGAAACTGAAAATGATCTAAGCCGAACCTGTCGAACTTGTTTACATATTACTGAATTGAAACGTGTAATCTTACTATGTATCAAAAAGCGAAACATTACAATAAATATTTCAAGCAACAAATTAATTGTAACATTCTTATTTCAAATATTTTATAATATTTTTTTATAACATTTTATAACATTTAGAAAATGTTTTAATTCATTGAGTAATATTAAATGTAATCAAAGAAAGTATTATTTTATCAAAAACTATTGTTTTAAATAATAATTGGCGTTCTTTTTGTCAAACAATATAATTTAATGCGACAAAACTAAAAAATTTATATTTATCAAAATAATGTTTTATCTAAAGATATATTGTTTCTGTGAAGTAAATATAAGTCAAACAAATAGAAATATTGAATGTAAAGGAACGTTTTTCTCTGCGTATGATCATTCGATTATTTTGACGTTCGCTTTCTGTTACCAAAATCATTTGAAGCAGGTACATTATCGTACGTACGTCAGTAGATTACAAGAATTTCTTTTATTTTGTAGTTGTGTCTCTCACTTTGAAGTATATGTTTTAGTAAAATAACATTTCTTTAATTTAATTAAATAGCCTTTCCGCAATCGCCTCACTAGATTCTTGCTCAAGCGTCTGACTTTCGCTGGATGATTGGCGAACTTCAATAATCACCACGGTTCAATCGGCAGCCATGAGAATGTTCCTCACACTTTTAATTCCTGAATACATTGAATGTACTTAGGAATTAAAATGAATATATTTTTCTTTAATATATAACAAAAATATAATTTAAGTGAAGTAATACAATAGTTTTACTAATAAAATTGATGTAACAAAATTATAATATGACTAAGATAATATATTTTCACTGAAATAATATTAGGGTGAGTCAAATGAAAACGAGACAGACTGTATAACGTAACGTATACAGTCTGTCTCTCGTTTTTATTCGACTCACCCTAATAAAACTGTTTTTGTTTTTAAAGAAATTTAATTATTAAAAAAATATTTACTTCAAAGCAACGATGTATATTGAAAATTAATTAATGCTTTAATTTAAACATTGATTTGGTTGAAATATTCTAATGGATAAATTCTTTTGATTAAAGGACATTCGTTAAAGAAACATTTTTGTCTGTGTACTAAAGACACGCATTAAATATTGTTTGAATTTCTTTCTTGTGTTAGACAAAATACTGCGATCGTAAGTCTGCAAAGGTAGCGGGGTTCAAAATAAATCAAAACGAGACCGCATAAAGGACTGTATTGTACGTGCCGCACGCCTAGATAGCATAAATAAATGTAAACAGATATAAGAAATATCGAAAGATATAGGTGT
Organism: Solenopsis invicta; assembly: GCF_016802725.1. Taxonomy (NCBI): domain Eukaryota; kingdom Metazoa; phylum Arthropoda; class Insecta; order Hymenoptera; family Formicidae; genus Solenopsis; species Solenopsis invicta. The sequence continues at coordinate 15,686,776 of NC_052664.1, forward strand.
GAGTTGGCTGTGCAGCAATATCGATGGAAAAATTGCAGAGTCCAGTGAATCCGCAGTAATAATCGTTCGCATCGATCACGTCCGATTTGCAACGTTCGATTTATTCAGATTTATCTTCACGGCGACCCTAGACGCATTTCTCACGAATTTTCTCCGTTTCTCCGTGTGTGGAAATATTCTTCGCCAGTTACTCCACCGCCGTCGTCGCTGCCGCGGATTTTATTTATTGATTTTGTTCGATTGCGCACGCGATTTCGCATTGTGACAAGCGTAATTTCCGGTCGAGAACTCGCGCGGTGCATCGTTTGGTCAAATTTCGGGCGAGAAATCGCGGCAATGTATTATTGAATAATAACGTCCATAATTAATACTTCAATTCCTCCGCGTCGACAATAGCTTGCGCGCATTGCTCTGATTTCATTAAGCGTTGTATAATTTATGCAACGAGTTTCTGTGCGAGCTGAAGCGAATGAAATTCATTGTTGCGTAACGAAACGAGCTTTTTCCGATAAAGAGGCCACATTTTACAAATTATTTACAAATGCACAGAGTGCCGTGAAACTACTGCAATACAGAATCACTTTGATTTGTCGTATATACTTTCGTAGCAAAAACTTCACATAAAATAGCGCGTCGCTAATGAACAATTAATAATGTTCATTGGGAATAATGTAACAAGAATTTTGATGTGCAACAAAATGAGAATTATGACAAATATTCGAGTCGCTCTATGTAATATTATTATGTAATTCGGAATCGTAATAACACTAAAATAAATTGTGAAACGTGTAATGTCCTGTCCCAAGTAAAATTTATTAAAATTGAATAAAATTTTATTAAAAGAGTAACGATGGCTTTTATGAAATTTTATTGCATATCTATTTATGCATCTCACAAATAAAGTGTTAGGTGCATAATAAAATATAGCGTATTACGAAAATGATTATCGAATATTCAAATTGACATTTGAAAAATGAATACCGGAATGTGAAGAAATATCGAAATCCGATATATTCGAACATGTTCCGAAAATGAGGAGGTAGAACTCAGATCATGGCGTAGTAATTTCACCAATCTGACGGTCACTAGCCAAGTCAATGGTTAATATTATCGTGTATAAACAATTAATAATATTGATAAAATACATTTAATGTATTATTAATCAGCAACGTTATTTATTATTAGTTTTCATTAGCAAACATACTTACTGTTAATAATTATCATATTAAATATTTATTGTGTGTATAAGCTTTCAGGATTACTAATTATGTGACATCTACTTGAAAGCATTGATTTAGCGCAGTATTGATTCAGGATGAGCGTGTCACAATATCGAAAACGCGAAAATCTCACTGAATAATCAAAGAACAAACCAACCACCAATTATTATTAGCCCTCAGTTCCTCGACTCGTCCTGTGCCGCGGGATTATTTACCACTCCGGAAACTACCAACGCGCTTCATTGCGCTCTCGCAAGTGCAAGCGAATGAACTACATACGTCAGCTAGTATTTGTTTTATACGTTTCCGGCACGCGAATACATAATGGCATTCTAAAAGGATTGTTTGCGCAACCAGGTGACAACATATACCCAATGGCGGATTTAAACGTTGCATGGCCGCTTTGTGCGGTTTGTCGTTATAATTTATCCCGGTAACAAAGAACTCCCTCATTTGCTAAACATTTTAGGATGGCGCATTCGTTTGCCGTAGCGCCAGTGATTATTCCGAAAACGCGCGCTATTAAAGTGCGCTTTGAAAAAGCTAGCTCGACCAAACTGATACAATGCAGAATGTTTTAGTTATTCATCGAATTGCAGCTTTATTTTTCCGGTACTAAATGCACTTGTATCAAATGGTGATTTTTGCAAACTTGATCCGCAAAGCAATATACCACGCATATTTTCCACTTTTGTGCTACCACGTTTTCGCAGCACTTTACACCCTCTGGCATCATATTGAGCAAAAATGTGATATTTCATCTCTACGTAGCTTTACCTATCATGCGCACACTGTAACATGTCACTAAATTCCAATTTTAATTATATTTCTCTACAGACGGTAATATTTTTGTTATTTGCAAAAATAGCACCATGTATTCACAAAATTATTTACAAAGTAAATGCAAAACCTTTTTTTCTTAAATATGCTACTGCTTAATTGAATGAGTACTCCCATAAGAAGAAGAATCTGATTGAAAATTGTATATTAAATAAAATTATTGTTGTATATATTTCATTAATATCTAAAAAGAACTAACCGTGAATTTTTTAAGGTTCTAATATTTTATTTAATCTTGTATAATTTTGAAATCATATATATCTGTACATTATATCTTTTTAGTTTTATTTCATTTTTCATTATAACTGAGCGTATTTTATTATTATTTTATCATTCTTTCATAACTCAGAAGTCTGTTTTAGCAGTTTTGTTACGAAAGGGTAAAATAAATCGTTGGTCGTCTTTTTCAACGAAAGAAAAATATTGTAAAATACTAGGATATATATAAAGATGTACCTAAAATAAAATGTTAAAAATACAACATATACCTTTGTTTAATTTTAAATGCGGACTAAGTCAAAACTTTGTCACATGTGTACAGTGTCGTACATGATATTTCTTATTACCCATTATAATTTCAAAGTTATAACTCATTTTTTATAATTAAATATTTGAAGAAATTAAAAAATTTAATTGTTACTTTATATTCCAAGACCAATACTTGCTAGTTACGTAATTTTTACTTATTTTTTTTCAAACGCAAAAAATTAGATTGTAGAAGGTTAAAATAATTCATAATAAAATGGTATACAATGTAACTAATATACAATAAACAATATAAGTATTTTTTTACAGCGATTTCCTTGAGAGATTATATCAAGAGCAATGTTTAGATGATAAAAACGAACTAGAAAAAACATCTTTTTCTACTTTTGATTAAAAAAAAAGCGTAATTTCTATGATTGCGTAACGTTGATGTAACCACTTTTATTTTTATTTTCAATAGAACTAACTAATTTTAGTACATCTAGAATAGACTTATATGTCGTTTAAATTCGAACAATTGAATTAGAGGATATACGGGATGATTTTTACAGCACTCTGCAATGCTCTGCATACAGAGTACTCTGGTATACTCTGCAATTGCTTTGTCCTATCGCAATATGCAACTGCGTATCACGGAAAATTGTAACATTAACAAGTGAGAATATTGTAGATATGTAAATGTAAAGAAAAGAGAAAAAGAAGTAATAACATTGATAAAAATAAGGAATATTAGCTTTTTGTTGTGATTGTTTATTTTAAACTACACAAAGAAAAAGTGTATACATTCAGTATTTCTATTATATTTAATTTGGATTACATTTATTTTACAGAAATAATATGACTTTAAATTTCTTTTGATTATATTTAACAGTGACCGCGAGATCACCACTCATGCTGGCCACTATTGCTAGATAGGTAGTTATTAGCGAGACCACTAATAACTTATAAGCAAGGTTTAGCACATGACGGATATAAGGTTATGCGGTGCGAGTTTCAACCACCCATGCAATCCCGTCTCTATTCCGCAACAGTGCATACTAATACCAGTATTATAATTCCAAATACTTTGAGTTTTGTTCAGTAGTTAAAGGAATTGTTTGGAACCTAACATATGACTATAAATTATAAATAAAATAATACAATTTTACTATTGAAATAGTGAATTAGTTTAATTCAACAAAATTATAATTTAAGTATTTTAAGTAATACAATAACTTTCACTGAAATAATGAAATGGTTAAGTAAAAAAGAAATTTAATTACTTACTTCAAAAATAGATTTACTTTAAGATAAGATAAGATACTTATTATTTGAAAAGTCAAACAATCGAATTTTTTAATTTAAACATTAGACTAGGCTTATGCGTAAATTTTTTTGGATTAAAAAAAATTTCTTAAATCTAAAGAAATATGTATTTAGTTCTGTATAGTTTTTACTATTAATTTAATTTCGCTAGGTAATTAGATATTACATATATGCAATAAAATATTGCATATATTTATAATTTTATTGATCTATCATTTTTTAACAAATATATAATTATGTCCGAATGTAATATTATAAATCTAACTTTTTACATTATTACGTTTTTTCGTAATTCTCAAAAATAATAAAATTATCTTTCTTCAATCAAATTTTTAATAGAATTCAAATTTATTCCGGCCGTTTTAATTAGGTAATTGAATTCATTAGCGAAGTATATTTTAATGCATAATAAAAATATATTCTGATACGTTAAAGCGATTTTTCAAACGTTGAAATTATTCGCATGACTTACGAGTTTTATTTCATTTTATTACATTCAACATTTTCCAATAAAAAAGAAACGGGAGAGAGAGAGAGAAACGTACAGACAATCGTGGAAAATTGTAAAATTGCACGCTTAAAATACGCGCAATATTAATATATCGATAATTTCATTTCGTGCGAATACAATTCGAAACGGGATTAATATTCCTAGCGTTAATCGGAATAGAAAAAAACTAAAAGCTGACGCGATGGTAGCAATTTGTGAATCACGTTCTTTCGAAGTTAATATTTAAAACAGATAAGGACAGTAATAAAGGGAAAGCAGTCCACTTGCTTGTGCATATACGCGTTTCGTCCGACTATACACAATCCGTCTCTACGGACATCAGTCTGCTTTCGCATAATAAAGTGCATTATAAAACTGGATTATTCTGACAAGGCTTTCGCGCCGTATTTACATCGTTCCTGCTTCGCATATGTTTGCGCAAGGCTCCACGGTGATTCTTTCCGTCGAGATATTCCAAGAGATCGTCCCGGAAAAGACTTTACGTTCAACGTAATCTCTCTCTCTCTCTCTCTCTCTCTCTCTCTCTCTCTCTCTCTCTCTCTCTCTCCGTGAAATATCGCACGTGTTTCACTTACGAAATATATTTTATTTGCATAGATAAGCACGGAATAATGTAGAATAATTAATAATCTACTCTCATCGAAATGCATAGTAATTCTCGCTTTTAAAACGCTCTTTCATTAAAAATTGAAATTTAGCTAAATTGATTGTCTTTTATGATATTATATTCCTTTTATCTTGATTCGCTAAGCTAATCCCTTCTTGTATATTCAAAAATTACAAGAATAATAACATAAAGTTGCAAATAGCTGATCGATCTTCATTTACATCTTTCTTATGGACGAAGACGTCGTTTAGAAATGAGTAATGCTTGTGATTAACTGGGATTAAGAAAGCAAGTAAGCGAGTCAAAAACGATAGACGAAGTTTTACCTTGAACGCGTCTAAAAGTTTTTTTTTTTAATAAAAATATTCGAAGTGTTCATCAATTAAAGTTCTCATTTATATCTGTCAATAAAAGTGACAGTAACGTTTCTTTTATCGAAGCAGTATATTCCGCGCATATTAATTTATTCGCTACTAACACGAGTTACCGAACAACAAGGCATTCAATATGCACATAATATTTTCGCTTCAGTACCGATAATATAAAGCGATTAGCGATCGTGTATAACGATAATAACGAAATGACATAATCGCTAAAAGCGTGTGTATCCACGTTAGCGTGCATCCGTTAGTCTGTACGATATGTAAATACGATTGACAACCTCGCAATCTCCAATTTGTACCGTTCGATTGAAATAACAGTGCGGCTCCGTCATTTATTATTTATCGCTTCACCTACAAATGAGAGGAAAAAGTTGGTCGAAACGCGTACGTCATTAATGAGGCACTCAGGAACTGCATTCCCAATTAGGGTGCATTGCATACATGCAGCGCGTAAGCCTGCAATTAGTACGCCGCGATACAGCATCCTGTATCATTCTGCTGCAAGCCAGGCGGTCGGCACGAGACATTCGTAATGCGGCCGTACATCATTCTCTTACTGCACGCTACTTATTAGACGCATGGGCTGAATTTTGCCGCTTTGCAATGTTAGCGTACCGACAAAAACTCCACATGTGCACGTCGCGTCGTATGGGCAAATAGCAGGTGCAATTTCCGGATAAAGGCGTCGTTCTGTTCACGGTCTTGGGACTGCGATGTCCATTGCACAAACATAGGAGGATGCTGGACCGGCAACGAGATCGTAAAATGTGCAACTATCCCACGTAAAAGCATGCGGCCGCGCAATCTCATACATTTTATTAACGCACGATAAAGTCGGAAAAAAATTTCGCGCCTGCCCACACGCTTTGCGCCACTTCCAATTCTTTTCGTGCACGCAAAAAAAGAATTAGTTAACAAAGTGAAAATATAGCTAAGATATATTATTAAAATGGAGATGGCTAATGTCGTCGCTGCTGAAGCTCAATTTATTAGTTATTAAAATGTAGTAGCTACAGCAAAAAATATTCCCTGCTAGAATCAGAGGTACATGATATCGTCTTATATACAATTGCGATTTAATCGCGCAGTTTTATGTGCGTAAGAAATGAAGGAACAGCTGCCACTTTCATAGTTACTCGTATTATTCCTTTAATCTTAGCTAATAAAGTTGTATTTTGCAGCGGATGCATTTTATCGTTAATAATCAACGATGGTAGAAACATTTGAACTAGCTACTCGCATTATAGTTGACACTTCTTTCCGTGTGATTCTGAATACAGATACAAGATAGATTCGACACGGTGATGTTTACGATTTTGTACTTTTATCAAACGATTATGATTTTGAAACTCGAAGCTTTTTTTTTGATAGTTGTTATTTATTAAACAGAGAAGTAAAAAGAAGAAACAAATTTTTCATCATTATTTCACCTGTATTATTTTTGTCTCTATTGTTCGTGTACAACGACGCGGTATAAACTGAGAAATGTTTGTTAAAGGTTCGGAATTGACAGTTTAAGACTTAAAAGTTGATAGCTCGGAATTTACATATGAATGCGTATATGAGTATGTAAACTCCGAATTTGTGTAACAGAGACACGTGAAGACGTGTGCATGGGTGTAATCCAAACTGTCGTATTTAAATAGCTGTACCTCGAAAACTGCATTTCAGAAACGGAAGAGCAACGTTGAATCACAATAAAGCTTTGCACGTATCACATATAAAGTTTCACGACGCGCGCGCGAAGGTTTAGCGCGTATTACGCGACGTCACGTATAGAAGATACTCGTATTCTCGTAAAGTACACTTCGCAAAAATGCCGGTGGTGCATGCGGGGGTTCGCGAGCACCGAAAGCGGGCGTTGCCGCGTACATACAACGCAAGAGTCGCGCTGGATCTTCCGGTTAATGGACGCGTTTTCGCGTGTGTTTATGGACCAACACCCACTAATGATAATTATTCCATTCCCTCTTTACGATAGAGACACACTTTGAACGGATTTTTACAGTGCTTTGTCTGTTCTCTCGCGCATGAAAAATCGTTTTACCAACGTGTTCGTAGCGAAGTTACGAGAGCTTTTATCAATGTTCAATTCTCTGCTGCAAAAAAAATGAGATGGCACCAAAAAGGTTCCGCAAAAATATTACCGAGTTTAATAGAATGAAAAAAGCTAACGAGTTATTTTAACATTTTATACTAAAGGGGCAGTCATTTTCAATATAATATCAAATTTAACGAACTAAATACCACGAAAAATGCGTAACGTTAAAATAATAGTAAAATATTTGATAGAGATGAGCAACTTTCGAGGAAATTCTGAAACTAAAAGGTACACGTAGCAAACAATGTATCTACGTTAAAAACTTACTACATTAATTTAAGTGAAATTAATTATGATGCAGATTGTCTTTTGCATGAATTTCTAACGTTACTTCTCGGTACGCGCTGTTCCATTAAATTCAACCTACATTCGCGTACCTATATGTTAAATCACTGGTACGATGATAGAATTGTCTCCTGTTATTTTCGAAACAGAGCGCAGATATTTTTCCGAGGATTTCGCGTAGTCTGAATGCGAGTTTTATAATCCTCGATATGCTGTTTGTTTTGTCATCGAGATGGCTTTGCAACGTATCTCGAGTCACGATAAACCGAAGGCGCAAGCTGTGTTGCCATACGCCTTGATCCTCATGCATATTCAAATCTAGATTGCCGTATACCGTGTGTACACCGTCCATCCCCAAAGTCCAACGTTTTCCGCCTGCATCGCGTCGCTTCATAGGGTTCCATCTCTCACCTTTATAAACGCGACCCGTGTAGTTTAATGTGAACTAAAAGAGTCGAACAAGCGCGACATTTACTGCACGTCATGTACATGAAGATAAACACGAGTTTTAAATATTCATTCCCTAATAATCCCCAACGATTTACGATATCTGTAATCTAGCAATGCGTACATAGACCAGATACGACTGTCGAATTAACTAAACAAAATCACAGATGAGTGATAAAACTCGTATTTTTCTCTATAAAATTGAATAAGATGGCACACAAAGCGAACTTTTTTATTCCAAGATCAAACTACAATCATATTTGTAAATAAACAAAAAAGACACGTCTTTTTATCATCTTCCTAAGTTCTTTATACGTGTATCTTAAAATAAAAAAAGAATTATGATTCAGAAAGGATTTGATAATATGTGGCGACACGGTAAAAAAAAATTGCGGAACTTCGACTTTTCTGTAAAAGTATCTGAAGTAACTGGATTCGAGTTGAAGAGAGTTGCACAAAATGCCGGAATCCCTCCGGATGTAGCTACAGGGAGTTTTCCTTCAAAACTCGAACGGTACCACGTTCGCGCCATTTCGCCATTCTTCGACTAATGCCTAGCTTATAAAGTCTACGTGTTGTGAGAATATATTAAGCCGAGCATGGCATATTGTACTGTTAGGAAGTTTTCTTGGTTTTTCATTAATAAAGTTACTCCACCACGGAGTTAGAATATATTCGGGGATCTTTGAATATTTAAATCTGTGGCTTTCCGAAAACTTGAATTTGCAGGTCCTTAGGTGGTAAGAGTGTTAAACTTTAATTGTCTTTAGATTTTTACATTCTGGGACTCTAAGCTTTAAATTTTTGTATATTTAAATTTTTGAAGTCCCTAAGTCTTACCGTACTAAAACTTTTGTATGACAGGTTCTTTGAATGCATTTTTTCGACGAATCTCACTTTACTTTGTCGATTTTCAGATTTTAAGATATTTATACAATTCTTTAGATTTAATTTTTCGAATATATTAAATTCAAATATTCCGCATTTATTGATATTTCTTTAGTTTTTCTTAATTCAAGAGAATTCTTCAAATTTTTATAAAATTGAAACCTTTAAAATGCAAGAATTATTAAAGCAATTTAAATTATTAATGTATTAATATTATTATTACTATTATTAATTTTTAACAACTTATTACCACTAATAAGCCGCTTTAAAATACAATTGCTGATTTTAAATATTTAGAATAAAATCACCAGTAATAATGCAATACGTAATTCGTATTAATATAAATATTGCTACATAATATTCCATATAATTTTTAAATTATCAGAAATGATCAAAAATTTAAATTAACTGAAAATTATAATTTAAGAAGAATTAGTGAATACAACTTAATGTTAAATAACGCAAACAATTTTCTTTAGTTAACAACTTTAAATATTTACTGGACTATAAGCGAATGTGAACGCGAAAAGACAAACGTATAATTATTTTGATTTTCTATTTATATAAGTCACAATGGCGCGCAGTGGTCGAATATATGAATGTATGCATCCCACTTTTAACGTGGTGACAGAAACGTGCGATCTCAGTAGTCGACAGGTAAGGATTACGTAAATGCACAGAATCCTGAAAATCCCGACGCTGTTCGCCTGTGACGTAAACAAAAAACCTTTACACATTCACGTTAAAATATGAGTATATAAAGTGAGAACTCGTTGGCCTATGTATAAGTGTGTTAAAAAGATAAAAATACGAAGTTTTTTTATGTTTTTTGTTTTTTGATAAACTACCGAGAAAACTCCTAAAAAAGGCTATAAAATTTTAGCAAATATTTTAAAGTTATTGCGCAGTTCATTGGCGTAAATTTTACACATATAATATAATAACGGATTTTATAAAATAGGATACGTAGAAATTCTTTTATTAAAATAGTGTATTTAACTATAAGCAATAAAAATATAATTGCTACGACACACTAAGAGAAAAGCGTTTAACACACTGAAAAAAGAATTTATCGAAAAACTAAAATACTTAGTTTGATACATCCAACTAAATATTGAATTAATTTATAGTTGATTTTTTATTTAAAAATATTAATAGTTGACATAAATAAACTGTACCTTTTTTGTACAACTAAATAATTTTTTAGTCAATCCAAAATTTTCTTTAACGTATCAGACAAAGTGGTTTAGTTAGTTTTGCAACAAATTTTTTCAATGCATTTGTGAATATAATTGCTTATTAAAGCAGTTCTCAGACAATCTATAATATTGTACAATAATATTGTACATCATAGTCCTCTAGACAATACAAAGGAGAACTTAATATAGCCTTCAGGCGATCAATAATATTGTGCGATATTCAAATATTATTCAATAATATTGATCATTTGGAAGCGGCTTACAATAGTTACAATATATATAATTATGGTTATATGCTCCAATTCAATACCTAGTTACTGCTATTATAATGCTAGTAACAATAATCTTATACTTATAATTTTACCAACTTTGTGAATAAATTGTACTATAAATTATGCTAATTTCAAATATTAATATAAGTAGCTATGTGAATGCAAATCATAGTTGTGATGAACGTAATTCCATTGAGGAAAGTAAGTATAACTGCTACAATTGAGAAATATTAACAACGGAATGCATTAATGGTATTCCTGAATTTTTTAACATAATTTACAGTGTTATTTACTTGCAAAGTAATTGAATTTGACCACAGCCAGAGAAAAGTTACATTTAAATTGATGAAATCGTTTTATCTTTAACTTGATTGTTTTAAGTTGAAGTGAAAATACCTCTGAGGAAAATAAAAATTTATTTGACATCAGGAAATGACGTTATTACCCTTTTTAAAAGTAAGTAAATTATTTGTTCAAATTATTTATTTAATTTAAACAAATAATTATTAAATTCAAAGAAAGTATTGATAAAAATGTAAAAAATAATTTAGTTGTTCTGGTTTTAAAAATATATTTCTTTCATTTAAATAAAATTTGAGTTTCACAACCAAATTGTTTCTTCAATTCTAATAAAAAGAACAATCAAAAAATTTCTTCAAGTCAAAGAAACTTTTCTTTAACCGTATAGCAACGCACAAATTTCTTTGGGTCAAACAAATATTTTTTTTACTCAAAAAAAACCTTTTTCTGGGTGCATAATACAGAATTCACAGGATCAATAAGATTTATTCGAAATTAATACCTTTTCTTACATTGCTTTTCTCGATGCTCCCATTAAAAAAAAAGTTCTCAAACGTAATGTATCGGTACATGTTTCATGTATACATCGTGTATGGCGCTTATTGCCTCATTCATCATTTATGCAATATCACAGCTGCACTGTCAGCTCTTGAATCGAAGGATATCTTTCCTCACAATAACGTCCAACATTGTCCTTTCCGTCACAAATCCTTAGGACCCTTCAATCCTGTCGCCTCCTCCTCCTCTTCTCAATTCCCCTCGGAAAGCATCGTGCATCATTTCGCATTCTTTTCTTCGTCGTCCAAGCGGATCGTACACGCAGAAAGGGAATGAGCTTCTTGAGAGAAGAGAGAGATGGATAGTGTAATCGCGAGAGACTCGCGAATGGAAGCCGTTACGAATGTTTTCCGATAGCGCAGTTGCTACGACCTCGCCATGAATATCTGCTCCGAAAGAAAGTACTTATGCGCGCTTTACTGCACGCGAGACGAGGCGCGTCCCGTTCTTATGCAAAATCCATTTGAGAATAGAAGAGGAGAAAAGACATCGCGCGCCGCGCGCTGCATTGCACCGCGCCGCCATGAAACGTTAAACAAAAAGGGACTCGCAAGCGAAACGAAAAATAAAACAGGGAATCCTATAGCCGCGATGCGGCAATTTCGGCGTTGTGACGGGGATTTACTTGCGTTACGCGATGCTCTGCGGAAGCAGTGTCGACGATGCGAGAAAACCAATAGACGAAAATTACCTGCCCGGGTTTCACTGCGCCAAAGCGAGCAGATGTATTAATAAATAAGTTAACGCGCCGATTACATCGTTTAGGAATTCATTTGAAAATAATGAGAAACAGATTAAATTTTAATCCCGATTGTAAATGTTCCCAAACCATACGTGAGACAAATTGAAAAACATTGCATATTTCATTTCTCGCGTAAAAAAGCTTTTAGAAAAAAAATAATAAAACTTCGATTTTATTATATTTGGGACATTTATGTTTTTTTTTTTTTTGTGCGGCTGTATGACGACCTGAATACAAAAATTTTAAAGATTTTCCGAATCTACAACGCTAGATAATGTCAATCTGATTTTAAGAAACTTTTAATTTAGTATTCAACAAAGGTCGTTTGTACTCTAACGTATATTGAGGGTTTTTTTTTTATTTTTATTAAACTTCCGAAATACTTCTACCCCAAATACTCGTTCTAAGTTCCTCGTTCGTAGCAAGTTTCCTACTTTGCCCAATTTTTCATTTAAAATTGGTGCACCGCTTCGGCGTTGCGCCAGATGGACGGATCGATCGATATCGGGAGAGACCAAGATGACTCAGTATACACATACACAGAATCACGTGTTTCAAGCGCTTTCCTATTCCATTTACATTGCGCGTTGCGAAACGATTACGCGAAAGAGGAACAGCCGGAGTTCTCATTAAACATCAGGGAGAACGTCGCGCCGTTGCGCTGAGGCTGGGACAAATGGCAGAGATGGAAAGACGAGGCGCGAGACGAATGATCCGTGTTTTCATAAAAATTTCATGCCCGCGCGGTCCTACGGGACGATCCCTGGTGAAAGGAGCTTAGCGCACAAAGGCAAAGGATTCATTAAAATTCAGTGTGCATCCCCGAACGGTGCCAATGTCGAACGCTCGCTTCCACTTAGTTCACATCCTTGTTTATTGCAACACTGCATAACGCCACTAAATTATGACTACACTTCTAATTATACGTAATACGCATTTCCTCAAATGCGACGACGTTCTGCTAATGATATGCTGAAAGGACCCGCATTTATAGTCGCGTTACTGCCAAAGCACTCAGCGCGAACTAGTCTTGAGACGTGGAACAGTTCAATAGATGAATCTTGAGAATTTATTCGTATTAATATTCATAACTTTACATTTAATTGCAATCGCGATTTAAGTGAGGAATTTAGATGACGTTTATCTTCTGACAGCTTTAATTTTTTTTTTTATTAGTCGAGTTTTGAGATAGGATCTCACTTATACATCACCAGACCTTAAAATTTATTGTTTGTTGAAATATCTAAACATTTAACTAAATACAGATATATGAAAATAATTTCGTTAAACCATTAAAATAATTATGAAGGATATCCGATTATGATGAAAAATACTATAAAAGTTTTAACATTCTAGCAATCAGTTTGAGCAACGTAAATATTTTAAAGGCCTATCTAAAAAAAAAATTATTTTCAGATCTATATCTAGTTAAATTTTTAGACACTTTAACAAAACGTGTTTTCCGTGTAGTTACCTGGAAAGAACAATTTTGATAAAATGTTTAAAAATTCAGATACAGTTACAGATCTGAAAATATGACTATTGGATCTTTTGCGTCATAAAATTTCCTTTCTGATACACTCATCTAATACGCTCTTGGGATGAAATTTGAGTAACGACTATAAACGGCAAGCTCAAATACTGCATTAAATACTGCTGTAATTTTTTGAACAATGTACAAACTTATTTTGTAACTTTTAATATTGAACAGTTTTTTTTACCATATTACATCTACTCAACGTTAAAATGATAACGAAACTCGTTAAGCGGTAGGCCTGATGATGAAGTCGACTTTTTTTCCGATGCAAATAACGTTTTAAGTAGAAAGTTTTTCTGTGGTGATTTAACCTACTTCACTAAGAACTTAAAAAAGATCTTAATCTTAGAGACGAGATAATTTAATTTAATTTTCTTGATTTTTTAAAAAATGGGTTAACTCGCATCAGACGTTTTAATCTTGTATATATATTTTGATATTAAAATATTCATACATCTGCGTTCTTTGTACATTGATTACAAATAATAGTGTCATGCAAAAAATTAAAAAAAAAACTTTTAATATTATCTCATATTATACTGCAAAGCTAGAGCCCGTCTCCCCCGTTAAATAATCTGAAAAATTGTTTTCTTTCTTTGAGAAGTGTCAATATTACTTTATGATATCCCAAGGTGAATATATTTTCTCTCTTACTACGATCTTCCCCGATAAAGAAGGAAAGAATACGAAATGATATGCGATACGATAGCATGATATTTTTCAAGATTCCGGAGAAGCGATGAGATTGAAGATAATCGAAAATTTGAGAATAAAAAAAAAGGAACAATGATCCGTCGGATTATTCTGAATAAAAAATGCTACGCGTATGAAATATGATAATAAATTTGCAAAAATATTTACTTAAAATTTTGTTAATTATCCTATTCCTATCTCCCAATGAATAAATATGTAGTTTAATAAAAGGTTGAACAAAGCTTGAAAAGATATAATAATAAAACTGCAAAATCATATTGATGGAAATATAATAGTATTTAACAAAATCTTTCATTTATGTATGTTTTTATATAGACACAATAGTTTAATTTTTACGTTACTTGATATAATTTGAAATTTTATACAGCTTAAATCAATTGTAAAAAATTCTTAAAATTTTTTTACAATGTTAAGTAACTTCTTTTACTTATTTAGAAAATTTTTATGACAAAACATTGTCGATGTTTTTTTTTTTTTTGGTGTAATACAATTAGTATAGATCTATAGATTATTTTGCACTTAGTTTTTTATGTAATATTAACTTCCGCTGTTCTTCCTTGCATTTCGCCTGATATTCCGTAAATAATCAAATTCAAACTATTGACAAACTTTCTTGTCACAGGACTCTTATCATTTTACATCCAATGTATATTGAATAATCCATTAAAAAAAACATTGGTTTAATATCGAAAATTAAAACACGTACCAACCGCATTCGCACTATCCAATATTATTTTATTGCTGCAACAGGCTGCACAAATTGATGGAGATTGCGTGCCATCGGAAGCGGAGCAGATAGAGTTCTAGCTTTGCAACCCATCTGTAAAAGGGCGTTACGTCGCGGGTTCGCCGATATATCGGAAATTCGTGAATGCATGTGAGAGCATTAGGGGGGGGAGGGGGCTTGCACCCATATCGGTCACATCTCGCTCTCGAAGGAAGTCGGTGACTGCAAACCTTATAAATTATGCGGAAAGAGAATAAGCTATCAGCGCACGTGTAAACTGTCGCTCCGTGCGTTACAACACAGTAACATCCGCCCGTTAGGAAGGTCTCATGGGTGCACACCGGAAGCGGCAAAACGTTTTGCGAAGTAGCGTTCCCCGGTTAACTATTGCGAGTCGGTAATTCTAGGAACAGTTCATAGCGGGTGGATAAATAGGTAAATGGTGACTACGTGTTGCGAGCATGCATAACGCAAGAGTTCATGCATTGTAATACCAGAGCCTTTGCTGTCCTATTAAATTAATTAAACGACAACGAGATCCCAAATAATTTTGGATATTACACTTGAAACAATATAGGAACAAACAATGCAAATCTGTTAGAAAAAAGTAAAAAGATTGAAAAAATCTTAACTAAAATTTCTTAAATAAAATTTTAAATAAAATTTGTGCAGATATACAAAAACATTAGCTAATCTATTTACATATATTACATAGGCATTGTGTTATTTTAACAATACTTAAAAATTTTTTTACGATCTCACTACATGCAATTTAAAAAAATTAAATGTTTTACATTCGCAGCATTTAATATGTGCTGAATTAATCTGTTTTTAATATATTTTGATACTACGTTAAATTAATCTTTGAGTCAATGTAATTGTTACGTATTATAATTGGTCTGTATCAGGCTAATTAATCTTTCTAATAACCGTTTTTGACAATAATTGCATCTTTAGAAGTGATGTGAGTTTAGTGTTTATTATAATTTTAAATGATTCACCGATATTACCGCTTCTGGTTAATTAACGTATTGAAATTAAAGCTGTAAATCGCTTTTAACGATTTTACCGCGGTTGAAATTTATCGTTGCGTAAATTACTGCACATATTATTGTTACGCGTAACATGCAATACATTTTAAGATAGTTGAAACTGATTACGTGCACGCTATCGTACTGACGATCAGATGATGATAACAATGACTGCCACATGACTGAATAATTTTAGATGTGACCGAAATAATATACAGCAGCAAATATAAAATGATCATGCAATGGAAATAATGATGGTAATTGTATGTTACAATTTTATATCTGCAATATTTCATTTTTGACGCAATTGATATTTTCCATGATCGAAGGGGATATGTTGCCAAAGAATTTAAGCTATGCCCAATAAAACGCACGATAAATTTAATCGCCCGAATTCATGCATTTTGAAACTGTTCGATTGACAGAAATATCAAGCGATGACAAAGGTGAAAGTATCGCGCGCAATGCACTTTACCCTGGTACGCGTATGTTGCTTTATCGCGTTACGGATTGGCGATCTCTCTCTGGTAATTCTTATTGGCGCCCGTCCAATTCAGTCCGTGAATAACATATGTGCCGAATACAAAGCTCAGGAAAAAAACAAAACGGAAAAATAAACGCGATCTATCTGCGCACGATCTCCATAATGAAAGAGAGGATTTCCGGAAAGCGAATAAGGGATTTGCGTCGCTTAACGAAATCTGCATCGCGGGATTAACAAATATTTTTCTAGGGCACGTACACACATGGTAGTTCGGCGAGGCGCAGTGTGTAGCGCTATGTATTTTCACTATATTCCCGGCTGCATTTACCAACCTTGCACAATCCGACTCGGTTCTGCCTCATGTAAAGCTCATATATTGTGCACGCATGCTCATTGTAGCTACACGTTTCGCGGTTCACGAAAAAAAAACCTCACCAGCTGCAGTTTAAAAACGCATGCAGTCAGTTCTACTTTTTTTCCTTCGCTCGCCTTCCCAAGCGCCTTTGCTTAGTCGACTTGCTGAAGTTGTATTCATTGCTTTTAAATCCCGGCCGCCACAACGCAATTTTTTTTTTTTTTTATTGTAGCGATGATAAATGTGTAAGGCAAGAAAAAGTACATGTTTTGTATAATTTTCTTCCATAGCTCGTTGAAAAACTAACGGATGTACGCAATTAGCAATTTGAATACAAATTTCCACTGGGAAATCAAAATACATGAAGTAATCAAATTTCAACTGACAATCCATACTCGTTGAAATTTCATTTTTACTTTCGACCTCAATTACATTTCTTTTTGATATTATACTTGACCTATTGACTATAATTGGGTCTGTGGAGAGTTAACCTTTAAAAGGTTTTGCCATCAACTTCTTTTTATCTTATTTCAGAATTTTCCGATACTATCATTTTGAAGCACAAAATAGAAACTCAAAAGTTCTAAATTGAGATCGAAAATAGAAGTAAATTTTCGATTCTGATAGGGTTACTATAAATTCGAAAATTCAGAAATTGTTGTATACATTAAATGGCCAATATTAAAGAGAAAAATTCTTTTCATTTCATATTGATTACTCGCAGGCTCTCGGTGACAGCCAGGTGATGGTAATGATCGAATAATTTTGGATTAACCGATATAATATATAGCAGCAAATATCAAATGATGTTGCAATGGAAATAATGATGATAATTGCAATTATATGTTACATCTCCACGTGTGTAATATTTCATTTTTGACTCTATTGATATTTGACGCTATTTTCGATAACAGAAAGGCACATGTTATCGAAGAATTTGAGTTATGCCCAATAAAACGTTAAATTTAATCGCTAGAATTTATGCATTTTGAAACCGTTCGATTGACAGTCATATCAAGCGGTAACAAAGACGAATGCAACATAAAAGTCTGTTTTCAATTAATTGAAACCTAAGTAGCCTGCGCTAAAAGAAAAGGATATATACATTCTACGAGTACATGGGCTGGAAAAAAAATCATTCCTAATGAAATTGGAGTAAAATGCCAGGCTCACATATATCTCAAGGAATGTTATAACTTGAAATCAGCGGGACCGTTTCCCTACATTTTTGTGTGAAATCTGACCGCACATGCTAACATTTACTTTCATAGGATATTATGGGGCAACTGCAACAAAAGGAAGAAACCGGGCGAAGCAAGGAGCGTGCCTTGGAATTTCGTGGAATATATTTCAACGCGTAATATATTTTGGAATTATATTCACAGTGCAACGCTTACGTAATGCTGCTACAGACTACCAGTGTACATAGCCGTTGTACAACATCTCGTGGAACTTATATTTAAAAAGAGATGAATGAGAGAAAGATATTTATACGTCTATTATGGTCGTTCTGCTACCTATGTTGGGTCCAACCGTAACTGCTCGTACCGCTTTTTTTACTGTTTAATTTACTTTGCCCTTCCAGAGGCTACACAATAGTTACAATGAAAAAAAAGCAATAGTACAACATTTTTACTCGTACGTCGTTTATATCTTTCATTGCGTATCTTTTGTTAGAAATTTAATAAACTTTTTGCTCAAAAATGCTAAATGATTTAACAATTTTTTTATCAAGTTTAATTTAATATATTGTATATTATGTATATTGTAAAGAAAATTTCTATTTCCTCTCTGTTCTTTTTCACATTTCTTAAATAATGGTCATGCATTACGACCAAAATCGATTTGTGACCGGATTAATTTGACATTCTTTGGGGCAAGAAACGTATCCACTTTATGATAACGACGACGCGATAAAAATATCGAATTATAAATGGACAGGCAAACTGATAAACTAAAAAACTTTTGGAACTCATTTAAAGTTTAATGTGTCACGATTGATGATGCTTGAAGAAAGAAAGAAAGACAGAGAGAGAGAGAGAGAGAGAGAGAGATGGGAAAGAACGAAAAAAAAGAGAAAGAGAAAAAGATGATAAGATTCAAAACAAAAATAGACACAGTCGCATACAATATTGTATAGTTAGTTTGAATTTTTATATCTTTGATACACACATATGCAATATCATGAACTTTCAAATTATTTCATATTATTATGTTATGCGCTATCAGAATAACCTTTGTACAATATAAGCACTATTTCAACATCATATCACCTTAATGTAAACGTAATTATAAATTACATATAGTTATATGTAATTTATAATTTAATTCTGGAATGGTCTAAATAAATGATAAAAACTTTTTCTCTATAACATATTATTTTATTTTTATTAGATCTTTTTACTAAATCATTTTAAAATTTTAATATTTATTTTTTTTATTAAACGATATAAAGTTAAATAGATTTTGAGTACAAATAGATAAATAGATTTTGAGTAATTAAAACTGAAAATTTGTTTATAAACCCACTACTGTTATTGCTTTTAATCTATTGATTTTTTGTTAGTATATAAAATACATTTATTAGATAAATAGTGAAAAAAGTAACTACGAAACAAATAAAACAATAACAAATATACATAAAAATACATAAAACATATTTGTCATAATTTCATTTATTTTTCTATAAATATATACATATGTATTTTACATATATTTATAAAAAAATAAAATATTTTTAACATATTTAGAATATAAAACTTTTAAAATAATAGTTCTTTTAAATGTTTTATATTTAGAATATGTTATTATTATTATATATATATATATATATATATATTTATTTATTTATTTATTTGTTATAACTTTATTTGTTTTTTTGCTTACTTCTCACTATGTATATAATAAATTATTGCAAGCAGTTAACTCAGAAATATATTTAATTTCAATGTGATTAGTATTAAACATTTTTAACTATTATTGCTATTAATACGTCTTTGTGATATTTTTATTTTGTGAATTTTATTAGTCAAAAATTTATATAGAATGCTGAGCAGAAACTGTAAGGGATACCTTTAGCGGATTTGCTACCAATTTCTCTTTCAAAACAACTATTTAAATATTATTTAACATTTTTTACAAAACATAATGTAACTGGAATACTTCTATTGTCTCGTAATTATTATTTTGCTGCTTAATATAACATGAAATAGTAAATGATCACACGAGTCAATAATATGTCAATAACAATAAGTTCTATTCTACAAGCTTTATGCGTGCATTATTTCAATATACATAATAGAACAATAGATTTATACATATTTCAGAATTTGCAACATTTCCAGTAATCTGTCTTAATCCATCCAAGGCAATGGTGCTTGTTGAAATATTATATTTATGTGTACTATTTATTAACAGAACCATTATTTCAAAATAAAAAAGACAATTTGACATTCACTGGCACAACATATTAAATATTTAACAGCAGCAAAATTGTAGCTACTATGTTGATCTGCAAAATACAAATATAAAACTTGCATGTATTATAGTAATAAAATTAAATATCGAAATAAAAAAAAAACATTTAGAGAACATTTAAAAATTATTATTAAACGTCGAGTTTTTTATTTTGCATGTTATTTTTTGCAAAATAATATTTAACAAAACAGTACATACTTTTTAAAAAAAAGTTGCCTTAAATTTAATTTTTACACAATATATTTTATAAAATATTAATCTTTCTTTCAAAACAAATCTTACTTAAATCACAGACGATTGGTCCAATTAATTTCGCAAGTAACAAATAATGTCAAACAAATACGGGCCTATATCGCTCACAACAGTGCTGAATAATAGTTTTTACAATCTGAATAATTTTTCGCTAATGCGAACTGCACACCGCATGTTCGTCGGACTTGAAATATATTTATTGCATGATGCCGAAATAAGTGATGCCGTAATATTATTAAATTTAATAGTTTTGAACAATTCAATATAGTTTCGATACTCAGAAGCATCTGTAGAATTTCTTCTTTCCAAAAAACTGTAAAGAATTTTATTGCGAAAAAATAGTACCTTAGTTAGGATTCGGCGCACAGTTCACATAAGTCGGAGATTGTAAAAATTATTATTTGGCACTAAGATTGGCTGTGATGTAAATCTTCTTATATTTATGTTTATTGGTCCGAATTTCAAACTTATTGTTAACAAATAATGTATACTCACCCTATGTTCCGCCATCGCTGACTATCATGACTTCCGAGTTTTTTCTTTCTCTCAAAGTGCTTTGAGGCACAACATTCACGAAAACGTTGTTAATCGCGATTGCGCGCGTATTAATTATCAGAGTACGATAATCATGTTGCATTTTACATGGCATTCCCAATGTTACTCAAACGCGACGCGTAATCCTCTGAAATACGTGAAATATTATTAACAAACGATATCCACGGCTTTCTGTTATTTGAATCATTCGATTCAACGATTTGCTCTCAATTCAGAAATGGTAATAGAGAATTTGTATGCAAACTGGCGAAAAATTCGAAGCGCGTTTGCTTCGATTTCTATTTTAACCGACTGAATTTCGAGAAACATGTCTGCTTTGATAAATCGATATCGTTAGCCGTAATGCTCCATGAGCTGCTAATCGTGAGAGTTAATCAATCGCAATGTCGAGTTCGCTAATCGTTAATTTATACGTGGGGAACGATCGCGATGTCGAGGGATAATGCGCAACATGCGGAGCGGTTCTGGCTGCCAACTATGATCCGGACTGTCTTGTTGGCAAGCTAAACCGGACGCCATATGTACGGTTTTCAAATATGTCTAATAAAATAAAATTTATATTATGAAAGAAGACTTATAAACACAATTTGGACATTTAATGACGTTCATAAAAAAATATATATATTTAATATGATGAAATCGATCTTTAATTTGGTTTTTTTAAGTTGAAATGAAAATGTTTTTGAGGAAAATAAAAGTTTTATTTAAATTCAAGAAATGATGTTGTTAGCCTTTTTTTAAAATAAATTATTTATTCAAACTATTTGTTTAATTTAAACAAATAATTTTTTTTTATATTAAAGACAGTATTGACAGCAATATAAGAAATAATTTAGTTGTACTGGTTTTAAAAATATATTTCTTTCATTTAAAAATTTCTTTAACCGTATAATAATGTCCAAATTTTTTTGATTTAAACGAATATTTTTTTAAATCGAAGAAATTCTTTTGAGTGTTTCCTCATTTCAAATGTCCTCATTTCAATACTAACGGTGCGACAAGCGTTATTTAACAAACCGTCAATCTTGTGGCGTTAAATGCTGTTTAATTTTGTATTTAATAATAAGATGTATTTTATATTTAAAAAAAACAGTAATTTATTGTGATTCATAATTTTATTCAAACTCTATGTTTAAAACTGTTTGGAAAACAATATTACAAATAATTTTCCATTAAACTTCCCCAGCACACATCAATTTATAGATATCTAAAAGATATTTCATGAAAGATATTTTCAAGATATTTCTAGAAGATGTCTAGAAATTTTTTAAAAGATGTCTAAAAAGATTTTGTTTAAGATGTTTTGTAGAACTTCTAAAGATATCTAAAAAGACATATTAAAGATATTTTAAGATATTTATCATATAAAATGTCTTTTAGAATTCTACAAGATGTCTTTAAAATAATCTCTAAATATTGGAAAGATATTTCTAAATATTGCAATATTTAAGATATAGATCTTAGGTTCCTAAAAAATATGTTTGAAATTTTTTGACATCAAGATATTTCAAAACGTAAGAAAATGTCTTTTAAAATCTAAAAGAAATCTTTTTTTGTCCATCTGAATAGTATTTATTCTAGTTTTATGATTATTAATTCTCTCTCCGGTTTTGTCCGATTAGGTTTTAGATTGTTACCAAAGAGAAAGTTTCCGTGCAGTAATTTGCACTTTTGGATTTGGCAACTTTAATTATAAGCGGCTCACGTCGCTACCTATTTACTTGAAGCTATGGAAGGGTGAAAGATAACACAGTGACCTTACACATTGTTTTACAACGCGCTGTGACGCACAGTCGTAACAAGTATTCTTGTATTTTGATATACTCTCCAAGGCCGTCTGTCAGCTTATACTAACATGAAATATTTAACGTATTGTAAAATAAATACACACCGAAATATCGTTCACTTTGCTTTTCGAATGGTGGAACGGCAAAATTGTATAGGTATATAGAATGTCACGCTGTACCTCGCGTGGCAGAAAAACAACAACCGAGTGTCGCGGGTATTCACTGACTCGTCACTGTGAAATATTTAATTATTAAAATATGGTATAAAAGTACGTTGAATACTTTGTTCTTTATACGTAAAATTAACATCATTGAACTGATTGATAATTCGTATTTTACGCTTCTTGTGGACTCGTTAGCATCGAAGCTAGCGTCGAAAACAAAATCAATTTTGTTTGTGAATAGAAAGATTAAAGTAAATTACTTAAATCCTAATTCAACGATTACGCTACGAGTAATTCTCTATTTAACTGACGTTGCTTTTTTAATTTTTTATGATAAATATGCATACACTATACTATTAACTCAGCAAACTATTAAGAAACTTTAACACAAACTTTTACACAAAGTTAATTATCTAGTTTAATGAAAATATAAATGAGTTACGAATTGCTCTATTTAATCAGAAATTAATCTATCAGAAATCAATTTGTCGATATTAGTTGCTGCAGTACATGTTATTTATAAGAAAATCGAGAAATAATACGAGCTGTGAACAAAACATATATTAATATTATATAAGTTATGGAAATCGGAGAGTAAATGGTAGCTCAGTATACATATATAAGTGTAATTAGTAATATGCGAATTCTATATGATATTATTAATCAATTTTGATCGTTAATACTGATTTAATACTGGCTATATTAATATTGTTCTACTAAGTTTTTCAATTTTAATTAATCTTCAGAATATGATGTTCGGATTATGCAGCTGTATACCTTATATAAAATATGAATAAATCTGATCGGATACTTGATAGATACAGGCATTTTGAATAAGTATATCAAATAATTCTTTTTTTAATTTGGTGACTTACACAAAAAGAATAATTTTAGTTCAGTATCTAAAAAGAGCTAGATATGGATCAGAAAATAATTCTGAGTCATCAAAATAATTATGTAGAACGCCTAAGCATGATAATTTTACTGCAAACAGTTTTGACATTTTGGTAACCAAGTTAAACATTCGATACAAATTTTTAAATGGTTCAACATAATTATTTTTAAATCTGTACTCCAGCAAAACTGTTCTTTCCGTATATTAATTGTCACAACTCTTGAAAAATTTTACATATTTTTAAAAATTGAAATTTTGTTATAAGTTTTGATAAAATAATAAATTCTTCAAAATAATATCAAGTTATTTAAATCATAAAAAATAAAAAAAATTGATTGATATTGTGATGTTCTACACAGAAAGAACAATTTTGCTGAAATGCAGATCTGAAAATAATTACTTTAAACCATTTAAAAATTTGTATCGGATGTTTAACTTGGTTACCAAAATGTCAAAACTATTGGTAGTAACATTATCATGCTTGAGCATTCTACATAATTATTTTGATGGCTCAACATAAAATTATTTTCAGATCTGCTTTTAATTATAATAAATTTTTAGATGCTGCAATATAATTGTTCTTTTCGTGTATCAATTTTTACATATGTATAAAAAATAAAAATACAAAAATAAAATCTGTTTTGTTTTAATAAATATCTTTACTTGAAAGAATGATTATAAAATAAACGAAATTGCGAGAAATAATTGTAAGGAATACATTGAAATAAATATAAACATGTGTATTGTCTATCTAACTGCTATATCTAATTTGGTTAATACTTCGCGATGTCTTATTTTTACAATTCTGCGTTCAATATTTCAGCGATGATGACCGCCTTAAAAGCCCATTTCTGCCGATCCTTCCATTACTTTCCCGTCTTTGCAACGTTTCTCAATCATCGCTGATTTTGTGTCGGCAATCGGTGACGTGGCACACTCGAAATACAATTCTCTTATAAACGAGGGCAGATATTCAGACCGGATACGAAGACTTGCGGCGTGCATTTTAATGAACTCGCTGTCCAATCTTGTTTTCCAGTGGCGTAAGTTCCTTCGGGAGAACAAAGAGAAAACGAAGGAGCGAGGAAGAGAGAGACTGACAGACAGACAGAGAGGAAGAAAGGGGCTGCAGGCAGCGGTGGTGGCGACGACGGAGGGCGCAGGAGGAGACGGCGGGGTGAACCGGAACCGGAAATGGCTGCGAGGTGGCTGCTACTGCTGCTGGCGCTCCTCGCCGCCCACGCCGCGGCTCTTCCTGATTTCATTAGGATAGGTGAGTATCGTTCCCAGTTTCCCCCCGGTGTGAAAGCCGCGACCCTTTCGGCCGCTTTCAATGGCGTCAGTAAAATTATTATCAATGTCCCGATCGATAATATCCACGAGTGAAGAAACGGTAGGATGACTTGGTTTTTCGAGATAATATTCGTGCAGATGCAGCTTCGCGAATATTATAAGCAGATCAAATCTTCTTCCCCGGTTAATTTCACATGCATTTAATATGGATGAATATCATAAGCGCTTAATTTTATTGAGATAATGTATTATGATAATTACAGAGCGCGCCAATTCGTTTTAACGTAAAATCTCTCTAGTTCTGTATTGTTTGCTTATAACGTTATTCTTTACCTTCATTCTTTATCTCTTTTACACATGAATTTTTCTGATCGTAACAAGTGTTTAATTACATTTTCGGAGCTTTAGTTAAAAAATTATTTGCCGACTAATTACATCATATTATGCTTTCAATCAACAATATTTGATTTGACTACTGCGTGGACAATCGTCAAATATCGTTAAACTATATAGCGGCTTCGTGAAAATGTTTTGCCGGCCAGGCAAATAATTGAAATTAATGGCAGCGATAAAAGGCTACGCTACTAACGGTGCTCTATTTAATTGGCATTGATGGTAGTGCAAGTGGAACACAGGCAACGTGACGCGGATAACATGCATTTTACCGTGTGCGACGACAATTACCAAAGTTCTGGCTGCTACGCGTCAGAGAGAAAATCACTCCGATACCAACCACGCGTGTGCTGCTGCGCATGTAGCGGATATATAAACAAGAGGTATTTCACAGTTAAATGTCGCTAACCATCTGCCTGCGGGTATATTGAAAGTAGCTGGCTCTGTGAACGACAGACGCGGCGCATATAGCACATTCCGTTTACAAGTCACGAAAATCTACAAAATATCGTGGTCGAAACTAACGTACAAATTTACAAGAGGCAAATAATACTTTTTATTAAAAAATTTTTTGTTGGAAAGTTTTTCGCATAAAGGCAATGATAATTAAATACTTTCTGAGCCAAGAGGAAATATTGAGTATTTTCATGTTTTGCAAGAGGTTTATATAAAAAAGTTTTATATAAATTGCTACTTATATTTTGTGTAGCTGAAATCACATGATACACAATTTCTTGAATGATTAGCTTGCACGCAGCTATGTTTGCATTGATGCATTCTAGATACGTTCGTGGATGCGGCACGTTGGCATGCATTTCTCTGTTTATTATGGTGCATCGTACGAAGCTTGCAGCGATGCATGTTTGTGTCATGTAATTAAAGTAAAAATATATTGTAATAAAGCAGTTTTTGTCGTTTCTGAATTTTATTAATTAAAAATAATTGCTGTTGTTTGTTCATCGTTGATATTTTACTGCGCACGTCACGTATATAAGTAATCCACAGTCGCTGCAAGCTTCACATTATTCACTATAATAAACAGAAATCATGCATGCCGACGTGCCATGTTCCAATGCATAAACGTACCTAGCATACATCAGAGTAAGCATAGTAGCGTGCAAACTAATCATTCAAGAAATTGTGCCCCGTGCGATTCCAGCTTAACAGCCAAAAAAATAAAAGCATTGACTTTTAATAAATGCTAAAATGTTATTAAAAATTAATATTACAAAAGAATAATATTATAAAGATATAAAATAATAAAATGCGAGATATGAATATTAATTATAATAAAATACAAGATATAAATATTAAGATAATTCTTGACGTTACTGTGTCGTATTTTATTTTATAACGCAGAATATTATATATCCTGAACACTCTTGTTCTTGTAACAGCATTAAAAATTTATTTTTTAATTTTGTTGCCAAAGCTTCTGGTTGCTTTTACGTTTGGTGAAAACCGAATATATTTAAATTTGCGTACAAAAAATTACGAGAGTGTAAAACTTTTATCGATATTTCCTAATAGAAAATAAAATTTCATTTATTTAATGCAGATTCCCCGTTATATTGTTCGACATATACACTATTCTTACCTATAAACAAAATTAATAACGTTATTATTAATATTTAATAGTGACGTATTTTGTTTTATGACGCAGAATACTATACATTCTGAACACTCGTTCTTGTAACAGCATTAAAAATATATTTTTTAATTTTATTGCCAAAGCTTCTGGTTGCTTTTACGTTTGGTGAAAAGTAAATATATTTAAATTTGCGTGCAGAAAATTACGAGAGTGTAAAACTCATCAATATTTTCTAATAGAAAATAAAATTTCATTTATTTAATGGAGATTCCCCGTTACATCATTCGACGTATACATTATCCTTATCTATAAACAAAATTAATAACGTTATTGTTATCAAGATTTAATAATGACGTAACAATATAATGTACGACATTTCTATGTGTGAGAATAATCAGTCGGGCATATCTAAAAAATAAATGATTCGTAACAGTAGCGCTTGCACATGAATTATTTATGGTCTTATCTTTCGAAAATATGAACAACAACAACAACAATTTGTATATTTTACGCACATGCGAAATTGGCACGTCACTGTTTAATATTATGATTGTCGTTTCCTGACGATGCGCGGATATACGTGCAGATGTACGTGATGCACCGGATGCCCGACTACACTCTGAACTTTTATCGAAACGTAAATTCACGATGCCACTCGATTTCCGAACGCTTTCTTTTCCGAGGTAGGAAGAGAGAGACAGAACGAGAGAGAGAAGAACAAAAGCGGATCGATATACACGTCCGAGCTCAGAGAGATACGTGCTGTACTTTCTACGAGTTTTGATGCATTCGTTCGTACTACATCCGTACGCTTGTTCCGCGGAATATCACCAATGCCGCGTATGGCCAATAGCTTTCTGTATTGGAAAGCTCTGGAAAAGGAAGAAATTTACCGAAACGGTATAAAGAGAGACGAGGGACAGGAGGAGATAGAGGAGGAGAAAGAGAGAAAACTAGAAATTCTTTTAGCTTACATTACGCCGATTGAATTTTAAGCGTTTCGCATTTCTTAGTTTTCTAATTTTTCCAGCATCTTCTTCGGTGTCAGTTCAATATCCGTTGTAACTTTCTTGCCACTTCTTCCGCAGTACTTCTATCTGCTTGTTCCATCGCTATTGCTAGTCAAACAATTACGTATTCCCCCTTTTTAACAAAAAATATGTTTGCAAATTCAACGGCTGACATAAGGAAGGAAATAAAAATTTGCTTTTGTACATACAAATATGCAATAGTACTATTTACAAATCCTTTTTAATTTGCTTTCATGCAATAAATGCTTATATAATAATATGTAAATTGCGCACAAAATAGTTATGCTGAAAAATGTAACCAGAATTATAATTTATACTCACAAAGCTGTCTCTTGCGCGCCAGAATTACAAACAATCTTTTGTTTTAGAATACCGCATTATTCGCGCGTTGTGAATTCAACGTTATTATAAACGTTGTTTCCGGAGCCGTCAAATCGAAGCGAAAATTAAAAGCTGTGCGCGCCATGGTCATGTATAGCTTTCGTTATTTATTTGTGTCAGCCGGCGGTGGCGAGTTTGTTTATTCGCACGCGTAATTAAATAGCGTAGCTCGATATATAGAATGCTAAGAACGAGCTTCAATGTAGGACCAATTTAACATTTTTATTGTATTGTAGTGATTGTAACGGAAACAACGACGGGTTGTTGGTGTCTTCAATCACTCTGAACGAAATAATTAGCAAATTAATGAATATTTCAACGCGATTGATTGGACGCGGCTGACCTGAAAAAAAAGGTGATGTCTAATTTTCATACCTTTTTACCGATATTTGCAACGATTCCACGACCGACAGAAAGTCTACGTATAGCATTTAGCGGTATTCGCAGCACGAATTCGATAAAGTGCTCGATAAGCCATTATACCTTGAAATGTTATTGCGCACTTTTAACCACATCTGCTAGCCGCCACTTTTTCTTCTCTCCACGACGAAAGTGTTATATGTGTACTAATTTCGTTTCTACGTATGAATCTGGCAAAAAATCACGACGAAATTAATCTTCCCGCTGCTAGTACTATGTATTCATCTTTCTTCATTTTGCGTTACTTTCTCAAGCTTTTCACATTTTCGTTCTCGCCCACATTATTAGGCTCATTACTGTCACAATGAGCGTGGCGAATCAGGCAACCTACCTTACGAGGTACGCCAAAGAGAATCGATAGCAGGTCGCTAACGAGAGACGTAAATCTATCCCGCAAATTCTATAAATCGCAGAGTCAAGCCGGCGGCGCAGCTGCTCGCACAGTTACTTTATGACGTACACGAGATTAAAATCAATTTATGGCGCCAATTTCTCCTAACCGAATGAATTGGAAGGCGCGGAATTTCCGCGGACCACACGAAGAAACGGCCGGGAATACTTACGCAATATGAAATGACGAAAACGGTAACGAAATAGAACGTGTAGTTATTCTCTTGCATCGCTTTCCTTGATTGAATAAAAACGAATCCGTGTTTACATGTAGAACTTTTGATTGGAATACTATCATTTTAAGTACAAAAATATTTTACGAATTTCACAATTCAATTTCGTTGCATAGCAATCTAACTATAATTTAGCGATCTCTCATTTCTTTTTTAATAGTTTACTTTATTAAATAATTTTTTTTTTATTTATGTGATATTCTGACACTAGATAAAATTTTTCAAAAGTAATATTGTTTAGTTCTTTAATAAAAATCAATAACTTAAGGAATTTTGACCGAGAAAAAATAACACAGGATATAATAAAAGGCATTATAAGATTCTTTAATCATATTCTCAAGACATGATTTTTTGAAGGTAAAATCTAAGGTCTTTAATCATTTTCAATAATTTGTTAAATTTTCTGTGTATATTTCATTACAACTTTATATAGTTGCAATAAATAAATAGTGATTTAAATGGATGGAAAGCTTAACTTAGTATTATTATATTTCTTTCTAAAACTTCTTTAATCTAAATATTATATTGAAATCAATATAATATACTTTTAATGTACATAGCGAGTTGAAAAATATATTTGTTAGTTGCAAATAAGTTGACTTTTTATTGAAGTAATCATATCTTTATATTGCAAGAAAATATTATCGTACACGAATCGATATTTTTAATGTAAGAAAATTTGTTATTGTCTCAAAATAAAATTACTTTTCGTGAGAAATATTTTCTGTATTTTAAAAATATTAGTATTTTCTGAAGATAACGTTTTCTTAATTTCATTAATTTTTTATTCTTCTTTATTTAACACATTTTTTATTTTAAAAGATGATTCTAGAAAATGTTTACTAATAATTAGAAAATTGTTTCTATGAATCTATTAAATACCTGCTAAGGACTACTAGAGACACTTACTTAAAGCAAAAAAATTTGAAACAATTGAATTTTTGTAGGACCTATCGTAAAAAAAATATTCGTATTTAATATACAATTCTTCTAGAATTTTAATACAATAACTGCATCTCTCGTAAAATATATTATATTCAAACTTACATCGAAACATTTTTATCGAAGATATATTTCGAATATACTGATAGACGTAATATAAAATACATTGAACAGTGAAGTTACATGAAACACAGTCTAGTCGGGATCATCTCGCGAACGTGTAAATAGTCGATAAATCTTTATCGTGCCCTGTTGGACGGAGAACCGGATAGTAGGGTAAAGATATCCTGTGATGGTGGTTGGAAAATAAGGAGTGCACGCGTGGATCTCGTCAAAGTAGCACCTTTTAATATGGATGCGTGATTTCCCAGGAGGGCTGTTTCATCCGTCGGACGACAAGCAGGAAGTGGCCTTTCGCTACGCTGCGGAGAAGATCAACGCCAACCGGGACATCCTGCCCAAGTCTCGCCTCAGCGCCCAGGTCGAGGTGATACAGCCACAGGATAGTTTCCATGCTTCGAAACGAGGTGAGTTTCATAATTGAATCGGAAATACTCGTCAGATCTCACAAGATTCCGCCATCCTTCGTTCTTTTCAAAAATATCCTCGCAGAGATCGACTACTTTCATCTTCACTCAATTTTCAGTGTAAAGTTGTTTCTAAAGCTACACTCTGTTTTATTTAACGTAAAAAATTGAAATTCGTGCTATCAATTATTTGTCTATAATTTTCATTTCTTTATTATATCACGTACTTAATTAAAATATTCTAAAAGTATTTTTGAAGTTTAAAGTTAAAAAAAAAATTACGTTTAGCATATAAAGTACAAATTTTCACGACAAATTTTCTAACTTTTTCAAAATTTAAATACTAATACTAATTAACAAATCCAGTAATTCCAAAAAGTCTATCAATATTATTTTATTATGAGAAGATCTTTTATTCTAATTAAAAAATGAAAAGTATTAAAAGAGTTTTTCTTTTTTAATAGTGTATAGAACGATAAAACTAAAGAAAAATAGAAAAAAACTTGAAAAATTGAGTTATTTTAGTTGGAGGTAAGTATCGATAAAATTCGAGTAGTTAAGGCCAGCTTACTCTACGCTAGGAGAAGGGGCTACTATTTTGACGGGAAACTTTGCGTTAATGTATATGTGGCACACCGAATCGCGGGTAACTGCTTCGAAAGTTCGTGTGACTTGCTTGATGCGCGAAATAAACTCCATTTACGCGATTAAGGATTCGAGACGTTGTTGTCGCGTGAAGCGTCACTTTCGCCAAAGCTGCTAGCTGATTCCTCGATGTGACGATCCCATTCTCCAATAACAGTAGAGCTCTCTAACATCCCTATCTCAGGTGAAACGAAGCCTCGCCAACGGTGAATCTTGTTATTTGCAGTTTCAGCACGTCTAGTGCATCGCGTTCGTAAATCGCAATTACTTTTAACGTTTTAAAAATTTTACTCGAATACGTACTTTACAATGCAACGGCGATCGCTCGTGCTAATCGGTCGTCTTTTAACAATTACATTTAAAAGCTGTACTTGAACACTTTTATAACTTTTTTCCTGAAGTTTTACGTAATTAAACGTAAGTGGGAGAAAGTATACCTCCCCCTTGAATTATTTTTTATTATGTTTCCCTATTTGTGATATACTGACTCGTATGCAAATTAATGTTGGAAATTGTAATTTGATAATTTGTCAGATACTTGTTACACCAATATTTAACTTTACAACAACAATAAATTAATTTATTATAAATCCTTTTGCAACATACAGCATGAGATACGATTAGGCAACCAATCGCCGAAATCATACTTGTAAACCTTCTAAATCATGTCATCTTTAAAAATATCGATTTTATAAATTACGTTAATTAAAAATATTAAATATCACTAATTAATATTTGGAAAACGAGGGTTAAATGTTTAATAATTAGTAAATAACAATAATAAAAAAATAAAAGCATTGAAATAAAATTGACTTTTTATTTTTATGACATAGAGGAGAAGAGGGGCTTCTGTCGATAATATGGCTACCCCTATTATTTCTGTTATTAGATAGAGGTATTTTAACAATTGCTTATGGAGTTATTCGTTTAGTAGCCCGTCGTTTTTTTTAATGATGCTAATATGCCAATACATAATGACTGACAATTGTTATAAGGCATTTTTACTTTTGAGCACTTTTAAACTTTTTCAAGTTTAGAACACTTTTAATCTTTAATTACATACTCATTATTCTTAAACTTGAGTGTAAACTTATCACACGAAGGTATATATACTCGAGTATTTTTTTGTTATTTAATTTTTTATTTGGTCGTATACATTTCAAGTTATATAAAGTTAAAATATTAACATGGAATTTTGTTATGGTTTTTTAAGCGAAATTTTTATATCGAAATATTTCTTCGATAAATTGATTGTCCTAAAGATCGTTGTTTAAAAACATTAGAGAGATTATTTTATGCTTGTTGTTTAATGTTAAACAGGGATAAAATAATATTTTTAATGAAATTTCTTATTACAGATTGTGAGACTCTGTATATAAAAAAAATTAGCAGTTATACGGTTTTTTTAAGTGTTAGCATAAAATAAGAAGTAATCTGTTAAAGTTTTGTGTGTATTCCTAATTTTTCATTTACTTTATATTTTTCTCATTAAATTTTGCTTATATTATGTAAAAATGTAAAATATTGATTAAGTACAATTTAAGAAATCGATACGCATTCAGCAATTCTCCCCTACATAAAAATTGTATTACATTAAGCTAAATTAGTATTTAAATTAATAATCTTTATTTTTATATAACAAATGAGAAAATTATTCTATTTATAATTATAAGATAAATATTAATTTTCTTTTCGTACTAATAATAAGATGTATAAATATTATATGACAAAATATTTCACAATTATCTCATTATAATTTAATAATAAAAAATAATATGCAAAATATTATGATTTACAAATCTTTTAGATTCTATATATTGAGACATTATATAAAAATACTATCAGTAAGATGTTGCTGATTTTCTTCCAAAATAATAAAATGTTAAGATACAAACACACACAGTAATAATAAATTAATAAGAAGTATCTTAGCATATCTAAATATTTAAATATATTTTTCTTAACATTACGTTTCTATTATTCTATTATTTTGAGTTATTTTTCTTCCCTTAACTTTCTATCTCTCATATCTTGTTCGAAGTACGTAGCGATATATACGAGAAGTCTCTTAAGTAGGCTATGAATTTCCTTTTTCTGTTGAGAAAGTCATGAGGGTCCAATATGAAAATAACTCTGCATATATGATATGTATAATACATGCCTGCGGTTCGCTTAACTATATATGCAGCCGGAAATTAATAACGTCCAGCACAAAATAATAACTCGGTGGATATTTGCGCATGGAATTAACCAGGGCCAACGTAATTACCATGTCGAGTTACTAAATGATTAAAGCGAACGGTGCATTCTAAATATGCACGTTGGAGTCGCATGCAGGCGCATCGGTCAAGCCGCGAATGTATGCGAGCGTGCGAACCGCCACAAAGCGCGCGCACAGAGGCCGGATAGCCGAATTTGGCAGTGCTCCAGCATGGTATTACACCGTGAAAGCAATTTTATTGATAAACTTCTGTTTGCCTGAAGTTAACAAATCTCCTTGGGACGTACATGCCGATCGCTACGGTCGAACTGGCTGGGCACAATCGTTCCGTATATTCGGCAAAGCTCGAATTCGCTACCGTGGATGATTCAAAAAATTTATCTCCTTCTGTAAATCAGCGGCGAAACGGCACAGTGCAGAGTAACGAGCATTCTGTCGGACATGTAACTCAAACTTCGTTAACAATAGAATACAGTACGTTATAATGGCGAACATGAGATTCGAGCTTTGTTAACAATGGCATATAATGGGAATATAATGCGAATTATGCAAGATTTAAGCTTTGAATAATAATGTAGGCTAGGAATACGATCTCGAATTTCAGATATTTTAATATTTAAATGTTATTGTAAAAGTCGAGAAAAGAATTTTAAATTTAAATACTTTAAATAATTTAAGAATGCAAATAAAAAAGAAAATCATTTTATCTATAATCAACATATTTAAAACATTAAATACGATAAAATTATGTTATTTTTGTTAATTTTATTCAAAGTTTTCGAATAATGAAAAAAGAAAGGGACACGCATAATTTCAACAATGAAATATGAGATAAAGAAATAAATAAGATACTGTAACTATATAAGCTTCGTATAAACTTCGTCTTGATCGGAATGGAAAAATATTCGAAATTAAACTTAATTATAAATATCACGAATATTAACAACAAATTCTTTTATATACAATACATATATATATATATATGTGTACTATATAAGTATGTACAGTACATACTGACTGACGGTATTCATTTATTTGGTTAGCGATGCAATTACTTCACTGTCGCTCAGGAGAAAGAAAGAGGAGAGAAGAAGTAGTACTGATAAACGGTTGTCTGCGACGTCGGGCGCAATAGTGGGATAAATTAAATACTGGAAATTCACGTCAGGTCTCGTGTTCTTCTCGTCGTTTAGGTTTCATTCGTTTCTGGTGCGATGAACCTCTTCGTTCGACAAACGGAAAGAGTGGATGACCGTTTGGACGGTCTCGCCTTGCGCCTTTTTACGATACGACGGAAAAACATCGGTGAATGCAGTGCGCCTTTGTTCGCTTCGTACCTTTGCCATCGCGGCATGGCAACGCGCTTGTTGGTAATACAGTTTTACGATTTCTCCTGGTTGTGTCGGAATTTTCGGTAATACAACCCGTCGTTTTCCATCGCGAAACTCCAGTTAGAACGGGAGTTAACGAGGATGCGCGCATTCAATTATGCCCGCCGTACTATTGTGCCTCATTGAAAAAAAACCCACAAAGCAATAGCGGTAAACAGTAGTACGCCAGTTCCACCAGAGACAGTTGTTGAGCTCGCTTCATATGCATTGCGATAATCTTGGCGAATAGAGATTTTCCCCAGTTCTCTTTATATATTTTTGCTAAGGTAGAGAAAATACTTTGCCAAGTAAACCAAATGGAAATAATAATAGAAAGCATAAAAAAATGTTTAGGATTTTCACAAAACAAGCTTTAAAAATGTAGATATAGCAAAATGTTACTCTTAGTTTATATTCACAGAAAAAATATTTAATGGGACTTCTAGAGATACTTATTAATTTATATATAATTATTAAATGATTTTTAAGACCTTGAAATCTTAATTTGGAAATTAATGGGCGGTATAAAATTGCTTGTTAAAGTTTTTGATGAAAATTAGCATCAATAAATAAATTTATTCGTAATCGATAATGCTTGTGTATTAATTTGGAAGTCATAATTTGGCTAAGTTTTTCCAAAAGACAAATATATGGAAAGAACAGTTGATGAAATGTTTAAAATCTTAATTAAATACAGATTCAACAATAATTTCGTTAGAACGTTAAAATAATTATTCAGAATTCATTATGCTTCAGCATCCTACATAATTACTTTGATGTTCCAATCAAATTATTTTCAAATCTGCATTTAGTTAAAGTTTTAGATACTTCAGCAAAACCGTTTTTTTTATTTTTTATTTTACGATGTATTAATATTCTTTTAACGAAATTTAAGATTTTATGTACACGCGTAGAACAATCTATGTATATTACACTGCGTGCCGCGCATATACTTCGTATATATTATTAATCGATTATCATGTAACTCGCGTGAGAAGAATCTTCGACGAAGGTGAACGTTTCTCGGCGCGCTGGCGCGAAAATGAGAATATACCGAAATACCCGTGCGAAAGTATAAGAGACGCCTCGTGATATTTTACGCTTACGGCAACGGCGTATGTCCGAGGGAGATTCTCGTAACTACCCACCCGGGGGTGAGGTAACTCGCCGCGCAAGCGGTGGCGTTGTCCCGCTCGTTTCGCTTTCGCTAAGCCAATTTCCTAAAAATCACCGGGATGAAACGAAAAGTTCCGCGCCGGGGCCGTGGGAGTAACCGCAAGCTGCGCGGTGGCAATACCAAGATAGCACAGTCCGCTCTAATTTTGCCGTAACTTTAAAGGTTTCTTCTTTCACATTGTTGCGCCAACTTTCGGAAAAGTATTGGTGCGCGGGAAACGTTTGCGAGAGACTATCTTGAATGTCGTGCCACGTGATTTCGGAAGTTCGGGATGAAAGAAATCGAGAAATTCTCGGGGGACGCGCGTCGTTAACTCTTCATTATTTCAGCAGTCGTTGCAGCTGCGTGCATGCATTTTTTCCGTGCTCAATTGCAACCTAAATTAAACAAGGTTAAACAAGAGAATTTTATAAACAAGCCGACATTCTTATGAAAGAGTATTCTGTGGCTACGTAAGCAGTAAACTGGTTGGAGAAAATATAGAGGTGAAGTTCAAACACGGCTATTTCAAGAATAAATTTCTATAATAAAAGTGCCGTTCTATTACTGAGGGGTAAAAGAAGATTGTAACATTCTGTGCCATTCTATTACAAATATAAGATATCTTCAAATATAAAAAGACAGTGTAATCTCTCGATTGCTTCTTTATAATGTTATGATAATATTGTTATGATTGCCAAAAGATGGAAAATAGCTCCAAAATATCAAAAGTTATATTAATAAAATATACTAATTACAATAATATACCAGTTAAAGTCTTATTTGTGATACTCTTCTTCATTGCATAAAAAATCTGCATATTAAAATTTACGTATAATAAAATGTAAAAAAGCTAATGTAATTAAAAAAAATATGTAAAATTATTAAATGTGTTACTTTGAGACCTGTTCAAAATAAACAGTCTGATACTATTTTACATTTTTCACGATAATAAGAACGCATGGTCTTAATTTCTTTCTCAGATATTAATGAGCAGAGCGTTGATCAAACGTAATTTCTTCATTAGCAGTGTCTAACCTGAAATAGAAAAAAATGTCTACTCTGCATTGTGGGTTACCGCATTCTATTCAATCAATTATGAATGATATTAAGGCCAGGGTTGTTACATACCTAGGAATAGGTACTTACGTATAGTACCTAGGTACCAGTACCTAAATGCATTATATAGGTTGTTAGACGATGCTATCTCTACCTGGATACCTCTACTTTTTGTAGGATACCTTTAAGTTTAGATACGTAGGTATAAAATATTTATTTATACATTATGCCATTATATTATAAACTTTTTGATTGTTATATAAATTAGCGTTTTTCTCGAAAGTCTGTTGCACACAGGACGCGTCAACACGTTATGGCGCCAGCACACCGCAATATGTGACGCAGTGTGCGACATGCCATCGGCGATATCCAATGAGCATACACCTTTTCCGAAATACCAGTATGGTCATTGGATACCGTCTCGTATCGCGTGTCGCATCGCATATTGCGCTGGTGTGTCGGAGCCATTACTCTTGGCAAAATGTGACGCGGTAGCCAATCGTTCATTCGCTTTTACGCTTTAAAGCGATAAATTGATTGTATAAGTAAAGAGTATAATACTATTCCGTTGTCCTCGGCACCCGTTGAAAGATTCTTCAGTGTAGGTGGTAAAATTTTAATCCCCATAAAATATCGGACTTTCTGATACACTGCTTGAAACACTATTAATTTAAAAAAAAAATAAAAACATAACAAATAACAATTATCTAAACATTTGCATTTTTATAAGTATTTCATAAGTATTAGTAATTTGATGTAAAATAAGATTTATTTATAAAAAGTAACTAAAACTTTCAGGTACTTCTATATCTATAGGTATTTAGGTAATTTTTTAAAAATGTATCTAATCTTATAACTAGGTACTTTTCCCATTTAGTATTTACACCTATACCTAGGTACCTTCCAAAAGGTACCTATATGCAACTATGATTAAAACTCCTGTTTACTCACCACTACAATCTCATATTATGACGTCAAAAGTGAAAAAATACACAATAAAAATTTTTGCAAAATATATTAAAATGGAAATATGTTTAAAAAAACAATTATAACCAAAAACAGTTACAATAGAACAGATTTGTAAAATATATCAAAGAACTTTCTTTTTGTTTCGTTAATTATTAAATAAACATATATTTGGAAATGAATTATGCATAACTATAATAAAAAAATAAGCTTTATTCATAGCTATCACAATTAGAAAATTAATAATATGTAGAAATAAGTATAATTTATTTCCTTCCCGAAAAAAATGAGTTTTCGGTATATTTTATAATTTTATTCTGTCGATTTCATATATTTTATTGAAAAACGTTTCTATTTGAATATATTTTACAAAAAATTTTTTTGCTTTTGACATCACTATCCGAGATTGTAGTAGTGAGTAAACAGAATATTAAAGTTGTTTGTTACTTGTTTTCATTATTATAATATGGCTTTTTGATTATGCATTGATGTATTCAAAACATTTTGTATGTTAATCGTTTTTTGTTTAATTTAATTGAGTTGAATTTACAACTATATAAACTTAAATTTATATTTTGTTACAAATATTTACAAAGAGAATTTGATCTTTGAGTGTAGTACATTAAAAGAAAACTTTAAAACAAAAGAGAACAAAATGTTATATAATTAAAATGCTAGTTTGATCAAAGGATAAAGCTAAAAGACCAAAAACTATTCTAAATAATATACAAATTTTATTTTATTTAAATTTAAATAATATATATTTTTTCTGGTGTTTTTGTTTGAAATTCAGTTAATGGTTGTCTGGAATTTAATATTTTAAAATGCGAGAGAGAGAGAGAGAGAGGGGGGGGGGGAAGGACACGTGCAATAATTTTGATGCTTTGATCTCTTGAAATTACGAAAACGAGGTTCTATCTACCATCAAAATCCCTTGATTCATTAATGCTAATTTCCCAATAGTTCTGAATACCGGCTAATAGTTATCGGTAGATTACACCAGCCTTCATAAACAGGTCGTCGATTTACGGATGACGATTAAACACGACCAATCCCGTGAGTAATTATACACGATAGCCAGGTGGTGCGCGCTCATTAGCAGTTGTACAAACAATACAGGTGCAACTGTGTTCTCACCGAGTGTGGCTCGAACGTAACGACATGTTGTCTTTCCGCGACGTGATTCCCGATCACGTTTCTGTACGTCAACGAATGCTATACACGATGGTGAAGAACAGTGGGATCGTACGGGTATAGGGTTAGAAGGATGCAAGATAAAGAAGGGAATGAAATCACGAATGTGCGAGGACAGTCATGAATAATGTAGTCACTTTCCGCGTTGACAAAACGTTTTTTATTTTTCTGGACCTAGTGTAGCTATTCCGCACACGCTTGGTGAAAAGTGCAAAATAATACGGTCACGATAAAAGCGCGCAGCACAACATCCTGAGAATCGAGGTACTACACAGAAACATAATGTATTAATTTTTTTTTTTTTTTTTAGAAGAGAATTTTGTTTCTTATATATTAAAAGAACAAAATGTGAGGGACAACAGAACTGATTGTATTTAAAATTACTATTTTATAAATATTTCTCGCAAAAGTAACACATTACCGCGTTACCGTTACTTTTTAAAAAAATAAAGTAATTTATTATCGTTATCTGTTACTAATTTTAAAATGTAATGTATTTCCATTACCGTTATTTAAAAAGTAACGATTCGTTATTCTTTCACGATATATTTGAATAATCATTTTTTAAGAGTGGCCAATTGTCTATGTCGCACTTCAGTTCAATACGAAATCTATAGTGGTTTTGATTAATCGTAACATCGTTTATATATGAAGTATACTCCATGTATCATTCGTGTATTGTATGTAACATTGTTCATGTATGAATTCGTATCATGCATGAACAATGTTACGCATAATATATGAAACATGGAGCATATTCCATGTATGAACGGTGTTACGATTATACTTTGTACCGTCCATTGTACATTTATAAAAAAAACGATAAAAGTCGTTAATGTAAAAATGTAACGACATTACCATTACGTTATAGACAGAAAACGTAACGTTCGTTATAAAAGAAAAGTAACGATAACGATAACGGCGTTACAAATAATGCATTATTTCACAGTACCAAATCAAATACATTATAAAAATGTAATATAACAATTTATAATTTACAATCCCATTTTTTTGAAGTCATCACAAACATGCTAGCACATATTGAATTTTAGAAATGTCTGAAAATATCACAAGATTAAAAAAAAGACATTTTCCTGATGTGCATTAATACTCGATCAAAGCTTTAAAAAGGCAATTATATTAGGTCATATAATTAATCTATGAAATTGGTCGAAATTGCAAAACACATCAAAA
Organism: Solenopsis invicta; assembly: GCF_016802725.1. Lineage (NCBI taxonomy): Eukaryota > Metazoa > Arthropoda > Insecta > Hymenoptera > Formicidae > Solenopsis > Solenopsis invicta. The sequence goes on from NC_052664.1 coordinate 15,727,904, forward strand.
TAAACGGCTGGTGATGTTTTATTATATAAGATAAATTCTCTTTTTATTTTCTACAAAAAATAGATAGCACGTGTAAAAATCTGTTTCAAGTTTTCAAAATTTTTAAAGATCTGTTTCTCTATGTGTACTCTCCTTCGTAATCACATAATTTATAGAAAAAAGATTTTCTTAACATATATTATGTAGTTAAATAAAATCTTTTGTGGTAAAGGATACCAAAATGTTGAACCTAATAGTTATAATTTGAAGCATAATATGAATCTACAAATCTCTGTGTGGCGATTTGCGTCAGATGCGTTGGATTTGTCCATATCCGTACTAACCGTACTGGACCTTCTACGTATGCATTAAATGTCACACCGTGCAAATGTCGCATCCGATTTAATCAGAACACGTAGCGCGTCTTGTTAAGGTCAGCTCAGAATGCTGGCCACCCTCCGTTCTTCTCGGTCAGCTTGCGAAGCGTTGGCGAGGAGCTACTCGCTTGGACCGTGGTAAGAGTGCGTTAGCTTTTCATGCAATTACGGGACGCGCATAAGGGCGATGCCTGCCTCGAAAGCGCGCCACCGTAATTATGGTTTTGAGCTTTTCAATTACAACAACGGCGCTACTGCTGCTACCATAGTGCGCTCGTAAATGTTCTCTCTCGCCCGTGCAATTCGCAAAATAATTAGCTCTTTAATTTTTTCAAAATCACATTATGCCTGTCCAACTTGGATATTTCCATATGTTCTTTGCAGTATTTTCTAGAGTGACAATAATTATTAAATCAGTTTGGGATATTGATTGCATCATTTTCAGCTTGGCTAGCAAAGAATTTGGTAACATAAGTAGTAAGAATGGAGGCTGAATCTAGAATTAATTTAAAAAATTTTATAAAAGTTGCCAACTATTCTTAATTAATGATTAATTAATAATAAAATAAAATTCTGAAAACTATTGACAGTATCGTGATAAATACCCGGAATTTATCATTTACTTTTGTACAATATTTTACGCGAAATTTATTCTTATTTTTAATAACAACTTTCTATTCGCTTATAATCTCTTCGTATATGTAATATCTCGCGAGGAAAACTGGAGTCGTTTTATAATATTTAAAATGAAAAAAGACGGAGATAATAACGTTCAATATCTAAATCACTATACGTCCAATAAAATATGCGCATATAGCGGTAAGCACAAAAAGCCAGGCAAACGTTATGAATACTTACGGGTCGCCACAATTTCCGCCGTTTCTTTCATCGCGCGTTTTTCTGTCCGCAGGGCTCTAGCGACGAGATAAATCGGATTGTTTTGTGCGGGCTTATATGCGTGCAATTAAACGTACCTATCTTGCAGTCACGAAAAAATACGAATGCAAATAATACTGAAGATATTTTGGCGAAAACGATGGAATGCTCTATAAAAAATACTATTTCAAGTTCGCCAAAATTTATTATACATATTTCTATGATGGTCAAAGTTAGAAAACGTATCGACTTTTGCATCGAAATGTCAGTAGTTACAAAAATTCCGAGTTACTAAAGATTAAAACGTAATAATATTTTTACTATAATATTAAAATAATATTAAATTGATATGATAATAAATTAAGAGTTTCAGAAAAACATTTAATGTCATATTATTTCTATCATTAAAGGTTAACAATTAAAAGCTGTGACATATGATACGATAATAATAATGAAACTTTTATCTCATGGTTTGCGATGTAAACGCATAAATGTTTCTTAAAATGTGTATTGAGATCGAATGTACGGGAAAGGGAAACATGAGAGACATCACGATCATGTTTCCGTATTATGAAGTTGTTTGATCAACGAAAGTAACTGTCTGTTCAGACAAGACGATTTAATAAAGAAACCACGATGGCTCTTGCGACGTTGAGTGGACTTCCTTTCATTTCTCGCTATTTAACGTAGTCTCCCTGTAACGTAGTCTCTCGTTTCTCACGCAAGTCTCAGAATAGCTGACTATTCTTTGGCTAACTTCCGCTATTTTTCTCTTCTACAAAGTATGCGCCGTTTTGCCGCCCTTAAAATTAAAATAAATTTACGAGCCGGCGAAGTTCGTTAAGAAGGGATTCCTCGTTATTTAGTAAATCTACTTGAAATTCTCGGATATGACCCTCGCTAGTACAGTATAACTAAGAAAAAGTCGGAAGTGGTTTATATCGTGATATAAAACGACTTACGCTTAATTTTGTATTACAAATGTTTCTTCGTTACGAAAATGTTATAAAAAGGCGCCCATCAAAATTTGTAGCATATATATATATATATATATATATATATATATATATAGGTATCTTATTAATTTTACATAATATTATTATATATATTATGATTGTATTAAAAAAATTAATGAGCAAAATATACAGAATGCATATCTTGCAACATATACAGAATGTATTCTGCACGTGGCAGAATTCTTCATAATAAGAATATAGATTTAATTGAATTCATAAGAATGATACATCATTTGATATGACATAATCTTTTTTTTAATTTCACATAATCGCAAATATATGAAATTGAAATTTTTACAAATTATAACTTTTACTTTGATATATATTATATAATTTCTTGTTCTATCCCTTCAATTGAATACATGTATTCTTAATGATATAAGGAATCTCAATTGAATTTATCCGTACAAAGAAAAAGGATTAAGAATCTTCTTTCGAAAAAAACATAAAAAACAGAGATGGAATATGTGTATGCAATACTCCGTTTGTTACATTATAATAAATAAATTAATAGCCAATGAAAAATTGGTCATAATTGTAACTAATTTTGCAACGTGCTGCCAAGAGATTCTCTTACAAAACCGCTTAAGAGAATGCGCCTAAGTCGGGACACCAAACTACGAGTCTAAGATACTCATAGGGAAGCACTTAAAAGTTCCGAACAATGTTATCATTCACATTATATTGTATTATATCAGGAAGATCCCTCGTTCCCCCAATTGCGTACGCGCTCCGACATGCTGTTTAATCGCTGGCGGACTTAAAGCGCTGCCCTAAATTATGCAGAATTAATTATCACAAGCAAATGAAGCTGTCAAACTGTTTATAAGATCGCTTGAGATGCAACAAATAACAACAGGTAATTACCAATTTTGCATTAACAAAAATGTATTATTAATATAATATTAGAATTTATATATATTATTGAAATATTTGCAATTTTTTCGTAGGAATTATATTATTCCGTGAAATTGAGATTACTGCTTTTATTACAAAAAAAATTAGATTTTACTTAAAAAAATAATTTTTGCAATCTTGAAAAAAAATAATACGTACGATAAGAATGTTTTAGCCATTGAACATTCTAAACAAACTAATCTCTCGTTCGAAACATTGTTTTTAAAGTGATGCTGTTGACGATATCATATTTTTCGCGCTTTTTAACCATCTTGTCATCCTATCTAACATCTATAATAAATTACGGTGACGTAATTTATTATCTTGCTAACCGTAACGTAAATGTCGGACAGGCGGAGAACGCGCACGTTCAAGTTCAATATCTCATTTTGGTTCGGTCAATTTTGAATTTTCACAAAGCACACGAGAAGCAGGCCCGACGAAACCGCCACTTTTGGTTGATAGACGAAAGTTTTGCCGGTACGGCAAATCGATCGCACCGGCTGGCTCCAGCTATGGGCGGCGTCACTCCGTTTATGGAACTCGCTGCGGCGCGATCCAAACTTTTTCCTCAATTAAGGAAGCGAGTTTCAGAGCTATAATTTCGTACCCTGCATTTTACTACTTTTAATAAAATTAGTGACGCGCCGCCGCGAAAATCGTCTCGCGCTCGTACGACCGTTTCTTTTCCTCTCTTCTAATAAAATGGGTTAATAACACGAATAAGAATATTATAATCTTGCTGTTATTCTTCACCGCAATTTATAATGAAAGCGAGAAGAATTGTATGGAAATAATTGCATAAACTCTCTCATAATTCCCTCTGCATATAGTTGCCATATCAATTAATTGATATCGTAATTTGTGTATCATCTCATCAATGAAGAGAATTGTATTTCTTTACGAAATAGATAAACGTTCGAAAGTATAAAAGTAATGTACAACTCTGCAACAGTTAAAAGCTTAGTATTACATGTTTCATAAAATTACCAAATTACTATTTTACAAGATTACGAAAATTTATTAAAAAATGTCGTGACTTAAATAATACTAATAATATATATTAGAGAGAGAACAATTTGTAAACTTAAAATAAATCTTTCTTGAATTATTTTTAAATATTGTTCTAAATTACGTGTTTAATTTAATTACACAAATTACGATGACGTAAATCTTATACATGAAAAAAATTATTATTTTATTCAACAAAAACTTGAAAACTGATGCGACTATTTGTTACAAAGATTTCAAGATTTACTATGTTTTTGTCAACTAGTTCAGTACAAAACAAGTTCAATATTTCCTATTGTTTCGAACTGATTCAGCGAATACGCATGTGCCTCTCTCATTTATCTGCGACGAGTGTCGTGGTAGAAATATCGAGGAGTATCGATAAACAAATGTGCTCGAATATCGTTGGTCACACGATACGTTTGATTTAATTTCAACTTGACCTGCGTCAAACGATTAAACTCTTTTAAAATGGAAATAGTAATCAAGGTTCTCACGGCAATGTATATATTTTCTGCCAAATCTTTCACAAACAAATTACGTTTTATTACAGTTTTTGAATTATTTCAGTTTTCAGGTTATTTCAAAGTGAATATATTGGATATTTTTTCATTGTCAAACAAAAATATAATAATTTACTAAAACATTTATGTTTGCGTTTTAAGTATCAATGTGAGATATTGAAAACTTTTTTATGGCCTATAAACATAGAACAGATAATCCCTTATCAGTAATATATTTTTAAAAAAATTTTTTTGGAGAAACTTTTTATATATCTAGATATTTTTACCTTATTATACTTTTATACCAATATTTTTGCACGTGGAAAATATATATAGATAGATGAATAATAATGTATAAAAACGCATAATCTTTTTTATTTTGTTAAATATATAAAATTTTCACTTTTGTGAAATGATAAACCATAAAAAAAACTAAAAAAAAATTATTATATTAATTGGTTGATTGGTTAATGGATTTATGTGGAACGGAATAAGCGGTAAAGGAACGTTTACATCGTTTTATTAATAGGTAATAGCAGATTACAAATTGAAGTACCGCTATTGGAATATCGGAACGTTTTGTCAAAGCGTGTGAAATGTTCGACAGAATGACACATTGTGGGATTACATAGGACTGCATCATCGTCGGCATTATAGGAATTCTATTAACTTCCGCCATCTTCGTTGCGAATTCTTGCCGATCTAGGAATTTTCTATTTTTTTCTGGTGGCTAGTACTCGCGAATAATTTTCAATAAAGAACGGTCTTATCACCTTGCTGTTAAACACTTTTACATTTTTTGTTGGGATATTTTTTGTTCTATCAAAAGTAAAGTCAAACAGTTTTGTAAAAATATAGTTTTAAATAGTGCAATAAATCTTTACTTTTTGCATGTAAAAAAAATTTAATGAGAACTATATAGTCTATTTATTTAAAAAATTGTGGAAGCTCATACATACAATTTTCAAACATACTTAAATTATAGGAATTTAATATATGTTGTTTTAATAATATTTTTGAAAATGAGAGAATTATTCTTAATATATAAACAATTTCATCGCAATGTTAAATCAATTTTGTTGGTTGTTGCAAAATGGATATTTCAAAAATTTATCTGTACAAAAATTGTATTAGATTTATATGGAGCAACATATGTAGGTAATTAATTTTTATAGTAACAGAAATGGTATAATCTTTATCGATTGTGACAAATTGGGTATTATAAATTATTCATGTATCTAAGGAACTACCTAATGCACGGGAAAGAAGTCATTTATTCATTGATTATACAGTGTTAGATACGATCAAAGTTCCAATAAGTCAAAAATCATTTAAATTTTCTAAAAAATTTTCGATCCTTTTTTATGATGATCTAAGAAACAATATCAGAAAAGGAAGGATGTGTAACTTCTGAAGTAACTTCGCAGGACAATCCTTTGAATACGTTCATTTGCATACCAAAATACACGGCTATTTAACTTAAATTGAAATTTTAGATTACGACAAGGACGATAGAAATAACGGAATTTTTTCAGAAAACACCTTTATAAATTTATTGCTGTCGTTCTGCACCATCTTAAAATAATTATGGAATCATTCCTTCTTCCGATCATAATTTAATATGACTGATTTTCGTATCTTTCACTATTCATGGAAGACTTATAAAGGACAAGATCGTACCTCATGCTCGAGCTTTCATGCGACAAGCGTGATTAATTTTATGTAATTCCATTAGACACAGTGGTGAAGATTTTTGTCTCTAAAATAGTAGAAAGAAAGTTTCATCGCGGTCGGTTCTTGCTCCGTGTAGCATTTGTAGAGAACAATAAATTACGCTTGCATAAGGGCGTTGGAGGTAGGACGCGAGAGGGGACGTTAATCGGATTGTTAGCGGGGAAGAGAAAATCTTACAATACAACTTTGCGAATGAATATTCGCGACAAGCGGTTGACGACACGACAAGTCGCCGCTCATTAATAAACGTCTCTAGACGTCATAGCGTCGCTTTCTTGTAAATAAAGTGTTATTTGTTGTGCACCGGATAATAACCACAAATAGATGCATCCTTTGTTACGCCGTTTATAATAAACGTCATCGAAACAATATATTAACATTTCAGACGACGTTTAAAGTATCAATTAATTCAACCAGTTAACTATCACGTAACCACAAAGCAATTACTAAATAACACGCAACATTATTTATCTATTAATAAAGAATTTCCTAAATTGTTCAAATTTGACAAAATTTTACTTTTACTGGTTCTACATATTTTATCTAAAATTAATTTCATAACATGATTTCGTATCAATTTTAACTTACATCTCTACGACGCACTATTAACATCAAATATATCAAATAAGTACCCGACATTGCCTCGTATCTAATTTGACCTACTTGCTGTTCCTAAGTAGTTAGTAAGATGAATTGAACAAATAACGCTAGCATGTCGTACAGGTTCAACGTGTGACTTGTTTGCAACAGTGACTGCTCAGTTTGTGTATTCTGTCGTTGATAATTAGGTCAAAAATAGAATTTTCTTAATTATGTTTCTCATGATTTAATATTTCGTAGGAAAGTTACTGTTTTTTATACTGATCAAGTGATAGTTATTTACCTCCATAGTTCATATTATTTTTGCTCTATATTTGTACTTTACAACGCTGTATTTAATGTATATTTTTGTCACAGCATCCTGTTTATAGTGAAAGAAAGAAAGCTGTAAGGTAGAACTAATATGGCCTAGATCAATAACATGTTTCAGTATTACACACAATGATAGATATATTCACGACCGCTGTTCTTCTTCTGCCATAATTATGCTATGTAGAGTACATGTGTACTCAGTACGATCTAAGTGATACTTTTTTTTCTAAAAATCTTCCTGCGTCCACGTAAATATTTGAAACTGTTCCATATTTTAAATTAGAAATGTTTCCTACTTTAAATTCGGTCATCAGTTTTTAATTTTAAACTCGGCGAAAAACTAGAAAAAATCGCAAAGCTTAGGCAGCCTATACAGGATACAGTTACCCTAATTAAAAATGATAAAAACATTCGAAATAAATAAAGTTCGAAAACTACCTTCGTGGAACTGAGCAGTCTGACAATCCGTAATAATTCTTATTTTCTGCGATTTAACTTTCTCATTAGATGCGAGGCTCCTACGAGACAGAGAATTCGCGAATGCTCGTTGAGCATTCCACTGAAGCGAGCACGACCGCACGACAACGGAGCGTAATATAAAAGCGAGTTCCATACTACGTTCTTTCGTCGACGACGATGCGGTCCTGGTCGTGTTAATCCTACGCGGGATTTCAGCGCCGAGGAATTTGCATAGTCGTGGGATTTTTATCTGCGCCAGGGCCCATCTACTCTGGTCGGTTACGAGGTCGCGGCACCAGCGCCCGCGAACTCTTTCACCAGGTGGTCCCGCATCCGCCGCCGGCGGCGCCCGTCCTCCCTCGGATAACGGTCGGCACTCCGGAAACAGGGCGCATCGATTTTTCATTAAGCTTCAGCTCCGCGGACCGTCGCCTGCTTTGCATACGCGCTTACTCGTCGCACCGTCGCGTCGCTACGCGAATTCCCGGATTCTCCCTTCCACGGGGGCTCACGCTCGTGCGACCGCGCTGTTTCCGATTACACGACGCGAAATCCCGCGGCCCATTTCCGCATCAGCCGTTCCGCCGGAAGCGGCGAACGAGCCAGGCATCATCTGCACGCGCATTCGAGCCCAATTGAAATTAGCGCGCGTCACCGCTGCGCGGAAATCACCGCGCACAACTCCACAACGCTCGTTATAAATAACGAATTGTGATTAACATCAATTTTTTTTTATTAAGGATATATAGGTTAAAACTCGAAAAAAGGAACATTACCAAAAATATAAAAAGTTCATTGAATATTTCTAGCATTACGTTTGAGTATCTACGTAAAATTTGAACACAATTCACTTATTGGTTTAAAAGTGATTTAATTTTTGGTTTACTCTTGATTCTTATGTAAAATTGCGTTTTGCAATACTTTTTTGCAAAAAAAGGAAAAGTAGCATTTCCAATTAGATCCAAATTTTTACATATACTAATAAAACTCTAAGAAATATTTGTGCAAAACTCCATTTAGATCCATTTATTCGTTTAAAAATTATTTGTTTGAAACCGCAGCAAAATATAGTAATTTTCGCTGCGAAAACCACTATAAATCAAATTTTTCATTGTTTTCTTTTTTTTACAGCTAATTTCAGAGCCAAAATTCGTGTATTCACGATTAAATTTTTTTTTTGTTGATTAGAAGAAAAAGGAATAAACGTAGAGAAGTGTTCAGTTTTTAAATTTCGATAACTTTTAGCTGGTATTAAATAGCCAAATACTTAGCTTAAAATGTGCAACTCTTGTGCTTTGTGCAAGTTCTCGAAACTGCTCTCATATAAAAATGACAACGACGCAACATTATTTCCTTAATACGATTCATCTTTGCGGCTTAATTTGATTAGTTTAGAAGTATACAAAATAATCCTCTCGTGACGATATTTCTAAAGCTTTATATGTGATAAGAGGATTATGTAAAGCTAGGTTTGTTTGACCTCTGAAGGATATCAGGGAAGAGAAAGGGAAAGAATCTCCGAGGATTTGCCGCGATATTGTTTGTGTCGTACACATGCGTGAATCGTTTCCACGCATGTACGCGCCAGTCAACGCGTAAACTAGGACGGATGGGCGGGGTTACGTGAAACGAGGCAAATTTCGGGAAGTGAGATTTCCATTTACCGCGATATCCTCGCGTTTCCCAGATTTCCGATTTGATCTGCGATCGAGCGACGTGTCGAAAGTCGTTCGTGAATCTCATCGCCGACGGGATCATAACCGTGAAGTTGTAAAAACTTTCCCATCCCGAGCGGGTTTAACACTCAGCAGATTCAGGTTTCGAACTTTCTTACGATCGCGCGATGAAATTTCGATCCCGGGTTTGGTGTGGGAAATTGGCATCTAAATAACTACCGCGGCGCTTGATGCGAACAACAGATATCTCGATAATAAAGAAATCTTCTTCCCATTTCTTGCAAGTGACAAATGCGCTTCTTACATACATACATAAAGAATACATGTTACAACACTGCGAAAGCATAACTCTTCTGTAAGCATATTTCTAAATGTCGAGAACAACGTGTGGAACATCTTTCTGCTTGGATGATATCTGTGAAACCTTAGAGGAAGCGAGAAGAGATTTTTCCCCACTCTCTTCATGCTTCTTGATTATGATCCTGCTACACGTCGTTGAGAATTATTGGCTTAAGTCCGTGCAAAGTCATCTTGCGTCCTTACTAATCGCCGTCAAATATCTCAGCGCGTAACCAAGGGCACTTTACGTACATGGCTTAGTATATCAGGATAAGCTCAGCTATAAATGCCACGCGAAGTTTCTGCACAATTTCCCTCGGTGTAGTTATACAAACTTGTTCCCAATCGCACGATTCGTCCCCGTACTGTACACGACCCCAAGACACGCCTGGTAATAGTCCCCTTGTCGCAAAGTCGCAGATAGGTTTACGCTATGTTGCTGAAATTACAATGCTGACCCGACTCGTAGTAGCTAACAATAAGACGTACCAAAGTACGTACAATCACCAATGTACGGAGCTGAAATACTATTGCAAGCTGCGACTTGTATACCACAAACACGTCTTAATACAAGGTGTTTCATTGGATGAAACATAATTATATAGCTTAAAAAAATATACCAGAAAAGGAAATTTTCTTTAATTTTAGTAAACCATGTGTTTGTATACAACTTGTTATTTTCGTAACTTTAGAAACGTAAATTTAAACAAATATTTACTAAACGCTCTAATAATGTTATTTTTTTAATTAAAAGATCTTAATTTAACATTTTAAACATTTATTTACTAGACTTCAACGAACTTATATTGTGATGTATTAAATCTGAATGTAATTCAACTAAATTTTTTAACAAGAAATTATTTTTTAATTTTAATGCTTTAATTTATTATAATTAATGAAAGAAACTTTATACCTTAAACATTCTTTATTTAAATTAAGCAAATCTAGTTTTAATAAATTTTTTTACTAAAATTATGAAAATTTTTTCTCAGTATACATATTTTATACAATATATAATCTTAAAAATCTTATTTCTGATAATTTGTTACACGATACTGAATGTATAATGATGGAACGCTTGTAACGATTATAAATTCTATCGAATATATCGTACCAAATATTATTATACAACATATAATATATAAATGTTATTTTATATTAAACGTGTATTTAAATTTTTTATAATTGAATTAATTAATTACTGTACTTAATAATAAAATACAAATGAATAAGTAATATTTTGAAATGCAAAGAAGGCTGTTATGCATACACATAGTTATAATTGTACATTATTTTATAAAACTTTTTAGTCAAATGTAATTATAAGCTTCAATTTTATTAGTTACTTTATAAAAAAAGTGTAGCCATTTTATATTATGTATTTGGTTTTCTATCTATACTAGAAGCTATCAGTAATCGAATTTGTATTACATATTACAAAACTGATTTGACATTTCTATTAATACTGTTATCACATTAAACTTAGCCAATCTTATTTGCATTCCATGGATATATTTTTAAATGTTCTGGATATTCGTTTTTCATCTTGTGGCACTACGGATATTATAGGTTCGTTATGTATGTCAAATGCGGTGGTACTTCCGCGGTGGATTCACGAATGAGTTTGCAGAATTGTAGAGCAGGTACTCGACAGAGAAACGTCGTCGTAGGTTGTTAACGTCGCTTAATATCGTGCAGTGTAAAACGCGTATAAATACATAGGATATCTGTTGCTAGCTCCGTATCCAATACGAGGTCGTTGTCCTATTTCCTCAGGACGACGGAAGGGATGGTTATCGGTTAGTCGTGAATGGGGCCAAGCTCGTGGACACCAATTTTACGATAACGAACCACTGAATATAGATGGGAAATTGGAGCGATCCTCTACGACCAGAGAGAGAGTGCTCATTTATATCTTTAATAATTTCTTTAATAATTTAAAAAATAATTAGTGTTGCTTTTCAATAAATTTATCATATTTGTCAAATTTGCGATTTTGTCATTCTTAGATTTATTTACGCTGAGCATTTTATGTAATAATATTAAAGAAAAGTCGTTATGCAATTTTTAGTTCATATTAAACGAATTAAATTTTAATAAAAAATAACGATTTTCTATAAAGTCTCATTATTAAATGAAACCGTAATGTACAAATGATCCGACAATAAAACAAGAAACAAGCAACACGTAACGTATAACGTGTTACGAGTTATATGGATTTGATATATGGATTCTCAGTGCACTTCACAAAAGCAAAGGAGGGATAATACCGATATGGCGTCCACAAATGCATGCGAACCAAAGCATTATATCCTTGAAGCACTGAATGCGATAAGTACGATCAAGTTGCGGCGAAAGGGATTGCGATATAGGTAGCTGACACACGAGGCTAGACGCCTCATCGGACGACAACGTTAATCAACGTTGACTGAAACGCTCGCAAACGCTAGCAAGTAGAGATCCTCCTTTTGGTAATCGTGCTCGAGTAATAGAGCTGGTTTATGTTAACCTAATCCGAGATTAATATCACAATGGACACTCAAGAACCTCCTCGACGTGATTAGGCTACATACAGAAATAGTTGACTTTCCAAGTTAAACTAGAATTTCACGCGTGCGTGTTTTTGAGAGATTCGAATATATCTATATACACTCGACTATGCACAGGATGTTTCCTGTAACCCTATCATTAAACTTAGAACTCAAATAAAATATTCAAACGTATTTTATGTGTTTGATCTATTCGAATAGTTCCAAATGAAAAGAATGCCAGTTCGAATATTTCGGACAGTTCAAACTTAAGCAGTGATCGATCTGTAATGTCAGTTCGTTATGTATGAAGTTTAGACAGTTCTGACAGTAAAGAAAATTGGAAACGCCGTATGTATTGAAATAAAAGAGCAGTTTTTCACGAGTATCTTCTTTTATCTACATTAATATGTCAAAAAATTTAGGTTTGACTACTGTTGACTATAATTGACTGCTTTCCTTTTAGAGAACACGGACGACACTTTTGACAAAAATCGACATACTTCGCTTTCCATTTACAATTTGATTCGCACTCAATCGACACACTTCGACTCTGCTCGGGAGAACACTCGGAGTGTGTTTTTGATCGATTGAACAATATTATAATGCACCCGCAAACTAGCTCTCAATATTTTTTTTAATCTTTGAATATACGTATATGTATATGTAATAAAGCTTTAATTTTTTGTTGATCATAATTAATAAAAAAAAATTACAATGATGAGAATTATGTACAACACTTTGTAATCGTAAAGAACAATTTTACATCAAGATTTATAACTCTTACAGCTTTTTAAAATAAATGTCATAATGTAAGATTAGATATTAAAAATTCGCAAAACAAGCACACTGTGGCGCATTCTATTATATTTAATTGTGGTAAGTGTGCTTGAATATATTAATCTATGTTGATTTGTGTCTCCTAAAAGAAAAACCAATTTCAAACTTTTGTATCTGAAAGTGAATTCAAATGGTTTGAACATACGTTCAGTTTGAATTATTTGACGTTCAATCTTAATTGAGATTCAAACTGTCCAAACTATTCGATCATCTAATATTTTTGAGCACTTTTTAAAATATCTCCATTGTTTTTAATAATATAAATAAATACCGAAAAAAAAATTGCTCAATATTTTAATTTTACAAAGAAAAAAGTTAAAAACCCTATATATAAAAATCTATATAATATTAAACTTCTGTAAAACTCCAGATTAAATATTAGCATTAATATACATAACATTTTATATTAAAAAAAGTTAATATTAATAAATTAAATTTTAATATATTATAACATACGAATTCCTTTATTCATTCTATTTAATTAAATGTAGAATATGGAAATATTTAGAGTGTTCTTTTCGAGAATTCTATTTTCCATAAAGCCAGATTGCACTATTGATGAAAGTTTAATTTCTGCCGTTATGTCAAAATTATGCGAATTATATTAAACGACTCTGCGGCTCTATTATTGTAAACTATTCTCCATCATTCTCATAACTCCCTCTTATATGCACGACGTTCCTCTCTTTTACACATTGAATAGCATTCAACCTCACGACTAGGCTTCAACGATCGTTAGCTTTGTCAAACTTTACACCGCCTATCTCCTTCATTAAGCGTTCTCGGAGTTATATAAAGTTGCTTTTCCATCGCGCTATTCCCTTACGATATCAACCTCTTGAGCTTGCGTGCTGTTTAAATTTTATATAACATCTCGATCAGCAATACTATACTTTAGTTTCTTGATAAATATTCGTTTGTGTTATCGCATAGTGATAATATGAACATACAGTCCTATAAACCATTGAAAGACACAATGAAAGATAACCATTGACGTGAAGGACAACAAAGATGACATTATCTTAAAAGAGAAAAAAAACATGGAAAAATACGGCAACGAAAAAAAACGAAACAAAAATAGCTTTTTTTCCATTTCGAGAATTTTTACAGGCTAAGTTCAATAACACTATTTCAATGATGCATATGTAATTAAAAAATCTGGTTGCTTTTCCAGGGAGATTCGTAACAAAATAGAATTCGAAACGGAATACGATTATTTGTAGCAATAAATCGTTTACTTTTTGCTTAAAACATTTGCGTAAATTCTACAGTTTAGGTTGAACGAAGTTAAACAAAGTTGAACGATACATGTGTTGATCTTATGTGTAGCTATTTCGAAGATATGGTATATCTATAATTCAAAAAATACCCACATGTACAATTTTAAAACGATTTTTCCGATTATCAACAGAAGCGAACATATGAATTAAAGATTTAGTAGATACGCGTAAAAAAACTGGATAGGTTTCATGAAATTAAAACTTGTTGAAGTTTTAAATTTCAGTGGAATATTGTGATGTTGTGGTATTACGTGATCGTACGATCAAGTGAATAATTCGTATCGATACCCGTGCGAAATACCGAAAATATGTATTTCTACGGTAGCATTTTACGTACTTACCTACCTACCTATTTACCTACCTGAAGGAAAGGCGGTTGCTAGTAATGCAATTCCACGTCATAGTATGAGAGTTCTGCTTCCCTCCAGACATATACGCATTCCTGCTCGCTCTACCTCCACGACACGGCAAGGCGGTGCCGCACGCTGGCATCAAGCGACCGGATAATGCTGTATGAGAAGCGTCTCTCGTTTGGAAATGTAATATAAGCGGAGACACTGGAGCAGGAATGCGTCTCAATGCGCAAATACGCGAGATAGAGACATCGTCGTCCCTAAGCAAATGAAAATTGAATTCGCGGCGTAGACTTCACGCAGTCTCGCATAGTCTTAGCTTCGGTTTTCCGCCTGCGGTATCTCGAATACTCGTTTCTCATCCGTTACGGAGCGCGTTTGCGGCTTTACAATTCGGCGATTCCGCGTGAATAAAATAACTCTATATAAATTTGTCCAGACGTTTCTACTCAAAATGCATTTTGGCGATCGAAAAGAGATACGTGTACATGTCCACGAGACTATTAATCAATTAAAATCGAGATGATCTATAGACAGCAAAATTTGTTGAAGAATCCTTAACACTTCAGTAAAATATAACGGTCACATGGGGGGGTTGAAATGACCCCAACTGACTTTGAACGATTGTCGTGTTCAAACTATTAATTGTTTTAAGTAAAAGAGATTACTGAACATTCTTCAAAGAATGTAAAATGTAAATTATTTTCATGTTATGTTAAATTTTAAATCGGACACAGCAAAAGTGTCGAACCAAAAGAAACATGAAAAATGACTTTTTCACTAAAAAAAATCATAACTTTTTAGATTTTTAATATTTTTAAAAAAAAGTTTTTAAGGTACACTCTTCAGATATAACACTTTAAAAAAATAATCAGTGTCACAGTGCACGTTTCAAAGAAAGATATTCATTTTGTGGTGTAAGAGTAATTATCGAAAATGGCGTTCTATGTGGGCAACACCCTCACGTTGAGGGAACTGTCGATATGTGACGACAGAAGTCCAATATTCAAATAATAACGTAGAGAAACTTTAGCCAAAATTTTTGTTAAGATTACTCAAACTCCCAATAACTATTTAAGGTTAATTCTCTATTATTCGCAAATTAATAGGAAATAGTTTATTGTGAATTTTAGTTTTTATATCTTATGACAATTTCTCCGACTTTTAATACAGCATATAACAATTAACAATATTAGTCACAGTTTTATGTCGCAGAAAAATTTCTTCTTTCTTTGTTGTCACGTTACACTATATTGTTATATTCCGCGATAATACAAAGCAATTGCAATTGTGACTAATGCTTTTAGATGATCAATCTAAACGGAACATCTAAAAGTAACAGTGAATATATCTGTAAAGGAATATTCAATATTAATGATTTATTAATAAAAAAGCGTTTTTATAGCTGTGCTATAAAAGATTTTTCATGGTTATTTGACATAAATGAAGCAATATATGTTTCGTAATACTTTAGATTGATGTATTGAATTACATTTCTGTGCAAATTCACTCTTTGGGTAAATCGAGGCTGTTGTCACGCTCGTGTAGTAATTAGCCTTTAATTTGATTTGGTTTGTTTGGGTTGGAGGGTTGAAGAGCTCTATAATAACGAAATGACTGACGGAGCACACGCATTGTTGGAGACTGTGGCATTGCCAAAGGGAGACCTCGGACGTGATTGACGATGGTTTCAGACACGGCAGCGTATTAATTTGAAAGATGATCACATCTAGAGCTTCAAATCAAATTAAGGCACACTTCCGTGAACAACAGTTGTATTTTCACTACTTTTCTGGTTAACTAAATTATCACTGTCTACCATTGATTTTTTTCAAAAGATAATCGCGTCACATTATTGTGTACTTTGTTCTCGTGAAATCTCATTCACTTGCGAGTTAAATCCTTTACGATTTATTCGCAAATATTCAGATGGCAATATGGATTAGCAGAATAATCAATGTTTCATTTTTATGAATTATTTATCGTTTACGGTTGTGCTGAATCGAATTGCAGTTAAAACAATTTTCACGTTAATTGATCAGATTTTAGGCATTGTATAGAACAATACGTATATACAATAGCAATCAAGTGTGTTTCGTAAATGCATAATTACACGAATAAATAATTACGCTTAATCAGTGGAAAAATTTTACTTAGTAAAATAAAAATTTTTTTTTCTATAAAATTATATTTCTTTAAATATATTCGCAAAGCGCACATTTAATTAATGTTCCAACGTGTCTGTTATCTTGCGCTATTTTTTAGTTTCCTCAGCATCAGACATAATGAAAAATGACCCTTAAATAATTAGCGAAAAAAAAAACGACAATGAGAATAACGAAGTTATTATTTTAAAATAATTTTTCGCGCGAGAGAATTTCGGAGACACGAAGCGGAGAAAATGTTCCGGACGATGTTCTAAACACAACAAGTGGCCGCTATCAACATTGCATCACTGATACTGGATAGCATAGTGTTCCGCGCGCTACGTATAGAAGGTACTATCGGGGTGGTACATAATAATCCACGGTACCGGCAGTGGACCGCGCACGCTACTAACCCACTATACATACATTGTATCTATAGACTCTGGCTTAATTACAATGCGGGGTAACGACTACATATAGATCGGACCCTCTTTCCATCCTGCTCATCACATCTTCAATATTCGCCGATGACCCCTCGTTTGACTAAAGTAAAAGTAACCATTTCCAGAATTGCGCGAGAAATGTGATTCTATGAAATTTCCCAGACATGTGATTAGTCGTGCAGGACTATCCCACTAATTCTTCGCGTTACAGCTCTATTAACTAAACTGACATTAGACGGTAACGCGACTGTGAGAGAAGGGCAACTCATTATAACTTAATTTGTGATTTTCTCGCATGTTGGAGAGCGGTCCACGAGAAGTGGGAAAGACACTATTTTGCAATAAGCGTAGATATTACTTTATAAAAGCATTCCTTTTGGCAAATTGCGTACAATCAATTAAAGGAGTTTTCTAAAATTCTCGTACACTTACGATTATTTAAAATACGATGGAAAATTTATGTTTCCTTTTTTTACGCATATTATTAATCGAATAAATTTACTAAGTTTGCGACTTCAATATTTAGTATGCAAAATGCCCGGAACTATCGCCTTTGTAATTTGCTATTATTTCTTTAATCAATTTAAAGTTGTTCTTTCCTTAACAATGTTAACTTAACATCAATTGTTTTTACAACTTGCTAATGCTTCAAAATTTGTGGCTTTTTTTTATTCAAAAATAATTGAAAGTTTAGATTTATAATAGAGAGATTTAATTTACTAAAGTTATTATCCACCAAAGAATTAATAAAAGATAAGATCGATTAACTTTTCCTGTGTATTTAATTGCTTCTCGGATTTCCGTTATAGATGGACTCGAATTGGGATACGATAATTACTTGTCGGTTCAGCAGCAACTTACGTGAAAGTTATTCAGATGATCAACAGAGAGTTGACGAATCTGACGGATCGACTACGTCACTCGGTGATTTAGTATAATTTTGTCCCGAATCTCTCGGCAAATAGTCCAGGTGGTTTATTTGCGGATTAGCGCCGGATTCTAGTAAACTGTAATTTATTTCATAACGCGGTGGTTCTCCTACCGATCGAGCGTGATCCATTGATTTCGTACATGTTTCTGCATTTGACGATTGAGATATATTTGACACGCGTTAGTTTGTGGGCACATGGTCTTTCTATAACGGATTAACGATGCGTTCATTTTGACGATTAATTAATGTCACGTTCGCGTAAAATTATCGGAAATTCCTGTACGCTGTAAGCGGACAAACAGTTATTAATTGCGCAATGTTGCGTGAGTATTGTCTACGTGGAAATATAAGAACGTTAGAAAATGATTCCTTTTTAAGTCTTTTACGCTTTTACATTGCCACGTATAAAATATAAAATTTTGCGCTTTGCGAGTTTTCGTCAGAATAATTATTAGACACCGCAATTAAAAACGCAGTGAATCAAAGGAATGGCAAACAAAGCACCCAGTGTAAAATTAAACTCGGATTAAAAATTCAAGTTTTACGTAATAATATGACGAATGTTATATTTACAAATTTTGTTGTAAATTTTTACGTGAAGCACTGCACGAATAATACATTTTGCTTTGTACATGCAGTATCCAATAAAGTTAAAAATGACCGGATGATTGAACTGGAAAAGTTTTAACGGTTGCTTTAATCACTCAATCGCATAATCTAATATTACAAGATACTTCAAGTATCGTAACATTAAGAGGTTATAACGTGTAAACATTTTCATAGATCAATCTTCAGCGATGTCTGATTTTTCGCTTAATTTCAAGTGCTTTATAATAGAATTTTAAATTGCTTTTAATTAGTAACTGAAAATTATTCAAAGTTATGCGTTAAAAAGTAGTGAGAGCGAGGTTTGTACAAGCGCAATCAAAATCTTTTGATTTAGCGCTTAACAAGTTCGAGACTTTCCATCTTCAATTACGGACCTCCGCGAATGATGGGTTGCGCTTCGATCAAAACAGGGAGCCTGCGATCGACGCAATTTACGCGCGGTAGCTATAATTGCGTATTTCGATCAGCCACGATATTATACAATTTACACGTGTGCAACAGTGGAATGCCTAGTGCGTTACACGACGCGCATCGGCCGTGTGTGACCGCACAACTCATGCGCACCTTTCAGCGTATGCAAATACAACCATGCGCCGCTACATTTGCATACCGCGGATTCCGCCAGAAAATCGTCCTCCGATCGAATTCGCCGAAAAACAAGCCAGACATTTTGAATGTGTAATCTCGGGGTTAGCCTTTTGCATCTACATACATGTGCCAGTCGTTCTCCGTTTCTTCTCTGTCGCTCGCAGATTAGTTTCAGTGATTTTTTTTTTTTATCAGAGTCTACATACACGTATGTTTCTTGCGTGTTAAATCACTTAATACTTGGTATTTTTCTCTTTAGTACTCTCTATTTTCTGATGAAACATTGATTCCGTTAATAGTTTTGCTTTGTATATTTTATGAATTAATCTTTATGTTTATTTTCCTAATCAAAATTGTTTATTACTCAATTATTGCTTATTTCTAAGATTATAAAATCTTTGCTTGTGCACTATCAAGTGCGCGTCCAAAGATTATATTATAAAAGTTTTTCAGTCTTTTTTTTTTAGAGAGTTGCTAAATGAAGTTCTAAGTTATTTCAGATTATATTTCTCATAATATATTTTAATACTGATTTGTATATGAATGAACATTAGAAGTTGTCCGGTTCTTTAAATATTTAATAATTAATAAATAATAAATGAAAATGTCAAAATAAAAAAATCAACTAAATTGAATTAATTCTTGCAATGAATATATTTTTATTGATATAAATTTTTATTTTCACAGTAGTGCAGAGTTGTACGTTTGCTCTCCAAAGACTCTGGTTTAAATTCAACTGATCAGAAATATCTGATTTTATTTGATCGCTCGGAGGCACTGGCAACCACCGGGAGTATTTTGCCATGAGAACTCCTCTAAATTAGGTCATTTAGGTCTCGTATATCTGTATAAATTGTAAAAAAGTCTACAAAAATACACTGAGAAGTCACCATGCTCTGACAAGAGTTGGAGAGAGAAAAATCATTTTCATTGTTATCACTTATCAGTTTTATCATTGTAATAAAATTTGTAGTGATACAATTTAGGAAACCATATAGATTTTATAAAAATTAATTTAATCTTTTTAATAATTGCATACACACACATATATATGTGATATATACATATGTATAAAGTATTCTACAATAAATCTTTTTTTTGAAAATATAAAAGTTTAATAAGAAAATTGTATGATTACATTATTAGTTACATAAATTGATTAATAATTAATATCACAGTTGTACCTGAATTTTTCAAATATTGCTAGCATAAAATAAGATTTATTGAATTTTTGTATATTACTTATTTCGTATATTATTTCATATTTTTGTTATGAAATATTTATATTAAGTAAAAATGTGAAATATTAATGACATACGATTTAGGCAATCGTATTCAGCAATATCCCCTATATCCCAATACGCCTTCTTCAATAGACGTGAGCGCCTGATTAACTTTTTATCAGGTAGCGTCGGAATGTCAGAGCGGTTTTAACAGGCGTTATATCGTAACGCATTGCTTGCGTTGTGAGACATTTCAATCCTTCATTCTTCCGAGTCGCAGGACCGTACATTACACTGTCGTGGATAAAGTGATGTATCACTTCCCTCTGCGATAAACTCCAAAGGAAGTAATACTTCAAAGGAGAAAGGGGAGAGAGGTACCAATCAATTATAGGCACGGTAACGTCTTTTGAGTACATTTCATCAGACTCGCGCGCGAGGAAGTCCATTATCCAACGATCTGAAAACAATTATGTGCAAGAAGATTGAATCCCCATCATGTTCCTTAACAGCGGAAGAAGCGATGGAAGAATAATATTCGATCTTTGAGTCAGCATTGTAATCGGGATGCAGCGGATGCTCCCGATTGCAAGCGAATTGTATCAATCCCGCGTTATACGGCGATGGAAAAGCGTGGCTCGAGAACCGATATCGATAATCGGCGATTGAATTAATACGAAAAGAATGCTTTCGTGAGCGTGACGTGTTCGGCATCATCGCCTGGCAGGAAGAGCGCTCGTTGTATAGTGCGAAAAGTGATGAACCTCTGGCAAAAAAAAATGATAAATTACTCTCTGTCCTGTCGTGTAATTGTCGCGTACCGACGAAATTCTGCTGAGCAACCATACCGAAAATTAATGTACTAGTATTTAAATCGGACGAATACATTCTCCTCGCCCGCCGTTTTCTCGTGCTCATACTTGAGTGAATGTACCATTTCCGGCTTTCCGCCCTTCCACCTCTCTTTTCTACATTCCGTTTCAACGTAATCTACGGTTTCGGAGTTTCCTCAATGGATTTTTGGATTACTGAGAGACAAATGACTACTGTTCCCCACAGGGAAAGTATAGAATACTGTAGAACTGCGATTATCCGGCCAATCCCGACAGAGAATTAGCTCGAATGTCGGTGGGAATTTCTCCCTCATTTGCAGAAGTCCACCTTAGAAATTGATAGAGAGATATTACGAAATAATCTTTAATAATCTTACATGTTTGTAATATAAATTCATCAAGTTAAATTGAAAAGTGACTCAAATTATAACGTTGGATTACGAGGACGTTTTGAGGTATCAGAATTTCATTTAACAAGTTGAATGCTGGATTTATCTTACGTTTATATTGCCAAAGATGCTATAAACATTAATTACAAAGAGAATACATAACAAAATAAAAAGATACAAATACTTGTTTTTTCAATGTAAAATACGGTGTCACGGGCATAAAATATTTTTTAACATTCTCAGAAATTTAACGCAGCAAATTGACTTTAAATTGTCAAGTTAAATCTGATTTTTTTCTTTTCACCGATTTTGAAATATTGTTATTGTAGGTTTTCATCGCGAAACGCCTATAAATATATACGGTATCGCCGTAAAACTTCGTGTTCGATGCGATTTAAATTCTGTCGTTATCACCCATTCGATACATGCGGAGGTGATCGGAATAAACGCTTTGTCTTCATATTCTTTATATCTACGCGACAACCTTTACGAGGTAGCCGAAAACGAGGTAATAAAAATAAAATGCGTACGTTGCTATCTGCGCCTACTTCGTATCTATTTTTCTTGTATACCGAAAGCCGTATCTTGACAATGAACAACGCAACAAAATATAGATGAATAAGAACAAACTTATATGCCAAATAGATTCAACATAAAAGTTACGATTAAAAGAGTTTATTAATATTATTTGAATTCAATCAACTTGTCGTAAATGTGATACATTTTTTTTATTTTTTTTTTTATAGTTCAAGTTATGTAACTGTGATTTTTGCATGTATAAATAACAAAAATAATAAATTTTAGTTTACTTTAAACACCATCAGGCACGTATTTAATATCGGATAAGCAATTTATTTTTTTTTTATAACAAATTTGATTTTTTGTGTTTGTTTCTGAATGAACTATCAATGACGTATTAAGTGAATCATACAATCCAGTTTAACGTATATAAAACATTTAAAATCTATGAACATACATAAATTTCAATTTTTACTAATATATATGAATTCAATTCTTATATCTATCTTATCATTTTTCTATATGATATTTAAAATTAAATTAACGTTTAATTTATTTAATTTTCATTTTGAAAATGTATCTTTTGAATAATCATGCAAAAATAAGATGAAAAGAGAATAATTTAATCACTTTAGTTGAGAAACGCTAACAATAATCTTTGCAGGAACATTATCTGTACCTCCCTTTTATGAGATGATTCAGCTAGGACGATCATCAAAAGTGAACCATGCAAACAAGCCCTAAAACGGTATGATCCTTGGTTCGGCATCCACTGGCCGGATTACCGTCCATGCTTTACTTTACCGAGAATTAACGAGCCGGGGAGTAAATAAGCACTCTGCTTGCGATTCACGAAGGCCAGTATTATATGAGTCCCTGCCTCATAAAATCCATAAACCGTCGTCGCCGCGGAGCGTAAGGACACAAGCATACCCGTGAAAATTCTGTCGCCCGATCCACTTTCCCAGATCACCCCGCTAAGTTTGTAAAGTCCTCGTATGTGCACAAGACTTCCAGACATATGTGCAGTCTCGAATAATATATTATATGTACACGTACGTGTACACGTATATTCAGTACATACATGTGTATAAGTATATATTGTATTATAGCTATATAAAACAATATTATATATACATACACGTGTATACAGTGGTGGTTATGAAAATAGAGCCACTGAGGAAGGAAAATAATAATCATTAATAGAAATACTAAAATTTAAATTTGTACTAAATTTATTTTATCATATTATTTATTGCAAACACGAGAGACACGAAAAACAAATTTTCATTTTATTGCAACTTATATTATTTTGTCTCAACATATTTATAAGATAAGATAGACTAATATAAATGTATCAATTTTTAAATAGATGATTCTATTTTTATGACTATTGTATATAGTTATTATATTTGTGTTTGTTTATTTCTGAATTGCTTGACCGAAAAGTAATTTTTTTCTGAACGAAAATTCCAATCAATTCTAATTAAAGTCTCTAATTAAAGTACAAAAAATTAAAATAATATTTACATAAAATTAATTAAAGAATAAGATCTTGGTCAAAATTTATAAAGAGTCTGGATTAAAGAAATTAAGAAATATCTCGTAGACAATATAGGTAGAGGAAATACACATAGGCAAATTGAAGGATGAAATTGACCAACTTTATCAATTATCAAAAATTATGAAATTGTTTTTTATGGAAGGTGTTACACAATTTTTGGACACTTTGGATAGCTTGATTGAATGAGGTTTGAAAGAATAAAATAAATAAAAGCCAAACTAGTGCCTGAAATTTTTACAGAATATTTCTGCATGTTTAACGATATTTAAATATATTTATCAAAATAACCTTAGAGAAAATCAAGAAAGTTTATCAGACAAGTTATAGCATATTCTGTGTCAACACATAAAGCGAATTATATGAGGTATATGGAACCAGGGTAATCCCCGCGCTGTAATCGCAAGACTCTTGAAAAATGGATCGGCCCTACGTTGCTACGCGTATAATATCGCTCGTAGTAGTAACGTCCATAATGGCAGCTAAGGCGATCATAAAATGGTCACTATACCGCAAACATAACAGTAAATCACGGTCTCGTCGTCGCGATTACGTTCGCAACTATGATGTCCAGTTTAATGCGGCAGTCGAGAAATGAGGCAGATTTATTTGTAAAAAAATCTCAATTAGCTTTTCTTTGTTGACTCTCCAAAACAGTTTAATTTTTTCGTGCGGGTTGAAGAGCCGTCTAGAAATGTTTTCGTCAAAAATTAAATATTAACTGTGAAACCGTGAAATAAAAAATATAATATGTATATAATTATTACATTGCATAGTTAATGAATTTTGTAGCGAAAATCTATAATTTATAATTATATGAAACGTCATTACGTTGTATTATTTCAAATATGTAGTAGTACTATAAAGAGCAATGTATGTAACAATTGCTCGAAATTTGTAACGGTAATAGCGCTTGTACGATGTAATTCTTGGCGTTCAACCATAACTTTTTCAAAATGCATCTCGCATATCGGTGTATCGTGTACCATCATCGTTCACTACACGATCAAACGTAAGATTTTATTGACGATATTATGGCAAGAAGAAATGATCGTGTTCGTACTATCAAGTTGGCAATATCAAATGCATTAGGAGATTCAGATGAGAAAAGTTATATACTCGTAAATTAAATTTACAAGTCATGTAACATGCATTTGGTATCTTTCTTCATAAATTTCAATGAATTTAAAAATACATTTTATAATAAATATCGCTATTTTCTTCATCTTTGAACAAAAGATAAATAATTAATTAAAATATCAACAGTATTACTACAGTATATGTAGCATGAGGAAAAAGTATGGACCTAGTAAAATATTTCAAAATTAAAGCATTTGAGAAACAATGTTTCAGACAAAAATTGTATGATCTAAAGAAGGATAACTAACCTCTATTAAGCTGGACCCCCCACCAGCGAAAATCAAGTTCGCACTAGGTCAAAAATTTAGTGCTATTTATGTGCTAATTTGTTACTCTAGTCCGGATTTTTTTGCTCAAGCCGGTTAGCAACATTTAAAAAAAAAGTGGGGGGGGTCTAGCTTAATGGCAAGCTGGACCCCCCCATAAAAAAAAAATATATATACAGTAGCCCCTAGGCAAAAACAACTACGCTAGAATTTGTTGCTAATTTGTTACTCTCATATAAGACCAAAATAAATATAAAATTGTTTATTAAATATCATTATGCGTGGAGCTTGCGCGCCGCGCTGTATCATCCGTCACCTTATCTCGAAATAAATTGCTGCTTGCATAGTATTATATTAAATGATAGAAATCCAACTACTAAAATAAATGCAACTTCGGAATTAGTTGCTAGATATAACTTGTAAAAAATATATTTGTTCGCGCGAGGCGCGTGCCATCCACGCACAAAGTAATTATTTTCAACAAGTTACAGCTAGCAATAAAATCTTAATCTTATACCAAAATGTTCGTTAGACATCCAACTACTAAAAAAAATTGAGTTTGGATTTAGTTACTAATTATAACTTGTAAAAAATATATTTGTTCGTGCGAGGCGCGTGCTTTCCACGCACAAAGTAATTATTTTCAACAAGTTACAGCCAGCAAAAAAATCTTAATCTTATACCAAAATGTTCGTTAGACATCCTACTACTAAAAAAAATTGATTTTGCATTTAGTTACTAATTATAACTTGTAAAAAATATTTTTCTTATCTAACGAATATTTTCGTATAAGATTAAGATTTTTTTGCTGGCTGTAACTTGTTGAAAATAATTACTTTGTGCGTGGAAAGCACGCGCCTCGCACGAACAAATATATTTTTTACAAGTTATAATTAGTAACTAAATCCAAACTCAATTTTTTTTAGTAGTAGGATGTCTAACGAACATTTTGGTATAAGATTAAGATTTTATTGCTAGCTGTAACTTGTTGAAAATAATTACTTTGTGCGTGGAAAGCAAGGGCCTCGCATAAATAAATATATTTTTTACAAGTTATAATTAGTAACTAAATCCAAAATCAATTTTTTTTAGTAGTAGGATGTCTAACGAACATTTTGGTATAAGATTAAGATATTTTTGCTGGCTGTAACTTGTTGAAAATAATTACTTTGTGCGTGGAAAGCACGCGCCTCGCACGAACAAATATATTTTTTACAAGTTATAATTAGTAACTAAATCCAAACTCAATTTTTTTTAGTAGTTGGATGTCTAACGAACATTTTGGTATAAGATTAAGATTTTATTGCTAGCTGTAACTTGTTGAAAATAATTACTTTGTGCGTGGAAAGCAAGCGCCTCGCATAAATAAATATATTTTTTACAAGTTATAATTAGTAACTAAATCCAAACTCAATTTTTTTTAGTAGTTGGATGTCTAACGAACATTTTGGTATAAGATTAAGATTTTATTGCTAGCTGTAACTTGTTGAAAATAATTACTTTGTGCGTGGAAAGCAAGCGCCTCGCATAAATAAATATATTTTTTACAAGTTATAATTAGTAACTAAATCCAACATCAATTTTTTTTAGTAGTAGGATGTCTAACGAACATTTTGGTATAAGATTAAGATATTTTTGCTGGCTGTAACTTGTTGAAAATAATTACTTTGTGCGTGGAAAGCACGCGCCTCGCACGAACAAATATATTTTTTACAAGTTATAATTAGTAACTAAATCCAAAATCAATTTTTTTTAGTAGTAGGATGTCTAACGAACATTTTGGTATAAGATTAAGATTTTTTTGCTGGCTGTAACTTGTTGAAAATAATTACTTTGTGCGTGGAAAGCACGCGCCTCGCACGAACAAATATATTTTTTACAAGTTATAATTAGTAACTAAATCCAAACTCAATTTTTTTTAGTAGTTGGATGTCTAACGAACATTTTGGTATAAGATTAAGATTTTATTGCTAGCTGTAACTTGTTGAAAATAATTACTTTGTGCGTGGAAAGCAAGCGCCTCGCATAAATAAATATATTTTTTACAAGTTATAATTAGTAACTAAATCCAAAATCAATTTTTTTTAGTAGTAGGATGTCTAACGAACATTTTGGTATAAGATTAAGATTTTTTTGCTGGCTGTAACTTGTTGAAAATAATTACTTTGTGCGTGGAAAGCACGCGCCTCGCACGAACAAATATATTTTTTACAAGTTATAATTAGTAACTAAATCCAAACTCAATTTTTTTTAGTAGTTGGATGTCTAACGAACATTTTGGTATAAGATTAAGATTTTATTGCTAGCTGTAACTTGTTGAAAATAATTACTTTGTGCGTGGAAAGCAAGCGCCTCGCATAAATAAATATATTTTTTACAAGTTATAATTAGTAACTAAATCCAAACTCAATTTTTTTTAGTAGTTGGATGTCTAACGAACATTTTGGTATAAGATTAAGATTTTATTGCTAGCTGTAACTTGTTGAAAATAATTACTTTGTGCGTGGAAAGCAAGCGCCTCGCATAAATAAATATATTTTTTACAAGTTATAATTAGTAACTAAATCCAAAATCAATTTTTTTTTAGTAGTAGGATGTCTAACGAACATTTTGGTATAAGATTAAGATATTTTTGCTGGCTGTAACTTGTTGAAAATAATTACTTTGTGCGTGGAAAGCACGCGCCTCGCACGAACAAATATATTTTTTACAAGTTATAATTAGTAACTAAATCCAAAATCAATTTTTTTTAGTAGTAGGATGTCTAACGAACATTTTGGTATAAGATTAAGATTTTTTTGCTGGCTGTAACTTGTTGAAAATAATTACTTTGTGCGTGGATGGCACGCGCCTTGCGCGAACAAATATATTTTTTACAAGTTATATCTAGCAACTAATTCCGAAGTTGCATTTATTTTAGTAGTTGGATTTCTATCATTTAATATAATACTATGCAAGTAGCAATTTATTTCGAGATAAGGTGACGGATGATACAGCGCGGCGCGCAAGCTCCACGCATAATGATATTTAATAAACAATTTTATATTTATTTTGGTCTTATATGAGAGTAACAAATTAGCAACAAATTCTAGCGTAGTTGTTTTTGCCTAGGGGCTACTGTATATATATTTTTTTTTTATGGGGGGGTCCAGCTTGCCATTAAGCTGGACCCCCCCCCCATTTTTTTTTAAATGTTGCTAAACGGCTTGAGCAAAAAAATCCGGACTAGAGTAACAAATTAGCACATAAATAGCACTAAATTTTTGACCTAGTGCGAACTTGATTTTCGCTGGTGGGGGGTCCAGCTTAATAGAGGTGGATAACTAATGCTAAATTAATTTTCGAAACAATTGATTTTTATTATCATATTAAAATTATCGTTTTTTTTTAAATAGATTTATAAATTTAAATTATATTATATTTTTTTATATAATATGATGCTTCTAATTTTATGCATAAAAGTATTAAGGTAAAGTTTTCAAAAAAGCAATAGCTTATACTTTATTCCATTTATATTTTGACATAAAAGAAAATTTATTGTTACCTTTAAAAAAATATGTAATTGCATACTGCAAATTGCGTAATTTTTTTAAGAGCAACTGTATGTCTTAATTACATCAATTAATTCATGTCATTATTTTGTGTACAAAAATATTACAAATTAGATATAATTATCTAAAAATTTATAGTTATGAGATATTTTATATTTTACGTCAAAATATGAGATAATAAAATATATAAAATATTTTGTTAACCGTTAAACACACTATTGGAAATTCTCCTAAAATTTCGATCGCTTGCTATGTGAAGACAGAAAAAAATGAGAAAAAAGATTCGGGTTAAGTGGAAAAAGAGTTTGAAGTCTCCCCTATCGACCGCTATGGTTGACCAACTTTATTGCTCAACTAAAATAAAATGACACGGAAGTAAAGATCTTTTTTCAGGAAGGTCTGTCAAACCCTCTAATGCGTTTAATGGTTAATCATACACATTTCGTAAATTTTTCAATGACTTTACTTTAATACTTTTAAATATAGAATAATATGCAGAATAATCCAGAGAAATTAAATTATGTATGTAAAACATCATATAATTCCAGTTAAAAAATGACGATGTCCTTAAAAAATCAATTTTTTTGAAAATTGATTTTATCAATTGATTTTACCGGTTAAGTACTTTTTTCTTATTTTATATATGTGTTCCGTTTGATGTAAAAAAGAACAAAATTAAAAAAAATAACGGATCAGTTAAAAAATAAAAGCGCGAGCTTTGTACATATGGTACATGTCAAACCTAAAATTCGGACTGAAAGCGAATTTCATTCACTATTTTAATCGTTTTTATCGCAGCAGTTTGCCTTCCGTCAACGGAAACATCTTTGAAGCGGAAGAGATTTCAGTTAGCTATTCGGCCAATAGACTTGGTCTCTAGAAGAGGGTAGTTAACCGATGGGTAGTTAACTCCGAAAGCGTGCCGTAGGGAGCTGACTAATACGATCTCTCGTGCTAATGCATTAAGCTAATCTTCGAAGTTTGCGCAAAAACTCGCTCGACACGAAGAACTCGAGAGTTTAAAGACTGTCGAAAATGAGCTTTTCAACAGCGCGTCGGAAAATTGGTTGCGATTGTGATTAACATGAATACTATCATTTAACGTTCTAATCGCGTCGGTTTTTTCATCGTCCTACTTTATCTGCGCGCTTTATCTTCATTCATCATTTCACGTTCTAATCACGTCGGTTTTAATTATGCTTTATCTGCACACTTAATCTTAATTTATCATTACCCTTTTTATATTTTGTATTCTAATTAGCTTTTTACTTATTATAACTTTTATATGCTCCTTTCGAATTGATTATTTCTCAAACTTAAATCTAATTATCTCTTTTTATTTAATTTCTTTACGATATTGAGACAAGATTTGTTAAAATATACTTTTACAATCAATATAATTCTATAACAATATATTTTATAAATGATATGATTGGGTTCCATAATTATATGCAAAGAAAATGATAAAAATAAAAAAATAACTGATATGTACTTATTTTTAACATATTTTTGTTAAGTTAATTACGTTAGTTTTTATTTTAATCTGTTTTAATTTGTTATACACTTTAATTAATTACCCTCATCAATCAATTGCGAATGATCTTGAGTTATTGTATCTCAGCTTGACAATTAAACGTAATCCCACTTAATCCTCATTTGCATCTTGAAACGTTGCTTTTTCTTAAATTTTGATAAGAGCCATCCGGAATGTAAAGAGCTTCGAATAAATCGGAAAAAAAGGTTCATGGTTTTTATACACTCATCCCATCTATTAGTTTGTGTATATTAATGCAACAGTAAATCTCATTCCTATTTTTCGCTTTAATCCTCTTGTTATAAATATACAATAATAAAATATACAAAAATGTATCCGAGAAAAATAGAGAGATGTGGACACATTAGATACTAAACTTAGATTTCACCGTTTGTTGCTTGAAAAACGAAATTATTTCAATATAAAAATATGAATTAATACACCAAAGTATTTTCCATCGTTTTCCATTATTTTTTCCCATTTTTCTGGCGAAAGTTGTTTTTCCGCGATGATGGAACGAGCTTTCAAATAGTCATTCATCCACCCATTTTCGGACTTGTTCGTAATCGGAGAAGTGTGTATTGGCGAACGCGTGTTGCATCGATCGAAGATGGTAATCCGATGGGACTAAATCTGGAGAATAGGCTGAGTGGAGAACTTCTCATTCGAGCTCCAACAGTGTTTCACAGTTTTTGCCACATGTGGCCGCGCGTTGTCATGCCAAAGAATCACTTTACGTTGATTACTGGCTACTGATGGTCTTTTTCACAATCGTAGAAGTAACTTTTAACACTTTTGATAATTTCTAAAGCGATTGAGTTGGATTTTCATCCAATAATGCTTGCAATTTAGCGTCTTCAAATTTTTTCAATTGTCCTGAACTTTCTTTGTCTTCCACATTGAAATTCACGTTTAAACCATTTTAAAATTGTTTAAATTTAAATCAGTCTCTACGTGTTCCTTCTAATGGAACTTATTCACTATAAGTTTCAGAACTCAATCGATGCGCTTCAGCTGCAGTGTTTTTTAGAACAAAATAGTGAAATATCACAATTTATTTTAAATCGATCAAAAAGTATCTTTATTTTCACAATTAACTTTTGATTTGCTCACTGAATTATATTGATAGGTGTCTAATCTTCAATAGATAATCAGCTTTAATTGCCAAACTTTTGCAGCTGGAGCCATCTCTGTGAGTGGCGGAAACTAAATTTATCTCCTAATACATATATGGCCTGATTTTTCCAATTCAATGTTTTGAAATATGTATCTTGCGCAAACGTTTGCATTAATCTATTTATTTACATAATCGATTTTTCTTAATAAATATTTAATATAAAAATCATATTTATCAATGTTAAATACATTTTGGAATAAAAATGTAGCGACACATAAGTGGTTAAATAAATCTAAATATCTAAATATAATCTTCGAATTTCATTTTAAAAGCGTTACGAACTTTTGTTTCAAGCCCTCAACATAATAATAAAAAAGTTAATGAACACAGAAACGTTAAAAGGAAATTCTCATTTATTAAACTTGTTACCAAAACTATATTAGAATTTAACTTTAATGCTATGTTTCTTATAGCATTTGTGTCAGCGACGAAAGGGTTAAAGTTTCCATGGAAACGCTAAACGAGACAAAATGAAGAAGCAGCCAAGAACGGGCTGTTCAATATCGAGTTACGGAGAACTGCCGAAGTCGTCGCGAAGAATTGCATGAACGACAGCACCATGAGACTAACCCGAGCCCTTTGTAATGTAATTGCATGATAAGGACGAACTTATTCGCGATAACAGAACAAGGCATGAAAGAGCCAGGCTTGAATTACCGATGGATAGATACGATGATCTCGAAATAAGAGATGAAATGACGAAGAATTACCTTTAGATTCTAACGTTTGCATAGCTACGCAATTTGAAAACTCTACGGGTTCTTAATTATATCCTAATTATAACGTAATTGCATTATATTACACATTCAAAGTTTTCTTGAGATAATTTAGCAGGGTAAGACCGAATATTCTGATTAAGATAATTTAAACTATGTGTTATGTACGTGCGCGTTAACTTGATTTAATTTATATCATGATTACAGCAAAATATAAGAATTGAAAGCAAATAATTACAGTCAAATATAATAAATTAAGAGGATTTTCTCCTTCGAAAAATTGAAAAAAGATATTTTTGGGGAATTTTTCCCTTTAAGAAGATAAAATTAAGTAATATCAATTAATACAAGTATTGCATACTCTTATTACTATTTTAATAGTACTTAAATAGTTTTTAATTTTAAAAATATTATTTTCTCGCACTGGTTACTAACAGATTGCAAAAAATAATACAAATAAGCGCTAAGATAAATGTAAGCAGCTCTTCTGGACATTTAAAACAAAAAAACCAAAATCTTTTTTTTTATTCAAGAGAAGTGTGACTAGAACTAGATCGTTGAACTAGAACTAAATAAAAACATTCAAATTTAACAAAATGATAAAAAATTTTGATCAGTATTAACAGTAGAGGATTCAACTTCAATCAGCTTGACTTTGACATGTATCGTCAAGGTTCTCGTCCTAAATCAAAAAGGTTTTATTCATTGTTCATTTATTAAAAAGTTATGAACAAAACAAATTTCATAAATAAAGCATTTTTAGACACAAGGTGTTCATTTAAGAAGTAAATATGTGCAAATTGTATTCGTGGTTAAGTGATTAATCACGATCTCCGCTGACGTATGTACATTGCAACGCGAGACGAGGGGTCTCACATCTTCCCTGTTTGCAGGACGAAACGTGGTCTATAGTATACTAATTGTATTGTTTCACGTGGGTTTTCGACTTCCACGCGAAGTGATGTTTACCCCACATTCCCTGCTTATAGAACGATACGAGATCGATAATTGTACGCTCCCAGATGGATTTTCAATTTCCACGCGATGCGAGGTTCGCGCCACCCCTCCTCCCTTCACATGCTTACAGAACGAAACGAGATCTATAATTGTACTATTCCATACGGGTTTTCAACTTCCACGCGAAACGATGTCCATTCCACACGTACTTTCTGCTTACAGGACGAAACGTGGTCTATAATTGTATTGTTCCACATAGGTTTTCGACTTCCATCCGAAGCGATGTTCAGCCCACACTCCCTTCTTACTAACAGGGCAAAACGAGATCTTTAATTGTACTGTTTCACATGGATCTTCAATTTTCACGGGAAGCACTTTCTGATTTGAAACTAAAATTTGGTTTAAGCTAAGTTATATCTTTGGCATTGAGAATGCAGGAGGAAAAGCAGAGCTCCTCCCCCGTCGGCGTATTTATTGAAATTTGCAAATAATATGACATTTATGCTAGATAAAGTTAAAAGTATGGAGTTAAACACATTTTTATTGTCCTTTTTTAATCTTTTAATAAATAACGAGCAACGACTAAAATCCTTTGATTGTTATTTAGGACGATGAGCTTGATAATATGTGTGTAGATCAAACTGATTAGAATTGGGTCCGTTATTATTAATACTTATCGGTTTCAAGAAATTTGTCTCACACTATCAAACAAACACGGTTTTAAAGTTGAAAAATACTTTTTTTATATAGCTTGTAATTTTCATTACTTACTAATCAGCAATATTAGATCTGTATAATAAACTTTTTGCTTCCTCGAATAATTCTTGTTTTTTTTTAAGTTTTTCGAGTTTTCTCGTTATTCAGGTCTTTTATATTATTTATAGCATTGCTGCTTGTAAACGAACTTTGTCTTTTTGGTCAATGACTATTTTTATTTGCAGTTGAATCTTGGTTCTCATCACTTCATTTTTGAAACATTTTTAAAACAGCGGTATACTGTTTAATGTTTAATGGTTAATTTAATAGAATCATATTCTATAGTTTGAATCTCATTTTACAACTATGTACAAGTTGGAGCAAAGAATTCTAAACAGTAACATAATTACAGAGCATACCATGATAATGACTCGTATATTTATAAACTTTCTTCTTATTTAAAAACAATGCGAGATGATGAACACCGTGCTGATCAAGCTCTTCTATTTTGAGGCTGTTACTTTCTTTTGATATAATTTCGTCAAATCATCAAATACTCGCATTAACAAAACGCTTGGAAAATTATTTTGAAGACTTCAAATATTAGGAATATTGAAGAATAAAAAAAAATTGATTTTTTCTTATCTCTTAAAGGAGGATATCTCGTAATCAGTACCAATGCCTTTCACTCCTTAAACAAGGATGCATATACACGCCGAAGAGAACTGATCTCGTAACGCTGACGTCTTCCATTCTTTCTACAGCTGGTCGCTTTTATCTTCGCATCGGAATCGTGCCGCGACGGAACGTGATAAAGCGCGTTTCGCACGGAGGAAGGGTTCTTTGTCCGACGAGCAATGCATTATTTGTGTGTCTATCGATCTTCCATGAGGAGATCTTCCTTCGTACCCCGTTTCGACTCGCTCGACGAATCGGCGATAAACGTAAATCCCTCTTGCCAAAGTCGACCCAACCCCGGCAAAGGAAAGCCGTGTATTTAACCTTCGATCCATGGTAATATTGCAAACCTGTTCAGAATCTAAAATTAATCTGAAATTTTCAGTGTATAGATTGGACACCCTCTGGCAGGAACATCTTTTGTGTTTTCACGATGAGTATCAAAAAGTCATGCTTTAAAGCATTCAATGCTTCACACGTTAATCATTAATCCAACACTAGAGTGGAAAGTGCATTAAAATATAAATCAACTTGTTTTTTAAAAGATTTAAATAAGGATAAATAAGTCAATGCGAATCGATAAATGCATGGGTACACAAGTCAATGCGAATCGGTAAGTCTATAATACAGTTACAATGTTGCAAATCGCGAAACGTTGTCGTAACTCTTTCAAGAATTCTATTAACTTACACTTTGGTTGAAGAGGATACGAGTTGGACAAACTTTCTTCTATTCGCAACACTGTGGATATTGGATACTGTACTAGCGTACGGATTTTTGTAGCATTTATTTAAAATATACGAATTACTTCCTCGCGTTTATTTAAAATATGATTTTTTGCATAATCTTTAAAATCTCTAATCTTTTAATTTATAATTGATATACGTGCATGTAGCATTTATATACATTTGCAATTTCATCATCATAAATAAATGCTAAAAACGCAGGTATCTCAAGCAGAAGATATTTTCTATTCCAAATATTTGCCACAGATACACGATATCAATTGTGGCATTGAAGTATCTTGCTTGCACGAGACAGGAACGAAACAATCTACTTATTGCAGTAAAATGGAAATCAAAGACTTAGCGTCACGAGTGAAGTAAAATCACGATTGTGCGCGTGGCGGGTTTCAGTCGGGGGGACGGACAGTTAGATACCACGTAAGAAAACATTCGTTTCCTCCAACCCGGCCGGGTTTCACCCGCTCTTGAGTGTAGCAGTTAGTTTCCCGAGAAACGGCATTAGGAAGATTAAAGGACAATTCGGTCCTCATTGCGAAGGGATTAAAATCACTCTCGAAGCTCTGCGAAGTTTCCTTCCCCGTATCTGTACCTTACGCCCAGGGTTTCCTTCTTCGTCTATCTTGTAGATTGTGGTGGATGCAAGCGCCTAGCAGCATCCGTGATCGCGCGCCGCGCTGACGAACGAATTAACATAATCCCGCCGCTCTCTCGCTCGTGGAATCGACGAGTACGAATCAGTACGCGCATCAAGTTTCGGGGACGTGAGCAAAAAGACGATTAGTTGGCTCATCGATTCGCCTAGTCTGGTTCAATGACATTTTCGATTTAATCACTTTTAAATGATCCGTGCTATAACGGACGAGACGGTATAATTTAAGGCGACCGATTAGGCTGCGAATTTCCTGCCGTTGAGAAACGATTTGATTTCGATTACCTTGAATAATTAGAATTGAGAAATCTCGTGTCAACTATCAAGTGACTTTAGACCCCTCGAAATAGTTTGCAAATTAAATATTGCGAACAACTGCCAAGATTCCTTCTCTAACTGTAATTTTCCACGTACATAATTGATAAAAATATGAGATAACAAAATTTCCCAAATTGTTGTCTTAAGATGACACTGTGTGGTAAGTTTAAACTTTTTTAAAATCACAAACTAGACAAGATGATTCTTTATCACTGCAAATAAATCCGCAAACGAAATTGTTGTCTCACATATTTAAGAAAATTGAACTGAAAGTTGCAAAAAAAGGCACTTTCAAGTATTTTTGTGCTACAGGTCAAAAATGTGATGTGATAGAACAATTTTATTTACGGATTCGTTTCCAATAATATAAAATCTGTAAAACTCACGTATTATAATTAGCTATTAATTAACAAATGCAAATTAAAATTGATAATTATAGTTAAAAGAAAAAAATTGTCTGCTTGCGCAAAATATTTGCCTGCACATAACGATTTCGTGGATTATGATAAAATTACTTATATCTATAAGATTAAAAGTAGAAATGCGGACGTATATCAAGATCAACAGGAACGAATATGATATGAACATGGTTCCGCCTGATAATGTCGATATCTTATTCCAATACTGTCTCGAAATGGAGCGGATGGAGGCCGATCCCGATATCACGTCTCGTGAAAACGTCGCGCGCGAACTGGACTTTCCGTCCTCAACAAGTCGTTGACGAGAATTCAATAGAACTCGATAGAATTCAATAGAAGCTATAAATGTCCGAGGTGCCGAAAGTGTCAAGTCGTAAAACAAAATATCTTATTAACCGCACCGATAGCGATATCCGGGGACCACAGACTTTTCTCGTGATCTTTATCGCCGATCGCTATGCCGCGCGATCCAGTTTAAATTTATGAAGGGCGAAAGTAGATTTCGGGGTTCGCCCAAGATATTGGGCTTACGCGAGCGCGTTAACGTAGGCTATTTCACATTTTGCCGGCTCATCCACGGGCTAGGTTTCGCGGATTTCGCCGGCTAAGTCGCGCCGAAGTTAACTTCCAACTCGCAAATCAGACTTGTTATCCAAGAAATAAAAATTGAAGGCGGATATGTGCCCACAAGTCAGATTGAGAATATAAATCCACGGATAAAAAGAGAGCAGGGAAAGAGAGCGTGCAATGTAGATACTTTTACGCTATCGAATACCCTAATCTTGAATAAGGAACGAGCGAGAGTGAAAGAGAAAAAAGAGAGTTTCTCCGAACAAGGAGAAAAGAGAACGAAGTTATGGTTGGTGGCCACCAAACGTACTGAAATACTTGAGTGAAACCGACGGGGAAAAGCCCCGAGAGAATAGAAACATATCACTTTCCTAAGGACAGGCAGTAAGAATTTCGACCGTGCAATGTCGAGGAAATGGTAAGAAAAATAAGAGAGCTGCATATATATAGGATACTTTAGAAGTCGTAGATTAATACTGGAAGAGCGGGTCTTGCACTTTAATTATAATATTAAAACCGAAGAAAAGAAAACTAAAAATAAGTAAAAAATTAGAAGCCTTTTGGGTGAACATTTTCCCTGTTCTTTTATTCCTTCCATAAAGAATTTTCCGTATCTTTTTCATTAAAAATTGTCTCTTAGATAGAACTTTGAAGATAATCTTTAAAGACGCCTTTAATATTTATTTACGTTTTTACTCATCACTTGGAATTAAAAGAACTTATTTATTATCTATATTAAGAATTTATTGCTTAATATTGTATGATACATTAAATGTTCAGAAGTCGTATTATTTATTTATTTTATATTATATTATAAGGTAGAATGTATAATAAAATTAATGATATATATTGTTATTTATAAACCAGTTTTTAACATATAATTTACACTACAAATCCAAGAGTGTAAAATGTGCAGTCACTTTTTACGTATTAGTATATTTTATACATTAAATTAAATTTATGCGTGTAATTTTTGTACTTTTTACACGCTTGAACGTATATCAATATTAAATTATACGTCTAAGCATATAAAAAAATTACACGCACATAAATACTTAAAAAGTAACAACATAATTTTACACTCAAAAATACACACTTGGATTTGCAATAATCTATAGATATTTAGGTATTTGTTCGTTATTATTTTTTTATATCGGAACAAAATGCATAAAAGTTTAGAATTATTTTGCGCGTTTTTATTGCTTTATTAAAAAGGAAATAAAATAAAGAATGCCACTATCACGACTGGTTAGCGGTTTTGAGATGAAGGGTGAAATTACAGTCGACGAACGGGCGCGATCAAGATTCGCATAGAAGCGCTTGAGAAGGGAGGAAGGGAGAACCGCGGGATTAGATATTACTCGGTGCCGGGTCGCTCGCCAACTGGCTTTGATATATTACCGAGTGATAATCCTATCTACGCGCAAAGCCAGGACACAACGATACAACCAGAGCAACTGGATGCCATGTCGACTCCATTGCACTTACAATATGTATCCAGCTGTCTGCCGGTGAGAGCACGAGTTGTGTCTAAGATGCTTATAGAGCATAGAAGTAAGCGCGGTTTGTGCACACACTGACGTTTGGTAAGAGCTTAAGATAGAAATCCGTGTTAGCGAAGGATGGTCACAACTTCGCCAAGAACGATTGTGCAATGTGATGGAATATTATCTCGCAATGCGCAGGTATAATAAAA
The DNA here is from genome assembly GCF_016802725.1 of Solenopsis invicta. Lineage (NCBI taxonomy): Eukaryota > Metazoa > Arthropoda > Insecta > Hymenoptera > Formicidae > Solenopsis > Solenopsis invicta. The sequence continues at coordinate 15,767,040 of NC_052664.1, forward strand.
TTTTAGCCTCTAGATTTTCCGTGTTATGTAATATGTGACGTAAAGTAAAGGAAGCAATCGCTGTAGTTTATTCCCGTTTTATTTTTTAAAGGAACGATTGTACGCAGTAAAAGTCAGTAAACAAGTAATGTGCAACATTTTACATTTCCGTAATTAAAATAAAACATTGAAACATTACGACCATATTTATTTTTCAAGTATTTACAACATTTAATCTACTAATCATATTTTCTCATTTCTAGTTAATTGCGAATTATATTGTAACTCGAGAAAGAAAATTAAAAATATGAAATATCAATTTTCATAAAGAATATATGTATATTTTATATTTTAAAGTTATACGTTGTAACTTATACACATGTAGATACTGCAAAATTATCATTTCTGAAAAAACATTTTAGTTGAAAAACATTCATAATTAAACAATAATAGAATGTATTTAAGAAATGATACAGAAATAAAATATATAAGGAAAATAAAAAGACATGTTTCGATTTATAGTATTTTCACATTTTTTAATAATTTCATTACATGTAATATAATGATATTTAAATACAACTTAATATTTATATTTAAGTTTAAAAAACTAAAATAAATTTAAAAACGTGTTTTGGTAAGTTTAGTCAAACATACATCATGATAGAATTTTATTAATATAATTGAAAATTAAAATTTTAATTAAAAACATTAAAAATGGCATACTTAAGCCACAGAAAACATGAGAAAGAAATTAAAAAAAATTTTTTATTGAAGTAAATTTGTTCACAGATCTCTTAAAAAAGAACTGGTAAAGTGTTTCATTAAACTAATTATTATGTGAGTAACTGATGAAATATTACATTTATTGATTTAGTAATGAATTTATTGAAACACTTATATCAGTTCTTTTTTCAGGAGCTAATGCATTTATTAATATAATGCTTCAGAAATCTGAAAATTATTGCATTAACTTACTTTTATTATTATAAATTTAGATCGATGTCATGTCACAATGTCACTAAATATAGAATTAAAATGTAACGCAATCAACAAAGAAATAATCATGCTTTAAAAAAATTGAAAATAATGGAATAAATGTGTAAAAGAAAAGGTAGTAATATCCATTTACATTTTATTTAATAACTTTTATTTAATAATCAATATTTTATATTATGAAATTGATTGTTATGAAACTTGAATAGTTATATTCGTTAAAGTGTTTTGTCAAAGTGAAATAGATTCTAGGCTCAAAGTAATGAAGTGTTAATTACCTAGAAATATTTCTGAACGTAGCACTCTAGAATAACAATTGATTTTTCGAAGAAATTTTCAATATAAAAATCTCGCTTAAGTAGTCATATTAATAAAATGCTATGCTATTGAATAATTTTACATAACTCGAAATGTGTTCCGAATAAAAAGTTAGATAACAAAAAAAAACACTCGAGTCTACATACATATATTTGTATGATAATACGCTAAAATTAAAAAATAGCGAGGAGACATGTGTAATTATTATGGAGGTTAAAATGTTCCTTGAAAAAGTTTCGAAATACTACAAAGTAGAAATATCTTATAATAACTGTCAGCTATTGAGTATTAGCATATTAATGCCACTGCATAACGGTGAGTTACTAAACAAACGGTTCCACAGGCAATTGTTAAAATTCACCTAATAATGAAGATAATAAGAAGAACAGCCGTAATACTTACAGTAGCCATATTACTACCTTCTTCTCTATATTTCGAGAAAAATAGCTGGAAAATTTGGTAAAGTATTCATCGAAGTATGTAACGAAAGTATTAAAGCGAAGCTTCACTCAAGTATATGAATAATATATTCATTAAATGTCCAAGCTATTTCGAAATGTATATAACAGTGTATAAGTTATACGTTTGAGTCTAATAATAATATATATGTACATACATAAAATATATATATGTATAAATTATAATTTATACATCTTATTATACTAATTGCTTGTAATGACAATATTAAAAGCAAAATAGGCAAGTATGACTACTTCATCGAATTTCCAAGCTATTTTTCTCGAAGTATACGGATTTAATCTTATTATTTTAAATCTTCTCGAGTATGATCGTTTCTTTCTTCTTGATTGCGTCACGTATTTTAGTGCCATATTTAGTGATATTGTGACATAATTTAAAAATGACGCTGATTTAAAATAACAATAGCAGAAGTGTACCGTATGACTACCTTCTTGTATTTTTATCGTACGAATTTATAGCACGATCGATAATATGCAAAGCTTTCCCACATTTCATAACTTGCGTCTCAAAATGAGTAAAAGACGAGCGTGCGTATTGCTCTTGGGTCACAATGCAGCTCGAATTGATTTCGGGCGCACCTCGGAAAAGAGATTGTCGAGACCTCCAGCATGCTGCGACCAATCGGAGAAAAAAAAAGAAAGCGGAAGAAAAAAACCGAGTTCTCGATACATACCGATGTGTATGGCCGTTCGCGGGATGCCCCGGGGCCATCCGACGAAATTGCATCCGGAATTTCAATATAGCGCATATCATATTTCAACCTTAAAACGCCGCCAGCGCTGTCCGGGTATTACTTTGAGGCTCCTATGGCAGTAGAAGCCGACTTTGCCCACCGATTATAGAGATTCCGACTGCGGTAAGGTATATGCAGGTGAAACGCGGGGGGGAGACCGAGAGATGCGCAACCCTCCCCCTCCCCCCTGTCTCACTCCTTTTCTCTTTCTCCTCCCCCGACATGATCCTTTCGCCGTGGTGGAGCCTGTGGAGCAGCCTGCAGGGGACATTAGATGGTTTTCGCTCGGAATAAATGATCAAAAGGTAACTTCGGATTAAAGCTGTCGCTCGCCGGGTGACTCGCTCGCGCTTACACGCTTCGCTGCGACTCGGATGTTGCGCTTTTACAAAGCGATTTAATCAAGTTTTCACAAAAGTCAGTGATGCTATTAATACATATTTGCTTGTGCCGGGAGGCGCGCGTTCCGCATTCTTTGTCAGATTTGGAAATGATTCCGGCTTAGTGGAAGGTTAATAAGAAAATTGAATTATCTTCGCGCTTTAAGTTTGTCTATAGGATATGGAAATATTCTGTTTAGTCAGTTTCAAAGTTTTTATTATTCAAACTTTCAAACGTTATCAGTTATTTAATGCTGTTGCGAGTTGTATTTCTCATCTTTGGTTCTCTAAAGTACTGAGCACTTTTCTATTAAAAATAAATATTTTATTGTGTACCATATAATCTATCGCCTTCAAAATATTAATGTAAAAAGAAATTATTTTATATGCTAATTATACAAGAGAATTTATGCGAATACTAAGAATAGTAGAGGAGAAGGGAGTATTACGGCTATCCCTATTATTTCCGTTATTAAATAAATGGCGAATTCTAATAATTGCTTATGGAATTACTCGTTTAGTAGCCCAATACCAATACACAATAGCTAACAATTGTTATAAGATATTTTTATTTTTGAACAATTTGAAACTTTTTTAAGGTACACTTCATTAGCACTAAATTGCACATATTTTCTCATTGTTTTTAAAGTTGAGCGTATTACCACACCAAGCTATGTACACTCGAGGTTTTTTTTTATTTCACCTTTTATTTGGCTGTATATACATTTCGAGTTATGCAAAGTTAAACAGTACATGGGACTTTGTTAATGTAGCATTTTAAGCGAAATTTTTATATAAAAATATTTCTTTGATAAATCAATTGTTAGAGGATTGTGTTCAGAAATATCAGAGATATCATTTTATCCTTGTTGTTTAATATTAAACAAGGATAAAATATTTCTGAATGCAGAAAAATTCTACACGATGGAAAATTAAAAATATATAATTTTGTAACAAAATACTGTGTTTTTAAACTAAAATTTTTTAAATTTACTTTTAGTTTAGTATATTATCACCACTTTTCTTTTTCCACCGATTATGCAGTGTATCACATTTTTATAAATCACACCTTGAGTAATAAATATTTCATTACTTTGAGTCTAGAATCTGTTAAACAATACTCTAACGAATAAAATCGTTCAAGTTTCAATATACAATAAAATATTGATTGTTCAATAAAATAAAAATGATTACCGTATTACCGCCTTCTCATTTAATATTGCAAATTTTCAATATAAATTGACGTTAAATTTATCAAATTTTTGTGAAAAAGTTCAGTTTTCATATATTATATTATCTTATACTGCGTATTTAACGCAAATTATAAAAATTTATACAAAATTTCCATTAAATGCATTTTTTTATGAATATATTGCCAATATATAATAAGTAATTATAAAATCTAACTAAAAAAGTAATTTTAGAAATAATTGGTAATTACTGAGTAATTTTGTAATGAGATGTATGAGAGATTGAATAAAAGAGATTCTTTTAAATAAAATACTTTTTTCACAGAGTTATATAAAAATACAATCATTAATAGCAATCCTACTGCGCTGGATTATAAACCGATTATACTTTCGAAGCGTGCTTTTCTTTCTCTTTTTTTTTATCGTATGCGTCGGAGAAAAGAAAAAAATCATCTCGCGGTTCAAATCAGAGACGAGAAAGACGAGAGAAATTAATGTCAGTTCGTTAGGATAGCTTGTACTCACATCGCAGATTTTAATTACCAGTGTGAGTAAAAGTAAATGGCTGCTACGAGAAAAATGTCGATTTAACGAGGAGGCGCAAGCATATCGCCATCGAAATATACACACGATGTTCGCCGTTAGATGAAATGATTTTTCGAGCAATTTTCACGTTATCCAACGATCTCTAGGAACGACGACGATGAACCAAATATATTCTTTTTTTATTAATGAAAGATATCATAAGTGAGTTTCAAAGCAATCTTCCGCCAAGTGCTTGGCGGAGCGCCGAGACAATTTTCTTCCAAAGTTTACCCGCTCGCGCTTATCGAGAGAGAAGTTTCTGCGAGCAAAAAATTCTCATTATGACTTATCCGCGATCGACTACTCCGACCGAGATACCCCGGATAAACCGGAGATAAGCGAGAATCTATGATGACGAAATCGTCAGGATAATCGCGATGTTATAATTGAAGGGGATGCAACACGGGAGGGTGGATCTCCATCGGGATAGCAACGCTGCTCATTTTTTTTTCTTTCGAAGAGCACGAAGAAAAGGAAGCGAATCTGACATGCGTTAGCTCGAGAAATTTGCAATATTCCGTGTCGAATAGATGTTTGGTTCGACGTAGTGATTTATCGTCACTGTCGTTGAGAAAGAGGAAGAGGGAGGGGAGGGGGATACCATCACGTAAGAATATCCGATGCAATATGACCGAAACCGGCCGTGCCAAAGGTAACGAAAACATTTATTCGCTAAATGAAATTGGGAGTGAATGGGAGAGATTGACGAGAGTTATATGCATCGGGCCGGCGCGGCGCAAGATCCCGAACGGACAGTGAGATCCTGGCGAACGTTCCGGTAATACCGAGTCGTTTATCACGACTGGCGAATGGAGAGCTCGTGAGATCGCGAGATCGTCCGACAAGCTGCACACGATGTTGCGCCACGCTACTAAGTTCGCACGAGTTGCGGTGATTAATCGATAATGGGCTCCATATGATACGGACGTTATGTTGTCGATGTGCGAAACAGGCTTAATCACATTAGTTGACGGTGACACGATCGATATATTATGATAGGACAGGTCATTCCGTTTTGTTCAGCTTAACATCACAGTACACTGCCCTCAGCGTTCAACGTCATGCTTATCTTGCCCGCGTATCTGCGTGTTACGCTCGCATCTACATGTACATTATCATAATAGAAGCGAGCTGCCTAATTAATCGATCCACGTGCCGTCTCCCAATTTCAATTTGCACAATTTCATATTTGTGTTGGAACGAGTTGTTTTAGTACACAGGTATAAACAGCGTAATATGTTTATAATTACGCTTTGATAAAAAACTGTTTGCCTTTATGAAGTAAACTCAATAATATTGTAAACACAAGATTTATGATAATAAATATTTTTCTTATGTCCTTTGGCTTGAATAAATAATTCAAAAATAAGTTTATGTGCGGAATATGTAATCCGATAATTGTTGACTGCTTGTAGTTCTTTTTATCGTCGTATTCTCCGTTGAGAAAATATTATTGCTAAAAAATAATTTTCATAATCAAGTAGACGCAAACATCAGCTAAAAGTTTTCTTGGTGGAAGGAAAAAGTTTTTGCACTTCAATAATAATAATAATCCTTACTGATCGCGTTTATACCTTGACGTTTGTTACAGTGTGCCACCTATTGCGGGGCGGCGTGGCGGCGATTTTTGGACCACAAAGCGCGCACACGGCGTCTCACGTGCAAAGCATTTGCGACACCATGGAAATTCCGCACTTGGAGACGCGCTGGGACTACCGGCTCAGACGGCAGAGCTGCCTCGTCAACCTCTATCCGCATCCCACCACTTTGTCCAAGGTACGTATACACAAACTTTAGCCAGAATAATAGCCTCATTAAAGCGGCACCCATCGCGCAAAATCTACCTTCGTGACCCTCTGCCTCACGGATTTCTTGCCCTAGCTGTTTTACCTCTGCCATCATCGACGAGCAAACGTGGCCCTTTTAGATCGTGGGATTAACGGTTGTCGTTCTAATCAAGGTTATTTCCACATTTCGCATTTTGCATAATTATAATTGAAGTGGCAAAAAGAGAAAAATCCATGAAATTCAGAGGAAACATCAAATATTCAAAGAGACAAAAACGTACTATTATTGTAACATAAAAATTAATATGATTATAACTCGGGCGTTTAAAGTTTTTTTTTCTTATATAGTATCCCTTGAAAAAAAGAATTGATAAAATGTTTCAATAAACTGATTACTACATCGGTAACTCATGATATTTCATTACACTGATACAACTAATCAGTTTATTGAAGTATTTTTTTTTAAAGGATAATTAATCAAAAATGTAAGCCATTAACTAATAGAGTCACTGACAAACTCAAGTAATTTTCATATTTAACCGAAAGTCGGTTTCGCATTTTACGTTGCACTGTAAATACATTGGGTGTATGCATAAGTTTTTAATGTCGAATTTGCGCACTATTAACTTAGGAAATTAAACATGCGCTCTTCCTTTCACGGTGTATGTATGACTCAACCAACATCTGCTCAATGCGTGAGAAAACATTTTCACGTGAGTTTCATTTTTCAGTCGTTGTTTTGCCCTTGTTTTAAGTGAAAAGTTTATTTTTGTCACTGTATGTTACGTTTTTTTTTTCTTACTGAAAAAGCAGCAGAAGGCAAAAGAATTTTGTGTAACATATGTATGTGTGGTGGTCAGTAAACATGTGTGAGAAAAGTAATATAGGTGTTTCTGGTGATTTCAATTTTAACAATCGGTCGAGGTCAGGTCACCCCAAGGAAATCTACGATAGAAAGTTGCAAGTTCTGCTTGACAAAACCTCAGCTGTGGTAATACAACTTGTTTTGCAATTTTTTCTTACGAGTGTTTAGTTGAAAAAATGTTATGAACTTATGCACACACCTGATTATGCACAGCCTGATGGGAAAAAATCAATAAGTTCAGAAAATCATCAAATTTTCATTGAAATAGAGAGATAGAAACATACTAGCACAATATTATAAAAATTGATTAATAAAGCTATATCTCATAGTTTCAAGTTTTCTTTGTTACAGTTAATAAAAAATACAAATTAATGCACAAAAATATCATTGAAGCAATTTTCACGTTTCGCTGAAAGGTTATATCGTTCTCGTATTTTCATTAAGATATTCATAGTGCGGAAGATCGCTTTTTTTTCGTAGCCAAGGTACATTCAGTTGTATCTATATGCATCGGATGCTATACCCACAGTGCGGTAGTTCTCAACTTAACGCAAAAGAACTGAAACTTTTTGAATTTCTCTTAATAAGCGCAAAGTTTCGTGAAGAAGTGCGGCTGAAAGCTCTGGTCGCGGGTTTGTATAGCTGTCGGGCTTTTTGGGTTAACGAGAGTTCTCGCTCTTTCTCTCCGCTCTCTTTCCTTTTTCGCTCTTTCTCTCTCTCTCTCTCTCTCTTTTCTTATTTCCTGAATCTTCGTAACCCTTTCTTTTCTTCAATATTTGTTACTCGCGAACGTTTGCACCTTGCGACTTGCACTACGCTCTTTCCTCTTTGCTAGTTCTCACGTCCTCTCAATATTTACCACTAGATTTGTCCTCCATTCCCAAAAGCGTTTTGTTTATTCTCTGTATAGGATGTGGTAAAATCTTGCTCATCGCCCATCACTAAGTTTTATTTTATTTTCGAAGAAACTCGCGAACGGAAAATAAATATCCGCGGTTACGAGGCGCTTTACGCTTCAAACGAAAGAACATTCGCGAGAAAGTCGATAAATCCGTCGCTGCGGGCACGCCGAACGGAACACGCAAGCATATGTCCCAAAGAAAAGTGTAAAAGCTAACGAAAACGAAATTTTCTTCTGACATATACATCAAAAGACAATATCTACAATTTCACTTTACTCGTATAAAGTAGATATAGTTGTAAAATGATTCTTTTTAATATAATTGTTATATTAGCATATAATAAATACGGCATTACATTTTTAAACAATAATAAGTCATATTCGACTGACGAAATTAAATATAAAGTTAGCACGCCTATATCAGTCATAGCGATTCTTAGTGTTGAATAATAATTTTTAATTTTTTCAATTTCCAATTTATTCAAACTGCGCGCCGCATATTTGGTCTTGAAACACAGCCGTGAAGTCAGAATATTAATGCTTTAGAAGCATCTGTAAGATTTATCCCTCTCCCTTTCACCTCGGAAAAACTGTAAAGAATTTTATTGCATAAAAATAACATCTCAGCCAGGACTCGAATCTGGATCTCCCAGCATTCTGTGTGGGAGCGTCCTACCAATTCGAAGTTGAATAAGTTTGAATAAGTTGGAAATTGTAAAAGTTAAAAATTATTATTCAGCATTAAGAACTGCTGTGACTGGCATAGGCCTGCTAAACTTTTTTATTATTTAATTCCTTAAAAACCAAGCACTCTAATTGACAATTCTTAGATCCACGAGAAATGAAACACGACCAGCAGATTATCTACGACGAATTTTTCAAAGTCTTTTACGAATTTCATATGAAATATTGATGACTAGATAATAATTTACGGTCGCGTAGTTTGGCTTTGACATCCCCGATCAAAGGGCTTTCAGCAATGGTGCACAGAGGACACAATTTAAAGGTCGCTGCATACCTAAAGCTTTTTTCTCTCTCTCTCTCTCTCTCTCTCTCTCTCTCTCTCTCGTTAGAGTAAGAATTTCAATTAAAATCGATTTATATGTTGCATCACTGAGCATTTATTAAAAATCACGAATTTCAATGTTATTATTCGAATATTTCCAAATGGTCTGATAAATTCGCAGTCACTGCCGCGACTTTACTTAGCACATGCAAATACATCTGATAGTTTGCTTTACTGTAATAGAGAATTTGTAATAGAATACGTAAGTTGTTTGAATAAAAAATCGTAGACTAATAAAAGAAGAAACATTACGTAAAATAATGAGTATTTTCTAAATATTCCAATGTCTGATTAAAATATAGAAAAGGAATTGCTAGAAAATTTTTTATCTATATTCTATATACACATACAGACTCAATTTACTCTACAAACGTTAAGAATTATTTAAAAATAACAAAATATTTATGTGTAAATTAACACTAAGATAATAACTAAAGAAAAATTTATATTTATAGAGACATATAAAAAAGAATAACATAGATTTTGTCATAATCGATTAATTTATATAATCAAAGTAATTCGACTAAGATTGATTGCAGAAGATACACTTTTTTAGATTAGAACTCGTGTAAGATTTGCGATGGAGTTCAGTTTCTTAATTTGCAAAAATCCGATGTTCGCACAATGAAATGCGAGAAGTTGGAAGACATAAAGAAGGCGGGGAGGAACGTTTAATAAGCTTTCGCGTTCTGAAAGTGATAAACATCAGGTTTCCTCAGTCTCAGGTTTCCATTGTGAGTCTAGTAAACCGGAGGGAAGTAGCTTACGTCGTCAGTTATTTCACGGTGTTAGAGCAAGGTTGGTTTTCTCTCGCCCGAGTTCTTTTCTCGACGGAGTCGCGTCATTTCCAACGGCGAAAATGCAAAATTCACTAGGAGAGCAGCGGCGTCCTGATTAGAGTACTCGACGGACGAAAAGGAAAATCGAAAAAAAAAGACAGCGGAGGTGGGTGAACGTTGGCGTCGATTCCGTCAAACGAGCGACAGCCTCATTCAGTCAACCCGACGACGGAAATATTTTACTTTCCGGTACCATCTTATGCGTAGTTCAAAGGAACCGAAGGCGATTGCAGGGAGCAGAAAAATGGAGTAAAAAGAAGCACGACTAGTGAGTCTCTTTGATTCCCGTCGGGTGAAATGTAGGGATAACTTTAATATCCTTCGCGCCATGATTTTCCGCAAAACGGTAACAAATTACTATTGCAAATAGCACGTTATTCCGGATGGTAAAATGAATAAATAAAAAAAAAACAATTGCTATTTATGGAAACGAATCAACTGCAAGAAAAATACTTTTATATAAATTGTGTTTTATTTATTAGTTTCTTAAATTAAAGAATTATCAGAATAATATAATTACGTATAACATAAAATACATGCTTATTTAAATTAAAAACGTTGTTTTTATAAAGGTATGAATTATCTTCAAAGCTTAGAAAAGAAACATCACCAGTTATAATTTTATACGAAAATGAAATTGGTAAAAATAACAATTATTACCGGTTTAATTATTTTTGTAGTGAGAATGACAATCTACAATTTAAATAATATACGATAGGCCGGCAAAAAATGTCAGATATCGGATATATTTCTTCGGATATATAAATCAGAGCTATTAGTGTGCGCTAGACTAATTGAGAAGTTATTAAAGAACATTCTAATACTGAAGGAAGGACAAAGATTTGTAAAAATACAAAAATATTAGTTGTGAGATATATTTTTTATAACATTTGATAACGTATGATTAAGCTCTATTGTTCGATGCTCACTTTAAAATTATATCGATACTTTAATTATTTTAATTGTATTAATAAGAAAAGATCAAAAGAATTATATTAATTTTTCGTACCTTAATTCCATAACGTGATAAAAATGTAGTAGAAAAAAAGAGTTGAAGGTGACATCTTCTCTCAACTTCATATCTGGAATATTTCTTTTATTGTTTTCGTGAACGTACTAAATGATTTAATCAGTAACAAATATTATCAACATGACACACACTGCTTCAGTACATATATACGAACTTTAAAATTTTTTCTACAAAATCAAAGAAGTGTTAAAAATTACACTTTATCATTTTCACATTCAAAATATCTCCAAACCAGACGCTCCAATTATTACATTCAAAAGTGAAGACAAATCTATCCAATCTCGCTTTGAACTTTCGAACAGCTCGTATTGTCCATGTCGAAATCGAATTGTCAGGTATTTCAATTCGCATTCCTGCGCGGACGTAGACTGCTCCTTCAGGCGTACCATTTCCTTCTTCTACCTTACAAAAATAAAAAAAATTCCTAGTATCATGAGCAAATACAATACTTTCGAAATTCCTGAAATTATCGTACTTTTAATAAAATGTTAATTAAAGAGACAGAGAGCGAGAATTTAATACTTACTTTATGTTTTATAACTTTGACAAATAAGTAAATAAAATTTTATTTAATATAATATATGTTATATATGCATAAAGTTAATTGTATATAACATCATTATATTTATAATAGATACAAACAAATAACATTTTTATTGAAATGATTGAATTATTTATAATAAATTATTCATAGCTATAATTAAATTTTCTTAACAGTTATCGTAATTGTTTCATATTAAAGTTACATAGACATATATTCATTAATTATATTAACCCTCGCTAGCCAACGTAATATTTTGTTCCTCAATAGTCGACTTGGCGTCATTCGCGTTTTACGCTTCTATTAAAGAATATACCGTAATGAGATGGTTTTCAACCGTAATTTTACTTGTTAGTTGCAACTTTCTAATACACGATTAAAAAGTGAAATGGCAATAACAATTGGTGAAACTATGTGAAACTATGTGAAACTATGCGAAACATGACACGTACTGTACCGATGTATGCGACGGGAAATTTTGCTGGAACGCGAGTGACCCCACGTTAGCTAGTGAGGATTAATTCATATATGTGCATCAATGCATATTGTTGGTATACATGTTAATATCAAATTTATTAAACATTATATGTATGTTGATCATTGAAATTCAAATCTTAATCATTATAAGATACACGTGATCGTCAGAACATTTTCTCTTTATATATTATATTTTAATATAATATAAAAAGAATACATAAAGAATTTTAATCGAGATTCTCTGTAATTAAAATTATTCCATATACATATGAAAAAGAAAATTTATATCTAAATATCCTTTACTTTTGAAATTTAAATGATGAAATGACGTTGATCATTCCATTCGTAAGATAATCGACATTATGATGATATAGCGGGCGATACGTTGGTGTTAATGAACCGTGAGGGGCGCAATTGCCATTACCACAGCAATGATTTAACGATCTTCCCCGTGGCCGATAATGGACCGGCTTCTATGTTCCGATGGTCGTTGGACCAGCAGCCGGTGGATGGATCGGTTGAATCAGCCGCTATGTTGGAATTTAATTTGTACTGTCTCTAATCGAGCCTTTGCTCATTACGCTTTACTATGCCACTTCGTTCAATCAATACTGGTACCGCCATCAGGCCTTAAGAAAAGCCTACAGAGCCTTAAAGAAAACATTAAAAAAATAAATAAGTTTTTATTTAATGGCAAAATTATTTTAAATTATTATCCATTCTCTCTCTCTCTCTCTATTTGAATAAATAAAAAATTTTAATTTTTATGAATCGAAATTTTATTTGTCATTCAAATTAGATGGATAAATTCGAAATAATGAAAAAATTATTTGATAAAAATGAAGTTTACTTTCTGAGAAAAATTCAAAATAACTCATTTATTGCGAATTTACAATATGCAACATTATAAAGTATATTATTAATTTACAACAAGACGGCTAATGAAATTTAATTATTTATTATTATTTCACTTTATGTTATGTCTTACACATGAATACATTATATAATTACAAAATTAAAAACATTGTGATAATAAAAGATTATGTTATTACGAGATTCTTCATAAATTCAGTAATGCGCGCTATAAACACAATAATAATATTGAAACATTGTAGAAATTATTATTTTAGATTATCCTTTTGGTTATATTGAGCTTCTTTACGTTTACAAAACATACTGTTTTTATAATTTAAACAAAATACGAAATGATATTACGATTATCTCATTTATCTTATCTCATTTATATATAGCTTATCTCATTTATTGCTCAAGCTCAAGCTATTCGTGATCTAAACAATCGGTAAGTGCCCACTCGATTCTGCTTGTACGGCATTCAATGGCTCCCTCTCGCAACAAGGTACATCTATCGCTTCTCTCTCTCTCTCTCTCTCTCTCTCTCTCTCTCTCTCTCTCTCCCCTTTGTTCAGCTTTTGGGCACTATAGACAAGTCAAGAATTTGCCCTGCCATGCCGTGGTACACTCCGAACTAACGTTTATTTCTGGGGTTGGGTTACTGATCAATGTCATTCAGCGAAACCACGTACAGCCAACGCGATTGAAAGCCGATTGCACTCTTTTTCCCATCTCCCGTATCTCGCCGATTAGCTATTTACTTCCGTTTCCTCTTTCGCAGGGTTTCTTCGCGCTCGTTTGGCAATCGCTCGTAACCGACCGCATTTCCTTTCGCTTCCGCTGCCTTTTCTCATCCACTATGGTGGAAAGCGCGTCGGGTGATAAATGGATTGCATTCTCGTGCATTCGTCTCTGACACGGTGATGAGCGTTCCGCTCGTCGGGACTGATACGTGATAACGATCCAGCCCGCGAATTCCGACTAATCAACTCAATCGCGATGTACACGAATTGCTCTTAACTTCTCTTAGAATTTAGCATTCGTTGTGCGACGATCAATGTAGCATAAAGAAAGATTAACCTTTTAACTAAAGATTGTGAGATTAATTTCTTCTTCAACGCATTTAGATACACATGCGTAGAGAAATTAGTACTTGATGACGATCTCTTTACATTGTTATAGAGTTTTCATATTTTGGTGTTACTTGAAGTTTTAATTTAATTGAAGAGAAGATTTTCCTACAAAGATCAAACAAGTCTATATTTTTCAATATCTAGGCGTCAAATCATTCTTCATTTAAGCAGCATCGTGAACAACTTTATTTTAGCGTGAAAACGAAAAATGTAGCGTTACTTGGAAGAGAAAAGAATGTATGAATTCATTGATTGACAGGAAAACGGACTTTTATTTACGTTTTGATCTAGTTCCTCTCACGGTTGTAGTTCGTCTGTCTCTCGTTGTTTCTTCTTGTCTTGCTTTTGCTTTGCTTTTAGTGTCGTTATTGCGCATTGGTAATATGATATTATTAAATGATATAACATTTAACAGGAGACTATTAAGTATGAAATAACGTTGTTAAAATAAAGTAGAGAAGAGGAAAGGACAGAGTTGTAGAATACCATTTTGTCTTTTGACAATAACTTAGTATAAATATTAACGCGACACAATTCTAACTCATGCCAGTTTATTAGCCATAGAGTTCTATCAATCATCTTATAGATAGAAGTTCATCGGATATGTAGAACAAACGTAACTTACAGTCTATTGAAAAGGGAAAAAGGAATGCGATCGTGAAATAGCAGAGGGATCGTAGAATACTAACAGCTAATGCCATTTTTATTTATTAAAAAAAAAATAAATTAGTGATCTTTTGTAGATTTTACACACAAATAAATGCCACAAAACAAAGTTTTACGAATATTTCATAAAATATAATTTACAAAAAAATTTTTTTCTTTAATTTTTTGGGCTTCAAAATTTTTTTAAATAAAATTTAAAACTTTTTAAAATAATTTCTGTGCTTCTAATAAATGTCCACAATGAGATTGTAAAGTCGTAAGAGAAATACACATGGCGAACGACCATATTTCACAAACACAGCCCACATATAACATGACTTTATTGGCCGTATATATACATACATTACGACATACATTAAATTCAATAATATTATTTAAAATTCACATTTAAGATTTTTAAGTTAGACTAAAGTTAAAAAATTAATACTTAACATGCTTCTCAAAAATAACGTAGAGAATATACATCTGTAAAAATTTCTGCTATTTCATAAGTAAAATTCAGTTTTTAAAATCATATAGCAAACACTAATGACCAGTAACCATAAGTAAACTGTAATAAAATAACGGTTGTTTTTAGAATTCAACATGAATTATATGAGATATTATGATATTCCGCTATCCCAGTATTCTACGACAGCCGTCTTTCCTCCAGTAAATGTAGAATTCCCAACAAGAACCCCAAACAAGTCCAGAGGTTTCTTAATATTTTTAAAATGGATTTCTCAAAATATTAATCCTTAAATCTAAATTTTTGTTTGTGAATATTAAAAAAAAAATCTTTATCTATGTAAAAAGAAACGAAAGAATGTTTTTTGTTAGGATTAATTTGTAAAATTTTGTAAAAAAAAGGTAAAAGAAATTATTGCTTTATATTTAAAATAGTATTTCCATCTTCACCTTTTATTATTATTATTAATGTTGCAAAGAAAGGTAAATGTAAAATATTATTGGATAAATAACTAATAAGTATAAAATTTCCGCAGAAACACTAAATAAATCCAAATGTTTTTTTTTCTTTTAAGTAAGTCATAAAAATATTAATTAAAGCTTATAACTTTGTTTTTGTGCCTATTATATGTCCTGAAGAAAATATTTATATAATAAACTTTTTTGTTCTCTAAAAATTCACGTTTTTAGACTTGTTCGGGTTTTGTAGGAAACTAGGCAATTGTATTTCATTCAGTGTTCTTTTTTTCATGTATAATAATTATAGATCTAAATTGCAATGATCTAAATTAGAATAGTCTATATTATCTCGAAATCAAGATCGAGAAACTTGTAAAGTTATCAGAATTACTTACGCAGATTCCATGCAGAATTATCTTGACAGGATCAATCTTCAACGAAACTCATCCTCAGTATATTGCGAGCATTATTTCTAGAGAGAACGCGCGCGCACGGAACGATGCGCTTTATTGAAGGGACGACCGAGGGGTCGGGGGAAGGGCGATCGTCAAGAAATGTAGACGCAATATCGTACACGGTGGAGTGCGGACGTGGAATATGGTACCGTCGAATAAAGCGGTTGTATTACGTCGGAAGTGAATAACTCCGTTGCGTCTAGCACGTCAGACGTAATCTCGTTTCGTGTTCGAGAAGAGAACGAACGTAATCGAGAGGGTGGAAAAGGGGGGGGGGGGGGCAAGCGCGTTTGGGGATTATCCGTTGTTCGCGGCGAGCTAAGCCGCTTGTTGCCGCGAGTTTCATCGCTCGTAATCGACGTCTCACCTTCGCAGTTCGCCATTACTCTATTCTGGAGGCAATTTTAATGTCGACGGTGACATTCGAAATACGTCGGCAAACCGAACTAAAACGGTGCACTCGAACGCGCTACCCGAGAATGCATTATTTACGAATGCATTAAGCGGAATTATATTAGAAGCGGAATTAAGAGCGTCGATTTGACGCTTACGTCTCTCCTAATGCATTTCGAAAACTTCCCCGTTGAGTGGGAAATGATGCGCGAAGAAAAGAATGGGTCTTGCGTCGCAGAGAAATGCAAAGTGCATTCATCGAATAGGATTTCGAAGTAGTCGCATAAGAGGATACTTTTCGAATATCATTGTCTCGGACAGAAATGCTATATCTCGTGATATCTGCACGAGAATTTAATTAATTCATATCGTATGATTTTTCCGTCTCATTCGGTTTTTTTCATTTCTGCAATTATTGTACAATCAAAAAATACATACCACTTATATAAAATATCAATATAAAATACTGAATTTATATATATATATATATATATATATATACAGATAAAAATTGATTTTGTCGTAAAGTGAAATTTATACAAAATATGATTTATTAATTTACTGGTCGCATCGTCGGCCGAAACTGCTGCCACAAGTGCCCTCAATGTTAATTATTTTAACAAGGGTTATTACAACGGAAGTAGTTTTATTTGTTGTTACTATCCGCGATAAGCTGCACACGCTGGAATTCGAGCCAACGAAATTTCAGCGGAGCAACGTTGCACGACGAGCAAAAAGCCCGATGTGGCGATCGCCCTAGATTTTGTGTGCGTACATTGTAAGCGAAATTTAATAGAAATTCGTTTAAACCACCGAGTGCAATTAACTAATACCGACGATGAGAGGAGAGAGAGGGAGAAAATACACGTTAGTATTAAAATAATTTTATTTCTGTATGTGTTCCGTCTCAAAACCGCCACATTACAAATTTGTTGTTATATATTACAATATAATGTAATACCGTCTAAATGTTAGCAACGGCATCAGCAATGTTGCTTTACAATATTAACATACCATGTATCAATGTACAATAGTGCGTCACACACATTGTACTAATATAGTATACTCGTATATATTTATAAATTTTAAATTTACCTTAAAATCATGAATTGTTTGCCAATTAGGGTGCATTTAACGTTTTCATTGTTTCTGCTTCTCTCTTTTCACATTTTATTTCAAAGATAATTTATAAATGACGTAACTGACGTTGTATTTTATAAATTTCGTTCGTTTTTCATTGACGCTACACGCATACATAATATTCTATAAAAACGGGTATAGAATGAAAAGATCGCTGAAAAGTGTAACGTAAAAAAACTGAAAGTTTTTATTTGAGTAAAACTTTTGAAACAATCACCACACCGGATTCCAAACTCCGAGGCACGAAAAAGATGATAATCAACAACCACTGACCCTACTAACTTGTTATTTCCGGAAAAAGTAATGAAACTTGAACTCGGTACGCGGCGATGCAGGAAAAGACGATAAGAACGTGTGTGTGTGTATGTATGTGTATGTGTATATATATATATATATATATATATATATATATATATATATATATATATGTATATGTATACAATACTTTTAAGCAAAACTTTAATTTCTTGAGAAATTTGGACTTAAACATACTGGCTAATCTTTTCTTGTAAACGACACACATACATACACACACATTTACTTTTCTCTATTCAATTTATTCTGAAATGCGATGATATGCGCTGCATATATTGCATTATGAAGATAACATTTTAAATAGAATTTTAATTTAAATTGGATGTAATTATGCAAAAATTCTCTTGTTATGTTTACATATAATAGAAAATTTAAAAATTACATTTCATTTATTAATTTAAAAAAAGCAGGATAAATAATTCTTTAATCTCCGATAGCGTTCATTAAAACTTTGTTTTATTAAGATTAATCTAAGCTTTAATCTTTCGCGTATAAAGTTGATGTCTTATATAATTAGTGCTTCAATAATAACGTCTTGTAAAAACATAAAATTATTAAATAATTAAGGAGAATTAAATGAAAATTCAAATTATATGTTCGATATCAGTAGTCTAAGTATTAATATAGCGCGACATTAGTAAGAAATAGGTAGAAATACCACGAGATGTTATTAGAAGATCGATCCAATTTAAAGGAAATGGAAGTATAAAATTGATATCTACTAAGAGGTAGAATAACTAGGCGAATAATGATCCAAGACTAATTTTATTAATTTTATGATTCGTTATTGCTTAGCTTTCACAAGAGACGAAAAACTTTTCAGCGATATTCGTAATTGATAAATTGAGCGATGAAAGGATGCAGTACGAATTTAAAAGGAGTCAATTGATCATAAATTTATCGACCAAAAAGCGTTCAAAAGTCATTAATAAGCGGTTAGAATATAATAACGTAAAACCAAAACTGAAAGCGGTTTCTCACGCTTGGGATTAATGCCAATTGTATATTCTATATGTAAATTTTGCCATCAACTATTATAATATGTTATGGTAATCGACTGTATTGAATTTGATTGATAGTCATAATAGCATGATTTAATACGTAAACTATTCGTCCATTGTACAATACAATAATAGTACACCGCAATATAATGTATAGAATGCATTTTAGCTTTCACACGCTGCATTTGTGATATCTACAACTTTATCTAATTTACAATAATTTCAATAAATGTATGATTAGATATAATCTTTACAATTTGAAGATTTGCATTTAAATATCTTTTAAATAGTTTTCTATTAAAATGTTACTAGTTTACTTTTACTTAAGATAATAAAATTTTCTTAACTTTTTATACATATCTCTAAAGATTAGTTTGCAAAAATTTCTAATTCAAAATTGAATGTGAATTATTCAAATGCTTGTAACACAACAATTTTTTGTACCTTCATATTTTTACAAAAAAAATCCATTACAGTTTTATGGAAACCTCTCTGCTTTAAATAGAAATTCGAAAGAAGTCTGAATCATCTTATAATGAACAAATAATCTATCGCAAAATAAAAATATTATCTACAATAGAAAATTTTTCTTTTATGAAACTGCAGGTCATATTTAGGCTTTACTTATTTCACCCTGCAATTCAAAATGCGGTATTCTCATAGATATACATTAAGCGCCTTATATCGTCTGAATATAATCCTACGTCTCGGAACAAATTGCGATTTATTTTGAAATGAGAGCGAGCGAAACTTTTTGTGGAAAACATCTTGAGAAGAGGAGCAAAAGGAAAATTTCAGTTGCGCGCACTGCTCGGTCTAGCTGGCTAGAAAAATCATACGAGCTTGGAGCACAGACGGATGTTCCTCCTTTTGATCTTGTTACAAGGAGTACGTCCGCAAGCGGTTCGTTAGTCGCGCTACCACGAGTAACTACTACTTTACGTAGGTCTTACGCGTATAAGAACTCAATGAGAGAGCAAGGCTCTTTACGCATGTAAGTATCCATTATAAAAGTGGAACGTTTAAAAATGTTTTAAATAGGACGTCCTCGACGTAACGAATTATAAACTGGACGACCACTCATATATATAATTAAAACTTTAAATGCTGTAAAAATTACATTGAGAAAAAGCTACATTGTCCTGATTGAATCAACAAAATGTAGAATTTGTTTTGTAGGAGCTAAATAGAACCAAACAGATTTTCTGATTGTTATGACTAGATTTTATATTATAGCAAGAGCATTCGATAGACTCAGCTATAGGGACCTGCTTAGCATTTTCCGATTTAATCTATAAAACTTTTAATTATATTAGTACGCGACATCGCTGACAACTTGATACAGTCCTTGTTAAAGTTTCTTGTAAAAAAGGTCACATAAGATTAAAATAAAAGACACAGCATTATAGACGCAGCGTTATAAGACTTTTACTTTTCGTCGATGTTCTAACAGAATAATTCTTTTCTCTTGAATATGAGTCTCTAAATTTGGGTTTGAAGTAAATGAGAAATGTATTTTGATAATATTTTAATATTTTAATATTAATTTTAATATTTTAATAACATATTTGTAATTGATAATATTTTAGTTGTGTCCAGCTAATTAAAATTAATTTAGAGACCTAATAATTCCTGGAAGTTACATCTACTAAAATGTAGCATATAACAGCATGCGATATAACAGCAAATATTATAGAACATCAAAACTTGTGTCTCCCTCAGTACAATTATGTGCACAGTGTATTTACGTCAGCTAACCACACATGATTCTAAATAAATTTAATGTTATTAATAATTCTGGTTTAAGATTTAACAGGAAAAAAAACTAATTATATCATCTAGTAATTCTTACAAGAATTGTGATTTGTTTATTTTTCCACGGATATACTGGTTGAACCTACCAGAATTCTAAATAATGCAACTAGATTCTTTTTACGGTGTAAAGCAGAAAAATTTTGTTGCTCTCGGTTTACCTGAGTAAAAAAAATCATACGAGCTTGAAACACAGTCGGGTGTTTCTTCTTTTGAGATCTTGTTACAAGAAATACATTCGCAAGTAGTTCGTTGGCCGTGCTATCAGGAGTAACTATTACTTTACATAGATCTTACGCACGTAAAAAAGACAAGAAGAGAGCAAGGTACGTGTAAAATCTAATACCACAAAGCGTGGAATGTTTAAAAACTTTTGATTGGACGTACGTATAAGAAAATTGTAAACCAGATGAATGTGAACCTATATACAACAAATTAAAACTTGAAAGTGAACATTGTAGACATAGTAAAATCTATGTTAGGAAGATTTTCTTGCGCACGCTATTTGATACTAACTGGCTGGAAAGTCATACGAGCTCGGAGCAGACGAATGTGTTCCTTCTTTTCAGATCTTATTACAAGAAGTATGTTTGTAACCAATTTGTTACCACGAGTAGTTTTACGTAGATCTCATAAAAACTCAATAACAAGATAACAGAGTTCTTCACATATGTAAGAATTCAATGCGAAGTAAGTTCACATATAATAAATAAAATCTAAATATATGAATGTTTTAGACGTAGTAAAAACTATTTTATAATGTTATCTTATTTCTACAATTAAAGAGTGTATAAAAATTAAACAAATCCATTTTTTTTTAATTTGGATTATGATGTAAAATTATTCTTTATCAATAGCATTACATTATGAACAAATTTGTTCAAACAAGAAATAAATAAAAAAACAAATAAATATAAATATACACATATAGGTAGTAAATAGAAAAAATATCCGGTAAGAACTAAACAAGTCTATTAAGGTTCTTTATTTCTTTTATTGGATTCAATATATCAATCTTAAAACCTAAATTTTTGTTTATATACGTATTATGTGTCCGAAGAAAAATTACTATATGTATAATATATTGTATAAAGAAAAATCTAAAAAAATACTTTTTATATAGAGAAAAATTTTATAAATAAAAAGTAAAAAATTATTGTTATATATATTTTAAATATTTCCTTGTTTACCTTTTATTAATGTTATAAACAAAAATAAATATAAAGTGCTATAAGATAAATGTACCTATAATAAAATTCCTATAAAATAAACAAGTTTAAATGTTTTTTTAACGTTTTTCTTTTTAAATATGATTTTGAAATACTAATTAAAGCCTACAGCTTTGTTTTTATATCTATTATATATGTCCGGAGAAAAATTATTTGTACAATAAATTATTTGAAAATAAAAAGTTTTTTGTTTCCTGAAAATTAAAATTTTTGAACTCGTTTGATTTTAGGTAGGAATTATTTCCTCCCTATTATTTCTAAGTTTCTTAAATTTATTGTTACTTGATTTACAAATATTTCGCAAAAACGTGAAAACTAAAAGTACATGTTTATAAAAAAGTTATCTTAATGAGACATGAAATAATTGATTATCAAAAGGAATTGTGCTTTATAAAGGCGTTCTGTAAAATTGAATTTTAGGAACGTGACGTTCCACAAACAACATCCACGAATCAATGTAAAATAAATTATATTAGTCACAGAGAATCACGCGACGTGCAAATGCATCGCGAATCGCGCCTCTGAGTTTTGGCATAAAAATCCGTCTGAAAAATGTAACACGGAAAACTTGCTGCATCTGGAGAATGCATCCACGAACTCGTAGACTGACGCGTCGCGTTCATTATGGAAAGCAGCACAGCATCGACCGTGGGAGGTATCCACGCGGCGGTGAGATAAAAGCATATGCACTCGCGCCTTATTTCATCTACGCGCGCAAGCTGAATGCGCCGAATTCACGGTCGTTCCATTTAACAAGATAAATTCTTTGATAAATCTCGAATTAGAGCTTCTAGAACAAAATGACTACATTTGGCCATTGCCAAATCCCTTTTCAATTCGCTATATCAAATAGCTAGTTTAATTATATCTCAGTTTAACGCTATTTGTAATTAATGATGTACTGTGATAGTTTCATCCGCATTATATGTAAAACACTGTTTAATTTATGCTTCCCTAATAATCAACAAATATTCTAATAATTGGCACAAAATGTTACATTAAATTCAAATATATTTCATTATAATTGCACAGTAATTTTTCCTTGTACGTTTACATCCTCGAAAGTTTATTTGTGAAAATTCTTGTGAACTTTGTGAACATTGCCTGCGATCTTATTACTTTTAATAGTAGTAGTAATAAAAATAGAAGCATATGTGGGTAGAATTACATCAGTCCCTAGAAGTCACCTAGATCTAAAGAGTCCTTCTGTGTACAGTCTCTCGCTAATTGTAAGTGTTTCTTTGAGCTTAATACAAAGAGCCTGGTTCGTAGCCTAACACAGCATTCTCGGGGTTTTTTTAGGCCACAATTTCCAGGTTCTTAGACTTAGGCAGCCCTACTTCTTTCTACTTTAATGAAACCTCAGTCCTTAAGTTTGATACGCCTTGACGTAGTCTTCAGGAAATATGTAGGGTGGTCATGGCGAAGAGGTACTCTCGATAATTTCTCTCGGTAATTTGTCATTATCTTTTGCGAAAGATGACGTGCAATTAAAAATATTATAGAAAGCGGATATGCGCGGCTCTCTTGCATCACGATCACCACAATATTTTTAGTAAAGAACAATTTATTCTGAATTGGGTAAAAGAGGACGCGTGAGGAGACACGGATCAACCTGCATTACGGTCACTGTCGTGTGAAGCGCAACGTACTCGACCGCAGACGTGCTCGAAATGGCGATGTAACGAGCGTAATAAATCTCATGTCACGCGCGAACTCCGATACTATGATAAGAGCCACCGCGGCGACGCGTAAGGCGACTTAAATATTTCACCGCTGAAATATTTCCGCCCAATTTGCATCGGCCACCAGGTCCGCGCGCTCTTACATGTCCGCGTCGTGCTCTGTGAATACGTAATTTCGGCCACGCTACACCTTTCTCGCAAAGTATCTCTTGATCGCTCCGAGGAAATTCTTGTGACAGCATATCTCGATGCAATCGATTCCTCGGAATGAAAAATGGTTTGGAACGAACGGAACTTCGAGAGATTGACAGAATTGATTGTACACAACAACTGAAACCTTGATTCAGTTGGATACCGTGAGTAAAAAATGAATTTTCTCGAAGGGTGTATCTACTCTCTCTTTTGCTTTCATAAATAAATCTACAATTGTTGTTTGAAATGCAAATTGTTTTTACAAAAATTGGATTGAATAATTTGTATGTCTCATTTTAGAGCACATCTCTACTAATATTATTATATTAGTTGCAATAAATATTTGTAGTAAATTATAATATATAAATCAATGCTAAAATAATGATAATTAAGCAATAAATACATAATTAGATAATTATGTATTAATATCTAATGTATTTATACTAATGAGATAATTTAATAACATATTCTGGCTTTCAATATATGGATCATGCATCAATTTGATTTACAACAATTATACGTCTCGCTATTTAAGTGATAAGAATATTTCAAATAATTGCATTAATAATTCAAGAAAATATCTTTTTATCAATTGTCTTAAACAAATTCTCTTTAACTTTAGTATTTAAATTTTTCACTAATTTCTGATCTAGAAATCAATACACAAATTTTACTTCTTCTTTTTATTAATACTTTTAAGATATATTATCTTGTATTTAATAATAACAGTAATTAAAACAACACTAAATAGAATTCTTAAGAATTTCTAAAAGAAAGAAGAGAAAATAATTTGCAGCGAATATTCGACAACTATTCGATATTCTGCTATTCGGCAATGTTTTTAAAAAAACAAAATAATAATTTTAAAAGTAAAAATAGAAAATAGAAAGTAGAGATGAATAGAAAGTAGAGATGCAACGAATAGTAATATTCGGCACTTAACGAATACCAAATAATGTTCAATCATAAATAGCTGAATATTTGACGAATAAAAACATATGAATGTCGAAGAATATCGAAAAAAAATGTGTCGAACAATTTTCAAATATTTGGCTTAACTCGCCAAATATTCGTTACAATTCTAATATTACCTTAGATAATATTTGAAGTAAATTATAACAGGGAGAAAAATTTGCAAAATTCTCAATAACTCAATTTCACTTTTTATTTTTTTATTTTTATGAAGCACATTTGTGTCAATATTGCGATAGTAAAACAAAATTAATACTTCGTAGTAATATTGATTCATAGAGGCGCGAATGTGTGTCGCTGCACTTTGCGAGCTTGCGGATATTAATTTGAACAAATGCATTACTCAATAAAAACGTCAAAATATATCTTCGGAAGATGCAGCTATTTCCGAAACGGATACCAGATACGAGCGCAGTCGTCGATTATCGTCGGAAGCTGGTGAAATTATCGGGCACGCAAGCCTCGCCACGAAACGCTCAGATATTTTACAAGCATCGCAGATTGTAATTTACGTCGTGCCCTACACCGGATGTAATTTAAACATCGATCCGGTCGCGATACATTACCGTGCGCAAAATACACAACGGGCGAACGAGATTTTGGCGTTCGCCGTAGTGGCGAACGTAGTGCGTTATTCATAGGTACCGGTTGGGGTCGGTTCGGCACGTGCAAATACACGACGGACACGTCGGGCATAGTTGTCGCGATCGAAGTCACGAAGTCCCGCGATTATGGGAGATGCATGGGTATACAGCACCGACCAGTATTCCGCGCGAACATCGACCGATTTATTCCCTTTCCTGGGGACTCGGGGCGGAAAACAGAGAGGGTTACAGAAATTGGATCGTCGCGCAAATTGCATCGGTCTTGTTAAACCAATAATGATTTCACATTACACGCGGAGAACATTTTAAAAAAGCTGTTTTGCGCAGCCAACGCCTCCAAGTTCATCATGAAGCTATCAATTTGTAAACTATGTGAAATGTAGGACGCGTTCGGTTATATAAAGCTGTTACTTTAACTCAAATATGCGTAAACAAACAAATTTTCAATTATGACTGCTTTAATCATATCTATACATAACATAAGTTGATTCCGTTGATTCCAATATCAAGTTTAATCAGGTAATTACGCTTTATACTGCTGTTTTTTAAATAAATTTAATTTTAATTATACATATTGCGTATAGATCTTATTTTAAAATTTAATAAAATTACGAATTACGTGAAAAAGAACATAATAGTTGATATATCTATAGGAATACGTCTACCAAATACAAATTTGCTTTTGTAATGCTTAGAGGCGATGCGAAGGCATTAACATTTCAGAAAATCAACCTACACCAAACTATATTTGTCATTCCATATATCGCGTGTTACAGAGCTGAGTTGAAATGCTATTTGTTCAACCTAATTTAACTTGTGTCTTGTTACATTTTTGCCAACTTCGAAAGAGAGATATTGCGTCTCTAAGATATACATTGTACGATATAATATTGAAATTAGTATATTAAATCTGGAAGTACATTATCTTATCCGTTTTTTATTTTATCAAATATATAACTAGTTGATTGATCGAAATGTTAATTCCGTTAATTTCTACGAAGGTATAAGAGGA
This sequence comes from Solenopsis invicta, assembly GCF_016802725.1. Lineage (NCBI taxonomy): Eukaryota > Metazoa > Arthropoda > Insecta > Hymenoptera > Formicidae > Solenopsis > Solenopsis invicta. The sequence goes on from NC_052664.1 coordinate 15,793,572, forward strand.
GCAATGCACTCTCTCATACCGTTGACCTGTTATACAATTAAGAGTGCAACTTGCTAAATTTAGTAAATCCCCAATTCGGCAAAAACTTACAGTATATAATCACCGTATTAATAATGAATGCGACCTGGCAATTTGCCAGCAACCGTTGTCCGCGCTCCCTGTGACAATACGATCCTGTTAGCATCGCAAATGGACAAGTAACGGGGTCGATAGCTATATCCATCGTCTCTGCAACAGATTAAAAAGTGACCAAAAATGGTGCACGGCGGTATCGTTGAAAAATCTGCATGTTACTTTTTTATATGAATTCGTATTCGCGTAAAATAACGAGCAACAATATGAATAAAACTACAGAACGAACCGACGTTCTAAACTGTAAGTTATCACCTGCAAAATCGCAGTTTCGCACGCGCATAACACTTGTAATAAATTTCATGGACGAGTTGATTTTGGGAAGTGGAATAAGATAAGTTTGGAATATCTTACTCTCTAAAGTAGGTACATTGCACTAATTTCTACTCGCATCCTATTTAACTGTGCTCCCAAGTTAGAGCTATAACACTTTGAGAGAAATCAGCTCATATTAATGTTGTACATTTAGAACATTCGATGTTAGCATCCCTAAATATAACGAAAATATCAGTATATCAGTAAAGATATTACAGCATGTTTATGCAATAGGTAAATTGTATAAACTTAACGTTGCTGTTTATGCTTAGAAATTTTTTTATGTAAGGTACTGATTGCAATTATAATATGTACGTGTAAAAATATTATATTGAAGGATAATAGTAAGTTATATTTTGCACATGTAAAAATTTATTGCAATAAATATTATTAAGTGCCTTTGTGATCAAACAGGCTAAGACACCTGCACGGAATGTCGGAGGATCCAACAAAGGTTGGAGGTAATATTTTTCGCAATAAATTTCTTTACAGTTTTCAGGATAAGGATCATTGAGATGCGTGCAAGCATCAAAATTCTTAAATTGATTAGCAATTTAATTTTCGCGATATTACATTTCTGGGTTCTTCACAAAGCCATGTTTTAAGTACCGGAAAAATGTGGCGCACAATTTTGGGAATCTTGTGAATGTTTGTAAATTCATTTAGAAAATATTGAGCACTAAGATTTACTTTCGACTGGTATAGGCCATTTTCATTATTTAAATATAAAAGTTTAATTTTTTATCTTGCTTAAGGCATCTCTGTATATGTAATAATTCAAAAATTTAAGCTGCAAGTTTAGTATTCTACATTCTTTATATTTTTACTTTAGTATATTCTTATTTTAATTTTATTATCCTTATTTTTAGTAAAAAATCGAGCAAAAAACGTTATCTTTTTTTGTGCGTACAAAAGATAAATTATAAATAAAGAGTTACCGTTATAATCTTTTCCAGAAAATTGAGAAAAGAGAATATCGAAGAAATAACAAGATATTTATAATTTAAAATAGACATTTTGTAATAAGAAATAACTGATAACAAAATCTAATGCACAGAACTCAACCGCTAAAAATTCGCGAATAATTTTATTTGCCAAGGCAGAAATTAAAACAATGTTCTAGCATTCGAGAACATCGTGTGACGTCATGCACTATAATCTCAGACTCGAGGTTATTTCGGAGTATTATGCAACTGGATATTTGATTCTGTCGCCAAAAGTGCGGCGAAGGAGGTCTCGAAATGGTCGATAATAAGTCTTGAAAATTGCGTATTTGCAAAAGAAAACGAAGTAAAATGGGAGACAGATAGCACGCGGAGCTACAATAGAGATTTTTCTTATTGAAAAATATACCTCCACTTTTTCATGGAGAATTTAGATTATCGGGAAAAGCACGGGCTGCGAAGTGAATTCTCGTCGAAATATCTCCAGCTTCGTCTTCGATTCGGCCATTGAAGACCGTCGTGACTGTGTGATACTTGTTTTCTCAGTTAAAAGCCTCGACTATAAAAGAGCCACTGCTCGGCAAAACTAGTCTCTTAGAAGCTCACAAAACTCTACTTCGTCGCATCATAATACAATGTGTTGTAGGGTGTACGGAGCAGAAAAGGCGTGTTTTAGTACGTATATAAATGCAGTTACACTTTATTATAAATTCTTATTCCATCCACATAAGAAATTACTATGCAATGTATGATGAAACTCTCTCTCTCTCTCTCTCTCTCTCTCTCTCTCTCTTAGAAAAATACATTAAAATCTTCAAAATAATTTATTAAATTTTTCTAAAGACAATCAAATCGAAGATTTTTCTAACTAAATAATTTTAACACCAACAATTACAGGCGTACAAAAAGTTTTATTATACGCCTGTGTAATTTTTAACAATATCGATACTAATCAATCATAATTTTAGTAGGTATTCATGAATAACGAGACTTGTGGAAAATTTGATTAGAACGGTAATAAGAAATAAAAATAACCGTAAAGATGTCAGTGACAATAACGCAGTGTTTTTGAGAATGCACGGTGGAAACGAATAATTTATTCTGGTATAACGAGTCCTCCTCGGGAAAAACAGGGGAAATGTGAGGGATAATGGTAGCGATGATCGCGGATAACTATGGTATTTTACGATGTCCTATCTCCACAATAATGGTAGTAGAAGTTTGCGTTCGACTCGATTTTGATTTACAGACAATACCGACGATGTGTCATCGTCGGCAGCATATTTGTCAGAACTCAAATATTGTCAGAATTCGAAATTCTAACGGAATTCGAAACGCGAAATATGAATATCCGCGCGTGAATTCTTCTTACGATGTCACGTTGTATTTCGTTACAGTATGCCATTTATTACTAACTGTGAATCGCAACGCACAGTTTCCACGTTCACAAATCAACTTTTTTTGTTCACACCGCCGCTTCATAAATGCACATATATTGTCACTTTATGCATCTAATAAATATCGATAGCTGTATATAAAAATTTGTTGATTTGACAGCAATGTGCAATCTTATAATGTGAACAAGCAAATGTAATAAACACACATTAAATATTTTTAGGCTTAAAAATAATACTTGATAACATTTTACCTTTTTTCTTTAATCTACTTTGTAAAATTTTGTTTTATGTTTTAACCTGTCTCTCATGCTAACAACAGAGATTGAATATTTGATCGACTAACACGAGTGCAGACTCTTCTTTAAATAATTTACACACATCCGCATGATGATAACAATCGCGTAATAATCAATTTGTGCATAATTAATTTAGTAATATTGCAGAATTATTTATACAGAATTATTTTCGATATGGTTTTCCCATTTATTTACGTATCCATAACTGAGCACTCAGATCACGCGTATATAATCATCCAAATAAAGAAACTTAAAATTCCGTGATTGCGCGAGACAAAAATAACAAGTAAATGCAAATATTTCACTTTTATTTCAACGTTATTAACGCCCGGGTTTCATACTCCAATTCCTTCATATTTTCATTCCATTAGGCAGTAGCATAATATTTACAGTCATATTATGTCCACTCCTATAATATCACACCAGAGATATTACATTTTACATAAATAATCATTACATTACACGTGTTATTGCTCTTTACCGGGAGATGTTAATTCATCGCACTTGTTGCCTTCGTGTGACGGCATATTATCACGATCGACGTAGACAGCCCGAGAGTTAAATTACACCGTACGAAAGACGTAAAAGCGTTACGGCAGCTGTTAACCCGACTGTAATAATAACATAGCGTGTGATTGATTACCCATGTTCCAGGCGTACGTCGATCTGGTGAAGGCCTGGGGCTGGAAGAGTTTCACCATTATCTACGAGAACAACGAGGGGCTCGTGCGATTGCAGGAACTTCTGAAAGCGCACGGACCTAGCGAATTTCCCATTACGGTTAGACAGCTGAGCGAGGGATCGGAGTATCGGTGAGTCAGTTCCATCCACTCTTATTCTTTCACGGCGCGCTACAGCTTCCTCTCCGAGGTAGCGAAGCATTAAGCCCCCGCGGTCTCATGTCGATATTCCAGCGTTTCTCGTTCGTTATACGACGACTTACGGACTTATGTTCTACTTCGTATAATCCGTGATACTCTCAAAGAAATTTGGTCTACCAATTTCGCGAGCGCACCATTATTTTTGCTTTTTATTTATTTTTATGGCACTTTCTAGAAATATTTCCGAATTTACATGGACAGGGAAGCAATGACATAACAAATAAAAATATCGTCTCGCTAGTAAGAAGAATTTATTTTACGAGTTGAGATCTGAGTACGCGTGATTTATATTATTTAAATTTCGTAATCCGCAAATATTCTTCCGGGATACTTTCGCTTCATCAAAATTCATGTATCAATTTAAAGAAATGGAATGCAATCGCGGACTATTCTTTCCAAGAAGCAGAAACTGGTTACATTAATAACTTGTAACCAGTTTCCTTTTTCTTCTCTAGATCCACAGTGATATGAACCAATCATAAGAACCAAGATTTCTTGATTCATCGGACTTTAACGTTCGATCCAGCCCGCGCAATGATTCGAAATGGTCCCGATCGTCCGTTTACGCGTAGATCTCTGTCAGACAGCGTTACATCGAGACAGAGGGGCTTTCTCGCCGTTTGCGATCGATATTATTGCCGCATTAACAGTGAACTCAAACATCAGTCGTGTCGCACGTGGTGCACTGCCGCCGTGCGACTTCACGCCGAGAATGGCCCATTAAGATTGAATCATTGTGGCGGCGTGTAACGCTTGCGATGATCTCAGGCAAAGTCGCGATGTGGACGTGTTGATATCGATCGTCAGGTTGCACCGCCGTTAGGAAACTGTGTCAACTGAAGGACACATCCAATGGGTGAATCTTACCTCTCGCGTTCTATTTTCCGCTGATAACCCGTTTGCTTCGCTTATCCTTCCGGCGATGAGGGCGCCGGAACTGCCCGGAAGAAGCGTTTCACGATTACGGCGCTCCTCGCTAAGCCTTTAATTAAAATTCTGTTAAAGTACAATCAGAATAAAGTAAGGAGTGAGATTTAGCTTTATCTATTTGCATTTATGGAGTCTAATTTGAGACAATTTACAGATTTCAATTTATGATTGGAAAACTGTTCCGACACTCAATGTTTTCCTCAGGGAGAAGTCAAGTCCCATCAATCAAGTCCCATCAATCATCAGCGTAATTAAACGTTCGTAGATGAAAAGAAAATTTGAGGAGGATTTGAAACACTTTTTATTCCTATATTTTGTGTGAAATATGTCTCAACAGTAGTAGAGATAAGTGATACCTATATTTAATACATCTTTTTTGCTACTCCTCGTTCATGAGCCAACATATTCGCACATTTAGAATATTGTTTTCATCTGACCTCTGAAAGAGTTGAAGATATATATATTTATGCTTGCCCTCTGCATCATGCCATATTATTCGTTCTGCGGAAAAAGTTTCTCGTAAATTGCATTATTCATAGAAACGATCCGCGACGGTGACTTATTGCTGCCGCCCTACGGCTAGAAGGGTAAAACGATAGGGATTTGAATAAATTCGGTTAGATTTTCCTCTGGACGTGCAACGTATCCTATCTTAAAATTCATCGCTTGCGCTACATTCTCCTTGTTCCAACAAAGCGACCAATTTACAAAACTTCTGCCGGATCGCACCGTATGCGATGCAATGTGTCGCACGAAGGGGGTGCGCACCTTTTCCTCTCGATGGAACAACACAGTTCTAGAACTTCCGCATGGTAAAGGATTTATAATTTTTTGTCAAGGACTTTAATTTAGATTTTACAGTTAATCTTTAAATAACCATCCTCATCAATCGCTATCGATCGAATTAATATTAACATACTTATTTTTATGTATAAAAACTGAAAACACTGATCGCCATGGCAGTCATCCGTGACTAAGGCGTTATCAAAATTTGTTAAAATGCTTGTAGGAGATAAATGTCATTTAACTTTTAATCGTATTCTTTTTTGATCTAAACATTTTTTAAAATTCTTCTGATATTAGAGTATTTCCAACACAATTTATATACATATTGCAATATATTAATACAATATATATAAAATATGATATGTATTGTATTAAGAATTATAATAAAAAAAATGTTCTCACATTTTCTAAATAGAGAACTATAATCGTTTCTAATAATTATTTTGCATAGTATTTTATTTATACACTGAAAAAAGAGTGGTGACAAATACGTATATTGAATGAAATAATATCAATTAAATATTTAATTAATATAACCAAAAATAATTTTGCTTATCTAAATATTTAACACAGTTATTATCAATTTTAATAATATTTATAATATATTTAAAAAAGCAAAATTATTTTTGGTTGTACCAACAAGTATTTAATCGGCATTTCACCCAATATTTGATAACTATATTACCAAGCTCTTTCAGTCAGTGTACTTAAATATAACGATCAATTCGATTTGCGAAGTTTGAGAATCTAACCCTCTTATAAGTTGAGAGATACCTGTAGATTATTTTTCAAGTGACCAATTCACATAAAAATCGCTAGATTAGATAACGTTAAACGGCTCCCTCAGTATAATATCGTGAATGATAAGTGTGAAGAGAATAAAAATGATTTTAATAACGCAGTACTGCAACCTCAATATATTATTGACGCGCTTGGAAAATTCGATATTGTGTTTTTTCGAGATGTTGAAAGATTAACTTCGATGCGCCCTGACACTGTACAGTTATTCCCCGACGTGAACGAAGGAAATGAACGATGCCTGCGAAGCGTAACGCGGCCACGAGGCGGAAATGAAGTCGTATCTTATCTTGGTCCAACTCCCTACAACCACTCACCGAGATTCGCAAAGTGAATAATTCCCCGACCATTTATTTCGGCGTTCCGCTCTAGCGCGAGTGCTCGCGGTATGGACAAAAGGAGAGCGAACGAAGCCCGCATAGAAACAAGGATCACCGGTGGCGAAATAAAACCGTCTCGTATTTTTCGAGACCAGGAGACGCAAAGAGAAGAAGAAGCCTCGATAAAGTTCGAGACTGAACTTTCTCCAAGACTGAAAAATTCGTATATATATTAAAGATCGATTAAAATTGTCCCATAAAGATTCATGCTGAAGGGAAATTTGGCAAGAGAAAATCACGATATAGGAGCATAGCGCACTTCGATGAGATAACGCTTAAATTATAATTCGCAGTGAGTTCGAGTCTGAATACACTCGGTAAGCTCGATATATGGCTAATTCTCAGAGCGGTGGAGAGATAAGAACGCGCGACTGTACTCGAACGCGTAATGTAGTCGCAGTGATTCTATTAAAACTCACGTGAGCGAGAGAGATTATCACCGAAGCTGTGACTTTCGAAGTGGACGGACACCTGGAAGTGCTTAGCTTTCGTGGAAAAGATTTTCTTTAAGAGAAACGGCTCACGAGCGGATCGACAAGATCGCGCTTTATCGTGGAGAACACTTCGACGGCTAAGAGAAAAGAGAACTGACACGGAAAATCGCGGAGAGGAGAGATACGTGAGTTTCACTGGCGATACATTGCAGTTTTGCGGTTAAACGGCTTATCCGCGCAAACAGTTACCTCTGCATTTCGCAGTCGGCGCGGCCGACAGTGATATAAAACTTTATCTGCGGCGAGCGTAGTCGAGCGCGAGATGACCGCTTCAAAATCACTTTCAACACGCTCAAGATAATATCGGGCGTTGATTTTCGGGAATGGCACTTTCCTATGCAACAAGTGCGCAGTCGAAAACGTAGAGTGGGCCGAACATCATTTGTGGACAACGGGTCAATTTACGACAGAATAAATAAAACTTTAGCTTGAATAATGTACATTTCGCATTAACCAGCTTCAGAGGTGTGAAGCATTTAATGCAATTTTATTCCAATGAAAGAATCATTTGGTTTGTCGTTCATTTCGACAACAACGACATACTTAAAAAATTGTGATTTTGTCTGTAAAGAAAAGGGAATCTTGATAAAAATTAAATACACTGAGTGATGAAATAATAACGAGCTTTTATTCATACAGTCAGCAGACCAAATCACTGTATAGAGCAGAAGAGGGTGTTATGGCTACTGTGAATATTACGGATCATGACTACTATTATCTCCGTTATTAGGTGACAAATTCTAACAATTGCTTATGGAATTATTCGTTTAGTAGTCTGTTATTTTTTTAATGGCGCTAATAGTTGACAATTGTTATAAGGTATTTTTACTTTTACGCACTTTGAAAATTTTCAAAGTACTTGGCACTTAATTGCACATACTTTCTCATTGTTTTTAAACTTGAACGTATTATCACACGAAGGTACATGCACTCGAATATTTTTTTGTTATTAATTTTTTTTATTCGGTTTCTACACATTTCGAATTATGCAAAATTACATGGGATTTTGTTAGTATAAACAAAATTTTCATATCGAAATGTTTTTTCGATAAATCGATTGTCACTCTAGCGGGCTGTGTTTAGAAACATTAGAGATATCCTTGTTTAATATTAAACATGGATAAAATGATATCTCTGATGATTTTTAACGTTTTTGAACGCGGAAAAATTCCAAATCACGAGAATTCTAAAGGATGGAAAATTACAAATATATAATTTTATAACAAAATACTGTGTTTTTTTTAAACAATAATATTTTTAATTTATTTTTGGACTAGCCATATATTACCACTATTTTTCCTCTTCCACCGATTAGGCAGTGATCACATTTTTACAAATCACGTCCCAAGTAATAAATATTTCATTACTTTGAGTCCACAATCTGTTAAACAACACTTTGACGATTGAATGAATATAAAGATTTGATATAAAATATTAATTATTAATCAAGTTATTCAATAAAATAAAAATGGTCATATTATTCTCTTCTCCTCTACTAAAATCATTTTTGAAACGATATTATAAACTTTTAATGATTCAAAACATTCAAGGAAAATGTTGTTTTTTGGGGTATTGTTGTAACAAATGTAAATAACATGGTATATCGAGATTTAAATATCAAAATATAAAAATACAAATTCGCGAAAGAGCACTGTTTCCCTCATATTATTGCATATTTTATGAAATAGCCAGTATAAATACTCAGCCTCACATAAATTTTCCTCATTTTATTATATCACGATTTTCTATACTACAGAAATTGAAACGAATTAATATACATGCAAAAGTTGAATAAAGTAAAGCGATATTATAGACTGAAAGACTTTCGAGGCCATTTGCATGATGAATCGTTTAAGAATTGATATCCGTGTTTACGCATTTTCATATATATATATGGATTAACATCGCGTTTACGCTTAGCGGCGTTTAATCTTCCGCGTATTCGAGAGACCGCGAAAATACGTCGAGCGGTAACTCAAACGATTTGTCTATATATCGAAATCGGGAAGGTTCTAAGGTTCCGTATCAAGCAAACTGCGAAAGGCTGGCGGACGTCGTCGTTAAGTCACTCGCCTAATGGAGAGAAACGAGAAAATCGAAGGAAACCGCACGCGCGCGCAAGAGAAAGAGAGAGAGAGAGAGAGAGAGCTGGTACGGCATAAGTAATTGAAATGTTTCGAAGCCAGCCATGTGGAAATGCTCGATTTCGGGGTATACGTTCGGCCTCCGTCTACAGTTATACGACCGGCATGATGATAAGAGAAGCTTCCCTCTCGAGAAGACTTCAAACGCATCAGCCAATCCGCCATGGCCACGAACTTCGGGGTAGTTTCCGTTCGCAGCCGCATGGCTGGTCCAGCAGCAGATCTTACGTCACGTTTTCCGCCGTCGACTCTCCACCGTCCGATTGATCAAAGGAACATCGCCGAATGAGCGAGCGGAATACTATTTTTCTTTCCTTGTGCCTGCTTCGTCAATTAGGATCATCTCCACGAGATTCTGCGCGGAAGTTTTTCTTTGACCAACTATACGCAATGCCTCGACCGTGCTTTGGACCGAAACTCTGCATCGGAGATAAAATCATGTATCTGTAATGTTATACGGATATGTACGCGCGATGTATTTCAATTTTCGATAACGCATATGTACGTGAAGCATATAGTATATGTACACGAAGTTATCATTGCGTTACTGATTATTCATCCGTACAAAGGCATTTAATCCATTAAATGCCACGAAACCTCTACACACTTTTTTGTTGTAAATCTTTGTAACTTAATAAAAATTTTTAGACAGCAATTTTATTTAGAGGTAAAAAGAGTTGCTGCTCTTTTCGAAAATATAGCCAGCCATGTGATGGAATATTTGATAAAAATACATATAAAAGTGAAAAGAAAAGGTGAGAAAAATAAGAAACTGTTTTTTTATTGACAAATATTTAACAAATAAATGATTTAGTCTATCTTTTTAAATAGAACAGTTTGATATAATTATTACTTGAGTGTTCTATAATAAGAATTGTGGAATTATAAGTGTATATAAAAAGAAGGTAAAAGTGTGTAAAATGGTAAAAAAAACTTTTTTCCGCTTTTATATGCATTTTGATGTTGTTTTGATAAAAATTTTGAGATTAAAGTTTGTAACATCGTCTACCTTTATAGGGATTGAAAGGGATGAAATAAAATTTTTTTACTTCTTGATGTTTTTAAGAGCATCGACATGCATGAAAAACTGATTTTTTTTTTATTTTTACCCCTTTCAACTTCTATGAGAGTAAAGGATGGTGCAAACTCTTTTGAAACCAAAATTTTGATTGAAAGAACATTGAAATGTATAAAAAAAAACACGAAAAACATTTTACCTCTTATTGTCTCTTTTTCATTCTCCTTTCAATCCTCCATTTTATTATACATTAATAATATCAAATTATTTGTTAAATATTTGTTAGTAAAAAGGCAGGAACTCTTACTCTTTTTACCTCCATTTTCGATTTTTATATTTTTTCTGCTAGACATTCCACCCCATCGCTGATTAGATTTTCGAAAAGAGTAGCTTCTTTTACTAGGTACCAATTGCAGTTTAAATATTTTAATTATGACCCAAGTTTATAAAGATTTAAAACAGTAAAGCGCGTAGGAGCTTTTTGCAACTAAATGGATTAATAAATAACAGATTGTCTTATCTTCTCGACATCTATCAATTTGGGATTTCATAAATCCTAAAATTATTAAATAATTGGGAGCGCTATAACAGTTCTCATTCAACTCATTCATGATGTAGACCAATAAAACGTAAACACGTTCTTCGCATATTTCGTTGTATAAAGTAATCAGCCAAAATGATATCCTATCTCGTGTGTATTTCTTGAAGCAGCAATCGCGTGTCAGTTATAAATTCGCTTAAAACCGTGCTGTACGGCCTAATACCACGATTCCGGTTGCTTTTCCGTGGTAATTTCTCCCCACGGTACTAAAACTGCCATCGAGGAGAAGAAAGTATTCGAGCGTGCACATGTATGCGTGCACATCAATGTGCCCAGCATGGGGATCTTCCCGGGAGTGTAAGCAACGAGGGGATTTCAGATTTCTACCACTTTGCAAACTTTCGCGATAAATGTTTGATCAGCAATGAAATCGAGTTGAGATACGCAGCAAGAGTGAACGATGATACGCGCAACAACTGTGTTTTAGGAGCGATAAACTTTGCAATAAAAATATCTGATACTTCCGCAGTGCGCGGCATTGATATGTGACGAAGTCACACAAATGCGAGAAAAGTAAAAAAAAAATACATCCAATAAAAAAAATAATATGACAAAAAGTATCTGTAAAAATGCGTACCAATATTGACTATTAGCTCTTCAATATTTATTTTTTAATGGAATTTTATATGAAGATTGACTGAGTACATTCAATTCAACGCATTTGTCTATTATATAAATTTTATAATTTTAAGTTGTGTATTCTTGACTTAAAACCCTTGGAAAAAAATAACTGAAAAGGTGTTTCAAAAAACTATATCACTATATCAGTAACTGATGATATTTCTTCAATTATTAAATGCAATATTTATCATCTTTCAATATATAATATTAATTTCAAATATATCAAAAGTTTTTCCGATAGGAAACTAAAAAGTCAATATATTTAAATATGCTAAATATATTCATTTTATATCTGTATTTTAAAATAATTGTTATCAATGCGATCTGTGAAACAATGCGGGGAATTTAACGTATTTCTTGACACATTTGTTTTGTGGTTATCAATTAAACGCTCTTATAAATACGAGTTATATTATATTAGTAGGAAGCTACTTATAATGAGGTTCATTTGTTTCCTAAATCGAATTTTAATTATTATAAAAATAGAATAGAGTGATTCATGTTTGAATTATACTTAAAACGATATCACAAGCTCGTACACCTATGAAATTAATTGTAGCGTTCTGCAATGAGAATATTTATGATTCGATCTTTTATCAAATTTATTACAATTGTTCACGTAAAGAGATATCACATACACACAGACAGTAGAATATATTGTCACTTTGTACATAACAAGGATAAACGCAGGATTGACACGCAAAACGGCATTTGTACAAGAAAAACGCGCATTCATTTTCGTGAAAGAAACGAATTAAACATTTCACTTGGACGACGAATGGGTGTAATACGTTTTCTTCCGGTGGCAATTTATCCAAGAAGTTAAACCCGTCGACGACAGTCGCATTCTCAATAACGAGATAAAACTCGGCGGTGCTGCGTTTTGCTTGAACGTAATCTTAGTTGCGGTTGTATAGATCGAGGAATCAAGTGGCGATGGAGATGCACCATGAATAATCTCCCGGGAATATGGCCCTTCCAGAGCATCCGGCTGCATCTGCATCTTGCGATGTACAGCAGGGGCTTGGGCGGGTCCGCTGAGGTTAAGCGAGTTTCCTCTCGGGGGAAACAAATGAGTATGTTAATTCAAGCGTAAAAGTGGGCATGGTTAAACCTCTGCGCTCGCTGTTGTTGTTTGCGCCGACATTGCATCCGGTTTTCCTCACCCGCGTTGCGTTCCACTACGATGCAATCGATTCTCCCGTTGTTAACAATAAATCCCGCGTGAACCGATAAACTCTAAGCAGAATTGAAGGTTTCAGTTTCAACAAGATAAACTCACAATCTGTAAAATCTCCTCTAAATACAAAATCGTGTTTGAAATTGATAAATCTCTATTTATAACTTTATTATTGCGCCAAACCTCTTATTCGGATAACATCGTTAAAACTAGATCAAATTCAAAGCTTAAAAAATCCTTTAAAAATTTAAACAAAAGTAGAGACAATAAAAAGATTGATGTTTGTCACCACTATCCTTAAAATTAAAAAAAAATATTGATCATTGTTACCATTAACCCTTAAACTGTAATGTCAGTTTTACAAACCACTATCGAAATTTTACTTGTCAATAACTTCCTCGACATCCACGAGAGATGCTCTAAACTCATACTATCTTGCCATCTGTTTCCACCAGACACTGCAGTGGTCCCATTATCATTCGCTGGGAACGTGAAATATGAAACGGATGAAAAATTGTAACGATCCCACGGACCGTTTGCGTTACTTTTTCGCAGTATTGGGCATGTATCTCTTCATCCATGTCTCATTCACACATAACTCATATTTACCGGTGTAATGTTATAATAGCAGTCCATCAGACCGCCGTTTGTCAGCAGTGTAACTTTTTCGAGCGTTACAGTTTAAGGGTTAAATATAATAGTCATAAGTTCGTAACGATCGCAAATGTCTTTACTAGCGATGTTATTATAAACGATATTGTCTCTCCGCGCTCGCTTCTAAACTCATATGCGTCTACCAACAACGATGAAGACAAAAGCTGCGATTATAAAACGATATCGCAAACAAGCCGTGCCGGGGATTTCTGGTGGATGCAAGCCGCTCGACGACATTTGAGAAGTTCCTCTTCGCCGCGGCGCCGCGCCGGTTCGGGCGACGAGCAATTTCGTCGCGAGCAACCGTTTGTTAAACCCGGAACTTCCCGCGTGCGCGCGAGCGCATCCGTTGCACCCCGGGGAGAGATTTAGCCGCAATCTCGAGGCGATAAGCCACGCTCCCCGCTCTTCTCCACCGTCTCCTGCGCACCGCGCGCGGAGGTATAAATATGTGACGGAATGATGCACGGTCTTCCGCAACGTCGCTGAAACGCATCGCGATGACGACTTGCTCGCTGTCGTCGCTTCCCAATTGTCTACCTCTACCTGCTTGTGATCACTCGAGAGGGTGAAATATCTCGCAGCCTCAATCGCCCGATGGCGAAATACGATTAATCTTGCACTTGCCAACGTTTCCTATAAGATGGATGTGCTGAATTTGGAAACCTATACTTGTTACGGTATCCTTTTATGGTAAATATAATTTTGAAAAAAATAATTTATTTCCCCCCCCCCTCTCTCTCTCTCTTTCTCTTATCAAATATGTAATAGATACAAATTCGGCGTTTGAAAGAAAACCCATGTTAAAATTCAATTCCGTCGAACTGCAGAGGTGTAGGAGCGATCAACTGGGTGAAGCGAGGACGACTAGGTAAATAAGGTGTGAACGATGAGTTATCGCCGTGCAAACTTTCTCGCCTCATCCGTTACCCTCGTCGAATGGATTCTTCTGGCTGGGCTGGCGGTTCTACCTTGCTTTCACCGGCATCGCGTGCTTCGCGCACTTTCCCCGCCGCTACTGCCGCTGTACCTCTTGCACAGCGCACCAAGTCGGGATGAGAAATGGTTTCGGGGGGGTTAGTGGCTGCGTGCAAGTTACATCTCAACGGACGGCCCCGTCGTGGAGTCGAGTACAGAGTTCACCGACTAACACACGGAATACCTGTGCTATAGCGCGCGAGTCATTCCCTTCGTTTCTAATACGCTCCTCAAACTCGTGAAACGCTCGTTAGGGTGAAATTAATTTTATTTACCGTTACCGTTCTCGATTACCGCCGATTTCTCCCTATCTCGCCCGTGACGTTATATGAGCTATTATCTGTGTATCTCTAGAGATATCTCGAACTTGGAAAAGTTTTCAAATAAATAGAGATGACGGAATGTTTGTACGTAAATAAGTATAGTATGCATCGAGATAGGCGATAAAAGTATATTTTCGCAAAAAATAAAGAATTATAATAATATAAAAATATAGAAAAAAAATTAAATGCGATTCAACACCCAAGTTTTACTTTCTTTTTTTTTATTTGAGTAAAATAATAAGCGGATAAAAAATTAAATTGTTTTTTTTATATCTTTAATTATTACAAATTTCAGAACTAACTTAGATATATTTTCTTGAAATAAGAATATATTTTTATTACTTTTTAAATACTCTTTTAATAAAACTGAAGAAGTTTTTATATCCAATTGATGATATTATTAAAGAAAAAAATTAATAAGATTTACAAAAAGCAAGAGTGAGGTAATAAGATAATAATAAATTTATTCTTCAAACTATAAAACTTCTTTTAGTCATTCAAGTTATAATTAATGCGGGCATTTTTAATCTAATGTCTTCTATCATTATTTATATTTAAAATAGGTTTATTTATAATTTCCAATAGATAATTTCGTAAAGCTGACTTATTAATCGAAAACGCGTCACAATTTGAGAAAATTCGACATGACAATTGATCTCTATGAAGATTCCTTCGTTTCGTAATCTCGGCACACTGCGTCGGATTGACAGTTTCTTGACGAAACATATATTAATACCTCTCTGTATTGAGCACGATTCTTGACACGAGGCGTCATGGCAGCTCGTACGGTTCCATGAAAAATTGATTTCCCGATAAAGCAGCTGTCGTCGACAGATAAGGGTGGATCGCCTTCGTCTCTTCCTTGATATAATTCGCACGTGGGCCCGCCTTAATTTATGTGGGACTTCTCTTGCATTCCACAGTGCTCCCTTCCGCCAAGGGGACGATCCCCAAGATTCGGTGAATGGTATCGATCAGGGAGCAATTTCTTTTTAACGAGGCTCCGCGATAGCTTCTTGAAGTGAGGTTCCGATTTAGCGTGCAGATCGTATGAGAAAGCCGATTCTCGGCCCGTGTCTCTTCCCATATAGACGGCAATCTCTGACGTCGGCCATAATCTCGATCCTCATCTTCGGTTTTTCTCTAGTGGCGGCCCAAGAAAGCGAATGATAGAATTTTTCATCAGCCGTGGCCGTTACGCCGGCTTTCGTCGATTAATTAGAAAACTTCCACTCTAGATCTACTCAATTTCTTTTAGTCCCGTCCGAACTTTAAATTACTCCCGACTCGTCGGTAGATTTACCATGACAAGTTATATCTAATGAAAGCTTATGAAGTAACGTGAAAATGTCTCACGGATCTTTATATGACGTCTATGACGAAACGTTTTTAATTTATTCTTCCATTATTCTCTAATTACTCTGAATATTATAATATACGATATGCACATTTAGACTGTAATTATGATGGTGTAAAATGTTTCAAGTTTTCGTAACAAAAAAAAATAGCAAACACGAAGATAAGAATAGCCCATTATAGTCTCCTATTAAAAAAGACAAATATGCGATTTTTCATATTTTCAATACTTGCCATAACTTATTATATTTCAGAGGAGTAAGAAATAAATCGAGAAATTTGTACTCTTATTCATAAACTGTACTCTACGAATCAATTATGTGCTACGCTGTCAAAGTTTATTTCCGTTCGCGAGTTGCAAATATTTTATTTCGACACAACGCGAAGTTTAAAGCAAGGCGGCAAATGGTGAACTACTTGTTGACACCAGTAAGTTTATGAACAGCAAACGCGATTAAGAAACGCACGAATTTACTCACGAAGCTTCAACTATTAGCGAGAGAGACGTGAAGTTCTCCGCATAAATTACAAAGTCGAATTATATAATTGCTACCGGTTTATGTTAGAAGGATGGATCAACTCACAATGAAAGGAGAGAGAGAGAGAGAGAGACTTCCATGTCGCCGTGCAACGTGCAACGAAGTTACGTATGTTACGTTATGTTTTCCTCCTTCGTTTTATAGGTCGCGATAAAAGTATTGCACGAGAGAGAGAGAGGCGCAACTTTCCATTGCTTACATGTAGCGATGTCCCCGCGCGAAATACTGTTTATGTTCATGTACTTACAACAACAACGTAAATACGGAGATAATACAAAAGTGTACCTAGAGAGGCGCGCACGTTTTTCCTAGATATATAAGTCTAGACAGCATGTCTAATATTAGAGCATAAAACATCTTAAAAGCTTTTATTTAAACGATTTTTAAGACATCGTGTCAAGAGACATCTTTACGACCTAGTAAACAAGATGACGTCAAATGACGTTTCAATGACGCCTTACTGACGATAGAAACATCATTAACGGCGAGTTCATAACTTCCAATTAACTTAACCGACCGATGAAGTGTTAACTGTAATTGGTTATTTCTGGTTAATGCTTAACGATAATTTCAATAGAAGAATCAGCCGATTAAATTAACTGGAGGTTGTGAAACTACCTGAGATATTGTTAAGACGTCATTTGATATCACCTTGTTTGCTGGGGACGTCTTGTGTTCCAATTTTGTGTGCTGTCTGGGAGACATCTCAAGCGGCCTTCATGTTGCATGTGCAATCAACATATCATTGTTCGTTTTGATATATAATTATCAGTTGTGTAGCTCGTATATACAAAATAAATCTTTTACGCTGTTCGAAAAACACTAACGAACAATACTGACCGTGTGAAATTACGACTAAACGCCTAATAAAAAAATTTTTACTTATTTATTTTAGCTTTACAAGTATACGAAGTATACATTTAACGAAGATGAGCCGTGGTAAGCAGAGCAGTAATTGTGTTAAACAGTAGGTGACAGATCTTGCAGTGCTTGAATGGCACTGAAATCGAAGAGCAACATCAGATGATGTATTCATGTTTGCGCTGAATAAAGAGCATTAGTCTGCTTGCCTGGCCTTAGTGCTATTCTCCTTACTTTTCGTCCACGTGCCGTTCGACTGTCGTTCGAAAAAGAACCGACATCGGGAAAGTTTGACCTTAGCTTTAGCATCCTCTTAATATTTAATATGTATATCAATATATTCAAGTATACATGGTGAATTCACATGCTACACTTGCATAATTTGAACATTTACAGACAACTTTTATATTTGTTATATCTCAGAAATTTGGAACAGAAAAAAGATTAAAGAATAGTTTTACAAACTGTCTATATTTATTTCTAATATAATATTAATTAATATTAACTTTAATGATATTTATTTCTATATGTTTAAATTTTTGTTGAATCAAGGTAAAAATAACATGTAATCTAATCGTGTTATATGTCATACTATAAATCAAGAAAAAATTATTGGAATTTTACTTTATCTTTTTACAGCAGACTCAATGAGTCTTTTTACATCATTGGCATCTGTGTAAATCATAGGTCTTGCAAGAAATAATGAAAATTTCAAGTAGCTATAGCATTGCTCTATATTTTACTATATAAAAGAAATAAAATAATATTTGAATTTAAAAACGTTTAGGATACAAAGTAGAAGGTAACACAATAAAAAATGTTTCCAATTTTTTATAACTGATTCAACAGAAGAAAAGTGATACTGGGGTAAATAATCTACAGTTCACATGACGTAGTAAAAAGCAGCGGTTCACACGGAAGGTTAATTTTGATCTCATCTTTTATTAAAATTGATAAAATAGTGCATAATTTTAATACATACATAACAATTAAAGCTTATACCCAATTTTACACTTTATTAGATAATTCCTTCTATCGTTATTCAAATTTAAGTGCCACGTACGAAGCGAACGGGATTTGATTCATATTCAGGTGTATCTAATTGCCAATATAAACTCCAAATCGACATATTATCGACAACTTGGACGTAGCTTTAATTCAAATATACTGGTTATCGAAGTGCCGCAGCAGTTTTGCGACTTATCGAGAAAAAAGTTCCGCGATGTCATACATAAAGTATTAGCATATATAACGCTATTACTGACCTTCCCGAGTTTTTAGCGCTCGTACCTTTTTCATACTACGACATATAGCAGATATTACCGTCGTCCATCAACTGCTCGGTTCTTTCAAAAGCGGCATATTATCGTGCGCACAAAAGCCGCTTTATTCAGCCATCGCTGCCTATCGAAACGTTGCAGTTTCACAATTTATAACTGAAACTTTCGTATCTACATCGTGTTCAACAACAATCCTTCCGTGCAATGACAACCATATAAAAATGCATTGTCACGTTTTGCTTTCATATCAGCGATCGGCAAAGTTTAAACGATCGCGTGGTTTTCCACACATTTAGCGTATATAATATTTTTTTACCAGTTTTGTATCAGTACACAAATAATTTAATCTAGCGCATTTAATAAATCGAATTTAACTTTTACATTTCGGAAAAGATATCTTGATCCAATGCTGTTACTCGTCTATATATCATAAAATAAGATTGATACAAGTACAATTGTAATTGTTGTTGAGATAAAAATATTTTATTCTAAAATTGAAAATCTTTTATATCAAGAATAAAATACATATTTAGATTAAACAATGAAACTTTGTGGAACTCTCATAATATATTTTTTTATTTCACAATAAAATTAATCTGAAAAAATATGAATTTTTTAAAAATAAAGTAATTACGAAAGCCCACAAAAAAGAGAAAGCTCGCTCCATGTGAATAAGAAAAATATCTCGTACTGCAACAGAAAAACTCATAAGGACATGTAAGCAATACCTTCAGTACATTTTGAATTTTCTAATAAATAGAATAATTACTCTTTAATTAGAAAACAATCGTGTGTAGAGGGACGATCATTCTGATGTTAATGTAATAACAATGCCCTTGAAGCATTTCTCTTTAATGGCGGCGGTTTGTCCAATCCCTGGAATCCCTCCGACCTATTGTCTTGAGACTAGGAATCCTGCTTCAGGGCCTCTAGTCTCAAGACAATAAGTCAATCTTATTTAATTCAATAGAGGGGAATAGGAATTATCGATCTCATCTTAATATCGCTTTATCTTTTACTGCATAAAATTACAATAAGATTACGTACAAGAATATTTTAATCTTGTTATTAGAAATCGTTTCTGAAAGGATATAGCTTATAAAGAAAGAAAAACTGGATAGCTATTCATTGGAACTACGTTTGTGCATTCAAATTCATGATCAAAGGATCAGTAGCTTAACGCACGAACGATTACTTAAGCCGTTACTCGATGGAGCGGATGTTACGTATTATAGCGAGTGCTAACATTAAAAGCTGAAGCACTGGTACTATCAATTGTTATAGTGGCTATTATTAGAATGAGAAATTCTATTGAATTATCAAAAGAGCTGATTTCCCAAATGATTCGGGCTTATTACCAATATCCGCGCTTCGTTCATGCAATGTTCTTGGGATATTACAACATCCATCACGCATCCCAAACAGCGTTCTCGTCTGTTCCCAAAGGACGATGATACATTGTGTCTCTTATACAATTTCTTAAGTGGTTGCGTATGGTCATATTTTCCTAGCGGCCGACAAGAACGTCTTCCGTTTCGCTGATGTATGATCTAAATCTGACGTTTCTGCTGGCGCAAAGCGCGGGTTTCAATCCGCGGGGATTAACTGTGGCAGATAGGAAGATCAAACGCCACGTTTATTTCGCTTTAACAATCTTGAATAGCGGACGAAGTACTTCGAGACACTTAAAAATATCGATCCCCGATAACGTTGCTTTACTGAGAGAGAAATTGTAGGCCACTGATATTTCAAACTCACTAAGCCTGGTTCTATAGAGACACCGATATTCATGAATATAAATTAACAGAGTTATCATTAATTATTTTTGCAAAGACTGTTAATTACTTTGCGCAGTTGAAAGAAAAACTTGCTTCAGATAATGCCTTGCTTATCATCTTGGCAACATCTACTTTTGTTTAATATTCATATACTTAATTTTAATATCCGTGGTGTGTTAACATTGATACTTTGTTCGAAATTCGAACGCCTGTTAATCATGTTCGAATTTACATACATCAAAATAACGATCGTTAAATATAAATAATTTTCATTGTCTCTTCTAGAAAAAATGGAATGATCCTTTTAAGCACACGAAACAAGAAGAAAGAATAGTCAACAAAATCTGTTGGCGACATTTTGACGTGTCAGCTAAACTGCTGACTATTGTGACCATTAAAATACGTCGAGCTTTGATATTGTAAATGCTTGAAGCAGTCGTCAGCAAGTCGTCATTTCTTTTACGCGCTATTATTTTCGTGTAAAGTGATAATTCTTTATTCATGCAATGTTTAATTTAGATAAAGTATATACATCAATACTGTCCAAGATTTATAATTCTAGGCATTGATGTACGTCAGTCAATATCCACAATCGTAAATATTAGACAGCACTGATATATTTCCATTTTTAATTTTATACATCACATTACAAATATATCGTACGATGTACCAAATTCTATATTTAATAATTCTGCATCATTCGCTATCTCCTGTGTTATTAGACTTGCAAAAAAATACACTTCATTCCTTTTACATAAATATGATATAATGTAGAATTGTAGAAATTGCATCACTACTTAATAATTATTATTTCCGTCATAATTATAGCTATTACAATTATTGTTTCAATATATACGTACCTATATATAGGATGTATAGTACTAAAACCGCTACAGCGGGGTTTCAGCACATGAAAACAAGTTGTAAATGCCTAGTAAACGTACATATATCCGGTTCCGAACGGTTTCGAAATTGCGGGGTATTGAAGGAAACATGAATCGAATTAAATGTTATTTAATATTTTTTATACTGTTTATTTAATGTTTTACAGAAAATGTTAAAAAATTACTCTTTCTACTTCGACACACTTTTTTAACACAAATCGTTTCATACATTTTGAAAAATATTTGAAATGTTGCGAACGTCATCAGCAATATTAATTATAAGTTGCTATAGTTGTTCTGAATTCTGAACTTTATTCTAGTAGACTATTTTTCATTCATCCTCAAAGAAAAAATTCAATGTGAGATCGAAACTTTTCGATCATATTTTCTTACACAAGAGCAACTTCAGTATCCCGTAACTTCAAAACCGTTTGAAATCGAACATATGTTTATTAGATATTTTCGACTTGTTTTCATGCTCTGCAGTCGCTACAACAATTTTGACTCTCAATGATACCTTGCATACAAAGTTTATATGATACATTTTATACTTCGTATTTTTTATAAAATAGTACAACTATTTCATGAGATATACAATAGAAAATATTATAACTTATGTATTTTATAAATACACTTTCATTTATTTTATAAATACACTTTCAATAAGCGCAAATGTCTTTGGCGCGCGATCTCGAAGATGAGACAGGCTCTTTCCTAGCAAAAGTTTAACCCGAACCACCCCGATCGAGCTAACGTGAGTTTGAGCACGACTCGCGCACTGAAACTCCGTCGTTGTGCGGCCAAGTAACTCGTGGGAATTTGCAAACTAACTGATGGAAACCTCATTTCGCGGGCGCCGGTCTTCGGGGTAATGTTCGTAGCGTCGCGTCTCCTGCGGAGAACTAGCGGAGTCGAATGGATATCGGATACGTAGGAGTTGACTTAAACGACATCGCTCTTTTTCTCTTTCCTGCCTCTGGCAAGGCAGGATAAGAAAACTGAAAGTTTCTGATGATAAAATTTACGGAAAGAAGAAAAAGGAATTTTGGTTGTCGCGGAAGGAAAAGAAGGATTGGACAACAGGCGAAAATTTTTTTTTATACAGCACACCTGCGACTCGAAAATTGTTAGAAAGTATACATAAGAAATTATCGTCGTACTTAGCAACTTATGTGCGTTTTTCCACGCTGTAAACAAAATATGCTTAGTGATGAAAATTTCAAGTTGATTATTTAAGGTTTAGATCTTCAATAGATATTTAATTTGTGTAATAGTTAATATAAAAAGTATTGGATTATAAAAGTTACAAATATTTTTTATATATTAAGTGTGTGTGTGTAAGTTCGTAGGTCAAGTTTGCGATAACTTGAACCAATATTTTGCCAATAACTTGAAGAATTGCACATTCGTTCCTTATTTCGCGATGTGTGTTTAATTTATTCAGCTGCTTAGTGTGCGCGGCAAAATTTCAAGAAAGTTTCATTTATTTAGTTGTGATTTTACCCTCATTTTTAAATGAACTCTGACAAAGTTCACTTTCACAAAGATATGATTCTTTTAATTGAAGAAAAGACAGCAGCAAAAGCCCAAAGTATTTTCTGCAATATATGATAAGAGAGTTGAGTCAGTGAGCATGTTTGAAAAATAATACGCTTCAAATAGCGCTTCAAGAGCGGCGAATTCAACTATCGATCAAGGTTAGGTGACCTCAAGGAAACTAACGATGCAAAGTTGCAGAATCTGCTTGACAAAAACTTACTTATGACAATGCGACTTATTTTGCAACTTGCTTTGTAATTTATTTTTACTTGAGTTGTTTGCCAAGTTCCGAACATAACACTGAAACACTTGTATTTTTGTTTTGAGCAAAGTCGATTTTATTTTTCATCCATATGAAACTGAAACTCTTCGTTGAAAAAATAGCAGCCATAAAAGAACGCTGGTGTGAATTCGCACCTGTGTGCAAAAACGAAGGGTTAATATCACAACAAGAGTTAAAAGAATCATCGATCGCTCCAGGATGAAACGAGAGAATTGCCTTCCAAGAGATGGAAAAAGTCTCTCACATTTTTCACGTAAGTGATATCGATTAAAGATCTGTAGAAATTTGTGACTGCTTGAAAAGCGCTTACGTCGCAGAAGACGATGGCTTTAGCCAAGTTAAAATTTCAAACAGACTTCCTGGCGCAGCCGTTAAAAAGCCACTGCTCTTCGATTTCCTCGCCGCTTCCTCGTTACCAAGAGGAATCGTCTGCTTTACGATACTTCGCATGGTAACATTATTAACGAAGCAAGAAGCTGGCAAAACATGGCAGCTCTCAGCCGCCACGATCGAAGGCACGAGAGTAAATAATTCGTAAGCACAAAGCGCTTTTTGGGGCGCGACGACGGGCTGTGGTG
This sequence comes from Solenopsis invicta, assembly GCF_016802725.1. Classification (NCBI taxonomy): domain Eukaryota; kingdom Metazoa; phylum Arthropoda; class Insecta; order Hymenoptera; family Formicidae; genus Solenopsis; species Solenopsis invicta. The sequence goes on from NC_052664.1 coordinate 15,817,542, forward strand.
GGTCGTTCTTGCGGAGATTACGAAGATCGCACAAGCCTGGTGCAAAACAATGAGAAAATTTACAATACCCCAACGGGTTTCGTTGAACTTTCGTAACCAAAATATCTCTCGTACTGTCTCTCGACGCGTGTCTGGAATTGCATCGATGTTGTAACTTCAGCGTAAGTTGGATTATAAAACTGACCAATCACGAGTATTCCTCAAAAGAATGGAAAGACTATGATTAGTTAGTATTATAACATCGATGTTGTAACTTCAGCGTAAGTTGGGCCGTGTAAACGTAGTAAATATCTACCGGTCAGCAGCGGCGTGAGATTCCCGTTCTGAGCCACTCGTTTCTTTTTTCCCTTGCCACGCCGCCTGCATCCAGCTAGGCAACAGCTAGGCAACCGTTAGACGTTCCCCGCACGCGGCGGGTAGAAGAAATACGCACTTATTCACTGACTTTACTAATTTTTATCGGTAACTATTGGGAATTTTGAAAAATGTAAAAAAAGATTTTTCTTCTAAGATTGACTTGCTCTATCAACCCATGAGAGCACAAGTAAACTTTACCTGACACCCTGTATATATACATATAGAAAAGAAGAAAAGTCCTTTACCATTTTTCAAAATTCGCAATAGTTACCAAGTTAAAAATTAGTAAAGTCAGCGAACGAGCGCGTACTTTCCCTAATTACCGCGTGCGGGGACCGCTTAACGATCGCTTAGCTAGGAGCAGTCCGCGCAGTGAGGGTGTCAATGACGCTCTTAGTATTTACATCAGTACCGTCGAAATAGACGCCTTTGGTATTTATTTTATCAATCAAAATTGATACCCTTAGTAAATTTCTTTTATGCTAAAATTAAAACGGCGCACGACCAAATATTGTGGTATCTCAATCGTATAATGCCAGAAGACACGGGCAGTTGCCCACAGTATCATCTCGTATTATGCTTTCTCTCTCGATCGTGCGTCAAGCGAGAAGTATGCATTATCGTAGTGCGCTCCACCACTTTCCTTCCCGTTCCCCAATCTCCTACGTGCTACTAAGAGACATGTACGTGCGCGGCTTTGCGTGTGTGCGGCAGCGGAGCACCAAGTTCTAAGGGACATTTATGCCGATGCGTATACAAAACCCAGCTTGCAAGCCAATGTGTTTCCACCTCTCCGTCCACCGCTTTGATAGAGTAAGACAGAGAGTAAATACAAAAGAATAGAGGTTCTCAGTTCTGCCTGTATTCGAAGCTTTATAATCTATCATTTTTTGTTTACTTTTTGTTTCGCTCTATCGAGGCAACGGAGAGGTGATAGCGATTTGGCTCACGAATTGAGTTTTACACAGGGCTGATATTTTAAAGATGTATTTGATAACTTGAGGTTAGTTTAAAACTATTCTGTTTAATTTTTGGAGCACTTTCTTGTTGAGAGAGAGAGAGAGAGAGAGAACGAGAGTATGGGTAAAGAATGAAAGGTAAGCACATGTTCCAAAGATAAAAAAAAGTGAAGGATTAAAATAGCGACATCTATCGCAACATCCAGGAACTAATTTACTGCTCTTTTGACTCTTTCCACCGATATTGCACGCAAGAGTACACACGAAGCAAACACGAAATTTTCACTTTCGTTAATCTATTTTATAAAGCACCTAGACTCCTTTCTGAAAGCACAATACTATTCTACAATATTCACTTTACAACGGATGATGCTTGTTTTATACCTGCAAAATGTGAAAATTTTATACAGAGAAGATATTTCTACGAGTCAACGCCAGACGCCAACAACAAAACTGTAATTTTCCAATTTTTCTTATAAAATTATTGCATCCGTTATACATTAGTGACTATACTTTAATTGTGAAGGATTTTTAAATCTGTAAATGCAATTAGAAAAACCAAGTTTGCAAAAATTACCGCTTTCAGTCGGTAAGAAAGGACGACTTTAGGATTCCCTTAATGAGCCTCTATCATTTGCACTCATCCGACGCGTTATATGAATTACATTTCCATGGAATTTACAAGCACGTAAATGGACTTTGGAAAGTTACTTTGATGAATGTATTTCTACAAAATGAGAAAATGAAATGCGCAAGCATAATACATGTAAAAGTTTCGAAGATACTCTTCGTCACAAACCATAACTCTATATGTTTGCTCTATATTCTTTTACAATCGAAAAAATACTTCCGCAGTTTTGAAAGATACGCTCTTGTCAGAGCGATTCGATGATGGCACGTGTTACATCAAATGGTCAAGGCAATTTCTTTGTATGCGCAACGGTCGTAAACCACGTGACACTTATTTCTCCGTCAAAGAAGCAATGGTATCCACGCATTGTTCGTAAAATTGGAACTTTATTGCGCAATTCCCCGTGCAACAGTACAGCGATATTTTCGACGAAACGCCCGGCAGACTGCAATGCGTTATCCCGCCACTCCGTACTCACGTACCGTCGGGGCTTCTTCGCTTATTTCTATCCAGTCAGTCGTGCAGCATGTGTCGCGTATGATAGATATCAAATGGATGCGACATAAACGCTAGATCCGCGAGTAGTAATTGAACCCTATTTCTACGATAGACCGTAAGATGTGTGCAATTGCGTAACGCATCGTTCTTATTACACATTATAATCATATAATCTCAGCAATAAAAATATCGAAATTGCAGACGAGTCATACGTATATTATTAAACGTGCATAAACGAGTTCCTTTTTCGGTGTAGAAACTCCAGCAATTCAACCAATCATGTGTTGTCATTGGCTTTGTGAGTTCGTCCGATTGGCTAAGATTACTGTGACTTTTGCACTAGCTACATCGAAAAAAGACCTCATTAATGCATCTCATTGGTACATCTAATAACAATGTGGGACAAATTTAAATCTCTTTTTAGATCACAAATTACATTACGGATTACGTCGCATATTTGAGAAAATTGAACTTAAAGTTGCACTTTTGGGTACTTTTGAGCTAAAATAGCTTAAAAATGTGACATGATAGAGCAATTTCATTAGCGGATTTGTTTCCAACGACAACAAATCTGTAAGAATCATTTTGTCTGGATTGTGGTTTAAAATTCATGTCACACAGTATAACTTTTAATAATATCATTATCCATTGTACAATGACTTTTTATTACAAGCAAAATGTATAATGTGAAAACAACGCAAAAATCTTGCATACATTTGTCTTGATATTTACCGAACGTCTGTTTTATAGAAACGGCAATAATTGCAATAACTTCGTGTATTAAGAAAATATTACGAAGCCTCTGGGTAAGGCGATACATTCAATCGCGTATATGCAAAAGCGGGTATGCAGATATCTTTATAAACATTATTCTTTAATTACCAATCAGTATAACTTTCAAAAGGAAATTTTTTGCTCGAGCTGGAATATAAAAAGCTTTCGCGATACTTTACACGCGATACTTTATACGCGTGACCTGCAATGAAATTTATAACAAACAAATTTTATACTTGCTTCATTTGCGCGTAAAATACAGACTAGTATTTCTCTGATTTAAATTACAATGAAAGAGCAAACATACGTATTATCGCGAATTCACAAAGCAAATAGCAATGTCAGTTACTAATGTGTAAAAAATTAACATGAAAATTTTGATGATGATATTAGATTGTTGATACGATCCTTTTAATGAACACATTGAAGCTTCCATATAATTGACCGACGGTGAAAATTGTTAATTGGAAATAATAGGTAATTCGAATAGGAACAATAATACTGTCAGTATCAACAAATACTGATAATATTATTGAGTATGGTTAATATTGATGAGATAGAATACTGACGGTGATTCAGAATTTTTGATTTTCGAGTATCAGTATTGTGTCGTGTGGTCGAGATATTGACAATGATAATGATTGTGTAAAGAGGATTGTGTAAAGAAGATGAGTCAATATTTCCATCAGTATAGGTCCACAATCATGGACACAATCGCAGACATAACCTCAGATTGTAAAAATATTGATGCATACTGTTAATATTACTGATTCAATATCACTGATCAGTATTATTGATCGTGTAAGATCTCTGAAGCAACAATTTACCTTTAATGGAATGCTGGACTGACGAAATTACCGACATTACAAAATTCTCTGAATCGGCTTTACAAAATTGAAAATCCTTTTATATGTTTAAAATATAAAAATAAATGATGGAATATTCTCTTTGAGCTTAAAAATGAAAAAAGACATTTAAAAATTACACCGATACACACACACACACATATATATATATATATATAATTCTTTTCAGGCTCAAGTATTCTACCATCTATTTTCTATACTATAAAACACGTAAAAGGATTTTCAATTTTGTAAAACCAATTTGGAGAGTTTTATTGAAAGTGAGGGGACTGCAAACAAATAAATGCGAAACGGTACTATATTGCAGTATATGACAGTAGTGAGCGAGATAACTTCTTATTTTTCACACCTAGCTATAGTAGTATTAGTGCGATATACGCTTAGTGTAGCATTGCAACACGACCGCAGGATGTGCGCTGTGTTTAAAATAAATACTATTACACGTTTTTACAATGATTGCAGACGGGTAATTATGAATGTTCATATGTTTTGTATATTTGCAAATTATACGCATAAAAACTGTTATACGAAAACTATTGCTACCATAAATTGAAGTTACAGTTTAAAGTTATAGTTTATATGTATAATATATAAATTATTGTAATTTATAGCCAAAAACCTGAAGTATTCTTTACATAAAGACTTCTATAATTAATAAATAATCATCTACTTTACTTAATTTTGTCCTTAGGTGTTCGCAATACCCTCATTCTCCTCTACCTTGTAATATCAGTAATTTCATCAGTCCAGTATCCCTTTTTAATACATGTATCAAATAGGAAAAAAAGTACTGATTCTTAACAACAAATTAAGCACATAAATTATTCAAACATATCGGATTGGAGATCGCGACTATAATGGGGCGGAAAAACGATTACGAAGCTAGTAAGCTCATTAAAGCGAAACTAAAGAGCTGCTTGGAAATTGACGACGTGGAATAAATTTGTAGCGGTTAGTTGTATACAACTTCACATAGATCCAGTGAAAAAAGAAAAGTTTTCAGAAAAGGAATGTGAGATAAATGTACACGAATAATTGTCTTCATTTGCTAGAAACAAATTTTGTTGCTTCCTTTATTACAGTTGAAACTTTGCCGAAGATATCTGACTCAGAACGTAATAAATGCGCGTCTTACTGACGACGTAGACAAGTGGAATAAATTACTTTCTTTATTTTCTCGTACGTACTTTTCGCTCTGGTCCGAATGACCTTCTTCCAGTTTATCTTCAGTACCGACTAGTCTAGTAGCCGCCGAGGTATCGATTATTTTTGCGTTCCAACCGAGCTGCCCAACGCAAAAAGGAAATGATCGCCCGCGCGGCGCGGCACCGAGAAATGAAGCCGGAAAAAACAAACGCCAAGGAGTATCCACTAAGTAATTAATGTTACGGCAACAAAGCGCGCACAAAGAATTGAAGCTCACTATATTAAGCGCGCATTCTTACACGGCTTCTGACTTTGCCAAAGTGATTCAAGTACAACCAGTTAATATCTTTTTTAATCTCAGTCACTTTTATTCAACGAATTTTATATTTGTAAAGGAGAATAATTACAGAGTTATTTTTCTATTTATTAAAAGAAGAAAGAAGAAGCTGTACACGCTATTGCACGTACATTCAAGATGGAAACTGTAACATTAATCACGTAGTAAATATTTGTTAGACATTTTTTTCAACTTCTCGATATTGTATGAGAAATTATTCGTCGGTAATCATTTTTTTTTTTTCTTATCAATTATGAAAATTATTAAAAATTACAATATTTTGTTTTTGTACACGAAGAGCAAATACATCTGTCAACGTAATTCTTTAATATAAAACACTTCTATGTAGCAAGATGAAGCCAGCGCTTTTCCTGAACGTCTACAACATTCATTCAGTAAGATATAGTGGCGCGAAACCTCGCATTTACTAAGTTTCATCAACTGCACGCGAATGAATTGGTGCATTGACTGGTTGCAACAAGTTATTTAGAGTTTGTAATCCGACTCTGCTGTACTGCGAGTGTCAAGTGTGCTTAACCCAATTTTCCGTTTCTACTTATATCACGGCGGAACGATCTGGCGATCCAGAAACTAGACAGGAAATGACCGAGTAAGTTAATTAAGCGAGGCTGTTGGCGACGCGACCGCGAGCCGTAATTAACTCATTAACGTCCGGGATAAAGGGACAATGAGAAATCGGCGAGCGTCGCGTCTTCTGGACAGCGTGGATTAAGAACGGAGAATAAAATTGTCGTCGTCGGTGCGCGTCGTCGCTCATCGCGATGCCTTGACTCCTTGCAGCGTGCTTTGATGTGAAATTAATCCGTGCGCGCCCACGAAGTGAAATTATTCTCCTCGTTTTATGAAGCGCTCCCGGATTCGCTCCTCGGTGCTTTGCCGTCGGTGGGCTTACACTTTTGCTCGCATCGCCGATTCTCTCGTACCGTCATACGAAGCAGGTGGAAGGAGAGGATATGCGTCCGTAACGCGTCTGACGCGAAAAAGAGACGAGAGTCGGCGGGACGATCCATCCTGGGCTGGGCGTGGCGAGGATCAGGTTCATATTTCGCACGTACCGCCGCCGTTTTGGAAACGTCACAAACTGATGCTCGGACACGTGCAACACATCTCCGAGTAAAAAACCGCGGCTGATAAAGCCGTCGCAATATATAACTCGACTTGTCTGGTATGTACGACCTGTGTACGCAATTTTTCACGTCGTAAAGAGCCCTAATAGAGATCCGCGCCGATGTTCGCTGCAGGATCCAATTAACGTGAGTTTACCTCGATTTTAATTAGGAAATTCCACATAATGCGGTAAATTGTTTAGCCTCGCGGTACACATCTCTTTTCAGAACACGTTCAGTTACAAATTAATTGAATTTTTAAATCGAAAATTATCATCCCTCGCTCTTTTTCTCCCTCTTTCGTATATCCGCTTATAGATTAATAATAAAAAGCGCCATTTCAATTTATCAATTTTTAAGTTTTGGCTATATAATACAAGCTAAAGTTATTGAAATTTAAAAAGGCTGTCTAGAGCCGATTTTTATAGCCGATTCTCATTTTAAGATCATGTTAAGTAATGTCTCCAGCTGCTAATACGTCTGTCTGATTGATTGATGACATCTTACGATGATACCTAAGACTATTTTAAATATAAGAATCGACTATGAATACCGGCCTAGATTTATTCTTTTTTTTTCCTAATCAATAACAAAAAATTTTGGTTGCAAATAGCCTTGAAACTAGATGCAAACAAGAAAACAATGAAAAATTTGATTATAATGGTTTTTACAACAAAAATTATTATATTTTGATGCAGTTTTAAATAAATAACTTTTAAACGAGAACGTCGAGCTAAATAAATTTTTTACACAAATATTTATCACAGTTTTATTAGTGTACGTAAAAATTTTGATTTAATTGGTAATACTACTTTCACATCAAATTTGTAAATAAGTACTATAAAACGCGATTTTACATAAGAATTAAAAGTAAACAAAAAATTAAATAACTTTTAAACCAATAAATCAAATGTCCTTTTTTACACGGTAACTCAAACACAATAATGCAACAATCTATGAAATTTTTATATTTTTGGCAATGTTTTGAGATATGACACATACATCTTTAAACTAAATTGACATTAACATTTTTCGCTGACAAATATCTAATCAAGTTGTATTTAAAAAAAAACGTTTATAATTATAAAATTGTATGTGTTCAGTTTTCAAACCTCATAAATTTTTTATGCAGTATTTAAATCGAATCATACATATTTACGAAATTTATACTTACTTCCAACACAACTGATTCGATAAGATGTGCCAATTCGAATCTACTTTTGTGAAGTTTGTCATGCAGATAAGGAGAGAATTTATTCTAAGATATTCTAAATATCGCCGTGCGCGCTTATCCGTCTCACGATTACGCTCGGTGTATGTTACACTTTTCCAACTGCGGTTACTTTGAGAATACAGTTTCACACGACTGCCGGATAAGCTACAAAGAAGTACGCTATCTCTTCGAAGCGCCTTACTCAACCGTGAACTCGCAAGACGGTCGTCCCTATATATCTCCCGTGTCCAATGATCAAGCAGTTAGGTGACTCTACTCTTTCTTAGACTGTCTGTTAAGCAGTGCCGCTCGGTGTCATTTTGGGGACTTGAAATTCATGCTATGAGTAGAGAATTTTAGGAAGAGAGAGAGAGAGAGAGAGAGAGGTTGAAACGAATAAAAAGCCATCTTTTCTACCTCTCCGTCTGTCTTTCTCTCCTGCGCTAGAGGGAAGATATTTATCTTGCTTCCACGAGTCGGGTGCAGCTCTCTTAAAATTATAGGCGACGCGAGAAAATTTGTTCCGTCGCGCATCTGTACGGTATTCCTGCGGCAACCTCGGCAAGCAGACCCGGAAATAAGCCGCGCTTCTCCTTTATTGCTCCTGCCGGCGCTCTTATCGCCTTAATTCCGAGCGTGGAGCGTTAAGGACGCTCTTGTTTCTCACGTTTACGCGCGAACTTCGCGACTTCGTCTTCGCTGCTCCGTTCTGAAAGGTACCCGACCAATTTATGATCATAACGTATGTCGCAGTAACGTTGCGTGTCTATCATGGCCGAACTATTCCCCGAATATCTCGAATAAAAAGAAAGTAAAATTATTCTTCAAAATCATATAGTTATTTCTCCTTTCAATAATTCTCTTCATGGTATTATATAAAAACTCTTTTTACAACTTTTATGTAAAATCTAGTTAAAAGCCTCTTTATGTTGGGTAAAAAATTCTTTAGAAAAAATAATACTGTGGCATTTTGTGTACGGCAGGACTAATCTTCTTAACGAGTCAAAGACTAAAAGACTTGATAAATTTTTATTAATATAATAAATTAATAATTATATGAGAGAGGGAGAAAGTTATAAATATTATATTAGAATTTTGAAATAAATTGTGAATTCAACTGCGACGTGGCTTTGTTGCAAGACAGTACTGACTTCCCTAATTCCGGTTTCTCTTAAAAATATAATAGAAAAGTAATTCTGTGAAAAATATCGTCCAAAATCAAAATTAAATGTTACGTTGAAACAAAGTAAAAAAGATTAAATCATACGTAAGCATATATTTTCCACAGAGATATGACACAGAGAATTAAGTAGCTCAAGAGAACAAAGTTCAAATTATGTCACTGTGAGCTTTTACAAATTTTAACGTAACAAGTACGAGAGAGAATACCAGTTTCTACTGCAGATATGTCTCAAGGAAATAAAACTGGGAATTTTTTTTCAAAAGGCACTTAATTAATTTCATACACGTACGTACAGCGCCGCTACATAATGTTATTCAAGGAATACTTTCAAGACAGAACATTTGGGGATAATTCGTTAAAACAACGAACGTAATATAACAAAGAGAGTGGAATTCTGTGAGTTTTTCCACGAGGATAGCAAGATGGCCAAGTTCGCGGAACAGACCGACATTGTGACAAAGTATTGCGCGGAGTACCGTCCTTTTTGTAGACCGGTCCAATAGAGAAATTCATCCGACTCAGCGCCAAAGGAGCCTCCCGAGACTCGCCAAAAGAAAAGGCATGACGTAACCTAGCCTCGCTGTAACTGACGCAGTGATTCTCTCCCTCGGGGCGACCTAAGAGTACATAACAACAGGAAGCTCGCTTATCTTCCTCCACCTCTGTCCCAACTTCTGCTTCCGCTTCACTCAAAACCGACTCGCAGAGTTGGATCTTCGCTAAGGAAATCCCGTCGACAGGTGAAATAAGATCGCTAAAGGTATAACAAAACAGCAGATATAATTAACAAAAGATCAATTATTTTATTGGAGGCGTATACTTAAAGTCCACTTAACTTCAACCAAGTCGTCCTTTTAAAGAACTGAAGTGAAATCATTATTTAAGCTATTTCTACTTCACAGGATTTGATAGAAAAATTATAACGTTATTTTTTAAACATTTATTTAAAAAACCGCGTACAAAATTACTACTTAAATAATTTAAAATATCTAACAATAAATAAATAAAATATATTTTACAGTTATTTACTCACATTTCTTTTTAATGTTAATAGAGTGCATTCGTATAGTCTATAACAAGACATGCCAACTTGTATTCAGTCAGATTTTCAATATTTCATACGACACAAAACTTCTCAATCATAACGCTGTTTTGTTTTTTTTATAATAAATGATTTTTTTATAAACGCTAAATAAATTTTCGTTCAAGCTTGAATAAGATATGCAATTTAAAATTTGTTTTTCGCCAACCATCAATAAATAGCGCGTTTATTTTAGTCTTATGCTTCTTCTAATCAAGCCAAGCACTGCAATCACAATCACAGTCACTTCGAGAGGCTATCGAGAGTCTTCTCATAGGGTCAACAGTGAATCACAAAACCGAAAATCGAAGAGAATTAAATCGGTGAAAAAGAACTTGGCCGTTATAAAACACACAATAATACTGACAATGCACCACGTTATTTTTATTACTTTCGTAAGTCTTTTCGAGACGATGAAAACACTCTGTAAAGCAGAAACGCGTTAAATGCCAAGCACTGAGTAGAAGTATCTCTCCTGCAACGTGTGGCCGCAATAAAGCGTTTAATTGACTCACGCAACTGTGCTTTATTGATTATCTGATTTCGATAGATTGCCCGGTATCATTCACCAGGATTGAATTAAAATGACAGTACGAATGAAATTAGCGTAATACCAGATCTACGTAAATTTTTATTATATCGTATCTAAGTATTGTATCAAACGATTGTAAGTTGCTTTCGATATAATTAAAAATAGGTGAATTATATAATTTTAGTCTTAAAAATAAATAAAAGAAATTTTTATCGTGGAGCTTGCAAAAAAGTTTTCTTTTTGTTGTACATACATGTATGGTAGTGCGTCATAATTTTTCTTTTAAGAAAGCAAAGAGTACTTGAGGATGTATTTGTCACATTTCAAAGTATTATTAAAAATATAAAAATTTTACAGATTGTTCTATTATAACGTTTAAATATCTGTGTAAAATTTGAATATATAATAATTCTCTTATTAGTCCAAGTTACTTATTTAGTCTTTTTTATTTACTCTTGATTCTTACGTGAAATTGCGTTTTGTAATACTTATTTGTAAATTTATTAAAGAAGCATTAAGAATTAAATAAAATTTTTTTTACACGTACTAATAAAACTTTAATAAATGTTCTTGCAAAAATTCATTTGAATTTATTTACTCATTTACAAGATATTTATCTAAAATTGTAGCAAAATAGGATTATTTTCACTGTATAAGCCATTATAAGTCAAATTTTTCATTATTTTCTTCCTTGCAGTTGATTTCAAGATTAAAATTCACGATCGAAATTGTTTGTTGTTGTCCATCCAGAAAGAAAAGAATAACAGAAACTTGCAGTTTAAAAATTTCGATAACTTTTAACTGGTATTATAAAGCCAAATATCTTTAATATTATCACTGCGATATGATATTTCGGCAGGGAGGGGGAAGGTAAAGGCAAAAAAACGCATGTTTAGATACCATGTCTCAATAGCATCTTGTATCACATGCGGATTTGCATCATTTAACGAGGCCGCGGAATTGATATGTTCTCAGCATTTTGTATTTTCTTGATGAAAAGCAAATATTGGAGCAGCGCGTAACCATCCAGGATATTGATTATCGAGCATATCGAATTGCTGGACGCGTTTTTCATCCGTGCGTCGTCCCCCGTCGTTCCATCATTATAAATCGAGAGAACCCACATCTCGATAGTACATATCTGATGAATAATTGCTTTCGCTACGTCGTGCATTGACGTAACATTTACTATATCTTAGCAAGCGAAGTGATTAAAATCTTATTTGAATTTATTTAATAAATATTATTTGTAGTAATGCATTCCCTTCAATGTTATTGTTACACATTAAATAATACTTCTCATTTGTTTAGAAACTGTGCAGAAAGATTTTGAAAGTATCTGCAAAGTACAAAATTATAACAAGTTTTATAAAATGAGATTTGATACCGGTGTAAAAAGATATTCTTCTTAAAAGGATATATCTTTAAAAAAGCATTTATGTACATATTATTGATTTTGTTATGCAAGAAAGAAAGATTAATCTTTGTCACAAACAGAATTTTGGTTTGTTACAATCTATAACAATAAATTATAGTTTACTTTGACTCTTCCATTAAAAATTTATGATTAACTTGAATTATATATATTTTCTGAATATGTATAGATTAAAAATAAGATATGAAAACTACATAAAATCATGCATCATATTCGTCTTTGCAGATGAATATGATACATGATTTTCATATCTACAAAAAAAAAAGAAAGAAATGAGCGGCAATTGCGAGTCCTGCTTTGTATTCTTATCTGTTGTCTTCAACAATTCAGAAGCGGTGTCAGATCCGTAGCGTTCATTCGTAACTTTCTTGCCACACGCGAGGAGATTAAAAATTCCGTGACTGTGCTCTCTCACCGTTTTATGTTTCGAGACGGTACAGAGTCTTTCACTCGTCCCGCAACCTCTCTCAGGAAGCTGACTATCATACGAGTCATCTCTCAAAAGCTTATCTGGAATGACGGTGACGGTTGACTGAAGTACCATAAGAAGTGGCTTCCTTGTGATGAAAAAAGAAGAAAAGAGCAAATGGAAGACGTTTTCTCGTATTACGTTAGGCTGTTTGATTCTTTCGAGAGTACACATCGCAAAACCAAGAATTATGTCGAGAGGGAAAGAGGTTCGAACGTGGAGAGTCGTTTCTCCTGCGAAGCGACGTATCGATTCTTTATCGTTGACAAAGTTTATATTGCGCATGACCGATATCATAAAAATATATCTATGATTATATGACCGTAGTTATCATCTTCTCTCTTAACTTTCCGCAGACTACCCTGTTTTTCACTGCCTGTTAATCAGACTAAGATTCGATACATGATTTTCGAAGAATTTTGGATTCTAAAAAGAAAATCTGAAAAAAATGCTGTTATACTCTTCCAACATTTAGGAATATATTTATACATTTGCATGGTCTGAAACATTTTTTACTTTATTTGTATGAATTTAAGGCAGAATCAGCAAAATGCGTTGTTGCAATAAAAAATTCATAACTTTTTTATACGTGCATAAAAAATTCTTTTAACTTTAAATAGTCCAAAGTTAGTACTTATAAAAAAAAATAGTGTAACAGTGCTCGCTTTAAACAAGTGTAATTATTTAGTAATTTAAAAATCTGTTGTTTTATATGTAAAAAATAGGAAAAAAGGTAATAAGAGAGAAAAAAATTATTTTATTATAAAAAATCAATGTGTTATTGTAGAAATATTAACAGGATTTCTTTTTTCTGACATTATAGAAAATGTGCAGATAGATATATGCAACAAGTTAAACTCATCAAGTTGTATGCATTATTATAAACATGATGCACATTCTTTGCAAAACACAAACTGCTTTATGACTTAAACTATAACAATACATTTCTTTTCAGATTTTCGTTTATAAAAGGCAATATTTTCTTGTTTCTAATTTATCAGTATGTTTTCATCAAGTTCTAAAATTTCACATATGATCGACTTCAATGTTCTACTGAAAATGTTTATTTTCTATATTGATTAAAATTTCGGCAACTTCTTCGTAACTATACTCATCTTCGATTTTCTCTCTGTTTAATTAATTTTCAGAAAGCTCGCTATAAAATGTATCTTTCGATCGCTTTTGTATTGTAAAATATGTTTAATTTCTTCTCCCCTCTTGAATATGGGTTCGTTCTGAATTTTTACATTTAGTGATAAAAAAAATTTTTTACTTAAATTACATATTGAAATAAAGGCAAGAAATATTCGGTCTCACCAACTTCAATTAGCTTAATCAACTGATTAAATTTATAGATGATCAACTGCAAAATCTACTTTTCCTAACCTATTTATTAATTATTCTAAATAAAAAATTACTTATTAATTTAAAGTATTATATTAATTATAAATAAATTATAATTTGCAAGAAATGGACAAGAAGAACAATATAATTCAATCGATTTTTAATTTTGCAGTTGGCTACTCTTAAATTTAATTGATCGGTTAAAATAATCAAAGGATCGTGGACGGTACCAACTTGACTTTCGCTTATTACGAAACACGATTTACGAAACACAGCGCCCTTTGGCCGATAAATCCTCACTAATCAACAATCTCTTTTAATAAGGGGAATCGATCCCTTTCGTTCCCCGAATAATTTAAAATCGAAAAATCACTGAGATCTTTAATGCCTCTTGTAGTTTACGCTGTAAAATTTAATATCGCGCAGAAAGTCATTATTATCACATATTTCGGCGATACAAAATCCGCAATGACCGAAAAAAGCATTACGTTCAGAAACGATCGGTATACTATTACATAAACTGTCGTTTTAAAAGTGAATTAAATTATTTTTGACAAATAACAACCCGTAATAAGATTTATGACATTTTAATAAATCTTAACAATTAGATTCTTCAATCCGTAATTTCGCAAAATTGATATCTAAATCTATAACACTATATTGCTTTATATTTGCATATCGCGAAGATTTATGCTTAAAAAATTGAAATGCTGATCCATTATTTTCGAAATAAGAATCTCATGTATTCTGTACATTCTGTACATTCTGTAATATCGGGTTTTGCATAATTGATGCAACGGAAAGTCAGCATCCTTATCGCGAAACAAATCGCAGAAATTTCGTAATACATTCTTGTAATATGCAAACTTTGCAAAATTGATCGGCGAATTATTCTGCACGCACATATAATACACATTAACCCTTGGTATTGAGTGTCTACCTCGGGTTTATCCGTTAACACAACGTGATTGCTGCAATATCTATAACCGTCAATATAATTGAGAGAGAAAACGCATAGCTTAGAATCGATATAAACGTGACAGGATAACTAATTTAGAGTGACAATCATTACGCAATTGCATAGTAATGATAACATTAATAGCAAATAATACCATATTCGTAATTATCATATTAATTGTCAATCGTGCGTTAATAATGATAAATAATGCAAATACAGATATGATTCATCGAAGCGAAAGCTATTGTCAAACTAGAACGCATTGTTTACAAAAACTTTATATTTCTTCGATAAAACAGAACGCGTTACTCTCATTATTGATGGTAATAAACAAAATAAAATGGATTAATTTGTCTGATTTGTTCGATTTGTTCGAACGTCACTATATTTATTATACACGCGCACATAAAAATATGAAAAGAATAAAATACAAAACACATACATGCGTGTATGTTGCAAAAAAAAATTATGTTTAAAAATTAAACCCTTCGATGTTGTAGACGTCAGTGTAAACACGTCCAGCTTTAAGAATAAATCAAACTAATGAACAAAAAATATATAGATGAAGAACTTTACAGGTAAACAGAATATATTACGTATAAGATTAAGATTTATTTGTTAAAAGTATTAAGCATTGAAAGGATTAAATATAGTACATGTCGCAAAAAGTGTGTAACATTTTTAAACAAAACTTGATGTGCAACCATAACTGATCAAATAAGCGTTTAAGCTCATGTCGAAAGAGTCATAGAAAATTTCTCAAGTGACATTAGTTACGACTCTCGGAATAGTTTCGGATAACAGCCGAGTTGCCGGTCAACACGATGAAAATACGATAAGCCTTATGGAGCTGAGAGGTGACAAAATACGAGTAATCGTGTTGAAATGCCGAAATGATGCTGCAATATTTCGAGGCGTTTCACGGTTATTTCTCTGTAATATCATAAAACTATCCAAGGACAGGGTGTATTGTGAGAAATACGTGACACGTTAAACTTATTGCTATAGTAAACTGCCGCTGTGAAGAAAAGGTATGATCGTAATGCCAAGTCGACACATTAAGATACACATATATACAGAATAGTCATTAATTTAAAAGATTTTAAGAAGTTATTCTTCACAGTAATTCAAGATGAAAATTTTCCATGTCCAAAATGGCTTATTTTCAAAATTAAAGAAAAATTTTCGTTTTTTCCAAAAATTTTGAAAACCACAGGAATTGTCTTCATATCCTTCAAACATACCTAAAATCCATCAAAATAACTCGAGTGGTTTTCGAAATTTTCGGGAAAAAGAAAAATTTTTTCTTCAACCTCGATACCCTGTATCTTTGAAAGTAGTTTTGAACATATGGTCACACGAAGTTTTCATTCTGAATTAGTGTGAGGACTAAGCCCTCATCTTTTAGAGTGCTTGACGATCAACCTGCATATGTGCGTTCAAAGATTAATATCATAATTCAATAATTATTCCAGAAATGAATTTTCTAATACAATTCGGGATCAATTCAACACTTGAAGTATATTTGATTACATCTATCTGGTCCAATATCTATATCTATGTAATCTAAAGAAAGTCACAATTGTTTATTTAAAACCACTGTAACTTCCATCTCTGTCAACACTCGCCCTTCTTCATTTCATCATTCGATAAAGTCGCAGACGGAAAGAGATGCAATCGTCGCCGACGAGAGCGGGGACAGAGATGAAATTCACAGGACGATACGGCTACGAGAGCAACGCGAGCATAAAGGGCACTTTCGCTAAATTATGCATAGAGCATGAAAAATTCCCACGGCGCGCGAGACTGGGTCTCGACTTCCACTGCATAAGGAGATTCGCATTATCGTGCATGTTGAATGACGGGAAGCGAGAGAGAGAGAAACCCGTAGGGCGGCCGAGAGGCCAGAGAGCCGGCAGTAGTATGAAATTTTTATCAGTGGTACACGACGAAAAGCATGTCCGGAATCGGAACCGTTCTGTCCTCGAAGAGTATTGCGAGAGCAAGTGAGTGAGTGAGTTTTCACGCGAACGGATCTGTAGAAAAAGACCAAGGTTCATATTATTATATTATGTACTTGATATTTATCTTTTTTCTACCAACTACATTTAGTAAACTGTATTAGGAAATTCTAATTAAAACTTTCTGTCGATTTTCTTTAAACTTTCACTGTTTGGTCTAATCGTATCTAATCTGTATTTTTCAAACCGGAAAGAATTCGAAATAAAGATTGAAGTGTTTCCGCGTAAGGAAATAAATTTTTTTAAATATATTTTAAGCCTTTTTTGTTGTTTTTATCTTTTATAAATGTTCAATAATCCTTTTTATATACGTTAGGGAAAAAAAGATTAATATCTTTAGTAAAAACTGTGTAATTGAAACGTTCTTTAATAGCAACTAAATATTTTATATAAATATTTTATATAAATATTTAGTTTATATTCACTAAATAGTTTTGTATGGTACTTTTTATATCTTTTTTCTACTCACATGTATTTCGCAGAAGCAACTAAATGTTTTGTCATTCAAGAAATCCTTTCGAAAGCACAAAATTTTTTTCTAGTCTAGTGTTAAGAAATATATCTTACAGAGAAAATTATGTTTCTTGTTTCAGGCCGCTGCTAAAACAAATCAAGAATTCCGCGGAGTCGCATATCGTATTAGACTGCTCTACCGAAAGGATCTACGACGTGTTGAAACAAGCGCAACAGATCGGAATGATGAGCGACTATCACAGTTACCTTATCACTTCACTGGTAGGTACCCCAAGATTAAATACGATTAACGATCGACTTTCCGTCGGTCATAAGCCACGAAGTAATCCGGAGTAGACGTAAGAGTCGCGAAATTACATCAGGCGCGTTGCCTGTAAGACTAATTCTCGCGATCTTCATCGTCTCAGCCACCTGCGGCTCTGCCTGTCTTCGGTGTCTCTGTCGAGGGAGTTGCGCCAAAGGAATTGGCGCTCCCACGAAGATCGATAACTTCACTCCCAGAATATTCAAACCTCTCGTAAATTACCACTAAAAAGACGAGAAATCGCTTACCGCGCGAACGGTTGGTCAGAGATTGCCAATCGCCGTTGGTGATCCACCGTGATTGCAGCTAAATGTAAAATAGTTCAACGCGGCATTCGCAGTATAATTTTGTGATAATAGCAAATTTGGTCAATCATTATCTTGAATATAATAATTTATTTTATTGTCGCGCTTTGAAATCGCTAAGTAATATGATAGATTCTATAGAAGAATATGAGTTTTATTGTTAAGAAAAACAATTATAATTAACTTTTCTTCTTTTAATAGTTGTTTTTAACAAAGAATATTTTTTTGATAATAGACTTAAAATATGTTCGTCATAGATATCAAAAAGATTCATTACCATATACTCAAAAGAAATATGTATATCTTTTCAAAGAATATTAGAAAATTTTATCGAAGAAAAGAATAATAAACAAATCGAATTTTTCTTTTAATTTTATATTCTTGATCAAAGTATTAAATTAACTAAGATTAAGAATATATATTGAATAAATTCAATACTTATGATGAACTTAATGATAAATTTGCGGATACATGAACTTATATGTAAAATACACAATTGTGAAACAATTGTAATATTTAATTTAAGTATAGATATTAATTTAATTCATATTAATTCAAGTAACTTACAGTATATATTTTTCTATGAGTATTGATATACTGTAAATAAATTATTGTTTATTATAGAATAAAACTCAAAAAGTCATATACATATATTTTAATTTTCTCAAATTATAAAATTAATTTATAAAATATTATAAAATCGAGGTTCTATTATTAAAACGTCCAAATTTTTCTATAAAAGATAAAAAAGCTCTTTAGATTGAAGTTAAATGTTAAATTAAAAAGGACATCAACGTTCTAGGCTCGATAATGTAAATAAGTCTCAATATAAATTATGTCATTTCGACATGAAATTAGAATATAGTTCTAAAAGAAAAAAAAATGATTTTCGTGAATAAAATCGATTTAATTGCGAGAGAAAGTTGCGGCTTATCGCGAGATCACGAATTCAGAATGGCACTTTTAATTGCAGAGAAGTAAAATTAATTTTTACAATTTGCTTCAAGCTCATTGGGAGCATAATGAAAATGTTTCGCGAGTGTAAAACGCGCGAGATGATTCTCGAACAAGTAAAAAGAGGAAACGTCGGTCGGCCTGTTGCAGTTAAAATTGGACGCTGTCTCGGGATAATTAGTAATTTTCAGCCGTCTCAACGACGCAAGTGGAAGCGGAAAGGGAGGCATCGCGTCGGTCGAGGCGCTACGAGAAGCGTATCGTCGCGCCGACGCGACATTCACGACGGCAATAAGTGATAAAAAATAAATAGGGCTTTAAACGGACACGCTATATAACCGCGAGCGGCGCAATTTATCTCGGTACTTTCCCCCCCTCCCCCTTCTACCCCTACTAGATTTCAATTTAGATCCATTAAAATGTAAATCAGCGAGGGTATTTGTTCGAGTGCGGAAGAATCAAGCTTTTTCTCTCTTCCGGCTTCTTTCCGTTGACTCTTTACTGACGATGGTCGGTTTGTTTTACGGGAAGAACACGGATTAATACTGACGACCGATGTACATCGATTGCCGATATCGCAATTCCGGAATAATTCCAAGATGTTTAGCTGTGTCAT
The DNA here is from genome assembly GCF_016802725.1 of Solenopsis invicta. Lineage (NCBI taxonomy): Eukaryota > Metazoa > Arthropoda > Insecta > Hymenoptera > Formicidae > Solenopsis > Solenopsis invicta. The sequence goes on from NC_052664.1 coordinate 15,837,126, forward strand.
GCAGACATTGGATCCTAGAAATTCATTGCAAGATTTCTTCTTCCGTCGTTTTACTTTACTGACTCTTTACTAACACGACGACGTCTGAACACTAATAATCACAAAATCTTTGTATCTTCGACGAAACGATAAAAATTGGTACATCATACCGTTTAATATTTATCACAGCTTGAAGAAGATTAATGAAGCTGACTGTGTATGTGTATAAATTTCATTAATAATATATAATCACCCTTAATGGTTTCCCTGTAAAATTTGCATCGTTTAACTTAGCTATCAGCTCGAACTATTAATTTATAAACTGCGTAGGGTGTTTAATCATAATATTAATTATTACGCAAACGAAAGAAAAATCGCAAGAATAAATGGAGCGAAGCTCTCGAAAAAGAAAAAAAAATATTACCGAGTAAACAAAATATGTTATTTAATACAATGGAAAAACGAGTGATAAATTATTAGACGGGTGCGACCAGATTTGTCGATATGGAAAAACTCGAGATAAGAAGGGCAGGAGAACTGCTTAATAATTGCTTAATGTCGCGACCGATCTCCATCGCACGGGGGAATTTAACGGTGTCTCGCTCGATTCCCGAGACGATATGTCCCGCGTCGGAGACTATTTATTTTCACTTACGTCGGTCAGTCGTCAAGGCTCTCGGAGGGAAAAATTGGCCATCATCCATCAACCTGACCTTTCCGCGGCACGATCGGGAAGTCCGCATGGCTGTGTTACACGTTGCCGGATATAGGTACACACTGTAGCAGAGCGCCCTTTCCTGGGTGAGAGCATTAATGAATCTTGCTCGGTCACTTCGCTTGGCTTTCGACGAATTACCTTTCATCGAATTAAGTTCGCCTCATGAAACAGTGATTTCGCAATGAAATTATGGGAGTCCGCTCTCTCGCAGTTCCACGCTGGAGCCTGAGACCGTGCAAATTTAGCATCAGCATTCTGCTCCTTCGAATTTACGTGACGTCGACGTATCGTTCTAGTCCCCGCGCGATCATTACGGTTATTATGCCTGTTACGGTTACGATGATTGTTATAGTCGTTATAGTCTTGGCCGCCATTAAGGTACTTATTACGGGCATCCATCGCTTAGGATGATACGCCCTTGGATTTTCGCGTTACAGTTTCGAGCGCTTGAGCTCGGTCGGGAATATCCTATTCCGCGTTGAAATAGAATACTTTTCAAGTAAAATTCCGTTCAAATAAAATGGCTTTCAACGTGGTCTTTAATCAGGAACCTGCGAAATCTCGAAGGTCGCTTAGAGAAGTTAATTAGAAAACTACGAAACCCTGAAAATCTTTTAAAGAAGTCAAGTTTACTTTGAAAGAAATGTGTACGTACAAATACTATTTATTAATATCAAACTAGCAAAGTAATTAACCATTAAGTATGAAAATAATATAATTCGATATTTTTAGATGAAACTCTAAAACGTTTACACGTAAAATTCGAGCTAACTCTTAGCTAAAAGATCTTAATTTAAATGGAAATCCAGTCGTTATTACGGATCCTCCATATTACGTAAAGTTACATTTGTTCTATTAAACACAATTTCTAATACCTACTTCTGTTTGCACAACATGCGAAAGTAACGAAACATTTTTACTACGGAAAAACATTTTTCTCTCGTGTTTATTCTTCTCTAAAAAGTAAAATATCTAACAAAAGTAACAAAATGGCTCTTTCTCTTAGTTTTTTTTTTTTTCAATACACAATTATCACCGCGATCATGCAAATATAATCGACGGCGAATTAAATATTTAAAATTTGCTGCCGAAAAATATTTCGTTTGCCGAGCCACCATGTTGTGCGGCACCATGATAAACATCGATGTGCAAATCGAACATCTGTCAAACGGTCTTCAGCGATACTTTCTGTGCCCACATACAGAGTCGTTCGGTTGTTCCTATTTCAAACAACAAGTTACGACCAACGAAATTTCGTGATAGACTCCGTAACAGTCGCACAGTTCTATGTGAAAAGCGATATTCTTGCTGGATCTATCATATGCCACGGGCGCGATGATAACGCACTGAGGAAAAAAAGAACGTTCCCTTTGTTACTCACCCGTATGTTAGTCTTGCTGATGAACAAAAATCCGATAGTATATTTACGGTATATTTACACGTATCTTTGCTGTCGTATCGAGACGGATGCGGAAAGAGAATACATGCCCACATAAAAGATTTCGGGATTCAATACTATTATTCTTTTATGTATCATAAAGTAAGATTAAAATAGAGATAATCATAATTATCATTGGGAAAAGAATATTATATTCTTAGAAAATTTCTTAAAATCTAAAATAAAATGATCTTGGGGTACTATCTCGTTAATTTTTTCAGACAGATTTAGACAATGTGAAATTTGTGATGAATCTCATAATATTCTTGATTTAATAATAGATTGATCTGAAGAAAAAATTTGAAGAATGTTAATTTTCTTTTTAATAAAATATCACGAAGGTGCACAACGAAAGAGTTGTTCTCTACGTAAACACCAAAAATATCTTCATAACCAAATAGTCCAGTAGATCTATAAGGACTTACGTTATATGTACGCGTAAGCAAAGGCTACTGAATATCTCCGTGGATGCGATTGTAATGCATCGGGAATCTTTCTTCCGAGAGAGCGATATTTTTAGTCCTGTTATTAGAAATATTTACTGAGAAGGCAGCAATCTATTTTTCTACGTGCAATAAACGAAAAGTATCGTACGGATATTCACGCCCCGATCGTCATCGGATCGAGCTGCGATAACTGCACATGACCTAAATAATAAAGCTTCAACTCTACGAGCGTTAAGATTCAGTTATCGCAAAATCCTCGGGGCGCGTAACGCGGAAGGACACGCACGTTTGAAACAGCGTGTTAATAAAATGTCGCATGCGAGAGACACAACGAATCGCCACGCTGAAAAAGGTCGCACGAGTGGATGCAGTAACAGCACTCGCCGTCGTATCCTCGCAACACTTTCGAGCTTTCATCGTCGTTGCTCCCTCGCTTTACCAGTTATTTCTGCGATGACAATAATCAGTGCATACATACAATATTATATTTTGTATTAAATGTGCATCGAGTGAAGTAATTGGAACTGATGAGTAAATGGGATAACATAATGATTTTCCAATGATAAAATAATCGGTAATTTTAAAATCGTTAAAAAATGGGTAAAGGGATTTAGATGTAATATTAATAATTAATATTTTATTATCGAAAACAGTTCTTTGCCCTATTTACTCAAAGATATTAATTAATGTTATAAATTAATTATTCATTTATTTATTGAATCTATATTTATAACAATAATTATAATACACATATCCATATATTATATTCATTTTCTCGTTTATCCGTTATTATTTCTGTAAATACCGATAACATACATCAATAATTGATCTTAATAATTGATATTTAATTTAATGTTTTTCGACAAATTCGGTTACGATTTTTTCCTTAACAAAATACTATTCTCAGCACACAACGAACCGAATCTTATTTATTGAAAATCCTTTTAATCTCTTATTCATTTCAAAAATATCGATACTATAATTTTATTGAGAAAAATTCGTTTCTACATACATTGATATTTCACTTCATTTGAGCGTGGCTGCAAATTTTGGACGTACTAATTTTCGTAATCTTCGAACTTGCGCTTCCAAATGATTCTCTTCATGGCCTTCATCTTCGTGCTGTCTCCCCAGAGATTTCGTAATCGTGTTGCGCAACGATCACCAAAGGGATAATAAAGGACAGAATGGGATTAAGGGCAAGGGAAGTTGGTAGACGTAACGGGGATGCATTCCCATCGACCGCCGTTATTGCGCGTTACTCGAGGTGGCAAGCGATATCACCACAGCGACGTATCTTGAAAGAGTGCAAACCGGATGTAGCTCGAGGCGAGACGATGATCGATTGCCGCGCAACGGTCAATCGATTCGCGCGACATTGGAAACATACGATGTCGCCGCAACTGCGTCCATCTACTTGGCGAAGACAGCGGATCGGGAACATGGACTTATCCATCATGCTCCGGATGCGGGACAAAGGATAATAAATGGCCGCGACGCGATCCTCCGCGAGCATTTGAAAAGATGGGCTGGGATACGCCTTCGAGCTGCACGCGACTTTAAATCACGTCAGCCCACAAGCATCACCGATACAGATACCGGCTCTGAAGCAGATGCTCCATGCTTGAGTTATCTCCAGTCCTGTCGATAGCTACTGAATACTATCACGAAAAATACAAATTCAAATGTCTATTCTGTTCAGGTGCCAATCGCGGCAACTATAAATGGCGATGCATTTCATATATCCCATATTATATTTCAGAATAATTCCAACAAAAAGCATATGTATACGATGAGCGATTCGTTGCAGGACAACGAATACTACATTAACTCTTACCAAAAGTTTCGTTTTAATAACGTATTTTTATTGTGATTATCTAATTGAGAATCAAGGTACATGCAAAGTGTACTTTTGTTTTTTTTTACTCGTGTATTTGGTTCAAGTTACAAGTCAAATCGAAAATTATACGTGTTGTAAAACAAAAAATCAAGTCTATTCTTTTTATTACGTATTTAACAATTATACAAATAATTCCTCCTTTTAAAGAATATTAATGAAGTTACTGTTAATCGTAATTCAATTAAACCTTAAACGTTCAATATTTTGCTAACTAAACTTCAAATTAAAATCTAGAGCTAGATATTTATAGCAATTTAATTATGCTTACGTCTCCTCTTACGTGTTTATTTTAACAATGTGGATGTAAACTATTGTAATCCCGATGTAGAATATTTTAAATTATATAAAAAACCGAGTACACTTCATCATGTGATTTCAATGAAATAAAATTCTAAAAACATGTTAAAATATAATGTAAAACAAAATTAATTTATAAGACAAACAATTCATTTTTTTATCTTTCAAAATATATTTCATATAATTTGTTTCAAATATTATTTCTACGTTGAAATCATTTGTTGTCTCATCTCACTCCTCTTACGCTTGTCAATACAAGATCCATTAACCGAAAGGCATTCACAAATCGCTTACGCTGCTTTTATGACTTCTTCATCCAATATAAAATGTCGCGACCTTTCAATTCCTTTTTGATTAAAAATAGAAAGTCGCGGAGAGCACAGGGCAATGCGGAGAATGGAGAACAATGTGGATGCCTTTTTCTCTTTTAGCAAATCGAACGTGAGATTTTCGCAACGTGATAAAAACTGACAGAATTAAACTATTATGGAAAACAAACATCAATCTTTGGAGTCGAACAGAAATCGTCCAGCTTTAGTGGATTCGACATCTGTCAGGATGATTCGCGGGACCCTGTATGTAATCTGAACCCAAGTCATGGGTGAAACGTTTTGTCGTGTGAGGTGATCCTCCAGAAAATCTAACGTCACGTTGGCTTTACCATGTGAATCCGATTGAGATTTATCTTACGTGATTAATCCACAGTAAACCATGACAGAGCCAACGGAATTTCCAACTACCAATTCGATTTGAAACATCGTTGCTCCTTACAGAAAACGTTTGGATTTTATTATTTGCATACCTGATATCGGAGGAAAAGGGAGATTTTATTTGAATTCGTAAAAATGTAGAATCATTATTACTCTTACATCCGTTTTCCATAAAATAACATTTATTAAGACGTAAGGTGACATTCGTAAAACTGAATAATATTCAAGCGGTGAAAAATATTTAATCTCTAAGAAAAATTGAAAACGAGTACTTAATAAAATTTATCAAGCGCGATGACAGAAGAAAACTATATTCCGCAGTACCTAGAATGTAGCTAATATAAAATTCTATGATCTAGTGATAAAAGGGTGTGAGTAATAGGAATTCATGTCACGATCAATCGGAATTCTTTCCAGGACTTGCATACCGTCGACTTAGAAGAATTCAAGCACGGCGGGACCAATATCACTGCCTTTCGATTAGTGGACCCGGAGAAGCCGGAAATCCAGAAGGTAATTCAGGACTGGATCTACGGTGAGAAGCGCTACAATCGTGAGCTCGACATGGGACAGAACAGTAATAAGGTAAGATGGATTTCACGGAAAGTTAACGATAGCAACCGGAAATGGATTGCCGCGCGGGAGGAGGAGGAGCTACCGTATTACTGGCGTCATATTGAAGTCGTTTATTTCACCGATGCCGATATTTCGCCCTCAAAGTTCGTCTCGAGCATCAAGTATAAATATAAATAATACGCGTAGTGTAAGATATACAGCGTCGCAAAGTGTAAGCGCAGGATGTTATGTATGCAAATGCAAAGATCGTTTCACGGCGAAATATGTTCCCGTCCTTAAAGCGGCCGCGCGTCTCACGTAATAACACTCTAATTTTGCATTCTTCGTGCAAGCTCACTTGACAGCCGCATCGATCTACTTCTTCTCGGTTCTTTCGCTCGCGAGACTTAGGCGTGAGCCAACTCGCGCTCTTTGACATGGCCGAGAATAACGGAGCGAATGTAATAATTGGGTATTACCCTATTTGAAACTTGACTATCGCCGTGGGGAAATTGAATTCCCCATGACACATGCCGATTCTCGTTAGAATGCAAATACCGCGAAAAGACAGAACGATTGTCGGGTTCTATTTTCGATTTCGTTGAACGAACTCGCTAGCCATTGGTACTATATGTGACGTGAGAAGATCGAAACTTTCCATGTATCGGACGTGCACAATACTAGTTTATCTGAATATCTGCGTTTCTCTTCCAATGAATCAAAAACTAAGACAAGGTATACCTACATCAATCTAAACACAATAGTTATTAATAATTTAAAAAATTTCAAGTTTAACTTTCAGTAGATTACATTAGGATTCTCAAACTTATGTGGTTCGCAACCCATTTTTAAAATGCAAACATCTACAACCCATCTAATTTTAAGATTTATGAAAAGCAGAGACGGGGAAGTAAATTAGTTATTTATTTATATCACTCTTTCTACTTTTTAATATTTTACTGACAAGAATATAATTTTATGAATCAATTACGACTTTGTTTTATATACCACAACATTATTTTGTACGGATTTGTGCTTAATATATGACTTACAACAGGATTTCTATTTATAATTATGCGTCACAATGTTTCTATTTAAGTTAATTATTTAAGAAAAAGATCTTACATGTGTTACAATGTATTTCTCTGTACTTTTAATAAAATTATATCCTGAGGAAGACTCCGTAATGTCAAAAGATCAATACTTATACTCATATGCGAAATTAAAGATATTTTGTTAAATCGACACTTATTTGTTTGTTTATTTAGCCTTTACATAACTCATTATTTTTTAAAATTTATACGAGCTTTTCACAATATTTTATTAATTTTATAAATCTATTTCTCAAGATGTGGCGTGACAATTGCGCGTCTGCTTTCTCTATCAAAAATCCAGATTGAAATCCACCCAGAATAATATTTTTAATTAATTACCACCAAAGACAATGATAAATCGAGAGTATCTTTGCCTAGTCATTATGAAGCATGCATGAGCGTGCATTAAGTACAGATCATTATCTTCAATCATGAAGGTTCGATTTATGGCAGAAATTTCTCAAAATATAAGGTATAAAAATTTGAACAATGCGCTTGCTTTTTATTTCAATTTTCCATATAGCATCAAAGCGTATCATTTTCCTTTATAAGAAGCTAGCTTAATAATTGTTGTTTATTTTTAAATTTGTCTTCGATTCTTTCTTCTCGTTGTCAGTTGAAAATCTTTTACAACTCGTAGTTTGGAAATCACTGGATTTTAATTCAAATTCTTTACAAAAATATCATACATTGTATATTAAATTGCTAAAAACTGACTATAGATTTTTAGAAAAATTTACAGAAAATGTACCTCCAGCACATTATGCAGAGAATTATGTAACCATTAAATATACACAGACATGAATACAACTGTTTTTTTATCTCGTACTTCAAAGCGAATTCAAATCCGACAGCAGTAAAATTTCTAAAAGCTTTCGTGTCTACTTGATTTTGTACTATTTTCAAGCGCGATTTGTTTTTCCAATAAGATTAAAAAAATCCATTGATCGATATTTTATAGGTCATAAAATACATGCAGCATGCGCGTGTTCACTATTACGTCGTCCTCATTTTTTATTTTAAATAACTTATATATACGTAACACATATTCCGCATACGCGCTGAGAAAAAAAAGTTGTTAACTGAACTAAATTTTTCAAGTTGAGATTAAATTTCTTCAGCTCAAGTATTTAATTTAACTACATAAAATACTTGAACTTCATAAAGCCAAACAAATAGAAATGACTTAAAGTTTATAAAATAATAATGTTGCTAAACTAACGACAAGTAGTGTGCACCGCTCATCTCAGTATTATTATAATATATTAACAAGTTTCACCAAGCTCGAATGTTACATTATTACGTGCCACATCCGTAATATTGTATTACGCAAATTTACATCCGTAGCGTAATGTTAATATGTATATCGTGACTACAAGCAGGTTGCTCTTCAATTTTACATCAAATCATCCTCTCAGCTCTCGCAAACCACGAAGGCAAACGCATCTCCGTTTTTATGCACGCCTCGAATTTGAAGAGGTCAGGTCAGATAGAACGTATAGTCCACGCGCAAATACGATTTCCGTGTTAGTTTCGCAGCACACAGGTGTGGTTCGCATACTACTTCCTTTACTTCCATAAGCCGATTTCAAATACAATCCGTACGAAGGCGAGAACGTCGCGCGACTCGCAGCGCAGGAAATTACGTGTTCAGTTTACCTACTTCTGTGCCGAACACATTCTACACGGTGGCGTAATGAAACGACGGCAAATTAATCGGTATATATGTACATAGATGGTGTACATACATGAAAGTACACGCGAGTTTGCAGGTACTTCCATTAGGTGTCGACATTTTATTAGATGTATCGATTAAGTCGATATACCGACCACCCCGTATGGCGTTATAGCGTAAGATTTAGAATTATAACGTTCAAATTTGTAGAAAATATAATAATTCATCGGATTTTCATATGGAACACGTTAAATTTGTTTTAAAACATAAACAATATTTGGAAGACAGTTTTTAAATTTTTTAAATAAATTAAAAAAATACGAACTATTTCCATAACTCGATCAGTGCATACGCAAATAAAAAATAAATAAGATTAAAAAAAAACGAGCAAAAATTTTACGTTGAAAATAAACAAAACGTTAATATGTACAATTCAATACTCAAAATTTACATAGATAAAAATAATTTTGATATGTATGTTTCAGATTTACTTGTCTTTTTTTGGGCATGTCATAAGTTACATGTATAAATCCAAGATTAATTAAATAAAATGAGAACCAATATCTACATAACAATTGTATAATGATTATGATGTAAACGCTTGTACAAGGTCCGGTGATGTCGATAGCGACCATGTCAAATCAATTCTCATTGGATTTTTTTAAACCATGTCTCTGTAACTAGAATTCACAGAACAGAATGAATGGAAAACTCAGTTCTTCATCATGAACCTTGTTTTCTTTTTTTTTTATATTTAACCACCATTTCATTCTCGAATGATCTCGATTGATCGTTGTCAGCAATTGATCAACGTTTCTTCTCAGTCTAGTAATAATTATAGTAAAAGTGTGAGGCGTGGTACAAAGTTTGTATTGAGATTTATTATCGTTATATCATTATTTCTCATTGCAAAGTTACCCATTTCAATTTATAAAACTTACCTTCCATGCAACATTTATTGGAGTCAATAGAAACTCATTAGTATTGAACGAGACGCGTATATAGATTCGAAGACAAATTGATTCCGAGACTAATTGCTTGTTTTTCACCTAACGACTCGTTGATTGCCCAGCGTTTCTCAATTAATGACATATAACTATTAGGGAATGACTAATCACGATGTCTCGTGAAATAGCAGTCTTTGCTCCTTTATCTTCGTTCATCTGTCAAGATTACTCGAGTCAGCACCCTCATTCTCACTATTGTTCCATTTGTATCTACACCTTGTCGTTCTAACATGTTAACATATCTATTATATAATAATAGTCTACTTTAAATAACGTTTCTTGTATCTGTGTGCGTGTGAACAAAGAAACTTTATAAATATATAGATATAATTGCAAAACATTTATTTCCGGAAAGATCCTCCTTTTTTTTACAAATAAACACAAATTAATTATCAATAGAAAAGCATCGCTATCATTAATCTTCATTTTCTTAAGTTAAACTTACGGTGTTTTTTTAAATTTTTTACGGAGTTTTTTTAAGCTTAAAGACTACATCTTGATCTAACATTTTGTTGGTTAATAGGGCTTCTGTCAAATCATATATTTCACGAGTGCAATCTGGACACACAAAAGCTTCGGATGGTAAATAAAAATGTAAGGATTTTAAGAACGAATCTCCGAGTTGTGCACGGCGCGTCATTGGTCCATCGCATAAAAGAAGCAAGTAACGAAACGCCAATTCGAGAAAAGCGAATTATATCGTCCGTCGCATCTGGCACGGCATCAACTGCAGAAAAGTTGAGAAGCGCGAATCCGTACGTTCGGCTATTCGACGGAAGCAACATCTGCTGGGTCCAGCGCGTCGGGCCTTTAAAAAGGCCAATTTGCTCGGACACGGTTGCACGTTCGCGCAAACTTCGCAACAACTTTTTGCCGATGTTCTGCGGTATACGTAGCTGCAGCATCTCGTACGAGTATGTGACGGATCTGCTGCATCGTTCGTTGCAGCAACGTGTTGGAACATTATTCCGTAAAAGATGTTTTCTCGTGTCACTTCCCTTTTTCGCGTAAAAGTCGAGATGTGATTCAAGCGCACTAATATTTACTCTGTTGCCATAGCGTAATAAAGAATAGGGATACACTTCTTAAGCCTCTTTCCGTGCGATCTATTTCTTAATAGATTGGACACGTGACAAGAGTTACCCAATAGTAAACAATACCTTTTAGTTATATATAATAGACATTAAATTTTTAACACAAATGTGTCGATAATAGTAACCAAAATATATCCAATCTTTCTATAATTCTCCATTTATAATTACAATTATAAATAAATTTCTAGAATTTTATAGATTTATAAAGAAAATATAGCAACAATAATAGTAAAATGGTAATAACTTGTTAAATAATTTACAAAGTATTTACGAAGATATCGATGTAATTATAACGTGGAACTTGCAGAATATTGACATTTTGTTTAATTTTATGAATTTCTATCAAGATTAAATAATTTTGTAAAAATGTCTAACACAAATTTTGCAAAGCATAAAGTAAATTTAATAAAATCTGTATTATAACTAATCGTAATTGCCAATAATTTCAAATTCTTGAAAAAAAGACTTTAATCGTTGGTTTTCTTTCACCTTTTCGCTTTTTCCCTCTGTGATTTTAACATAAATTTTTTTTTAGAAAAATACGCGTTTGATCCGTGACCCGTTCATAATACAAAGAAAATAATTCCGCTGGTCATGCGTGTAGCGAACATGTGGTGTATATAATATAAAAAGTATACTATTAACTTAAATTTTTTCCCAATTGTGTTACACTGATGTTACTTATACGATCACGCTTTGATAATACAAGAAGAACGAAAAAGATATTCTTTTACTTCCAGCTATATTTAAAGCATATTTCTTTGTTTTCTCATTTTTTATCCTTACGTTGCTCAAAGCTTTCATAATTTCGTATAGTTTAATTTTGAACGACTAATTCACCAACAAAGAAAAAAAAATCATACCTTTCGAGAATACTGATCCAGAGAATTAATCCAGGACTGCTGTAGTAACAATTCAAGATATATTGATCCAATTAAAATCCGATAGAAAGAAATGCTGCAATCAAGAATTCGATATTTGTTTGTGAAACGTAGAAAACTAGTATTCTTCTGTCGAGACTTATTCATAGCAAAGAAATAATTGCGTGCAGCTCGTGTATCGCGAACATGCTTCCGCGTACTTCGTTTTCTGCCACATAGCATGGGCGGACAGAATTCGCGATGACTTTTCTGTGACATGGAGATACAACCAATAGTTCACGGAAGATATATCATCGCGACGACAGATAGCGCGTCTCCGATACACGCTTCGAAGAGAGAAGAGGAATGAAATGCCGGTACAAAGAAACACTCGGTCGACTTTCTTGTGCGATCTTATAAAATAAAACTTATAAAATCGTCAATTGGAAGTCGCAAAACGAATGGCGCCAAAGACTGCGCCATCGATTCGTGGCACGCAGAGACTCTAGTAATAAAAACTTTCTCAATTTGCCAGTTTCATCAGGCACAGTGTCGCAGCTTTACGAGGCGCCGGCCATCAGACTTCCCACCGTTAAAATTAGAAATATAAAAGTCGCGGAATAATAAAAAAAAAGAGCAAGCTTCTCTTGAATTGGAATTCAGATACTTGTGAGTGAAATTATAGTTTTCACGCTCGGAATTTAATTATTAATAAAAAAGATGCTAAATATTTAATTTTTAGGAATTTTTAGGATTTTTAGGAAGATTTTTTTAGGAACATTAAAAAAAATCAAAGCATATATTCAACTTAAGAACGTACGAGCTAGGACGAATAAAGTGGATTGATTTCGTTTTTCGCCATTTATACAAGGAGGAACGCCATTTATAGAAGGAGGAACGTTTTTCGTCGGAATTCATTTTTATAGAACGAATCCTTCTAAGACCGTGCAATTGATAAAAAACCGTATCTCCAAATAGACGTCGTATTCATGAGAGATTCACCAGTAAAAGACTGTGCTTTTTTTATTAATTCGAGAACACTCTATTACAAGCGCGCAGCTATAGTAAAAAAAAAAAAAAAACGTAATTTCCAAGAGAATAAAATAAACGTATATCAACTTACGACTAATTTATTTTCTCAATAAGCATTATCGATAATGCCTTTTAGAAAATTGGAAATTCTTAATTGCCTCCTAACTCAACAATTAATAATTTGGTTTAATGTCGTATGACTCATAAAACTTATGGTCGAAACATTAAACACAGCTGGGTCATCATTGACACAATTATGAGAGTTAACACAGTCGCAACATAATCGATGCTGCCATACAAGATTTAACGACGAATTGCGCAAAGGCGTCGTCACATAACGAACAATCACGTTTGGCGAATTCCGTAATAGGGATATGTCTGTCCCCTCGGAGAGATGTGGGCAATCCCATTACGACCGTGTCAAAGCCAGGCTAATTAACTCAATCGCGTACACATACGACAAACAAACGGACAATGCATTGAATGATACAAGAAATAAAAGTAAGTGCCGTTTCTCGGTCAAAGTAGATCTTGGTGGTTTAATAATATTTTTATATCAATTATTAAATATATTTTTCAGTTCTATAAATTGCGTACCGGTGGTGGTTTGTTGGACTTAAAACGCAATTGTAAAGCTAGAAATATAATATCTCAAATTAATTTGATTGTAAAATTTTAACGGTGCTATAAGCATTTTGAAAACCTGTCAAGAACTTATTGCGCAAAATAATTTGAGATATTTCTAGCTTTACGATCAAGTTCGGCAAACCATATCGGCACGCAGTCCAAAGAACTGAAAAATATATTTAATAATTGATATGAAAATATTATTAAGCATACATCGAAAGATCCGCTTTGACCGAGAAATGGCACTTTCCCTTATTTCTTGTATTATTTACATATTGGTCAATATTAAACAATATATTAATTTGATTATAGACAAAATACAGTCGAGTGGAATCGTTAGAATCGGCAGCGAGTATAAGCTCGTTATTCCTGGCTTGTGTATAAATTACATATTATTTTGCACCGTCACTTGTCAGTGAATCTACGCAAGAAGTTCAACGCGGCGATTACATGGCACATTTCGTTTCTTACTAGTTAGCAAATACACATGTATTTGCTATTTTCTCTGGATAATTAAGGGATTATCCTTCTCCGTTCCAAATATTTTACACATCATCTATTGTCTTCAAATTTAACATTATTTGATACATCGTACTATTTTTTTACTGTCTTCAGATTACTTAAAATATCACAAAACATTTGATTCTTACTCTCATTTCGGACAAATTAATAATTAATTGTGCTTTTTTCACGCACACGTGGAGCAGAACAATCTCACTACTATAAAGGTAAGTTAAAAATACGTTCATTATCAAACAAATAAAAAAGTAACTTGAAAGAGTCTAATTTGACATATGCACACATTTTGTTCATATCTTTTCCAATTATTTTAAAGCGAAAAATATACTTAAATGAATAGCTGCGCTTTTAAAAATTTCACGGGGATAAAAAACGATTCGAATTATTTACGCTCGTAATCTATTATTACTAGAATCAATGGAGCGCGAAACCGATCCAACATCTCACATTTCATTACGAGTGAATTATCTGCGAAAAGCGAGAATGTTTAATCATGAACATCAACCGACTCATGTGTGAATACTGGAAGCTATAATTGAAATTATACGATTATTACACTGTAGCATTGTCCGTATTTGAATTATTTCATTACAAATATCGCATAAATAACAAATTTTTTATTTTCGAATTTTTACTTTTCTCGAAATTAGATGAAAAAAAATTTGTTTTAATTATTCTCTGATTAATTTTGCATCAATCTCGTTTTTATGGAAAAATAAAAAGATCACGCTTGTGATGTTAAAAAGTTAATTAAAGAATAATGAGGCATCCGTTTTATGTCAAATAGAATAACAGTATGAAAATAAAACTAAGTGATATAGAATTTAATCTTTTCCATACTTTTTGGATAAAAGCATCAGGAGAAGTTATCCTAAAGCTATTTCAAGAATCCCGATTGTAGTTGTCCTGCCTCGATCAAAGTCAATTTCTCGCTTGCTCACAAGTGTCGAGAAATTATTCGAGATCATCTTTAGACGTTATCCGAACGTCCACAGACAAGGTAACTGACGAAAAGGGAGATTATTTTAGTCGAAAACTTTTTCGAATAATTTCATGATAGCTTCGCAGATAACACAAAAGAAAAAAAATGTTTACCGATACTTGAAAATAAATATTCAGTACGTCAATATCTTTCAGCATGTGAAATTTTAAACCGCCCGGCACGCTACATCTTTTATCTTTCGCGAGTGATGCACTAGTAATGAATAAAGTTACGGGAAAGCGCCGTTTTCCCGAGAGACTTCTATTTATCCGAAACTTTCGATCGGCGTAAGGATATCACCCTGCAGTCCCTTCGTATCGGGAAACACGTGAATCGGATACATTGACTAGTTTCTCCGTAAATACGTTCCCCAGGAGAGGCCTCGTAAAATCCGGTAAGGATATTGGTTGTCCCGAACATATCGGGAAGAATATACACCCACGGAGCGCGATATCTGAGGTGATATCGCTTTTACAGCGACAGTATCGCGGGGATGCCGCGCGCACGAGTTACGAAATATAAATGTCGGGGAAACAGAGGCGCCAATTTGCCGTGAAATCCTCCCAGAAGCCGAGATTTCGTTCTTCCGTCCCTAGTACGTTGGGACGAAAACAGGAATTCCTTGTCCGATCTCTACTTCCGAATACGAGCCCTTTCATGAAATGGTGAATTCGAGATTTAACCTTTCTCCTCTTTGATAATTTCAATATCGTGAATACATGGAATACGCGAATTTCGCCTGAAATAGTCCGTAGATCGAAGATTTCTCTCCGAAATCTAGCATTTAGATAACATGGAATGCAATTCTCTTTATAACCTGAATAAACGTATTGAAAAAATCTTATTATACAATAAACGATAAACGTAAAGATGAGGGAGCCAATATCAGTCTGCAGCAGACTTGACGCCTAATAATCATTTTTGTGTGAATTTTTGCAATATCCAGCTCACGCGAAATGTGCGCCACATATTCGTCGACTTGAAAGATAATTCTTGAGCCGGAATACGTAATATTAAATTGACAAATTAAATTGATAAGAAATTTAATAATATTGGCGCTCATAATCATCTTGAAACACCGTAAAAAGCTTATTGCGAAAAATAAGACTTCAACCAGGATTCGAATCTGGATCTCATTTCATGCGGGCATTTTACTAATTTGACTACCGAGACATGTGGTAAAAGTAAAACGTTCTTCTAACACATTTTCGTTATTGTGATAAGTATCATCACATACCTCGGTAATCAAATTAGTAAAATGCTCAGACGAAATGCAGGTTCAAATCCTAACGTGTTATTTTTCGAAATAAATTTTCTATAGTGGTTTAAAATGTTCATGAGAGAATCAGTATTATTAAATTGCTTGCCAATTAACTCTTTCAATCACAAATTAATTCTATTTGAAAAAATTGTTTCCTCTATTTATTATAATATTTTTCCTATAGTGCAGAGATAGTTAACTTTTTTCATATTTTTCCTATTCATGGTTTTGAAGACGTCAACATGTTGTTGTTGTTCTATTGTTATTGTGTTATTGTTGTTGGTCAAATATCGATTAATTTGACGTCTGGATGGATCTGGAGATTGCCGCCTTAGGGCAACAAAAGATGCGAAAGGGTTTGTGATGTTATATCGTATATCTCAGCTTTAGTTAAAAATTGTTTCAAAACCAATAAATATGCAACAGTTTACGTGAGTTGAAAATTGTAAAAATTCACACAATTATTATAGACACAGACCGATATTGGACTTCATCTTTATATTTCACAATTGCATCGGTTTTAATTTCACTTATTATTGTACTATGATAAGCTAATAATCATAGAACATAATTTGTTCAATCCATAAAAATATTAATAATATGCTAAATAAATTTTGTAACAGTGCCTACAAAATTAAATGTTACTTTATAGTATTTTATTCAGAAAATTTAGACTTAAATAAACTCAAATGAATTGTCCATGATCCAATTAACAGCATTATAATTAACTTTGAAAGTTTAAGAAAGTTCGTGAAAAAAGTTTTTTCTTACCTTTTTTCGAAAAATCATACTAAAATCTAATGCAAAATACAATATACCTAAAATTTTTCTTGGATATCTGAAACATAAAACATACAAAGTGACATAGCCGCATACATCAAACGCAGCAACAAAAAACGTTTTATAGGAAAAGGTTTCGGATTATATCACACGATATTGAGGCAGCTCTTTTTCTAGATGGAAAAATGCTATTTTTCTGGCAAGCCCTTTTGTGCGCCCAATATTTCCTAAAATCTTCCATCCAATCACTTTGCGTGAAATATCTTGTATACGCCACATCTCTTATGTCGATGACATTTCGTCATGTATAATGCAATTCACAGACTGAAACGTCGTTGCTGTACGACGCCGTCCATCTCTTCGCTAAGGCGTTACATGATCTCGACACGTCCCAACAAATCGATATCAAGCCGTTGTCCTGCGAATCAACGGACACCTGGCCTCACGGATATTCGCTCATCAATTACATGAAAATCGTAAGTAACATTATTTGAAACAATTAATATATTATTTTTAAATATAGAAGATATTTGCTTATCAATTTTGTGTCTTTTTTCTAATTATTCTAATGCACATAAATGAATTAAGTTCTAATATATAATTCAAATATATATAAATAAAATAGTATTGTATATTATGCATATAAAAAATGTAAATTCTGTTATTTCTTTTTTAATAGCGAATAACGAAACTCTCTTTTAATTTTGAATGTATACAATCTAAATCTGCTTTTACAATGATATTTTAATTACTTAAACAATATATAATTCTTATATCTCTAATACTGAATGCATAATCTTGATATTAGATAAATCAAATATCAATTAACTTTACATTTAGCACTACAATATTAAATATTACAATATTACAATATTGTAATATTGTAATATAATGTAGTAATTGTAATATAAAGTGTCTATATTACAATATTACAATAGAGATATCATGAATATGAATCGTACAATTATCAGCCGACTTTAATTGAAATAGAATTAATCGAAATTAATTAAGCAGTCACATAAATTGAGATTGAGGACAATGACGAATTGGATTTGCGCAATCCTTCGAAGTTCTCGTATAATATTTCGCCGCGATCTCGTAAAATACGTGCGACAAGCGATCGCGATATAATAGAAAGGGGATGCTCGTATATCGACAGCCATCTTTCTGCATGATTAGTACACGCTTGTATTCAATGATGCAACGATGCAAAGCAGAAAGCGGGTTATCGTGAATATATCGCACGGGGGAGAAATTAATCTCGCGCACCGCCAATCGATCGTATCAACAACGTAATAAGCCATTATAACGATATGCTTAATTCGACCAACTCGCTCGCTCGTCTTACACATAATCAATGTATCGTTCATTAACAAGCAGTACAAGTCTTGCCGTATACATTACGCACAGTGCATGATAAGCCTCCCCACTTCATTCCATAACACGTAAAGTATAAAGTATAAAGTAAAGCTTTCATTTTTCCTTCCTTTGATCTTTGAAATATCTCAATTAAAGGCAAATCAATATTACCTACTATTTTTATACTTATCCAGGCTTATTTGACGTTATATAAAATACACATATATTCACGGAAAGAACAATTTTGCTGAAATATAGATTTCAAAATAATTATGTTGAATCGTTAAAAAATTTATATTGAACGTTTCAGATGGTTGCTAGAAAGTCCAAACTTTTTGCAACAGTATCATCATCTTTGAACGTTTTACATAATTATTTTGATAGTTCTACATTAAATTATTTTCTGATATGTATCTAGCTGAATTTTTAGATAATGCAATAAAATTATTCTTTCCGTTTGTGTACATATATTAAAAATCACGCGACGCAAACAACTGGATTGATCCTTTTTACCTTCAAAATTCATATTCATGATCATGTAGTATAAAAATTAATTATATTCTTAATATCGCAAGCTGACGTCAGGTATAACTTTGACACAGAATTCGTGTATGCGCTGAAAAATAGTGAAAATCAAAACTAATTTTATTTATTTAAGGTAATGCATGTATATGCAAATGTAGATCCTGCATTTGATTTATTATACGACGCACAAAAATGTATCTTCGCGTTATTTTTTATACAGTAAAGAAAAAAATTTGATAAATACCTGACATACATAGTGAAGGAAATCATGCGAAGCATAGACGCATTGACTTTCCACGATCCGCGCGATTGTTCTCGTGGAACAATGGAAAGTTACTCCAGTTTAAACGAAGCTGTCACGCGTGCTGACAAATTGTTGTTTGCGGTTTCGCCGCGGTGCATCCTGACGCAAAGGACTACATAGGCTGTAGTATGTATGCCGTGCACAGATTTGCGCACGATATTCAAACCAATACGACGAAATTTCTAATCAATATAATTGATTTTGTAATTTTTTTTATTTACTTTCTAGGAAACACTTGAAAAAGGAAAAAATGGTGAAAGCAAAACTAATAAAGGCTTAATTTTTTGTGTGAAATGGATCCCTTGAATGTATAAGACATATCAGGGAAGAGTTACCAAATGCGTACTTATTTTTTATTATATTTCTCGTTTGATACTAATCTATACGCAAATGAACGTTGGGAATGGTAGCTTGATGGTTCAAGTATTTATCACTACAATGCTTAACATTTTACTAATAACAAATTAATTTATTATGAGCAACATGCTGCAAAAGGTACGATTTAGACAACCGGTCACCTAAATTTGTGGGTTTCCTAAATTCTATCGCCTTTGAAAATGTCGTATTTATGAAGTAAAATAATTAAAAATATAAAAAAATCATTAACTAATAAATTAAATAAATAAAAAGTTAACATTAGTTGATTTTTCAAAGTGTTGTTAGGACGCACGAGATGATATCTGCTAAATTGTATGTGTTATTTATTTCTCATTTATTTCTTATTTGTCACTAAATGTTGCTTATATTACGTAAAACTACACTGAGAAAAAAAATTTATTCAAAAACTAAAATATCCGATACATGCAACTGAATATTGAGTTGATTTAATTAATTCTTGATTAAAAAATTTGAATAATTGATATAAATAAACTGTACCTTTTTTTGTGCAACTAAATAATTGTTGAATCAACCTAAAGTTTAGTTGATCATATCGGACTAAATATTTTAGTTTATTAACAAAACTTTTTCTCAATATATAAAATATTGATGAGATACGATTTTTAGACGACCGATACGCAGCCAGCAACTTTTCCCTACATAGATTTTCTCTATTTTATTTTTTACATAATTCTTCACGTGTGAATACTATCGAGTTTCTCTCTTGGCTGACAAAAAATGTACTTTTAGACCGAATTATAAAGGAATACAGTTTACCAGATACTTTTTTAAATAAATAAAATTGTACATATACCAGACAACTTATGTGTATATGCGCGCGTGTCTGCATGATAAAAAACTTCATATTGGATTGTATCTCGCATGATCCCGGCGTGATCTGTTTATTCGTAGCAAATGCTGTCATGACGTGCTACAGCTGCTTAACAGCGAAATCGCAAACGCAAGCAGGATATGGTAACATACAGCGTCAGTAGATACGAGTAGATACCGTGAATATAAATATGCGTTACACGCAGGATATGGAAACGTGCCTCGTCATACACATCGCCGTGTCGAAATTGACAAGTACTGGAAGATATGCTTCGCGCCGAGGCAGCTCTCATGTGCACTCGTGACTACGTATACGTCACGAACGAACGAAACCTGTCGTTCATGTGGCCGAATATTCTGACCAGGATAAGCAAAAACTGATGTTGATAGAACTAGACGTGTAATTTCGGCGAATTCGTTACGCAACTACTCAATTACACGATAGGGACGTCTGTGTCGAATTACAAGTAACACGGAACTTTATAAAAATTGAGAATATCTCTCATTAATTGTGGAATATAATACTAAAAAAGAAATCTATCGTTCAGTGTTGTTTTCGTTTTAAAAAAAAAATCACACCTGGAAGATATGATTTACAATGTCTTTTTTGAACATCTAAAATTATAAATTTTTAATATCTATACCAATTATTTTGTATCGCAACGATAAAGGAAAAAAATATGGTGGAGAAACCTTTGCAAATAATCTCGGACTTTGCGCGAATGATTTTTCTGCAATAAATAATTTCTCGATTAGCTCAATTAATTCTATCGTAAAAGCGTTACGTGATTAAGTGTATTAGCAAAATGTGCCAAATGTTACGATTGCGTTAGAATTAATTTGCTAATTTTCTACATTTTGTAGCGAATAATGAAGCTTATCTGGCGTTGCATTACCACTGACAGTTTTTTTTGCTGTCAGCAGATATACGATAGCATGTCTTTATATGTAATATTGATGCGACATTCTTTGAGTGACATGATTTGAACACTATGATGATCAATTAAGATGATTCAGTCCTTTCAAGAATCATAAATCGTCGGTGATGATAACACCTATATTAATCTCTGTCAGAATAGAATTTAATTTCACGATATTCATGAAGCGGTAATTATAAGCAGTCACCTAGAATTTCGTCCGCAATTACACCGCGTCGTTTTGAGAATGTACAATGTGACTCCTGCACAGAGAAAGACGACACAGAGTACAGTTATCGCGTAGTGCGTAATTACTCGCAAATCGCTTTACGAACAAATTATTATGATAGAATTTCCGTCTCAAAATATAGTCATATATTAACGCATGTTCAGCATTTCGATGTAATTGCGAATTATAACATCCGGCGCGTTGTTCCCAGACACCAGTCTCGTATTGAGTTTATGAGCGGTAAATGTTTCGACGTATCCTTCGTATGCGTATGCGTAATAAATGCGCACGAATCTGCTCGTATCCAAGTTCCAATGTGTGTGCGTCTATTTTGGTTCTCAACTTCTTCCGAAGTGATTGAACGTGCTAGTATTAAGTGTAAAGGGAAGTAATGCTGTTACCCGTTACCGTTATGTTTTTTAAATAATCGTTATTTTTTCTGCTGTAACGGTAACGTCGTTATCTTTTACATTAACGGTAACAAATATTATCGTTAATTTATAAACGGACAACACATGCGTATGGACGATGTTGCGATTAACCAAAACCACTGTAGATTTCATACTGAATTAATAATAAAATAGTAACAGAAACGATTGGAAACTCTAAGAAAGTCATTAAATTTCGTGGTAATAGTAACGAAAATATTAATAAATCGTTATTTTCTAAGTAATGATAACGCATTATTTAAATAATATAAAATAATATTTCCAACCCTAATGTTGAATAAATAAAATTTATACAAAAAGTCATTAATAAAAATTCTTTCAGCAACGAAATATCCAAGATGTAAAATCAAAAATTTACATTTTACAATCAAAATTTGACCCATTTTTGAGAATCACTGATATACGCATGCCATGTGCGAACAATGTTGCGTATAAAACTCTTATTGGATGTACATTGATTTATTCACGCATAAACCATTACGTTAGATATTTCTATATGCATAGGTGTTCCCAAGAATTTTAACAATATATTTTGATATATTAAGTATTTTTTAAAACATAATATTATTTTTAAGCATAACATTGATAATCCTCTCGTGATTATGCTATTTAATTATAACTTAATAAAAAAAAATAACATTTAAGAACATATAATAGTATAATATGTACAATTTTCAACATTTTAGGTGGAGATGACGGGGCTTACGGGTATTATCAAATTCGATCATCAAGGTTTTCGCTCCGATTTTGTCCTAGACATCATCGAGCTGAATAACAAAGAAGGCTTGAAGAAAATCGGTACTTGGAATAGTACTAAAGGTATCAACTTCACGAGAAGCTACGGCGAGGTTTACACTCAAATTGTTGAAAACTTGCAGAATAAGACTTTCATCGTGACAACTCTACTGGTGAGTGACATTTCCGAGGAAAGCGCGCAGCTTTCCTTAAACATCAGAATAATACTGAATAAGATAATATTGAATAAAACTTTCATCTACGAATACTTAAAGTTCTGTTTCGTTGAATCTCATAAATAATTGGATACTTTAGGTAAAGTAAAATAACGTTTAATATTATATTTTCCTATTTTTTATAGATTTAATTATATTATACTATAAATTGCTATTTAATTTTTTGTTGTAAAAGAATAAGAAGTATCAATTAATTAAGTATTGTAGATTAATTTATTAAAGTAGAGGAAAGAAGAGGGTTGTAGAATACTATCCCTAAAAAGTCGGTTGCCACTTTCGCCTGCTTCGCCGATTCGATTCTTCATTGTGCTAAATCCTTTTTATTTTTATTTAAAGCAAATTTAAAATAAAATATACTAATGAGATAAAAATTTATAGTAACAAGATGCAAATGAAAATCTAGGAGAAAAAACTTTGAGATAAAAATTACTCAGGTTAAGATATATATAATAAATTTTAAAAACATTGTGCGAAATTCCGTTTAGAATGAAGAAAAGTTCTAAACCGTTTATTTCATTCGAAGACATGTCTGCAAAAATTGTTCGTGACAATCGCGCAACGAGCTCGAAAATCGTTGCTTTAATCGAAACGCGGACAAAACAGAAACATCGCCGTATTTAAGCGGCAGCCACTGCACAGTGGAAAAATTTTTTCCATCCATTAGCGAAGCTTGCGCGCTCGTTAGCTTTCCCGCTCCCCTTTTTACCTGGTGAGGAAAGAAGAAGACAAGAAAGACGATAACGCCGGAGCCAAATACGCATGCGACTTAATTGAAGTTTTAACGACGAGCTCGACTCGCATTATTTATTCTCATACTAATTGCAACAACAAGTAATGCACTTGGTAATGTATTAAGTACCTTGAAACTCAACCGAGAAGGGACGGCAGCAAGTTTCCCGCGGTGTGACACCGCACAGTAAGAAGCGAAATACGTCGCGCGAGAATCGTTCTCGTAAAAACTTCGGTGCCCTAACGTTTCTTCGACCGATATACGCTAAACGGATCTGTCACTGATAAGAACCTGTGCAACATGTCCTAAGTATACATTACAAGATGCTGCATGGGAGACTCATATTAAATGTTAGAAGACCATTTTCTAAAGTCAGTAAAATTTAAAAAGTTTTATTTTGAATGAAAACGTTTAAAACATATTAAATGATATGTTGGTTGATCGAAATAAAAAGAAAAATAAGTTACTTGCCATTTTCTCCTCTAAGTTTCAGTCATTTTGCCATCTATACTTAAAATATAAATTTAGATTCACTTAATAACAAAGATAATGTTACTCTTTAAATACTCATTAAATAGAATAAAAAATCGTTCGAAAATTGCACAAGCTCAATTTTCACTTTAAAGGAGTGAATTTTGATTTTTAAGTCAAATCATTCGACAGTTACCTATTTATTCTGAAATGTGTCAAAATTTTTATGTTCAAGTCGTCGCTTTACATTAAATCTTCTAAGCTAACTTCAATCTTGATACTGATATGAGCGTCGCGTCACCAAGATTATTTCAGCAGATTATAACTTCACTGGCGGCCTCGAGAGCTATCGCCAATAAGCTTCCCCGATTGCTCCTATCGATAAAATCGTGGCGTTCCTTTAAACGCCTATATGCAGTACAGTATTGACAGCAGCTCATTACCTCATTGCAGAGCTCACCGTACTGTATGCGGAAGGATTCGAGCGAGAAGCTCACCGGAAATGCACAATTCGAAGGCTACAGCATCGACTTGATTTACGAGATATCGCGGCTGCTTGGATTCAATTATACGTTCCGGCTTGTGCCGGACGGACGTTACGGCTCGTACAACGCGCAGACGAAGGAATGGGACGGAATGATAAAAGAGCTGATCGAGCAAAGAGCCGATCTCGCGATCGGTGATCTCACCATCACGTACGATCGAGCGCAGGTTGTGGACTTCACGACGCCGTTCATGCCTTTAGGTGGGAATATTACAGAATCGTGCAGCAAATACTGCCGCGATTTTACGATTTTCATAAACACGTTATGAAAAGAGTGTAAAAAAATACACTATTTTTTATGTGAATAGCTCGAAACAATGTTATATTTTTTTAACGACGCAGTTACTTTATATCCTTGGGCAATAACAGAACAAATATGCATTTTAGACGAGGTATTATTAATGTCAAAAATGTAATTTGCTTTTAATTGTCTTTTAAAAATATTGCTTTAGTACGTTTTTGTACAGAACAATCAAAAATTTTAAATCGTACATTGGAAAAAATAATGGTACGCTACAATAGTGGCATGAATGCAAAATTATTCTCAAATTAAAATGACGGATTAAAGTTTTAAATATCACAGCGAGCAATTTTTGTTCTGCATATCACCGAAATAATTTCTCGAGAGCAATTTTGTGGGCCATTATGTATCTTCGTAAGCCATAGGTAGTCGTAACGAAAACCGGAATAAATCTCACGGGTGATTATACTCGGTCCACTGTGTCCACACATCAATGCATTCTACCTGTGGTCTCCGCCGTGGCTAAGCATAAAATGAGAATTTTGAATTTCCAGGGATCAGCATACTTTACCGCAAACCCATAAAGCAACCGCCGAATTTGTTCTCGTTCCTCAGCCCTCTTAGCCTCGACGTTTGGATCTACATGGCAACGGCTTATCTCGGGGTCTCCGTGCTCCTCTTTATACTAGCCAGGCAAGTGAAACCACTTTAAATTCCTCCGACAAAATGTCGTGACACTATTCTGGCAATTTGATCCCTTATCTAATCGATGCGATCGCGTCGTCTCCTGTAGCCTCGATGAATTAAGTACGAAAGAAACGTGAACCTTACTTCGATGATTTTGTACGTTTTTGTTCCATAAATTTAATTAATGATTTTTAAAAATGTGATTTACGTCGACAACTATACTGTTTCCTAACTTTCCACGACGAAAACACTTAATTCGAAATTTAATTATTTATTTCAATTTCAATCAGTCTAATATAATTCTCTGTTGTTTCATATACTGAATCAGCTACCCCATGCTAATTATTTACAAACTTGATAAAAATGTGTAATATATATCAAGATAAATTCGTAAAATAAAGACGTAAACTTTTAAGGTAGATTTTTTTTATAACAAACACCGCGTTCGATATCATTGGATCAGAACGTGTTTGGAATCGTTAAGTTTAGATTTACGCCGTACGAATGGTACAACCCGCATCCATGCAACAAAAATCCGGATCGCCTGGAGAATCGCTTCAAGCTCCTTAACTGCTTGTGGTTCACCATTGGTTCTCTAATGCGGCAGGGTTGTGATATTTTGCCAAAGTAAGCCCTTTCATGCATCGAGATAATAATCTTTATGCGCAAAGTACGTGCTCATTGCATTTGTTGCATGTCATATTGCTGATTATCATTTAGCAAAATTAAATATCGTCCCTGCCTTCCGCGTGCATAAATCATAGAAGCGATCGAAAGGTAAAAAACACAAGTAGAAATCATCTTGACATGCAATTGAAATAAAATATTCTTCGTATTCGTACTAAAAAGTATGGGAACAAGACAGAATGTTATACTACTGCTGTACATTACTTCTTAACGCGATAAGATAAAAGAAATAGCACTAATTCATATGATTAATGAATTGAGATCTTATTCTTCTATCTTCTTATTAATTAAGAAAATTAATTAAGCAAGTTTCATACGATTAAGAGATACAATTGAAGAAATAAAACGCTGGTCTCGTTACAATAAAATAAATTCTCCTTACACAAAGAAAATCAAATTTGTATTAGAATAATTTTTTATCGTTATGTTTTTATCCTTTTTAAGCGAAGAGATAATGACCTATATTCAAAATGTGCCTGTAAAGATATTAGCGCGCTTTTTGTCATTCTATCATTATCGTTCAATAGATGTAAAACGAACATAGAACGACGAACAAACGCACTATCTTTATAAGCACGTTCTAAATACGAATTATATTCATATATATATATATATATATATTATATTATATTAATATAAATATGTATTTATGTTTATCTTGAATTATTCGCGTATTTTGCTTTCATCATGAAAAAATCATTGTATTGCTTCAGCGAAAGATTTCGATTGGTTCATTGGTCGCATGAAGTATGTACATAATATAATTCAATTTCATGTCGTCAATTTCAGAGAACAACGACACAGATAATTCGCGGCTAGGTGCACGCTTTGACATCTAATCTCGGACCTTCCCCTTTCACCTGTCCGCAGGTTCAGCCCCTATGAGTGGGAGAACCCTCATCCGTGCAACGGGCAGTCCGAGGTCCTCGAGAACGAGTTCACCCTACTGAACTCGCTCTGGTTCACCATAGGCTCGCTCATGCAGCAAGGCTCCGATATAGCGCCGAAGTAAGTTACTGAAGAATTACGCCAGGATATATAAACGTGAAGAGAGTACGACAATCCGTTAAATCGATGTCGGCGTAAAATTAGTTTAATTGTGCGATGGGAGCGAGCGTACAAGCGCGTTATCGTGGATTATGCAAATGGTGTAACAGCCGATAAACTGACCGTGCTATATCGTAGGCTTGCTGCAACTGACACCAAGTATGCCGGAAAACGTGAGAAATTACGTGGCAGGAATGTATTCCTTAACGGCTTTTGGTGTCGACTCTTCCCTTAATGAAAATTTAATCGATGGCTTAATTAGGAATCTACTTAATTAAAGGGTTATAGCGAATGAGGCTGCAGCAGTGTGTAACAAAACTTCACTTTCTAGTTAATTCGCAGCAGACTCTTGCCTCTTAATAGAAAATTAACTTCATACCTGAATTAGCAGGATGTTTAATGCTCGAAATTAAAAGTGCAAAACGCGCGCCTTAACAGGAATATGATCTCGAAATTCGTTAAAGAATGATATCCTTGCGATGCGATTTCCGGCATGCCGTATACAAATGCGGCAAAATTAATCACGTCGCTTTGCTTGTACATAGTTACCGAAATGCATGATATCCCCCCGTGGCATGCGCTAGAAGCTTAGAATGCCGT
This sequence comes from Solenopsis invicta, assembly GCF_016802725.1. Classification (NCBI taxonomy): domain Eukaryota; kingdom Metazoa; phylum Arthropoda; class Insecta; order Hymenoptera; family Formicidae; genus Solenopsis; species Solenopsis invicta. The sequence goes on from NC_052664.1 coordinate 15,865,070, forward strand.
TACACAAGTAGTTTCCAATAATTCCACGTGCTCGTTATACATGACATAATTGCGTTTATGTACACTCGCCAGTTTTCGCATGTAAAATAATTCGCGCGCACACGTTTCGCATATATGTCCATTCCGCTCGCCAACTCCCCGCGTTGCCGTTTAATAGCGAATGCGGATCGCTTAACTGCGAAATGGGTTACACCCGCGACGTATACAGCTGGCTCGTTACATAAAGCGAAGTTGAACTTCCGTACGCTCCATTACTCCGTGGAAGGCGCAAAGTTGCCCTCGAAAACTTCCGCGAACGGCAGGTGCCATTGATTCCTTTTTCTGCGATTCGTATTTTCAACACGCTTTGCTTTATCGAGCATGGATCTACAAACGAAACGGTTTACGCGGACTGCTTTGCGCGCACATTCGCATGCTGAATTTTCGCTTCAGACGCCTTGAGTTAGAAAACGGTATGTAGCCTTTGATCTTTTACCATAGGGCCGTGTCAACTCGCATGGTCGCTGGTATGTGGTGGTTCTTCACGCTGATCATGATTTCCTCTTATACGGCTAATCTCGCGGCTTTCCTCACCGTCGAGAGAATGGATTCCCCGATCGAGAGCGCCGAAGATCTCGCTAAGCAGACCAAGATCAAATACGGTGCTCTCAAAGGCGGCAGCACGGCGGGCTTCTTCAGGGTAAGAACTATAATACCTTTAGAGTAAACTGAGGCGAATCGAATCGTTGTTATAAGTTTTAAGACAGTTATTATTAATTTTTCATTTTATACGATCCGTTTTATCACTCTAGTTACTTCTAGTTCGCGCTTTCTCTGCAGCGCAAACAATAGACGACAATTCTGTATTGCATATGATTCAGTATCAATCTGATGATACAAGCGTAGAGATCGTGAATGTGCAAAGAAATTTTGTCTCTCATATAAAATCACGATTCCAATTTTGTGAGTTTGTTACGAAAAAGCTTAATAGACTCTTCCAAAAAATCTATTCATTTATTTTCATTTCTTTTAGATTTTATTTTTTTTAAACTGACGCTGATCCAAAATTGAGACGAATCGAACAAATTCCTTTTTTTAATTTTTTCGTTGTATAATAAGAAACATGTATTATTTTACTATATAAAACTCAAGCCAAAAATGTAGAGATTAGAATTTTTAGTAAAGCTTAATAACAAAATTAGTTTTTATTATTTTTTATCTATGAAGAAAAATTGATCCGATTCGCCTAGCCTGTGCATTGTACCCAATGATAGAATTGCATTTAAGCGTTTTTTATATATTTTTTTAATTATAATGTTTGTCCTAAAAATATACGCGATTAAATACAAGAAAACACACACACACACACACACACACACACACAAGTGCCGTCCATTAAAATAATAAAATTAGAGAGAAACTGAGTAAGAAATTTAAAACAAGGTATTACATTTTATCTCAAGTTCCGCAAGTAATTAAGTTAAATCCTGACGGTCTCTGACGGGCTAAGAATCTCCAATCAGAGCAACAGTGGAACCGCAGGATGCGACCCGAGAATATTCTCCTATTAATTTGAGAGCGCCGATGCGTGCAATTAGGATGTAAGCGAGACGCGATATCCTCTCTCGAAGTAAGGCATGCCTACTTCGAGGTTAACCGATTTCCACTCCGACGTTCCACCGTTTAACGGCACGCGTACTCAACCACGAAATTCTCGGCATGATCTAGGATTCCAATTTCTCGACGTACCAACGCATGTGGTCCTTCATGGACTCGGCGAAGCCGTCGGTATTTACGGGAAGCAACGTTGAGGGTGTGGAGCGAGTGATCAAGGCGAAAGGCAGTTACGCATTCCTGATGGAATCCACCTCCATCGAATACGTAATCGAGAGGGACTGCGAACTTACTCAAGTCGGCGGTCTCTTAGACTCCAAGGGATACGGCATAGCCACGCCGCTAAGTAAGTATTAGAAATTACATTTACATGTACGCATTGTACGACACGAGGAGTCGCAATAAAAATATGCGATAAACATATACACGGAGAGAATTTTTTATATTTAACGAATTCGCTACAAATTTTACTAAATGTGGTGACAAGCTTGCAACACTTGTCAACTTATCAAATATCATGATGTATAACGATAGAAATTTTTTAAATATACAAAAAACATGTTATAAACTGCGTAATAAACATTGCTATGCAGCCTTGTAAAATGTTAAATTTAAACGTTGAATTTTTACAATTAGAGACAAAATGTTTTAAAGTATATAACGATATATAATCATACAAAACGTTTTTGTGTGACCATGTGTTTAATATTACATATATCGTCTTTTAAAACACATGTTTACCTTAAAAGGATTCGAACTCGAAACTCTGGATCATAAATCCCATGTTTTACGCAATACACTATTTCTTCTGCTGAGAAATATGTTATTGTCTAATTGTTTATTTACGGTATTAACAACGCGCTGATTACCATACTGCATGGTAAAATCATGTGCCTCTGAGATTGGATACATTATGCTGTATTGTAAAATTCATTTAAGTATCGTATATATTTATCGTTACTTGGTATTTATTCTATTGAAACAATAAAGAATCATAAGTTGTTTAACATACTTTAAAATTATTGAAAATTAACTGTACAGTTTAGTAAAATGATCAAACGTGTTTTATATTTCATTGTGTTAAAATATGCATAGTATGATGGATATTAATAAATCAGAAAGTCATTGATAAATCATACAGTTCTTCGAAATACGATCTTACGACTACCATAATTTTCAGAATAAATTTTATGAGAAAATTCTCTTCGTGTATAAGCGCGCTCTTAAATGATAAATCATAAAAACGTAAGAAGAAATTTAATACTTAAAATGTAAAGGGAAGGAGAAGTAAAAGGGAAAGTGAACGCCGATATAAATTTCGTGAAAGAGTTGTTCTATAATGAATCACAATTTTTTTTTTATGACTCACATCTCTCGTATTAAAAAAACAAATACAAAAATAAAAGAACAAAATATTTGTTTTGTTAAATATTTCATTTTCATTATTTGAATGTTTTAAATTACTGGAATGTTAATACTTCAATCGCGACAAAGTAATTTAATATATCACTGATTCGTGTTAGTTGGACATAAACCCGGACGTGTAATAATGTCCTTCAATAGTTACAGATTTCAATACTATACTATTCAATAGGAAGCGTGCTAATTAACTTTTTTGCCACATTTCAGCAATCCGCGCACATAACTCGATAATATTGACACGTGGTGAATCAAAATTTTAGGATAATAAATGGTTCTGCGGCCGAAGTATTAATCAGCACGTTTTGTAATCGATAGCAGTGCATTAAAATCCATAATCATTAAGGGATATATCATTACGCTCGTCATATTCAATCTAATGCGATATATTAATACACACTTCGTTCTGGAAATATTAAACGTTAGCTTTTCACGTGAATACTATTGTTTATCTTACTCGGTGATTTTAGTTTGTGATGCACTCATTTATCTTTTTCTTTTTCGCTCTTTCACTGATAACATTACGAAAGTTTATAAAATTATACACAACTTTAATAATTTAGCAAAAAGAAAAGATAATTTTGTTTGTCAACTTCCAACATTACGGTCTCTTAATAACTCCCATTAATGTAAGCAGCGGACACAGTACGCTTAAAAAAAAAAAAAAAGTATCTAATCAATATTGCAATATAAAGTACTTATATCAGCCTATCGAGTCGCCTGAATAAAAGAAATTCCCATTCAATTAAAACTTCTCCTTCACGCAAATGAAATTCTGATAGAAAGAAAATGCAAATCGTTCCCTCGTCGAATCGAGAAACTGGCGCGAGCGAGTTTATCTGCCACGCTTATCCCGAGAGATCGAATAAAATCGCATTGCCGGTCGCCTCGCTGATCTCGCGACTGCGTGAAAATACCGGTCGATAGTGAGTATCGCCATGAAGGAAGCGATCACGCGCGGGATTGCCGGCGAAACGTTGGCGCGAGGGAACGATTGCCGCAACGAACTTCCGAAAGTTCTGCGAAAGTACGACGCCTACGAGGCGATAAAAGCAGACTGGGAGGAGTTCCTCAAAACGACCTTGGAACTTCAGACTCGCCATACACGACGGCCATAAGCGGGGCCATCCTGAAGCTCCAGGAGGAAGGGAAGCTTCACATGCTGAAAACGCGCTGGTGGAAGGAGAAACGACGCGGCGGTACCTGCAGAGTAAGTTAATATTACGTATCTTAAAACGAATTTTCGCGGTTTACTTGTAATTTCAGGATGTGCGAGTCTTGCGATAAAAGTTTGAAAAACCAGTCATATAAAAAGGATAACCATGAAAAATTCTAACTCGGGTATTACTGAGAAACGTAAATCTGAGAAGAAAAGATTTGTCAGAAAGTATTACAAATTAATACAAAATAAAGAAAATGTACAAGGCTGAGCTTCAAACACAAAATATTGGCAATCTTAGTATTTGAATTACAAAATACAAAATACTGACAGTTCCAATTTGAAATACAAAATATAAAGTTGTAAAAGATTGCCAGTATTTTATAATTCAAATGTAATACTAAGATCGACAGTATTTTGTATTTTGTATTTAAATTACTTTTTGCGCCCTAGAAATGAACAGCTTTAATTTGACGATATTCTTGCAAAAAATGATTCAAATGCATCGTATATTTTTTAGAACACAAAAATTTTAATTAAGGTAATTGCTTTCTATTTTTAACGACCAATCATGATGACTAAAAGTTGATCTTTATAATATTGTAAAATGGTAACAAGCCAAAACAAAAAGTACAAAAGAATTGAGCTTTACATTTTTATGTGTGTTTGCTTGTCCTAATTTTGTATCTTGTCGTAATTTCTTTATCCGCTTCAATCCATTTTATCTGGTGTGATTTAAAAAAAAAAGTGCGAATCTGCTTTTAATCCACCATCATTTCCCTCACTTTCCTCGTGAAGAATATTCTGGCGCGCTAGCGCACTCAAGAAGTGCGCGTTCGAAATTCTTGCGCCAGACTCCAGCAACTCCCCTCATCCGTCAGGGATGTGAGGGCTGTTGGAGGTTGAGGCGGCACGCGGGGAAGACTATTTCGCGAATTCGCGAAATCGAGGTTTCGCCGAGCTCGCGATCATCGTTGCGTGCACTGCTATTTCTCGCGCAGCTACGCCGATAAATTCTTCCGATAATTCACCGGCTTCTCCATCCAGTGAGCAAACTTGCACGCCGTTTGGCGGATGAACGTAGATGGATGATTACAACGATGTAAGAGGAATTAATTCCTCGATGTCATGCTCCATCTGCAACTACTGGAAAATCTAATGATATTCATACTGCTCTGAAAGCTGCAATTATTAACTCTTTTTTTTGTTATCCCAATCTTTACTCAAGTTTTCACGAGCTAATGCCAGTTGTTTTGTGACGCGTTTTTGTTTGAGAAAGATTTTTGGATTGTAGGTCGTAATATTCCGTCTTTGATTCATATAAACGACGTCTCATAGTGTTTATACCCTTCTTATAAAACTGATTCTGAGCTTGGCGCAATATTAACGTAAGGTTTCGTTCAAATAAATGAATGATCGTTTTGTCTTCTTTCGTCGTACGGGTTAAATCTCTTTCTGACAAGTTGTCCCTACTTCTTTGTTTCACCCACTTTTGAACGAATGATTTTGACTCTCTAACCTATTTCGAAGCATACTATAATTTTTGTGCTTTTTGATACAAAATTAAGAATATTGCTTCGTAACGCTTTGCACTCATTTTGAAAATTTCTGACAAAAAGTAACGTTTGGAATGACAACAAAGCATATATTATGCAAAGCATATATTGGGCACCCTTCAAGTCTCTTAATATTACAAAGAAAATGACACTATGATCAATAAGATCTTAAATAAATGCTGTATACTTCCTTGTGAAACTGATTATACATTTAATGTTGTTCTATCAAAAAATAGTGAAGAAAATTACATAAAAATATTTTTAAACATGGTTTAGAATAGATAATTCTTGTCCTCGATGAATGCTTAAAGAAAAAAAAAAAAAAAAAAAACTGCTACATTAGAAGATTTAATAGCCATTATGTTATTTGCTCCCATCTCAACACTAAATCCATCAGGCAAGGTACGAATAGGCGTGATCAAATTTTCGCAATATTCCACGACCCTCGCGCAACCCTCTGCGAACCATTTCAATAATGAACACCCGAGCGCGAAAGCCGCGTGTGCATTAACGACGTGCACAACGGACTAAACGCGAAAACCACCGTTTCCCCAGCGGCGCATTACCGATGCAGCGGGCTATATTCTGTAACCGCCCGCGTTAATGCGCCACAAGCTAATCGATGTTTCTCTCTCTCTCTCTCTCTCACGGCTAGGACGACACCTCGAAGAGCAGCTCGGCGGCGAACGAGCTCGGTCTGGCGAACGTCGGCGGTGTCTTCGTGGTGCTGATGGGCGGCATGGGTGTTGCCTGCGTGATCGCGGTCTGCGAGTTCGTGTGGAAGAGTCGGAAAGTAGCCATCGAGGAGCGGGTGAGTGATGCGAAATAACACATGGAGGGAGATCGCGTGGTAACCACGTCGGAGATCATCGCGTCAGGATCCACCGCCGTGCGGCTCGATCCTGACGCGATCTATCCCGACATACCGCGCGAGTACATCAGTTGATGCTCACACGACGGTGGAGTTCCTCTCTAATGGTCTCGATACAGAATCACTCGGGTCTGATCGCTCGCACGGCTCGGGGCTCTCGGCGATCGATGACGTTGTCAGTGAGGACGATGAAAATTATAGCTTCCGCGCGCGCATAATTTCCTACATTTTTCTACCGTCGTTACCGCCGTCATTATTCCCATTCGTCATTGTCCTCATTGTCTCGCTGTGCGCGAATATCGTCGTTAGTCGGACAGACAAGGCACTCGTTCGTTCTCGCTCGTTACTGAGAATATGTCGCTTTTACACTGAAATGCTTATATTCGTGACTTGCGAAAATTCCAAACAATTCTCAAACCCGGACTCTTGATATGCGAAAAAACATGGAAAATAAGAAAACTAGAAATTCATTGCTCGAAATTCATTTCGTGGAATTAATTATTAATATTTGAGAGGATTAATCTTTATATATACTGAGAGAAAAAATATCTTAAAACAAAAAAAATTTACTTTAGACAAAGAAATCGGTTACTCGATAGGCCCTAATAGAGAAAAGAAGGGGATTGTGGAATACTGTTTTGTTTTCTCACAATTCAAAAAAAATTAACGTGACATAATTCTAATCAATGCCAGTTTATTAACCATAGAGTTCTATCAGTCACCTTATCGATAAAAGTTTATTGGAACGAACGTAATTTATAATTTACTGAAGAGAAAAAAGGATGCGTTTGTTGAACAGCAGGAGAATCGTGGAATATTAACAATACTAATGTCGCGAAATTTACTTTTATTTATAAAAAGAACGTAAATTAATTGATCTTTCTATTTTTACATTCAAGATAATAAGATTTTTTAATCTAAACTAACAATTATATTAATTTTAATAATTTTAGTAACTTATTTGTAAAACCATTATTTAAATGTAAAAAAATATAAAAGTACAAAGTTATATGCTTAAAGTATATACTTAATTAAATGTAAATAATTTTACTTAAACAGAATAAACAGGTCAAAATGGTTTTAAAAAAATATATTTTTTCCTTTAAAAAAATTTTTCTCTCAGTGTAACTATTACCGCATTTTTTTCCAAAAATTTATTTCTCTAAATTCCAAATTTTAAACGATTTATCTCAATTTAATACTTTTAAATACATTTTATTCCTTCCATTTTAATGTTAAAGAGGTCCATCGGTTCTAATCCTAATCTAGATATTAAGCCACTTGTACAAATGAATAGAAAGTTATGTTCATTGGCATTATACGGGAGCGCCGTGATTACCGGAGAAACGCGGCCGTGGAAACGCAGCCAACGAAAACATTTTTTGATGAAAAAAATTTCCGAGTGAAATTCGTGTTGGTCGAGTGCGGGGAAAATGGAATTAGCATATGCAAAGTCCTGCGCTGCGTAACTCGCCATGACCGGCACGCGGTTTGAGCGACATATATTCGTGCCACCGTTTACATATTCAAAGGGGTAAGCAAACAAGCAACTATTTGAGAAGGGCTCGTCTAGGGATACGAATATGCTTTGCGCGGATCATTCCCTGCGTACGCAAAAGCAAACAACTCTATATAAGCTGACGGACGTTAGTATTACCGTGCCTCCTTTCAAACCGCGTTGCATTTGTGTGGAAAAGCAGGTGGATGAGCGAAGCCCACTTCAAAAATTCAAATCGGCTTAAATCGATCTTGAAACGAGAGATTCACATTCTGTGATGAATAGTGTACGGCTTTCGATTAGATCGGATGGCATACTGGATTTTTATGATATGTAAGATTTGATCGAACCAAATACCTTGTTATGATCGTAGTTATTAGATACAATAGATAATATATCGCGATAATAAAAAAAAACGGCATAAATAAATAATGAAAAGAAATTTATTGATTATCTTGGATTATGTGCATATATAATAAAATCAGTATCTGTTTTCCGTCTTGAAGCAATGATTAATCACGCTGCTTTGGATAAAAAATTACGATAACTTACAGTAGATAATTTCTAGCATATTTACATTGCTGAAGAAACAATGAGAAAGCATGATAAAATTGCAGTATTCTTGTTTGCTTTCCTAAAATAAGCATTGATAGCTAGCGCCCTTTTCCCGCTTTAATTACTGCACCATTGACTAATATTACGAATCTGACTCGGGCATTTTGGTGTTATGTTCTAGAAGCAGAAATCCTCGGGGAAACCGATCTGCGAGGGTTTTACTGATCTGCACTAGCGACGGTACGCACTGCGCTGCGAAAAAAACAGATTCTTAAACTCAAGTCGTACCTCAAAGCGTATCCGATCCGAGTTCAATGGACCTACGGAAGAACTCCATCACGAGAGATCGGAAAATTGTATAAAGATCGTAAAAGTATAGGGAGAAACGAAAATAATCGGACGATAAAGAGAAGCAACGAGCCTTGACCTTTCCAATTTTCCTCCTAAAATTCTGTCAAGTGTATCGACAATTTACGTAACGAAATATTTTGCAAAATACAAAAATATTTCTCAACTTACGACGCTTACAAGAATATAAATTATTCAACACACACTTTTTAACGAACAAACCGATCAATCTTTCTATCAAAATCATGCAATATCAAATTTCTATTCATGACGAACAAACTTAAAATCTAAATAATGACAGTATTAATTTGTCGATAAAAAAAAACGTGCGATTATCACAATGCACGTAATAAATAATCGAAGTCAAAAGCTGAAAGAAAGATTGGAAAGATCAACGTGTTTGCCATTTGCTCATATCAAAACTTAGATTAATAAACGAAGACTTTAAGCCTCGCAATAGGAAAGGCGAAATCCTTCCTCGCGAAGTCGCAAACGTTTCAATCGACATCAAAATACTTTAAAAACAAAAAAAGGCCGCGGTGTTCACAACTTATAGTGCTGCGACGAACTTTTAAGAACAATCACGATTTTATACCGGCTAGTTAGTAAATGTATAGTATACCGGATTACAAAACATTTTACTGTACATAATATGTAACTGTCGAGCTAACCGATATGAGATTGTAAGTGTGCGCGGAAGTCCGTTTGCTTCTTGAATTCATAATATTGTCATAAGTGATAAACTGAAAGAGCAAGTGGATATAAAGGAACCTACCGTCTTGTCAAAAAATTCAAGTACTCAACAATTTATTATTTTCCGTAGTATTATAATAATACTAAAAAATAGAATTAATTAACAATATGTTATCTTGAGTGATTTCACGTTTTTCCTTACGTATACGTAAATAATTTCTATAAAGTGATCCTTTCTAATTAACGGAGAAGTAAGGTTTTCTTTTCGAAAAAAGTTATTTTTGAAATTCCGCCAGGACTGTTCGATTGTCGTAAATTTTTATTTCAATTTTCTCTAAGAACAAGATAATATTTTGTATCAGATAATGTATTATGTAATTATTAATTCCCATCTTTTAACTTTATACATTGTAATATCTAAATTATTGATATAGATTTTCAATGAGAAATTAATCAATGCACAGGACAAGTACAATATGTTGAAAAATAATCACCTTTATCCACAGGCAGCTTTCTCACCGCAATGTAAAGTATTTCCGATCCATATGGAGAAGCACGCGGACTTGCGAAATTTCGTTATTGAATAGACAAATCTTTGTGTCGTGGCGAAGTAACTTGTACGAAAATTGCGATTTCGAAATGTTGCATTATTTATAACCGTAAACGAAATTGAAAGGACGCGCATTGTGTGACAGTTTAGTATGACATTGTTAGTTGTGTCGCAATGTTTCTCGCTTCTCTCCCGTCATGGATTCATAGGAGGTGAGCTCATTTATCTGTTACATTTTTCATTGTCAGTATCGTTGTATAAATTCCTTCCTTGAAGCTACATAAAGATTATATTTTTAATAACTAAATTTTTCAAAAATGTTGAGCTTTTTAAACACACAAGCATGTATAGTTACAGTAACTTATTTGTATTAATTTAATTAAGACTTTTTAGTGAACTTTCCTAAGACTAAATTTTTTCTAGTACAAAATTATTTCACTAACAAGATTTGAAGCTTTTATCTTCAATTGTTTCTTCTATCATATATTTAATTAAGTCATTAATTATAAATTCTTAAGTTAGTGATGTTGGTTTTTCAGCTCCAACTCTTTAGAGAAAAATCACCTTTCAATAAAACTTTCAATTGCGCTCTTTCTTTGTAAACAAGTATAAACTAATAAAGTTTCGAATTTTACTGTTTGGAGTTTGAGCTGAATAACTTGTTCACGGTTCAATATGTGTGCTTTTCGCAATCGTCTTTTCGTGGAACTTTCAGAAGTCCATGTGCTCGGAAATGGCGAGCGAATTGCGATACACTTTGGACTGTAGCAACGGAAATAAAAAGCCGTCGAGGAAGGCGCTTTGTCGACGTCAGGGGCAACATTCAAGTCTGTCGATCGTTTTGGAAGAGGGCAAGTACGCGGCATGCAACAAGTACAGGCACTTCGTTGGAAAAGCACCTCTGACGTGAACAAAGGGACGCCTAGCCGAGCGAAAGGGCCAAGTGATGAATTTCTTTGCGAAGTTAATTGCTTTCTCACGTGCGAATTAAAACACAATTGATCGGTCAATTCGAAACACGAGCGCAACAGTTTAGAAAACAAAATAACTAAAATTATTTTTAACTGCGAAACCACTTTTAAATATAAGAAAAAAAAAAGTGAACTGTCAGAGCGAGATTCAATTTTGTCGAGTTTTAAGTCAAACATACAAATTTGATACTACATCTTCTAATAGGAAAGAAAAAGGGAAGGCGCTGTCAAGAGCTCTTATATGGGATCCTGTAAATTCGTTGCGACGGGAATTGGCGATGCAAGAAACGAAAAAAGAAACAGGGACTTAATTCTAATCGTGTACACGTCTGTCCTTTTTTTACGAATCACCGTTAAATAAGATAGTCCATCATCTAGTCCCTCGTAAGATCTGTTAAGTGTCATGTGTGCGAGAAAAACGATCGAATGAATAAGAATGAAATTGTGTGACTTTCATGTTAAAGATGCGTTGTTTGTTATCACATAAAGTATTCTATTGAAATCAATTCAAATATTATTATCCATGTACGTAAATTCGTTCGGATACGATGAAACATAAATTACACGCAAGTACAACAGCGATTTCAGAGGTCTCCACGTGATGTAAAAAAAATACCGCCAAAGAGGATTTTTAGTCCATCTCAAATCTGCGAGACACCTGATATCGCGAATGGTCATTTGCACTGTTTTGTATCGCTAATCAACGTTTCCTATGTGTGATTCGCGATAAGTAGTTAAAATTTTTGAACATACTTTATCTGAATTTTATTCATACCCTTAGCTGGTCTGACGGGGTCCATAAGGTCATGAAATATTATTGAAATATTATTTCAGTAAACTAGACTTAATTGTCTAAGCTGTTCAAATTATCCAGATGTAGATAATATATTTCAGACCGCGTTCACGTAATGCATTGTCGATATTCTATCTAACGCGAAAGACTGCTGAACTCCCGTAGTAGGATTGTTTTCAAGGAATACATACGTCATGATTCTCGCTAATGTTCATTCGTCCAATAACGTTTTCGTTGAATCGCGTTTATGCGGACCTTGTGAACCATGCAGTATTCATTTGAGTCTTCCCACTATATCGTAAAAAGAGAAAAATGTGTAAAGGAAAAACGAGCACCGCGATTCCGATCTAGTATTTAAACTCTCGAAACAGAGTGCCGTATAAATCAGAGGATGAATGCTCGACGCCGTGTTGAAGAGTGTGTGACTTTCTATAATAGCTTGTACGCGGATACTATTTTAAGATCGAGCGTAAAAGAGCGAGGAGAAACGTAAAATACATTGTGTTTCTTTCTCCTACACCTTCCATACGGATTTCGTTATTCTCGACACAGTTTACCGAATTCTGAATACAACCCGTACACAAGTATACGTACAGACACGCGATACATACATATACATACACGTACACATGCATATACACTGTATCCACTGTAAATATCGTCTACTATTACATACTTGTTATATTTGCGTTCATATGTCGCGACATACGAGTTTGTTAAGAGCCTATCGCGATTCTACTTCTTATATAAAATGTAATGCAAACATCAACACATATTAAACGTGAATATATTAATCGTCTGTAAATTCTCATTCAAACGCTCTTTGTTATAATTTCCTTCATAACCTTTTCCCCAGTTAAGCGGCTACTGTTGTTTGATCATGATAACCATATCGTTAATTTGTTTTAACTAACTGTATTGTTTATTAATTCTCTATTATTTCTCATTATTCTGACAAATTATTTAAAAAATGTTGACCTAGGAATAATTTAGTTTTTTCTGCGATCCAATTAAACATTACTATTATTACATATTATATTATTGATTGTTCTACAATTTATAAATATTAGAAATAATTATGTACATAAATTTACTCAATATTTTCTTATAAAAATAAGAAAAAATAAATAAAGCAGGTACGAATTCTCAGTAAAGAATAGTTATGACTAAATTTAATTTTTTAGCCGTTAGGGTATACAAATCAACTATTCCCAGATTAATCTTATATAAATAAAGTTACATAAAAATAAAAATCTTAATGTTACATTCTAAAAATGCCAATGTATTTTATATATTGAGGTATCCACGTAATACATTAATTAATATGTACACACATTATACATACAATAACGTTTATGTAAAAGATATCCGCAATAATAAATTTCACTTTTAAGAATAAACCAAATTTTTTGCATAATGATCGAAATTAGAATATAGATTTAAATATTAAAAAAAAAATGCTTTTGATTTGTAGTCAAATGTATAAATTACACACACAATTATAAAATTAATAATGATATTACAACAAGTGTAATTTTCTTTTTTTCTACTTCTAGGGTGTAATAACACAAGATAATTATAATTTTAATTTCACATCGATTGTCTGTGATGCTATTGCAACTGCAAAGTTAGTTTGCGTTACTCACGCAACTAATTTCTTTAACACCTGCATTAATACACTTCCTCAACTCCACCCTTAATAGTAGGCGTAACGTAATCATTATAATTAAATGTAGACAGATATAGATATATGTGCACACTTATCACTGTATACTTTTAAACAGTTTTTACGGTAATTATTGTTAATGGTGTAATAAGAAACTAAAAAATTTTAACATTTTTCAAATATATTTCTCTTTTTTTTTTGGAAAACTGATTCTGTAATAGTAGAGCCCGTTGTAAAACGCATGGCTTTTCACAAAGTTCTAAGTAAGTGATAGAGATAGACACATTCAAATTATAAGAATGGCTATACTGATCGAAAGTAGATCTTAGTACTCAGTAATAATTTTTAACACAAATTTAAAAACATTCTTTACAGTTTTCGGGATAAAAGAGAAAATCGTAGAGATGCTTGTAAGTATCAAAATTAAACTTTGATCAGTAATTTAATTTCATGGCATTGTATTTCTACTTAAAAGTTGCGTTTTAAGTATAAGTATGCTGCACGCTATTTGTGCAATCTTGTAAATGTTTGCAAATTGACCTAAAAAATTATAATGTTAAAAAAAAATAATATGAGAACGTTCAATATCAAAAGCTTCTCGAATTTTTTTAGATTTCTAAAGAGTCTACGCTGACGCTGACCAATTTTCAGTGTTGTTCTAAATGTATAATCGCGCGTTAAATTCCCATTCCGTTCGTCATCGACGACGCGAACGACAAGCGTTCTTCGTCGCCACGACGGATCGTGAAAATCTGGGAAGGGAGTTTAGAGCATGCGCTGCCGGGATGAGTCGCACGAGAAGTGCCGTTCGGATTTAGAGTCGCGTGTCGCGCGAGTTTCGTTCGGTAAAGCACGCGTCTAAAAAGTTCCGTGCCAAGTGGAACGAGTCGCAACATCACACACTTTCTTTTAGGTAAGCCCTTGCAAGCCCTCGGAGACGATCCTCTTCGAGGATTTGCGGAGTAACGAGTTCTCTGTTGCTTATCAGTCGAATCCCGATACGTGCTTCAATTGGTACATAAACCTCACGTGTAACGCCGAACCGCGCTTTCCTCGAAAATCCCATCTACCGTCCCTAGAATATTCAAGCAGTTATTGAGTCTCAAACGATCAAAGTAAAACGAGTTCGAAGAGAAGTCTGGGAAATTGACCCGAGTCAAAGTTCGTCTTTTCGACGATACGTACAACTACGCATTTGATGAAGTGATCGACTAGATCTATTCGTGAGGGAAATATTCTCGTGTCTCCAAATATTACAGTAAGTACATAAAATAAAGGAAAGAGATGAGGCAAATAAATCTTTCAAGCGAAAGAATTACATGCAACGGCATTCCCTTGAAAAGAAAAAAAAAATATTTTTGACTGTAACCCGTCGAAATCTATGTCACACGGCAAACGCGACAAGCACCAGCAGCGACGACGCTCGGCGTCTAAATATATCGACGTGGTTATGCGCTTAAGATTTTCGTTAGTTTTCCATGTTGTGTTAATGTGTGCTGGATCCAAAAACCTTGATCGCAGTCAAGAGTTCCAATAGGAAATCTATGATTATTTGTGCAGCGTAATTGAAATTGGACGAAGCGGCGCATTGTAAAATATCTAAAAGCGCCATATAAATAGGCGCATGAAAGCGAATCTATCTTGAATGAATGAATGATAAAAAAAAATGCGCCAGACTGCGTGCACTTGGCACGATGACAGGAGACTACTTGGAACTCCAAATGTGTGCGATGTCGCTAAAAATTCGCACTCTCAAGGTAGACGCTGCTGCTGGTAGTGGTAAATTTGCTCTGGTGACTGAAAGATTATTCAAGAGATATTTACGTAGCTTTAAGAGAGAAACTCGAATCATTTCATAATATCACTGATCATAACAAATTTATCAAGTTACATATTTACGAGTATGATTGTTCACTTAAGGTAATTAGAGTTTATTACAAAAACAATTTCTCATTCAGAACTTTTGTAATTTCTCATCTATATTTTTTTCTAAACACTTATATTCATATCTCAGTAAACGATTTTAAGGAATATTTAAATATAGTAAAATAATCAAGAATGTAAATTTCAAATTTTAGAGAATTTTGAGAAACGCTTTAAAGAATTGAATTTCAAGAATGTAAAATTAATGTAAAATAACTTTTCTCAACCAAATTAATTATTGTTATGATTTATTTAAACAGAATTTCAATTTGATTATTTAAAATTATATAGAAAAAATCTTGTAAATATTCATAAAATAGTCAAGTAAAAATTGGTAACCCAAAATGAAAATATCCAATAAATTTATTTCTTAGAACCTCTGCCGTAAAAATTAATAAAAATACATATGCATTTGTGAAAAAAAGAAACCCAACTTCATTAATAGAGCATATGTGTCTAGGTCAAAATGAGATCTATATATACGAGTATTATATACTTAGACCAACCAAAATAGTTTAACTTAGTAAACTTTTTGTGAAAAAAAAACAAAAAGAGATAGAGAAATCGTGTTTATTTCATTATAAAGATCATATTTCTTTCTAATTAAAATTTTATTAGAAATAATATAAAATTGCTATTCATGTTTTCCCAAATCATATTTTTTTAAAAATAGTATTTGCTGTGATTCCTGCTGCTCGTACAGAACATATCAGGAAGCAAAATAATGTAAGCTTTATAAAAATTAATCTAGTAAATCTAGTATTAGACGTAGCCGTTTTTCAAAATATTGCATTGAACAAAACGACAGTTGATCAAAATCAAGCAGTTTTTGACTCATAAATTTTGATTATCTTTTGGCTGTGATCAAAAAAATTAAGTATTGAAGCATTAAAAAATCCTCAAGCACTAGTTTCTTAAAAAAAAATGTGTAAAATTACAAATCAATTTATCGAGCTTCAAGATAGAGTAAACGTGGATTTTTAAAAACATGATTTATGCCCAATATCATTACCTTGAAATAACTTTATGACTTTATCCATGAGATATCTCTTAGGGAATATAGTATTATTCGCAAAAAATTCGCAAAGTTAGACCTTTGTTTTAATCAATCTCTGTAAACATCCTCTTGAGTTAATTTTATAATTTATTTCAAAAATGATCTTTTGACAAAGAAAATTTTAATGTAATTCGGTTTTATTCCACGAGTTAAATAAAATAGAAAATAATATTTTATTTGTTGTTTAAAATACACAATATGAAGTAATGATCTTGTACATTTATAATAAACATATATAAAAATATCAACTATTACGTTAATGTATCAATAAAATTGCCAAATAAAATATTAATTTTGGTCAATAAAATTTGATCAAGAAAAATTTTAATTTACTCAAGAAATTTTAAATAAAAAAAAATATGGCACTTCTCAGAGACTACATCAACTGCTAAAGTATTAAAATTAATATAATTATCGTACGCAAAAAACAAATTGCTTGCACAAACGTGTTTTTATCGATTTACTTCATGGTATATAGTCTGAGAATCACTGTAACAACACAGAAAGAAACAGAAAGAAAAAGAGAACTTATTTTCTCAGCAGATAAAATAAACACGGAAAAGTAATGTAGGGATCCCTCGGAGGGATCGTAGGGATTTATTAAGAGTATAAGCATCAAGCAAATAACTAAACTCAATATCAGAAGATTGATTTTAGACGGGTCTAAATATTTATGCGCGCCGAGAGCGACTTTCAGGCGGCGTCGTGCCTTCTAGTTAGTTTATATAACGTCGGCCAGTTAAGTACTCGTTCAAGACCTTTCCATTTAGCTATACGTGCGCTTCGTACGTGCCGTTTATATCTGACTTTGTTGGATACACATCTGCATCTATCAAGATGCTCACCAGTAGGCTGATGCATTTTACCTATTTGATTGTGTGTACGCAGAATGATCGCAAAATGGTGGCCAAGTCTCTACTGATATTACTGCCGATATTCCTTTCCTACGTGTGTGTGCTAGGGTTTCCTAAAGAGGTTCAGATAGGTAAGATAAACGTTAACATAATATATAATATAAATAAAATACAAAAAGATATAATATTTATGTATTCATTACTAAGGATTTTAAGATCTATAATAAGTCTACAATAATACCTACAACAAAAGAAAAATTTATCAATATTTAATATACATTATATTTTCTAAATAGTATCTTCTAATATTTACTAAAATTATTAACATATTTAAATTTTACAAACATTCTTATTATATTTTTGCAAAATAATCGTGAGAATATTTTTTTAACGTTGGAAAAAGTATGTTGAGTCAGATTTGGACACACATATCGTTAAAGCACACTACTTTACTATTCGGAAAAGCTATTTCGCGTGAATTATTTAGATCATGTCAGTGAGAATCGATTTTAAAAAAAGCCGGTCATATATTACAGTGGGGCTGTTTGATCAAGATGAAGACATCGAAACGATGTTCGAAATGTCAGTACATGCGGTGAACCAAGACAGGTTCAATAAGAGCAAAAAATTTTCGACCACATACTTGTTAGCGGTTGCGGAAGCTATTACAATGGATCTGCACGAAACATCAAAGACAGGTGAAGCTAACAAATGCTACGGTCATATATTTAATCCACATTAGTATATTGCATATTATATATATATATATATATAAAAGTTGAATATTAATATTAGATGATCACATTTCTGTTTTAATAAAGTAAATACGATCTTCTAATTTATTTTATACAGTAAAATAATATGTGAATACAATTTATCATTATAAAAAAAATGCGTTTTTACATAGCAGGAGAATTTACCCAAAAAGATAATAATATTACACGGTAAAAATAATTTTGCTAAAGTGTCTACAAAATTTGCAAACAATAAATACTGATAAGAAAATAATTTTGTCAGGCCATCAAAATAATTATGAAAGACATTTAAACATTTTTGTAGATACTTCAGAACTGCTCTTTTTACGTAAATATGAGTTCGCATTATTTTTTCATGATCGAAATGTGATCAAAATACTGCAGCTTAAAATTATAAAGTTCCAACAGAAAGTACCGATTTGTTTTTGTAATAATTCGAGAAATAAATAGAAATATTTTTGCATATATTTTTCATTATATATTAAAACTATATTCTTATTGTTAGATATAGAATATATAATAATATTGATTTCATTACATGCAATGGAAACACTGGCTATTGTGAGCTCTAAATTTCCTAGATGTCCCGAAAAGCTGAACTTGATTGACTGCTAAGATTTTGATGCTTAGTTTTTTCCTTTTGAGATTATGTTAACTTTCTAGTGGCCAGTATTGCACATTTATGTTCCACGCGTAGATATAAAAATGTATCAGTAAATTTAGGATTTACGCAATCGAGTTAAACTTAAAATAAAAGTGTATACATATGGCATTGACCTCTGAAATATTAATGCTTTTTATCGTCAAAAAAGTGCCGAAAAAAACAAAAATAAAAAATGTTAATAGATTCTTCATATACAAGATATTTTTGAATAAAATTAATAAAAAAAAATGGTTTAATAACACAATAAAAACGATACAAATTTTAGAAGATTATAAAAAAAATCTATGCGAACAATTCGACAACAATTTAGAACCTAAGTCAGCATTCGATCAGTTATCGCAGAAATGGAGTTAAAATTAGGCCTTAATATAAAGACAACCATTTAATATATTACGTTTCATGTCTAATGGTATAGTCTCAATCAAAAATACCTACATATATACAAAAAATGCAAACTTCTTTATTTATTTGCCAAGTTATTGCAAAACCAGAGAATCTTTCAAATGATATTAACCTCTTGTTAGAATATCTTGTATCATACGTGTGCATAAAATCGATTTTTTTAAATGTTTAGTATGCGAACTGCTAGATGCAGGAATAGTAGGTGTTTTTGGACCCCAGGAAAAAGTGACCGCTGAGTACGTGCAAAGCATATGCAATGCAATAGAAGTGCCATACATCTCTGTGCGACAGGATCTTGACCAATCCTTTCAAGCGCGCGGGTTAAATCTAAATCTGTATCCGCACGTGAATTCGTTATCACGAGTAAGTAACTGAAAATCATTGATATTACAATTGATTATAATTACCTATTACTCAGCTAACAAGTTGTCAATAACCATGTGGGTCTACAATATCATCAAAATCATATTATAAAAGAACGAAGTAAAAAACAAAGTCTTAATAACGATAAATCATAAATGACGTGATATTTATGACAACAAAATAATGATATAATTATGATCAGAAATATATTTGGGAAAAATTCACGGTGTGATCGCTAACAAAACTTTTTCAGATTTATAATCAACTCGTCATAGAGTTCAAATGGAAATCTTTTGCAATACTGTATGAAAACAATGACAGTCTGATTCGCATGCGTCTTCTGATGAAGCGATGGGACTCACGCGGCTACTCTGCATACATGTACTATTTAGGCAACGGACCAAATTATAGGTACGCAATAAAAAATATTTTGTAATATAAAATAAAGATCTTGAAGATTTTTCGATTCCATAATCACAAGAAAATTAATCATTCTTTTACTTGAGAATATTAGTCGTAATTTTGACACTTGTAAGAAAAGTAACGTATTACTAACGTGTTAGTCGTTATTTTTCTAAGTCGTTTTATTTCTGCATATAAAATATGCCTAGCGTTCGTTTATTGTTCCAACATTAGTCCTCTTAATTGTCTAATACATTATTATAAGTGCATAAGTATTTTTAATGGCTATCAGGATATAATAACACTTTTCTCCAAGTAACTTTTAGAGATTTTTTCAAGAAAGACAACTAGATAGTTTTCAATAAGGAAATTATGTCAACGTTGAAAGTGATCAAATGGGATTAAAAAATCGACGAATTTAGTTAATTAAGAAAATTTTCGAAAAAGCAAGTTAATTAATTGTACAGCTTGGCATCGAATTTTGTGTAGGCGAAGTATGCAAGAAATCAAAACATCGAACATTGAGAATATTATCATCGACTGCTCGTCCGAGATTCTCAGCGAGGTTCTCATGCAGGCTCAACAAGTTGGGATTTTATCCGAAAAGTACAAAGTGATTGTAACTTCTTTGGTAAGACACGTAAACGATTTGCTCAAGTTAAAAATAAAATTACAGAATAATAACAGTTAAAACTAATTCGCAACAGAATTCTACTTGAAATATAGATATAAATTATATTTTAAATAATAATCTACACTTTATAAAAAAATGCTGTACAATATTCCGGAATAATTCTGCTATACTTAGCGGAGGATAATTTAATAAAAATAGCCATATAGAACTGAAGTTTTATCTTCCGACTATATACATATTTTCGATACATATTTCCGAGTGTATAATACATAGATCTGTTTCATCCGATATATATTTTCCCTATCTTGAAGTATTAAAAAAAATTATTCAAAAAATTCATGAAACATTGTCAACATTGTAGTTAAAAAATTCGTAGTTACTTTAATCAATATTGTTTACTGAATTTATTTTACTGAATTTTATTTTTAATGAAAGCAAGTAGTAAGGGTAGCGCGTGGTTCCGTCTGAAAACAGTCAACTCATAATCAGTAGAAGCTTAAGATTTTGGATATCAGTTATATTAGTCATAAAGGACTGAATTAAAACCTAAAGAGCTAAAATTTTAATATAAATCTAAGAACCTAGCTTAGGGCTATGTCAAATCTAAAAAAAAAACCCACGGACTGTTGAGCCCAATTATTTTTATTATGGCTTATATTAAGCTTAAGGAAAAAAAAGTCAAACAGTAGACTCGTACATAAAGCTAGGTATACAATTTACGCTGAAACTGATAACTTAAAGGCAGTTAAGAAGTATAGAAGAATTCTTTAGATCTCTCTAGGTGACTGACATAGCCTAAGGACTGATAGTTTCTCTTACAACTTGAAATGAGTAACTAACTTGGTCTGTCATCCAATATTTCATTTTTAGACAATAATTAAATTGGAAAACAATAATTTGTCAAAATTTTTTAAGGAGATGTTACTTTAACTAAAAACATTTTTCATAAATAATTATCAAAATTCTTACCTATAGAAAAAAGTCATATGTGTCTGTACAAGATTTTACATGCTCGGCATTCAACAATATATGAAATTTTCGTAATGATTTTGATGCTTCGAGTTCCTTTTATTACCTACTTTTTTTTTAGAGAGGGTAGCCAAACAGGCAGGTTTTACAATTACATGCAGATGTTACTTTGTATCGGATATCGCAGACCCATGTATATAATCAAATGGTTAAATATAGTATATCTGTTGATGAATGTACCTACAGGATCTGCAAACTCTGGATTTAGAACCATATCAATACTCTGGCGTCAATTTTACTGGCGTGCGCCTGATTGACCCTGAAGATCCAATAGTGCGAGAAACCTTCGACAGGCATAAATGGAATCTAAACGATTCTTCGCAGCTACGAGTTGAACCTGCGCTCATGTACGACGCGGTACAACTATTTGCAAAAGCTTTTAAACAATTGAAAGACGCTATAAAGGGTGACGTCAAAGCATTAAAATGCGATGATAGCAGTAGGTGGGAACACGGATTGAGTTTAAGTAACTTTATGAGATCGGTAAGATGTGAAAATGATTTAATTTAAATATTTTAGACATTTCTAACATATTGAGTATTTTAATTCAACTAAAAATGTTACATATTATACAAGATTTCGTAAAAATAATGTAACATAGGCTTAAGTGAATTTAACTAAAGCTATATTAAATTTAGTTAAAATTACATTTGTTAGTTTTTTAACGTTCTGATAAAATGTTATAGTTCACAACTCATAAAAATGAACTATTTTCGAGTTATAGTCAGTTTGAAGTTTAAAAATAAAATTTATTTTAAAATAATTTCCAAAAATAAGACATTAAAAAAATATTATAAACAAAAAAGCGTTTCGCAAAGCACCTAAGATAACGACCTTTATTTTATATATGTATATTAAAAATTCTTACAAAGATAACATCAAAATCACGTTTATTTTTATTAGTTTTTCAAGCAATGTGTTGCAAAGACTCTCCAAGTATATGCCATGCAAATTTTAAAGAAAGTAAAAAAATCGAAAAAAGTTTTTAAAGAAGTAAAATTGTAAATAAAGCGCAAAATAAAAATATCTTGAAAGTTATAAAAACTACTTAACTTATATTATGTTTATTTTCATTTTAACCATGACATAATCATGGTTATAATCTCATTAAAATTTTTTAATGAGATTATCTTTTCAAAAGATGAAATATAAGGGTAATATCTTAGGACTTTAAAACTTTACATTTTATTTTGTGTTATTGTGAATGTGTTGTAATTATATTCGAGAAAAAAGTTAATGATTGACAAATTTTACTCCTTATTTAATATACTGCAAATTAAAAAAGAAAAAAGATTGAAAAATGCTATTAAATTATTGCTGAAATATTATAAATATCAGCACCAGTCAGCATAATCAGCATAATCAGTTAATATGTGCTACATCGAGATTATACAGTCGGGATTATTCAGCTTTATGTCGACTTTAACTCAAAACTGTTCATTTTCACGAATTGCGTACTTATCATGATCACAATTGCCACTTATCGATTGATATTCAACCGAAAATCGACAGCTTTTTTGCCTAAGATTAATCATCACTATTCAAATTTGTCCAAATTTAAAAATATAATCATCAAATTTGATTTTCCTGCTGAAAATTTGTTTAAAAAACCAAAGTCTCCAGCCAAAATTTAGAGAGATGGCAACTATGATCATAACTTAGGCCGGTATTCATAAGCGATTCTTATTTCATGACTATTTTAAGTAATATTCTTTAGATACTAATATGGCTCTCTGATTGATTAAGAAATACCTACTTAAGACAATCTTAAATATAAAAATCGACTGTGAATATCGTCTTTAGTACTAAAGAGTATTAATAACATAGAAAAAAATTGCTCATATTGAAATCATTTATTTCTTGTAACAGCAATAATTCATTATATTTAAATTAATTATTTATTCGGCATTTCTTTCATTATAGATGCAAATCTTATCATGTTGATTCCATTTTAGACCGAAACGAGAGGTTTGACGGGCCTTGTTAAATTTGATAGGGATGGTTTCCGTAGTAACATAGACTTGGATATCATACATTTGACTGAAGATGGTCTGAAAAAAATTGGTCAATGGAATAGTTCAGCGGGAGAAAGCATCGATTGGTTACCAGAAAATACTCTTAACAAATTAGATAATAAAATGAGCATACAAAACAAGACATTCATAGTTTTAATTACGACAGGGACACCGCCATATGGCATGGAAAAAGAATCTACGATTCAGTTGAGCGGCAACGATCGTTACGAAGGTTTCACAATTGATATAATACAAGAAATTAGTGAAATACTTGGCTTTAACTATACTTTCCAAGTTGAAAGCGGAGCTGGAAAAAAAGAAGGTGGAAAGTGGAACGGTATGCTTGGAAAAATTATGGCTGATGTTAGTATTATGAATGCCATGATATATAATTAAATCAGTTATAAATTAAAAATACAAAGATTTAATCTAATGGGATTCATAAATCGAAGATGCAATGCACTTTTTTAGGAAGCAGATTTGGCCATTACGGATCTTACGATTACAAAGGAACGAGTAGAGGACTTCGATTTCTCAAATCCAATATTAAATTTAGGTCAATAAAAGTAATATCATTATTATTATAAAGAAAGTTAATAATTTAATTTTGCTATCAATATATAAACAAATTTTTTTGTTTATACAGTCCACAAGTATTAAAAAATTGCTACGATTTCACAGGAATAAGCATACTATTTAAAAAGCCTACGAAAGCGCCACCGAGTCTATTTTCATTTTTATTGCCGTTTTCAACTGATGTCTGGATCTATTTAATTGGTGCTTACGTGATTGTATCAGTGTTAATGTTCATAATTGGTAGACTGTGCCCTGCAGAATGGAACAATCCTTACCCATGCATTGAAGAAGCCGAAGAACTTGAAAATCAGTTTACATTAAAAAATGCATTTTGGTTTTCGATAGGTAGTATTATGCAGCAAGGTAGTGAGATAGCTCCTATGTAAGTGTCAAATAATTTTTTCAATACTATGAAATACTATATTAATCACTGTTCTTAATGTTAAATGAGTCATTCAAAGTAAATTTAAAAAATATTTGCTTCTTTAGATTTATAAAAATACGAAACAATATGTATTACAATAGTTACATAGTTTTGAAACATAAAGATAAAAAAATAACATTTTATGTATTATAAGAATAAAAATATAATGTAAAATTAGAAATTGATAAAGCAAAATTAAATTTCAAAATGTGAATTGTTTACAGAGGCATTTCCACAAGAATGATTGCAAGTTGCTGGTGGTTTTTTACTTTAATCATGGTATCAAGTTATACAGCTAATCTAGCGGCGTTTCTAACTGTAGAAACTATAGTTCGGCCCTTTAACAATGTTGAGGAATTAGCAAACAGCAAAAATATAAAATACGGAGCTAAAACACCAGGAGCAACGCTAAGATTTTTCGAAGTAGACCAATTTTTCTGAATTTGTCGAATAAAATATTGCAATGTAAAATTATTAGAGGAAAGTCGCCTGGCCCGCTCTTTCTAAAGTGGTATCCTCGTATTTCTCGGAAACTAAACATTGCATTGTAATATTAATAAAAACATGATTTACTTAAATAATAAAAATAAAAATTAGTTCATAAATTCATGAAGTTTTTTTATATATAAAATCTGCTAAAAATAAATTCTACAAAAACAAAAATGAAATTTACACGATTTTCTCTTGCAAATTACATAGTTGAAATAGTGAGTATATTATTGATAATATTAGATCATTTTACATGTTTGTAGCTTCCTAAAACCGTTTTGTTTATATTTTTCTCTTTCATATTTTCCTCGTAATGCGGTTTGAAAATCGCTGTGCAGCGTAAAGCGGACCATAAAAATAGATAATGACGAATTTTTTTACTATAATGTCGACAGATGTTTTATGAATTTTTTCACATTTTTTCTAATATTTTAAGATACAAAAATAACATCAAACGCGTCAGATTTACGTATACACTAAAAAGGTGCCAAAATAATTTATAAAGTGGAAGAATTCAATTCTAGCCTTTTAATTTCTTAAATTTTGTTATTTAATATATAAAAACACATTTTATTACTTCATCAATTTATTTTATAGTTCACTCCTTCACTTCAAAGCCGTATGTGAACCTTGTCATTTTATTACGTAGGCTGCCAGTTTTGAAACATTCGCAGACATTCTTTTTGGATTATGTCAAAAGTTAGCAGACATGTCAATTACAGCAGTTCTTAATGCACTGTTGAATAATAATTTTTACAATCTCCTTATTCGAACTGAATGCCATATATTTGTGGAACACAATTATTGCATGAAACCATGATAGAAAAAACTGTAAAAATTTATTGCAAAAGAAATAACATTTTAGTGAGAATTCAAACCTGTAGTTTTCTACAATCTATGCAGGTATTCTACCAATCCGATTATCAAGGCATGTGGTGAAAGTTCTCACAATAACTAATATACATATACATGTTATATAAACGTCTTCCGGGGAGAGGGATCTTACAGTTGCTTCTTAGCATCGATATTACATATTCCGGATTCATACAATAACTGTATTTCAATAACAAGTCCGCACAGAATAAGCCGAAAATCATTATTCAGCACCTGCTTTGTTATTATTATTAAGAACCTGCGATTGATATAAGTCTTATGATTGACATTTTCATGACTCCAAATTGACTTATTATGTTTTTGGATTATGTTGCAAAAACATTAATTATTACAAAATATAAAGTTAGTATTATAAAAGTTGCTATATTATCTGATAGAACACATTTTCTGTGTATGTATGTATTTATATTTAAAAAATTTTATTTATAGCTATATTTATATGATCTAAAAACAAAATAGGATACCAGTGTTGCGACTTTCCTCTACATATGAGATAAACAATCTATTATAATTTAAATTTATTATACTAATTGATGCATGTATTTTTTTCTTACAAAGCTACATTCTGTAATTTTTTAAAAAGAAACAATCTTAAATAATATTAACAAAATAATTATATTTAGTTGCTGCGTTCGATAATTTTTTATACAATTACTAACATTATTAGAGTTTACTCTGTATGCTTAACAATTTTTTAACCTTATAAAACTGAAATATCAAAATTAATCGAAGTTGTTTGAAGTAACCCTAGGGGAATAATTATTTACTATTACATACTACTCATAAATGTATAATGTTTAAAAATAAGCATGATAAGAATAAGAATTGCATTCTAATCAACTATTTTGAAAGGATTTTGTTAATTTCAAGGAAAGCAGTTATCCAATATACCAGAAAATGTACCAATACATGAATACACATGACGTACTAGTAACAGAATCTAACGACGGTATAGCCAGAGTGGCAAGCGAGGACAACTATGCTTTTCTGATGGAATCTGTTTCAATCGAGTATTATATTTATTATATATGTGTATATATGTATATATATATATATATATATATATATATATATATATATATTTAAAGGTGGTCCAAAAAACCGACTATTTTTTTTCTTCATGACATTCACCGGAAATTGAAAGTATATGTTGCAAAAGTAATTTTGCTTTTTTTTTTAGATTTATCAAAAATGTTTTAGAGGTCGCTGAAGTCGTTTAAACACGAAAATTGACGTAACATGCTATTTTAATTTTTTTAAATCATATAGAGGCATATCCTGTTGAGTTGATCATTGAGATATTGTTGCTAGGAATCAAATATATAAGCTTGAATTTTTGTAGCTAAAAATACTGACATGACAGTAAGTCATTTATTTAGTCCTTCAAAACTCGAATTTTCACAAAAATGGACATTTAAAGGCTTAAAAAGCCTATTTTGACAGTCGCAGTCGAAAATTGTTTGTGGTATCGGTTTCCTTGTTCAATGGAGAATATATTATGATATACAGAAACTTCAACATTTATTGATAGACAGCGCTGCAGCATAAAATGCTTAAAAAGATGCAAATTTTCTTAAGCTTGGCCCTCATACCAACACCAAATTTAATTTTCGTGACAATTTTTTGTTAAAAAAAAAATCTTTTTATAAAAAATATATTTTATAAAAGTTTTCATAAAAAATATTTTTTTAAAATTTTTATAAAAATAATTTTATAAATAAAATTTGTTTAAAAGAAATATAAAAAATAAAAGACAAACGTTTGAATGTATGCTTTATTCAATTCAAAATTGTGATAAATAAAAAAAATCTTTTGCACTTCATTCAATTTCTCATTGCTCAAACAAACATAATAAAATGTAACTTCTTCGTTGTAAGTCCAATGAAAGAAAAATAACAAAACATCACAATAATAAAAAGCAACTTAAATTTGTTAAACTTTTAATTAATTTTATTATAACATTAATTACAGTTGATTAATTAATACGTTTTTAGAACAATTTGGAAAGTTTTTAATGTGTTGCTTAACACTTTGGTATAGGTACTGTTTCTGAGTTTCATTAAATGTCAATGTGCTATTGTATTTTTCAGCAAGCGCTATACCTCGCTCAGCAACATCATTAACCACTTTTAATGTCTTCACAATTTGAAATGCTTGCTTGTAGTCATTATCGTTTTCCCAGCTTGAAGAATCAACGTTTAAAAAATTGAGAGATATGTCATACCGAACAAAAAATTTCTGTGTATTTACATTTATAAAGTCGGATAATTTATAAGTTTGTACATATTTTTTAAGTATAAATATTTTCTTATTTTTATTTGGACTGCACTCAATTTTCAAAGCTTTAACCATTAATTTTTTCTTCTCAATAGCAATTCTATCATCAAAAAAAGCTAAACCAACTAAGCTCTCGTGTAAATTTTTGTGAAAATTCAAGTTTTGAGAGATTAAATAAATGACTTACTGTCAGTATTTTTAGCTACAAAAATTCAAGCTTATATATTTGATTCCTAGCAACAATATCTCAATGATCAACTCAACAGAATATGCCTCTATATGATTTAAAAAAATTAAAATAGCATGTTACATCAATTTTCGTGTTTAAACGACTTCAGCGACCTCTAAAACATTTTTGATAAATCTGAAAAAAAAAGCAAAATTACTTTTGCAATATATACTTTCAATTTCCGGTGAATGTCATGAAGAAAAAAAATAGTCGGTTTTTTTGGACCACCCTTATATATATATATATATATATATATATATATATATGTATATGTATACATTGTATTTATCATTTTTATTTACATTATATATATATATATATATATTTTTATAGATATGAGGTCGAACGAAACTGCAATATTACACAAGTGGGAGGCCTGCTAGACGAAAAAGGTTATGGAATAGGAATGAAGAAAAGTAAGCTTTATCAAAATATCTGACTTATATGTAGTAATAAAGCATAGTCAAATACTTCATATTTTCACACATATATATAGTATTCGACTTTTCACAATTATGAAAAAGTCGATATTTTTTTATATATTATCTTACAATAAATAATTATAATCAGTAAGATAATATATTTAAAAAACATCGTTTTTCTTATAACAAAATTGTACAAATATGAAGTATTGCATTAACTAAAGCAATTGGAATACATAACATTACAAATTAAATTGACAAGTAATTTAATAATAATAATGATGAGCATCTTAGAACATTGTAAAGAATTTTATCATAAAATAATACCTCAGCTAAGACTCGAATTTAGATCTCCTACATACATATTTAAAAAAATTTTCTTATTTATTTTTTTACATTTTCTTTAGATTTTGATTTGATATTTTTTAATATTTAAGTTTATCAAATATACAGGGTGTCAGGTAACTACCGCCCCTGGTTTCGTGGATTGATAGATCAAGTAAAACTGAGCAGAAAAGTCCTTTACTATTTTTTAATATTTGCCATAGTTAACGAAATAAAAATTGATAAAGTTTGCGAATAAGCGCCTATCACCGCGCGCAAGGACCGCCCGCCGGTCGCCGCGGCTGTAGGCGCAGCGCCGTGAGGAGGGAAAAGCAGCAGTAGCTACGCCCCCTCCGTTAATTTCCGATCGCAATTATTCGAAGTAGGTCAATTGCGAATATCGAAAGGCGTGTCAAATTTAGCACAGATCCTCAATCAGTACAGCTGCATGGCTTCAGCGATGCCAGCGAGCGCGCATATGGCGCCTGCGTGTATATGCGCGCTGTGATCGGCCCGAGTCAGTACCGCACGGAAGTGGTATATGTGCGATCTCGTGTAGCGCCTATCAAGGCAGTGTCACTCCCCCGTCTCGAGCTATCCGCGGCCTTGTTGCTGGCTCGGATGATCTCCAAAATCAGCAATTCAATTGATCTAACAAATATATAAAAATACTATTGGTGTGATTCAACAATCACGCTAAACTGGCTAATGTCGTATTCCCGCAGGTGGTCTACATTCGTAGCCAATAGGGTTGGTAAAATACAACGTTTAAGCGACACCAGTCGTTGGCGTCATGTGTCCTTTCTTAATAACCCGGCCGATCTTATACTACGCGGTCTATCCACATCTATATCCACGTGAGCTGATTAATTCTGACATGTGGTGGCATGGACCATCTTTTTGGTAATCTAGCGAAAATTCATGACCAGATAGTGGCTTTCCACAAATGGAAGGTGACATTCCGGACCAAAGGAAACTCGCCATGCCTACAGTCGCAACTGATTCATCAATCGTAGCCGAGCTGTTGAACAAGTTCTCCAATTTGAATAAAATATGCCGCATTGTAGCTTATTGCATCCACTTCAACAAGGCCCGCCGGCCAACGGTGCCATCTAGAATAATTTCTCCCCCAGAGGTATCCCACTCGCTTGGCATAATATGCAAGAATGTGCAAAGGCATGCCTTCACACAAGAGTACAAGGCTCTTAATGAGGGAAAACCCATAAGCCCAACAAGCTCTCTTCTCATCTTATCTCCTTTTATTGACGACTCCGGGGTCATGCGTGTTGGGGAACGATTAAAAAATGCCGGCTGGCATCCGGATGCCTGCTATCCGATTCTAATTCCGCGCCATCATATCCTAACGCGTTTGATCATAGAACAGGCTCACGCCCGTGGCCTGCACGCAAGCAACTATGGCTGCTGTCAGACAGCGATTTTGGTTGCTGGCCTTGCGCTCAAGCACGCGCAAGGTCATTCAAAACTGCGTGAAGTGCTTCAGAGCAAATCTCCGTCAATCCAAAGCTTTAATGGGATCACTTCCAGCCAGTCGAATCAAGGTCTCCCGATCGTTTTCACAATGCGGTGTCGATTACGCTGGCCCATTTTTACTGCGCGAAAGCAAAAAACGTAATGCGAGGCTTCAGAAGGCCTACGCCTCCATATTCATGTGCTTTGTCATGAAAGCTGTACACATCGAGCTCGTGAGTGACTTGAGCTCTGACGCCTTTATAGGTGCCTTTAAACGTTTTTTATCCCGTCGCGGTAAAACCATCGCGTATGTTTTCCGACAACGGAACCAATTTCGTAGGCGCCCAGAGACAACTCAAAGAGTTTTATGAAGCCTATCTTAAGGAATCCATTCAATCTAGCTTAAAGGAATTTTTCTCTAGTCAAGAAATTCTTTGGACCTTCATTCCACCGAATGTCCCCCACGACGGGTTATGGGAAGCGGCGGTGAAGTATCATATGACTCAAATAATAGGAAATGCGCATTTAACTTATGAAGAGTTTCAAACCATTTTATGCGAAATTGAAGCAATATTAAATTCACGCCCGAACACTCCATTAAGCGCAGATCCGAATGATCTTACATGTTTGACACCAGGTCATTTCCTTATTGGCACGACTCTCGACAGTTTTCCCTATACCGATTTGAGCGACGTGCCTAAAAATCGACTCGTTCGCTGGGAGCGTGTAGAACAATTATGGCAACATTTTTGGCGTAGATGGGCTAATGAATATGTTAGTTCCTTACAGGAACGATCATAGTGGAGAAACAATAAAGGCCCCCCAACTGCAAATAAATCAACTAGTCTTTTGAAAACAACCAAACGCACCTCCCGTGCAATGGCCCATTGGACGAGTGCAAGAGGTGCACACAGGTTCTGATAACGTCGCTCGAACCGCTACTATATGAACTGCAAGGAGAGTGCTCGTCCGGCCTTTAGCAAGATAAGCAATCTTGCCGCTTAAAGAAGGTCTGACGACCACTGACAACTCGTAGTTTAAGTACTATTACAAGTATTATAAGATAATCTGTTTGCAAGTCATGCGTTATTTTAATGTTAATCACATTATTACACTAGTTATAATCTCAAGCTCAGTATGCTCATTCTTTAACTTATCTGTTACAAGCCACCTCTCCGTCACTTAATGTTCTATTTGCATAATTTCAGTTAAATTAAAAGTTTGCACTTCCAAGGGGGCGTTGTTCGGTATTTATAATACGTTTCGAGTTACTCATAAGTTGTGATTATCTGATTATCATAAATAAAATTTTATTTTTTTTGCGTTCATTGCCAAAGCGTGCTATGCTTAAGCTTCCCGCGCCCTCTAGTTTTCGCTTGCACAGGCTCGTTATCTTCGCGGCTCTTCGGTAGCTTTCGCGCGCGCTTGGCTCTCGAGACTCTCTCTCTGCAAGAAACCGCCCGACAGATCGGATCGTTTTTCCGCCGGCTGTGAATAATCTCTCGATTGAGATGTAAGTCCTCGTTCTAGTGTGCTCAATTTAATAAAGAAACTAAGAGAACATCAGTGTCTCGGCCACGTTTATTGTGACGGTCTATTTATCCCGCAAGCCAACGTGGAGCGCATCTTACATAAAATAAATACACTATTATATAGAACATTTTGTTTCAGACTCGCCATATTTACACGATATAAATACAGCTCTTTTAAAACTATCAGAAGGAGGCAAAATCCAGGAAATCAAGAAAAAATGGTGGACACAAAAAAGAGGCGGAGGCAAATGTCAGGTGAGCATATAAACGTGATTTTGCTGTTATAATATATAAAATATCATAACCTGTAAGAAGTTAAAGTAAACCTTTACTAAAGGGAAGCAGCCTCTGACGACCTTGACCTTGACATATGTCATCAATGGGGAAGGTATTGAGTGACATACACAAGGTTTTAAGTAATGCTCACTTTTTATTAAAAAAATATCATTACAGAAAGAAAAAACAGTTTTTCTTACTTATTTCGGAAAATATTCATTTTACAAAAAAAATGTGTCAAACAAAAAATGAAGCTGGTAATAAGCTCTATAAAAAAAGTCATATACATATTTTATTAAATTTCAATACTTTCGTCGTTATTGTAGAAAAACTGTTTTACGTCGAAAGGGTTTTCGACGCAAAACAGTTTTTCTACAATATACAGAAGACGCGTGGGCGGAGGAGGGGCTTTCCCTGCACCCCTTCACGGTATTTTTTCTAACCCAACCCACTTTGTCACAGGTCCACTAATGACGGGGTGGGTGTAGGAGGGGGTGGGTCATAATTTCAAATCTAATATTGCAACGTCAATTAAAAATCCTTGGTCAAATTACAATTAAAATAGGGTTAGGTTGGGTTAGAAAAAATACGGGGAAGGGGTGCGGAGCCCCTCCCCCGCCCAAGCATCTACTTTTCACACAAAACTACTAAAAATTAAAAAAAATTATTTTAAAACAGTTTTTCTACTATAACGACTAAAGTATTGAAGTTAGATAAAAAATGTATATAACCTTTTTTATAGAGCTTATTACTAGCTTCATTTTTTGTTTAACACATTTTTTTATAAAATAAATATTTAGTGAAATAATTAAGAAAAACTATTTTTTCTTTCTCTGATAATATTTTTTTAATAAGAAGTGAGCATTACTCAAAACCTTTTGTATGTCACTCAGTACCTTCCCATTGATAACATATGTCAAGGTCAAGGTCGTCAGGGGCTGCTCCCCTTTTGTAAAGGTTTACTGAAGTTAATCCCCTCCTTTCACTTTTAAAATTAATTTCGATAGTTGTACTGAATTGTGCTAAGTTTGTCATATGGTGCCCAAATGTTAAAATCATAATATAACAATCATAATATATGTTAAAAAGTGATTTTCTAGTCAGCCTCCAACTTTTCAAATTTCTTAATTTTCTCACTTGTGCTCTTTCCGTTAGGGCTACTCCCAGCAAGAGACTCCGTACTCTTGTAATCACCAAAGAGTGCACAGCTATTTGCCTTCAGATTCAGGAGCTCGCGCTATGCAACCACGAATTCTCACTCCTCCAGTTAGCCCTTTCGAGAGATCTCACTTTCCCAGGCGGAACGCAAGCAGGGTCCTTCGTGTGAATTATCTTCTTCATTCAGTCACGTTGCGGCTTAAGGATCGTGTTCTCGTCCCCAATCTTACTTGCGTTCACCCGATTTTTAGACCGTGACCACAACGCCCATAGTAAAGCCAGCTCCGTCCAGCATCCAGAATTATGTGTTTCGGTACATACAATTCTGCTCGAAGCCAGAGTTCCGTTAGCCATAAGAGAGAATTCCTATATTTCCAACTCTCACCATGTGAAGGTAGAGTTGACGGTTCTGCATTTCTGATAGTCATGTGGCATAAACGTAGCACAATTCAAAACTAAAGTAAATTAATTTTAAAAATGGAGGCTAACTTCTTTCAGGTTATAACATATCTATTTAATCTACTTGTCACACATCGCTATTTAGGAAAATGCAGGTTCCGGTGGAGCAGATCCGCTAGATCTCGATAATGTGGGTGGTGTATTCTTGGTGCTTGCCGTAGGTGTCGCCTTATCCTGCGTGTATACTATACTCGAATTATTTTGGGATGTTTTCCAAAAATCCACTAAAGAAAATGTAAGTATACTATTCTCACTTACAATGCAATATATCATCAATCGTACCGTTTTTCATCAAAACGCACCGACTTTTCTAAAATCGATAAAGCTAATAGAATAAACAGAAATAATTTAAAAAATTAAAACAAAAAAAATTAAAACAATTTAAATTTCTATCAGCATGACAACATCTTAACATAAGCACACGCAAAAAAATTTTATGTTTAATCCGGAGATTAGATAATAATATTCTCATATATTTTAACGCTATGAAATCGAATCCGATATTTAAATTGCTCCTTCACATCACAATACTTTTTATTGCTTTTTTATTGCTACTTATAAACATGTAAATATACAAGAGCATCAAAAAATCTTAGGACTCCTAAATATGTAACTCATTAACAATATGTGGTATAAAGAAATATTTCAAACAAAAGTTACATGTAATGCATCAAATGTTTTTGATTTAAAATCATTCCATAAAAGGGATGATTAATTAACATGGGACATCCATTCTAAAAAAAGTAGGCATATAGGTACTATATATATTTCTATTCTTATAAGTAATTCTACATGTAAATCTGAACATCTCTTTCGCCATCTGCATGAATTCAAGTATGTAATACAGTCATATATTTTTAACTAATTTGCATATTAGCAAGAGGGTTATTCCGTCTTTAAGGCCATTTTCAAGCTTATTTTTAGACATTTTTTTCTAACAGACTGTAAAATCAATTAACTTAAAATTTACATGGTTTATTCCTCTATTTAAAAAGTATAAACCAATTTTTTTGTTAAGTTCTGCTGCTTTCATTAATAATTAATAGACTAACAACAGTCCTTTCAAAAATCATACTTAGACAGTCGATATGATTTCGGCTCTCTCATTGTTCTGAAACTAAAAAAACCAAAAAACTTTTTTAAAATGTAAGGATACAATTATCTACCGAACTAAAATTAAAACACTAAAATAAAATAAGAAAAAAATGACTCAAAAAAATTAAGTATTTTTTACTCTTAATCATGTTTAAAAGAATAGGTAGAATAAACATGTTATTTTGATCTTACTTTGGACAAAAATAACATGTGTATTGAAAGTTGTGAATAAATTTCAAGTTATTCAATTGAATAATCTTTGTGTAATCGTGTTGACGAGCTATGAAAATATAATTTTGACAAAATCACGTTTAATATATATTTTGTGTTTATTTTCTACAGATACTAACCAATTTTTTGAACTTACGATTAATCTGCTATTCCAACTGCATAAAATCCTTTTTCATACGTCATCCCTTTTAATAACAATGTATGTACTTAATAAAAGACAGCGGAATGGACCTATACAAGCAATTCAGTATTTCAAGCTACAAGTCTTTATATTCAAATCGCTCCGTCTTTGTTCCTTTTTAATAAAATTTTATAGGAATATTCTTAAATATATATATTTTAAGAACTAAAAAATGGCCACAAAATTTTTTTTAAATAAAACGGCTCCTTCAAAAATTAGGTCATAAATAACTTTAAAAATATTGAAAAATTGAGCTATTTTTCATTGATAAAAAACTTATGACGTAATTTGAACATCAAATTTGGTTTCAGAGAGTCAAAATATATAATAATATCGTGGTCTAATTTCTCGGATTAAATATTAAATTTTTTTCTGTGTAGTAATCTTAAACAATCTTATTGATTTAATAACTGTGAATCTAGTGTATTTTTAATGAACTATACATAATAAATCATAATTTAGAAAAATCAAATGGAATATTTAACAATTTAATCACTTTAATCACTTACTCTTTCGGCAACATATAATATAGGTATTTATTGTCATATATTCATACCTGATGTATGTTATTTATTTTATAGGTGTCTTTCAAACAGGAATTAATAAACGAAGTGAAATTTATTCTAAAATTCAGTGACTCTAAACCATTACAAAAAAATGGACTATCCAGCAAAAGTGAAAATGGCAGTACAAGGGAATGTACTCCTCCGTATGGTTTTATGCCAAAAGTAATAAGAACGTCACCAAATGACAACTAATAATGGAATAAGCCTTAAATAATGATATTTATTATTAATACAAATTTCTTACTTTGTAATGCACAACAACTCTGGATATTGAATTAAATCGTTAAAATAACATAAATTGCATCAAAAATATTTTAAAGCACTTGTGTGTATTTCATAAAATAATAATGAGAAATATATAATATTTAATATTGTTTTCAACAAATTTACTTTAAAATTGTACCCAATGCGGCCTAATATGGTCTACTTGTTTTTAAGTAGTTACATGATGAACAAATAACGCTAATGTCTTACAGGCTGTCAACGTGACTTGTTTGCAACAATTAATTGTTCAATTTGTGTATTGCTAAGAGTGAAGTCAAAAGTAAAATAAAATTTTTGTGATTATTTTTATCATGGTCTAATTCGTCGGTAAGTTATTGTTTTCTATATCAAATAATGATTATTAATTTCTACAGATCATATTATTGTAGCTCTATATTTATTTTAATTTATATAATTCATATTTCCGTCACAATATCTTGTTTATAATTAAGGCAAGAAAATTTTTTGTAAGATAAAGCCGATATAACCAATCTAGATCAATAATAAGTGCACACATCAATTGTAATGTTTTCTTAGTAATTCAATTACTCCAAATCATAAATTATAATCTACCTACTAAATTGTGATTCTTGCTATGTCCTTAGGAGGATGCTGAAATTGTGAGTTTTAGCGACTGACTTACACACATACAATTTACAATACCCACGTACAAAGTAGCAGTAGATCATTACATACTACATCAATATTGCACGCACACATATGGATAAATTTTCGTATAAACTTTTCATATTGAATAAGTATCTAAATCTAATTCTAAAAGCTCGACGTTGTTTCTTCGTGTAATCTACATAGCGGCTCTAATTTCGTAAGTACAGACTGCAGAGCTTTTATATGAAGCAAATATTATCACGACTTGACAACTCTGGACAGTATATTCATCTAAGAAATGATAAAAAGGATCTAAAAAACTAAAAAATTTTTTTGTTCTATGCATAAAGTCCATACTGTAGACATGTATTAATGCATATACTTTAATTCTAGAATTGAATTTCCACATCTATAAAAGTACTTAATACACACGAAAAGTCGTCGCAAAATTATTATCGTTTAATCGATAAAACAGGAAGGACTTCAGGATCCTCTTAAGGGGAAAAAATTAAATCAATTTCTTGGTTAATGAATTGTTGATGAAAATAGCTCTTTGCGTACTCTTATATGTTAATGTATCAGTAAACTTATAAAAGTAATATCGGATCACTTTCTGTGAAAAGAGATAAACATAAGTCATGTACATTATCTAATACTGCTTTTTCTAAAAATATTCATTGCATTCACATAAATATTTAAAATTGTATATTTTAATGTTAAGAAATGTTTCCTACTTTAAATGTGGCAACTCTGGC
Organism: Solenopsis invicta; assembly: GCF_016802725.1. NCBI lineage: Eukaryota > Metazoa > Arthropoda > Insecta > Hymenoptera > Formicidae > Solenopsis > Solenopsis invicta. The sequence continues at coordinate 15,903,071 of NC_052664.1, forward strand.
CATCAGTTTTCAATTTTGGACTCAGACCAAAAATTTGAAAAGAATCGTAAAGCTCAGATAAATCATAGAGTACAATTATCGGGTTTTATTCCTTCCACACATTAATTGTTAACAAAAATATTAGAAAAATTGAGAGGAATAATAGCAACAAATTTTAACATAAATAGTAGTATATACTTATTATTAGAGAAAATTCTTTTACACAATTTTATTTCCTCATATTCTCTCTTTTCTCTCTTATTCTACTTATATAAATAGAATAAAACAAATAATTATCCAGATTTAGTTTAAAAAGAGAAAAATAAATTTAGAACAATTTTTAAAAAATAATTTGTATATAATAATTAACAATGATTAAATGACTCACACAAATGAAATAAGTAACAATGATCATGCGCGAAACAACAGCATAATACGAGAGAATACGATCCTCTTACCTACTTTTCAAGTATACTCTTGCATGTGGTTGAAATAGTCAACTGGTAAACCATAGGATAGTATAGCTACTGACTCCGCGCTGGGTGGCTCACGGTGTATACAAACGTGTCGATGACACGGCGAATTTTCTTCCTGTTGAATATTTTCAGTGTTAAAATAATTTGCAATAAGTACAAGCAATCGCGCGAGTGATCTCATGTTGTTAATCAACAGATCAACCCAAATGGATGAATGTAACACCAGTGTTTTTTACGTAAACGTGGGCGAGGGATGCTTGTAATAAATTGCGTGAAACTATCGCGTAAATCTCTGAAGCCATTAACCAAGTAACATTGCTCTATAATCCAAAAATGGTTTGTTTCCTCATGTTAAAGGAAAAATTTAATGCACTCTCTAATGCAACTGCGTCTGAATTTTACTTTGGCAACAAGCCATGCAATTGATAAATAGATTTACGTTACAAGTACAATTCAAACTTTTCAATGCTTTGTTATAATAATATTAAAATTTAAAAATACATCAAATGCACCGTTGCAGATTAAATACATTATATGCAACACATTATATGACAGAATAATTAATTCATTGGAGATAAACAAATTTGAGTAAAAAAATAAGGACTTTTAGTCTCTACAAAGTAAATTTTATAAAAGCAGATGCACGTTTACAAAACACTACTATATAACAATTGAAATATTAATCATTAATTTTTCTTACAAATACAATAATTAATTATATACATAAAAAAATTTATTTATGAAAGATTGTGAAGATTTCAAAAGAAGTAATATTAACAGCAAATTATTCTTTCAAATAACATAAAAATTTCTTGAACTTGATAAAATTCAAATTGACATGCAAGATTCAATCATGTAGTAAAAATTTGAGTTTAATATGCCTTTCGAACAACTTCTCTCGAACTTTTAATTTGAGTTATTTGTATAAAATGCACATATTGCATAGTATAGCATAGTATTATTATGCATATTATAGCGTATCCAAATCTTACATATTCAAAATTATAAAACTTCAAAAAAAAGTCTACACCACTGACAGCTCTCAAAGATTATCAGTAAACCATTGGACAGATGTTTTTATCAGATAGATTGAGAGAAGCTTTTGCAGAGTACAGTGGCAGTACGACGAAACGAGAAGTGTCTAAATATACCACACTGACTGTGTCTGCATGTACTGTATTAGCACACTTGAATGTTTAGATCATCTAGAATGACGCAGCAATAATATTGCCAATAACAAAAAAAAGAAAACTTAATTTCAATCTATTTTAATAACAAATTCTTCCAATTGACTGTTTACTTTTAAAGATATGGAAAGTAGCGTATTGCACTCTTGTGCCAGTTACTAGTTGCTTTGCTATTAGAACGATCCTCTTTTAGAATGGCCGAGAAATGCTACTTCTGTACGTCACAGTTGCATTTATGCCCAATATTTTGGGATTTCCAAAGAAGATACCACTCGGTAAGCTCATGTATTTCTGAACACTAACACATGCGGATAAAGGCAGCAGATCGATAACCAATTCAGCGTATTGAATAATCGCAGGAGGCTTGTTCGACAGCGACGAGATGATTCAAAAAGCGTTTGAAATATCGATCAAAGCGGTAAATAAGAACTTCACTACTGACGCGAGGGGCGTGCTGTTAACACGTAGAACAGAAAAAATTAACAAGAATGCATTTCGAGTAGCAAAGATAGGTATATAATTTTTTTCACGTTTTTGTATTAATGCAGAATTTCATATTATCTATCTTTAGAACGTCTTTATACCTTGGAACATACATTATCGCGCGCGTGTGCCACATGCATAGATTCAAAAAATTTTGTGATATATCACATACAAATTTGTTTCCGAACACTACTTATGCATTATATTAATGCATTACAAAAGTTAATCGTCCAATTTTATATAATAATAAATAAAATTTCAATTTGTTTGTGATGAAGTGTACCATTGCTAATGCAAATAATGTACATACAAAGCATTTTATGATCACATTATGTATTTCATTATGTTTTTCATTGCGTGCAGCGTGCGAGCTGGTAAATAACAAAGTGGCAGGAATTTTTGGCCCCCAAGATAAATCAACCGAGAGCTACGTTCAAGGTATGTGCGATACCCTGGACATACCTCATATTGCTGCCAGATGGGATTCCGAACCAAAACGTGGCAATGTAATAAACCTGTACCCGCACTCCGACACACTCTCCATGGTACTTATTCTTATTTATAAACCTAATAATTTATAAACAGACTGATATTCTACGATCACAACCTGAATCACACAGTTACGTTTGATTTGGCTGGAATATTTTTACCAAAACGAGAAGTTCGACCAAATAATGTTAAAATAAGCAAATTAATGTTGAAATAAGCAAATTACGTTGCTTATAAAAAATCCTCACGCAAACAATGTCTTAAATTCAAATAAATATTACTCTAAATTTATCGCGTCTTGTACTGTTAAATTCATAGTATCAAATTTTACGCAATTTAAGTTATTTTTAATCATTCCCCTATAAACTATTGCTCCTATTCAATATATTGTTAATCTAATTAAAACCATGTTGAACAATTTAGCACAAGAAATATTAAATTATTTGACTCAAATTTAGTTCAGTATTTACTAGATAAATTAATATCGATGTTGCTTACTTTAAAATTCAACCACTCAACCATAAAAATAATAAAATAAGGTTATTTTTTTAATTACATATTTTATGTTAAAATAATAAATTTGACACACATAAAAGTTAAAAATAACAAAATGTTATTTATAGAAAAAATTTGTTTAAATTTGATTCTTTAATATTTAACACAGTACTTTGATTATTTGCAAGTATTGTTTGTAGTTTGCTATTAATTAAATTCATTAATGCAATTTAGTCAGGATTAAAAATTATTTTACAACATAATCGTAAGTGGCTGTAAAGTAAACTATTTTACGGTGCAATTATACGTCCATTTTTATCAATTTATTTTCATAAATTAATTTTAATCTATGGAAATATTCGGTTTTTCTTATTTTTATAGAAGTAAAAAAAGATAAAAAGAAAGCTAAACTGAGTATAAAACTAAATCTAATCTGCACTCGTAGAAATAGATATACAACTGCAACTTACGACTATGTCTGCAATAACTTACGACTATATTTACGCTATTGTAGAATAGTTTTATAACAAAGAAAAAAAATTTTTTTTATATTTGATAAACTTCGAATATTGTTGCTAGTAACTGTCTTAACATTTACATCAAGATTAATATCCGGAATTATTTAGTTTTTTCAAGGTTTAATAGAAGAATACAAATGGAAACAATATGCGATACTTTACAAAAACGTGGACGGCCTGATGCGCATGAACCGCTTGCTCAAATTGCCAAACATGAATACCATTTCCGCGATGGTGTTCCATTTAGGTAGTGGACCGAATTTTAGGTATGCATGCGTAAACCATATATAAATAGGCCGAGCCTGCGTGCATGCACGAGCGACGTTTATCAAACAAAGTTATTATGCACCTGTGCCATTATTTAACTCCGCCGTAAACGCCAGAAAATATCGCGATGATTTACGATACGACTATCTGGATACGAAGCAAGCGTCACTTGGGCTGCCACACATCGCTACTGTCAACTACCCTTTTTTTTTTTTTTTTTTTTGAAAATACGAGCTATCCAAAAATTAATAAGACGTTTACTTGCAGGCCAGCCATAAAAGCAGTCAAGATGTCTGGCTGTAAAAATATTATAATCGATTGTTCATACGATATTCTCGCGTCTGTTCTTAAACAAGCACAACAAGTTGGAATAATGTCAGAGAGATATAAAGTTTTCGTTACTTCTCTGGTGAGAATTACATCGAATTCTTTTACAATCTCTAATATTTAGCTCAATTAGCATAATTGTCGCAAAATATATCAATTATAAAAAAAATAATTCTTTTAAAAAATTACAGTTATAAATTCAACCAATCGCGATAAACTCAAGATAATATTTATATACACAAATACGTTTAATTGTGTATATAAACCTAAATTTTATCTGATCCATGAATATATTTGGTATAATAACGTGATTTCGATTATTAGGACTTGCAAACTCTGGATTTAGAACCATATCAATATTCTGGAGTGAATTTGACAGGCATACGTTTAATCGATCCGAAAAGTCCAATTGTTCAACGTACCCTCCAGTCTTTTAATTGGAATTTGACAGACGGTTCCCACTTAAGGGTAGAAGCGGCGCTCGCTTATGATGCAGTACAACTTTTCGCGAGTGGTTATGCTCGATTACGCGATAGCATCTATGTAAATCTTACAAAATTGTCTTGCAGCGGCACAGAAATTTGGGGGCACGGTTCCAGCTTAAGTAATTATATGCGGAACGTATGTGCAACTATAGTTCACAGCAATTAACAATTAAATATGTGCATAACTAACATTTTCTATAATTATCAAATGATACATACGGATATGTTTACAATTAATTTGGAAATAGTCACTAAAATACTAGAATTTCTGAATTATTAAAAAAACATTTTTACCAAACATTAAATAAATGTTTTTTTATTTTTTTTATTCCCTACTTTTTTAACAATGCAAAAATAAAAAAATTAACTTTATTGATGGTAAGTAAAATGCTAATTATACTGCTTATTATTCATTTGCTATAACAATGACATAACTCAAAAAACAATTTTCTCATTTAAATATTTTGAATTATTTAAATTTGTAATATTACTTTTAAATGCGATTTTGATGTAACAATTTCGTTTATTGTAAAGAAATAAAAATATTATTAGCTCATCTCACCAAATGTATTGACATTCAGTCTATTTTGCTTTTTGCAGACAAGTAAAATTTTTGAGTAATGTTGTTGTAATAAATGTGCGATGCATCTCCTGAGAGACATCAAGGTACTGTACAATGTATATATTTTTAAATTACCTATAGGAGCAAATACACGGACTGAGCGGTATGATAAAATTCGACACGGCTGGTTTCCGAAGCGAATTTCAACTAGACATCATAAATCTAGGATATGAAGGATTGCATAAAGTCGGGAAATGGGAACCGAATTTAGGTTTTCAATGGGAGCCAGGATACAGAATTTCTGAAATAGATGATGACAAGAGTTTACAACATAAACATTTTGTTATCCTGATATCGCTAGTATGTTTTAACCATCAACGTAGATATTCTATTAACAATTACTTAAATTAATAATTTAAAAATTGTCAAGGAAGAAAAAAAAAGAAAAAAGCAGATATAATTTTTAAAATAAATACAACTTTTTCTGTCAGTAATATAAAACAAAATTGTTAAATAAAAAACTGAGTACTCTTGCAAAATACTTTAACACTTATTGATAATGTTAAGAACATTTTAATTTAGAATAATAATGTATTGATGTATGAATAGCTTATTATTCATCAGTTATATATTTCTAAAATATGTGATAGCACGAATGAAAGAAATTATCAGCTTAATAATATTAATTTTAAATTTTCTACTAAGAAAATAACTTACATTACACATTCCAACATGTCACATGGAAACTCATGTTAAATTTTCTGTTCAGGTCATTTAATATTTTTGTTATAAAGAGAAATATAATTATAAAAATTTCTGGCGTCATGCATGAATAAATAATTATAAAGTATGATGCATAAGTCTCCTTCTTTATAATAACATTTTTTGTAACTTGTAATCATTGTAAAATATATTTTACTTAATAAATGTAGTAAATATACAAAATAACAAAAATGTGAATTCGCGTGAACTCACATGGCATAATGGATAAGAGATATTTTGGTATCACCTAAAATTGGCGTAGTAGGGACGTATATTAAAAATTTATTACTTTATTATCTACGCTACTAATCCATTCTCGTTCTACCTCTTATTTTACATATTAAAGAAATAAATAAAAAAGAATTTCTGAGAGATTAAACAATATGCATTGCAGACAGATCCGTATGGGATGATTACAGAATCATCCCATTTAATAACTGGAAATGATCGGTACGAAGGCTTCGGCATAGATATAATTCAGGAAATGAGCAAGCTGCTGGGGTTTAATTATACTTTTGAAGTTCAAGCAGACAACGCTTATGGATCGTTTGATGAAGCAACCAAAAAATGGGACGGAATGCTGGGAAAAATAATTAATGGTGTAAGTCTAAACATTTTTTCGCGTTTTAATCTTATGCTATATGAACGGAATATTGACTCGATTCGACTTCGTTCGCGAGTAGTGCTGCTACCTTCCACCGTATACACAATGTGAGAGCAACGCGTTGCGGCGCTACTTATATCGATAAAGCAGTTGCCTCTTCACAGATAAGTTGGAATAATTTGATTTTCAAGCATTTTACTCTTTAAAATCGATTTCATTGCTAATGTAAAATCAAATATGTTTTAAATTAATATTCTCCAAAGATGTTTTCACCTTTTTTTCCATTTTATAATCTGACAACTGAGAGACACAAAAATCTACACAACATAATCGATAGAAAAAACAAATAGATTAAAATTTTATTTTATTCCCATTATTTTAAATAGAAATTTATATAGCACTGCATTTTAAAGGAGGCGGACTTAGCGATTACGGATCTAACGATCACGGCGGAAAGACAAGCTGCTGTAGATTTTACGGATCCATTTATGAACTTAGGTAAAACCTGGTATATAATATAATAATATTCGTGGTATTGACATTGACAAATGTGGCGCATAAATCGAGACTTCATAATTTATGCTTGGATCAAATGATGTTTCAGGTATAAGCGTTCTCTATAGGAAGCCAACAAAGGCTCCTCCAGACCTTCTATCCTTTTTAGGACCGTTTTCGAATGAAGTTTGGATACATGTGATCGGGGCGTATGTCGTCGTGTCAGCACTGTTATTCGTGATTGGAAAACTCTGCCCGGTAGAATGGACGAATCCATATCCGTGCATCAAAGAGCCGGAGGTACTAGAGACACCCTACACACTTATAGATACTCCGTTTCTAGTGATCGGAGCCATCCTGAAGGCTGCTACCGGATTTGCACCCGCGTGAGTCCACTTCAGTTTGCTAACGTCTACTGAGTGTGCTTTGAGGATGTTTTTCTTGCATGAAACCAAACAAGTTGTTGAGCACACAATGAAACTTTGTGTCACTACAAGTTTTTGTTACATGCGTCGCACAAATTGGCAGAAGCAAAGATATTAAATAACACGTAAAAAACAATACTAACAACTATGCGATTAAACACAACCTTAATAATGATCCAGCAAACAAAAATGAACTAGATAGAAATAGATAGAAATAAATTCGTTTCGACGATTTTTCAAATTTGCGTTTCAAATTTTTCGAATCCATTTAAATCCAAAATTAAATAATAGGAATATAAATCCATCCAAATTCAAAATAATAAATAGCTTATTTCGCATTTCAATTCATTTGAATCCAAAAATAATATAATGTAGACATAAATTCATCCAAATTCAAACTGATGAATATTTTGTATTTCGATCCATTTAAATCTATTTGAATCGAAAAATATTCCGGGACTTAAAGCGCAAACTCGGATAAATTAAAATAAATGACATTTTTTAATTCATTTGAATTTATTTACGTTTGCTGGGGATTTTCGTTATAAAGTAAAAATTATGTTTTCCATTAAATAAAACATTTTCTCAAAACAGCAAAATTTTTTAAATTGTTATCTTAAAACAAAGAGAGATTGAAAAACATGTGATGTGCGTTTCAGAGGAATTTCAACAAGAACTTTGGCTGTTGCCTGGTGGTTCTTCATTCTGATCATTTCGACAACGTATATCGCTAATTTGGCAGCCGCGTTAACTAAGGAATCCGTCGTATGGGAATTTAAAACGGCGGAAAAACTGGCTTACCAACAAAAAATCAAATACGGCGCAAAAAAAAACGGCTCAACATTAGCATTCTTTCGAGTAAGTGACACGATCCACAAAAATAAGTACACGGGTAGAATTTTCTCTTAGATTTTACCTTCAATATTTATGGTAATCATGGGATAATATGAACTCTGAAGAATTTTACTATACTTTTAGTAAAATTTGATTTTTAAACAAATTATTCTATAATATAACATAGTTTGGTTAAATTTTACTAAATTTTAATAAAAATATAATAAAAATCTTTGCCATATCATCTCTCGACTACCATGATTTTCAAGATAAATTTTAGAAAAAAATTCCGTATATATATATAGTTGAGTAATTAAAATAGTAATATTAATTAATATTGCTGATAATGATTCCGCGTTATTATTTACGGAAAAATCCAATACTCGGAACGACCAGTCTTATTTTACAGGATTCCACGTATGAACCGTACAAGATTATGTATAAATACATGGAAACTCATGCTGATGAAGTGCTTGTAAAGGGAAACAAGGACGGTGTAGAAATGGTGCAAAAGAACAAAAATTACGCGTTTTTTATGGAATCCTCGTCGATTGAGTATATCAAACAAAGGGAGTGTAGTGTAACGCAGATTGGAGGACTTTTAGATGCTAAAGGCTACGGAATAGCGATGAGAAAAGGTGATTCAACTACAATTTATTGGGTTGTTATATAAATTTGTTTGATTGCTTTACATTATTTTTTCAATAAAACATACATGGAAAGATCAATTTTACTGTAATACCTAAAAATTTAGCTAAATACAGATCAAAAAATAATTTTATGTTAAATTATCAAAATTATTCTGTAAGACATTCAAATATAATAAAACTGTTGCAAAAGTTTTGACATTCTAGTAAACAAGTTAAACATTCGATACAATTTTTTAAACGGTTATTTTCAGATCTGTATTTCAGTAAAATTGATATTTTCGTGTACATACCTTCATACATATCTTTCATTAAAAAAAAAAAAAAAAGATAAAAGAACCGAACAAACTTATGTAACAACACAATAATAATAATGGCAACAAGTTATTTTACGGCTAGTTTTCAATTTAACGTTACGTAAATTCGTCTGTTATTTGATTTAAATGATTAGACTGTTTTAATGAAATAATTTTGATAACAGATTCTTCTTATCGAAAGGAACTAAGTGGCGCCATATTAAAACTGCAGGAAAACGGCAGGCTCGGAGAGTTACGAGACAAATGGTGGAAACAAAAGCGTGGCGGCGATACGTGCGACGTACGATACTAAAATCATGAATAACTTATCACATAAATAGATATATAACTCAATGTAGCCCGATAGTTATGGAAACATTGAACAATAATAGCATCATTAATTGGAAATTTCACAATAATGCGCTATGTCGATTATTAACGCAGCAGTATTGTCAAAAAATATTTTCTAAATAACGTTTGTCAATAATTAGACAAATTAGACAAATCCAATTAAAGATATAAATAATTTTAAAAAATATTTTTAATATTTTACAAAAACCGTTTAATTCTTTATTTAAAATTTTGCCGTGCATGATTTTCATGTGGCAATACTTCTACATTTTATAATTTAGAAATAATTGTATACTTTATATATATTTGGATTATTTTAATTTCTTTGTGCACAATTGCACTTCTAAATGTTTTAAAGATAATACAACTCAATGCAACATGATACAACGTAAGTTAAAAATATTTTTCTTAATTTAATGGTTTTTTTTGCAAAATTAAATTTACAAAGAGTTATTCACAAATAAGTTATAATGTTCAAACATTACAACTCATTTGTAAATAACTCTTTGTAAATTTAATTTTGCAAAAAAACCACTAATAATCAAAGAATTTACATTAAAATTAATATGTATTATAATTATATTAGTATATCAATGTATATATAACACTATTTACATGAATATTTGACGCATTTTAAAAATACAATTAAACTAAAAGTCTTGTCAAATTAAATTATTGATCCCAACGACATCAAATGCTATTCAAGTCCAAATCTAAACAGACTATTATTAAATTAATTATAAATCATTCACTTTCTAGAAACTATATACATTAATTAATCATAGTTTAGCTAATTCTATTTTGTTTATTCAAATTATTTCTAAAATTATTACATGAATCTTTTATTACCTTTTGATTGAATCTTTTATCAACTTTTCATTTCATCAACTTATTTTATTAATTTTTATTATTTTTTGATAATTTTAACTTTATATCTTTTTTTGTATTCCATTCCCATTTTACGAATAGATAAACGCATAGGCAAAGTATTTCACGTTTGTCTATTTCATTTGATTGCATTAATAGTTGGACTGACTTAAACTTCACCGATTTAGTTCGTACGTGTAAAGACGACATAGCGGCTCAAGAGCACGCTGCGCGCGTTTTGTAGCAAGTAAGCCAGAGAATTAAAGCCGAAACGTGTATACGCGTTTACTTCAAGATATAGGGGCAGATTTACTTTGAATAAATTTTACACAAGGCAACTTCGAAGAAAAAATTTACATTTAATTTCCACAAATTCAAACACAACTCGAACTGAACGTTTTCCCAATGGCATCAAAAACTATCATTATTAAAATTTTTGATTTTTATAGGAACCGGTAAAACTCGAAGTGGGTCCATTGCGTTTCGAGGATGTCGAGGGAGTATTTATAATTATGGTAAGCGGCATTGCATTGTCTTGGATTTTTGCGGGATGCACATTTCTTTGGAACATCCGAAACATCGCAGTCAGACATAACGTAATTACATGTTTAATGATTATAATTTCTATATTAACTTTACAAAATTATTTCGAAGGCTACAGGATTGCTTGCTTACAGGTATCATTTAAAAAAATACTAACAGAAGAGTTGAGATTCTTAATCAAATGCAGGCGCAAGAAGATCGTAAAAAGAAGAAAAAAATCCGTCGACACGATTAAAAGCGATAGCACCGGTTACTGATAAATACATGTCATTTCCGTAGATGTACAAAAAAAAATTAAATCCAATAAAATAGAAATTATCACAAACTTGTCTCGGCTATAATATTATTTATAGAACACGATACTGCTGGCGTTAGCGAAACTGAAACGGAGAGATTCGCAAATATCACGCGAATGCATTTTAATGATTACCAGCGGCGCTAGGGCATGCTGAAATAACGCGAGAAATGAGTGCCTCGTTAGTAAATGCTTCGCTTGAAACCATAATCGAACCAACGTTTGCAGCAAATCGTCGTATTGCGTACGTAAGGAAATCTTCGTACGCGATCGAATGCCCCTGAAAATTATATAGCGCTTTCAAATCGCGCGTGAACGTGTGACGAGAAGAAACGTATTACCATTCAAATGGTAAAATTTTACGTTACACTTTAACACCGATCAACACGCGGTTATTTATATGCATCTCCACGATGTCGTAAAATGTTACGTATACGAGCACAAGTTTACGCGAGAGCGATTCGTCCGCATTTCTCAGCCAATGACATAACGATCGACTCGCCTCCTCATGTTATCGACGAACAAGAAACGTTACTCCCGACGCGACGTTAAATGCGGCAATCGACTCTCGCGGACGTACGTGCATAATGGAGGAGCTCCGTGAAAATTCTTCCTAATGCAACTCAAGTGGGTAAGCGAGCAAATAATGGGGTTGTCTAACAGATTACTAGACGCGATGCACAGTTCTTCCCGGCGGCATTATACTACTCCCTGTTGAAGAAATTCACTCGCAACCAAGAACATGTATCCTTTATTCTCCGATAAAACAATTCCCACGCGATAAATTTTGCATCATGCTATTGTATATGTATCATTTAAAAATATATACTGACATTTATAGTATATAACTAGTAGAAATTGTATTGTACACACACACAATTAGTAATAGCCAAGAAAATTAGTTTTTTCTTCACTCAAAGTAGATCAAAATAATTATCGCTGTTAATAAAAATAAATATCACTGGATTTTTTTAAAATTATATTTTTAGATTACAGTTGTTAGTAAAATCTTTATTTCTTTCTATTCAAAGTATCATGAAAAAGTTATATAACCATAAGATATTCGCAAAAATCGATTGTTTAGCATTATCTAATGCTCAAAATTTTATAAAAGAACAGAATTTTAACTTATTAGAAAAAATTGCTAAGTTAAAAAGTTAAGTTTTCACTATCATATAAATGCATAAATATTAAATTGATTAAGAATTTAATATCGTGATATTACTCTTCTGGCTCTACTTAAAAGCAGCGTTTCAAGACTGATGAATGCAACACGTAGCTTGGGAAAGCTTGAAAGTGTATATAAAATCATTTAGAAAATTATTATTTGAGCACTAAGATGCGCTTTGACCGGCATAAACCATTTCTTGATTTAAATGTGTTATACACTTCGTAATACACAGGTATATTAATTATATTTTATAAAAGGTTAACAAGATAAATAATAAATAAAGGTCTAGAAGTAAAAGTACGCTTTTGAAATGTGGTTCATTACAAAAGGTAGTCCTTTGTGATTATATTAAAAATTCCAAACTCTAGCTTTAAAAATTTCTCAGTTTTTTAAGAAAATTAATAATATAAAAATTGTAAAATCGTCGGATCGATTACCCATCTGGCAGAATAATAAAATTCAGGAAAGAAGAAACAAGTAACAATACTCCACTCAATCGACTCTTCTCGATGCGAATTAACGCATTTTTATCACCAACTCGACAGTGCAATAGACCACAGTGTAGTTAATATTCGAATAACTCGTGTTCGCATTGTATTTATTTACATCAAAAAAAGTCGATTGAGCCTAAAATATAATACTTTTTTCTCCTTTTTCTGAGATTTTTTATCTTGCCAAATGGTTAATCAATCCAATAATTCCAAATTTTTATGTTTAATTTTTGAAAAAAACTAAGGGTATCTAAAGCAAGGATTTGGGATTCTTAATATCACATAGTATGCTTGTAGCATGTTATTAAAGTTGATGTTTAAATTAATTTTAAATATTATTTCTAGCTTCATTATTTAATAATTGATATGAAAATAATATTAAACACCAAAATCCGCTTCGATCAAAAAACTTTATTTTTTTGCGTTATTCACTTCTCGATCTAATGTTCAACTTATTATTGTATTAAACAATAAAGTTAAAAAGTTATTAACTTGTTATTTAACATATAAGTTATTTTCAAATGTGGTAACTTTTAATTGTAACTTATAAGAGAAATAGAAGTAAAAACGCTCTTTAAAAATACATAAAGTAATGCAAAATTTAAAAAAATTATAAAAAATTGCAAAAAATATCACTTCAGCTAACATTCAAATCTAGAACTTCTTCATTTCGTAACGGGCGACATATCAATCGACTGACTGGAGCATGTAGTATTTATCGCAATAATTAGTAATAATGTAAAAAAACGTCTTTTTCAAGCAAATCTTTATTAGAACCTATAAATATTTTAACTTTTAACTATCAAACATCGACTGATTTTAGAGTAAAGAAACAAATACTGTATCAGGCAATATTTTAGAATCTCAGGCAATCTTTAGAAATTAACAAATAATTGCAATTGATAAACACAAATATTATTGTAATAACAGTCATAATAAGATAATAAACGTCTAGTTATTAGATACTTAGCTGGATTCTGGTATCGTAAGATCATTAAGGATCATGGCTTATCTCAACCATTTTGTCGTAAATACACTCGCGTGTATATCCATGAGTATAGTCATCCGTGCGTGATCGGAGCAACAAAGAAGATCCGGCGGGGAGATACGCGCAGCGGCGCGTAACCGTTGGTAGGTATCTTCACGAACAGAGAAGATCTGCTCTCCGACCGCTAAACGATCGAAATCGCGCGGTCTCTCTCCGCCGGGAATTCGCCTCCGGTTTACGAGCCACGGCTCGACCGATGACACAGACCTTTAAAGAATGTCCGATTGCTATATCGGACAGAGACAGAACGTCCAACGGAGAGATCGGGCAGCGCGAGAGGAGTCCCCGCCGCCTTATTCAAAGGTAGCGTCCAGCCGGCTGTGGCAGAAAGAGCTGTGCGGGTGGGGAAACATGCCGCTCGTAAGGTAGTATTAAAAGGCCATTAAACGGCTCGACATGACGTACGACTTTGTGCGCGCGTGCATAACGCCGAGAAGAATCGCTGGCGAACGAAAGTTCTCCTACCTACTTGTCTGCCTGCTTTGCCTGCCTGCTTACTTGCCTGCCTGCCTGCCTGCCTGCCTGCCTGCCTGCCTGCCTGCCTGCTTGCTTGCTTGCTTGCTTGCTTGCTTGCTTGCTTGCCTGCCTGCCTGCCTGCCTGCCTGCCTGCCTGCCTACCTGCCTACCTGCCTGCCACTCGCTCGCCTCGCCCTTGCACCAATAAGAAAGCACTGAGTAGACTAGATTCATTCTCTCCTATGCTATCTGTCTCCGTACCTATCCTGCATCCTTCTGATTAGAGAAACCGGAGGCGCGAAATTTACGAGCACCATGTGCGAGGACCAGAGAAACTGCCGCTTAGTTCGCATTAGCCTCTTCTCTCCACCATCGTGATCCATTTCGCTGTGAATGAGACTTCACTGATTAGGGGAAACCGGTACCACGAAATTTACGATCGGCGTGTGCGCGTTGTGCGAAATTTGCAGCAACATAGATCCAAATATACATACACACGCACACGCACGCACGCACATTGAATTAACTCTGGAAATCTGCACTATGTTTCGGAAGATTTCCCGCATAAAGTTCAGATTAGATGTGCAAACGTGACAAGAAAGTAAAAATATAAAAGAGCCCCCGGGAAACTTCCAGCCGCCAGATAATATCAAAGAGAAAATTGGTAAACAAAAAAGAGAGCGAAAATAATTAAATAAACTGTAATGAAATTCGATAAAAAATAATTAGAATATTTAACCAAATTTTGTTTTTCTTTACCTCTTAAGTGAGAATCTACTATTCAAATCAATTTCAACATGAAACTGCAAAATTTCTTATTTTGTATTACAATGAAAAATATTATAAAATCTAATTGCTTATTGCAGAATCAAATTGTATTTGCTTGATCATAAATGACAAAAATGAGCCGTGGAACATAATTCGTCATTTTGATCATTAGGATATATAATGCATTTCAAGCTTGAGCGAATACAGTTATCTTTGATTACTTAACTTAATACAAAACGTGAGTAAGCAAATCTATAGCTATGTACTTTAGTAATTCAACATCGTCACTTCAAATAGGAAAGACATTGTATAATTTTACTTAATAAGTTATAGACAAATGCTTACTATGTCATTGTCAAAAATTAATTTTTCTTAATTTTATTAATAGAGTGAGTTAATATTGATTAGAATATTCTTAAATTTTAAAAGTAAAATCAAATAGTTTATTTCTTCTAAAAATGCAATTAAAAGAAATTGTTTAAAAAATTAAGCAATTGTAAAATTGCGCGTATAGGTTCACATTATAAGCTCATATTGACCTTGAATTGAAATTATTTTTATATATACATTCAAATTAATATCCTGCAATTGAAATAACTAAAGAATACATCAATATTAGAAAATACGGCACAAGATAAAATCTTCAATTTTAATAAAAAAAAAAATCATTTATAAACGCGACAAACAATTCGCCGATGATGAGTTACTCTTTGTACAATATGATATAACAGTTATTAGTTAACCATTAATGTCAAACTTCAAAAAATTCACTTGCTTCTTCAGCTATGATTCGCAACAAAACGTCATCACGCCGTACTATCGTCTCAACACATTAAGGGGTTAACACCGAAATGCTCAACGAAACGCGCCTGTCCGCCGGGTCGTTAATCGTCGTTATCGCGACGACAAAGCGAAATTAGTAGGCGCGCCCAGCCCGAGGAAAATTAGGGAAGATTAACGTGCGTTTTCCATTACCCGCGTACCGCTGCAGCAGAATGTGTGATACGAGGTGCAAATATCCACTTTGCGTGCGAACGTCTGTAAAATCCTTCCGCGAATCCGCTTTCGACGTGCCGTCTTACCTAGTTACCGACAATCTTGTTTGCACCGATGAAACCGCAGATGCATCCAGATTATCCGGTTCTTTATTGCGCACTTATTTTACATTACTCACTTTTTCATTCAGTCGAGTACTAAGGTGCACTACAATATAACATAGCCGGCATCTTTGTGGAGAATCTTGCTTGACTGACGTCATCCAATTCATCTCCCAAAAAATATTTTTTGGACAGTATATACAAAAAGATTATAATTTACGCAAAAAGTTCATTCTTATGAAACATACACTGAAAAAAATATTTAGTGTAATAGACTGAATGTTTAGTTAAATAGTAACCAAATAATTTTTATAATTGTAATTACTAAATGTGCAGTTATTTTAATCAAACAATATGTAGCCTTAACCAAACAACTGTTCATACAACTTATGACCAAATATTTCGTTAAATGTAACTAAATTTTTGATACCAGTAACTATAAAAATTTATTTGATCACTATTTAATTAAATGTTTGGTAATTATTTTTCTCGATGTATGATGTAATTTATATAAAATAATATCGATGTAAAATTGTGGATACAGTTCATTTAAATATAAATAATTCCAACGCAGTTCACCAATTATAAAATTTAACACATGTTAAGTATAACAAAAACTTATGAATAGCTTCTTCATGATAATTAGATAATTCTGTTAAACTTCTTCTCTTAATTCGTAATTATATAAAATTAATAGCAATTCTCTAATTATAACTTCTATTATAACGTAGTTATTGCTCAGTTATTAAATAACAATTAAAAATAAAACATTAGCATAAAAATAACTTGAAGTGCGTTCCGTTTCACGCATGATGCGCATGATGCACCACTCAATCTTACTGTTCATTGAATATTAAACGAGAATAAATGATGCAACATGCGCATCATGCGTGAAACAGAACACACGTTACTAAAACAAGTTAAACGAATATTCAACATCGTCAGCAAAAAAAGACAATTAACCGACGCTATGCATATAAAAAGTTAAAAATGTATAGGTCATGTTTCATTACCAAGAAAATTTCATAGATTGTTCTATTATTACATTTGAGTATCTGTATAAAATTTGAACATAATTCTCTTATTTGTTGAAAAATTATTAAATTTTTTTGTTTATTCTTGAGTTTTATATAAAATTGCATTTTGTAGTACTTATTTAATGAGAAAGTGGCATTACCAATTAAATCAAACATTTTACATATACTAATAAAGTAGCTCTAATAAATATTCATGTAAAAATTCATTTAAATCTACTTATTCATTTAAAAGTTACTTATTTAAAAACAGCAAGCAAAAAACAGTAATTTTCATTGCAAAAACCATTATAAATCAAATTTTTCATTGTTTTCTTTTTTGCAGCTAGTTTTTTGGGTATTTATGACCAAAATTTTGGTTGTCAATTAGGAAAAAAAAAATAAACTTAGAGAAGCTTTCAATTTTTAAATTTTGATAATTCTTTAGCTTGTATTGTATAGAGAAAATAAAAGTCGCTTAAAATTCGTTCTTGCTTAAAACTTTTAAATTTTTAAAGGAGAAAAGATAAACATCTAAAAATATAACATTTCTCAGTATTTTTACATTTTTCATTTTTAGGCATGATATATTTGATAAAAAATTCTGACATACTCCATCACTGGGAAGATAATTTCGCACGTTCCTGCCCGGCAGTATCGAACTGCTCGCGGCATCGTGTGTGATCGAGAACGATGGATAACGTAATTACTCATGCAAGCGATCTGACGATGATGCGTACGTATATCCGATTAAGAAGTCACTGCAAGCGCTGACCGCGGGCAACACATTCCACATTCTAACAAGTTAGGAGGCAGAAAAAGAGCCACGGGTGAAAAGATGGAGAGAAACCTTCTACCCTGTAGAAGAGTCCGACTTCTACGAGTGAGCAGCAAGAAAGTTGGCTTCGAGAAGTCGAGGTCGGCCGTCCGTTAAAGACGGACCCTTTCGAGCTCGAAGGAATTAACTTTCATACTCTGTCGATGCAAATCGCGAATGGGCGAGAAGCGCGACTCTCAAGTGATGATAAATATGACGCTAATGACTATTATCGCTTCAGGGTCGCAATTCTCGTATGGTGCAAAGACACGTTCGTAGACCGCGACACGGTTTACGTAACATCGTGCTGTATTGCCTGAGCGCAGGATAAGCTCGATACGTACAAAGAGATATCGCTTAATAAGTAGCAAACGCGTATCTTTATGCGCTTCACGCGTTCTCTACGAGCACCGCCCTATCTGCACACGCAATTAGATTTAAAAGCGACGGAACCTTCCCCGGGCGGATTGCAACATCGAGACTGCTGTCGGCCGGTATTTATAGTCTCCTTACATCCCCTCGCTTGCAGCACTAAGAATCATCATTTATTTTTCATTGTCGCCAACAATGGATGGCCATCCCTTATTTCTTTAGCGATAAATTACACAGCATCATGTTACATGCGCTGCTTACGATGCTATCTCAAAATTAATAAATTCACACCTATTAAACTAACCCCCTCCCAGCGCAAAATTAATTTTAAAATATTTTAAAATAAAGTGCTAATTCACTTCAAAATTTTCCTTTTTTATTTTATGCATCATATCTAATAAACACTTACAAATTCATTATTTTAAAATTAAAAAAATTTTATAACTCACCGATGCACAGCAGCGAATTGGAATGCAGCTACATTAATCTGTAAGGACATACATGTATAAATCTAAATTATAATAGCGTCCAAAATAATCAATATTCTGAATAGTATTTTTTGCTTTTATTATTTCAAGGTTGAATTTTTAATAAAATTAAATAAAAAATTAATTTAAAAAAAGTATTATTTATTGTATATTACATAAAAAAAAAATAATTTTTTAAAGATGAATTATTCAAAACAATTATAATATAAATTATCAAATAAATTTAATATTTTATTAGTAAATTAAATTTATGAAATAACAAAGAAATATATTTTTTTTATGGAAATGTATTTTTCCTTTTAACTGTTTTATTTTTTGCTTAAATAATTTTTTAACTTATGAAAAAGTTAATAAAATAATGTTTATGTGTTTTAAAAATAACTAGTTGAATTATATTTATAAATACAAAGAACTTTGTAATAATTATTTACAGTCTAACAAAATTTTCGCAATAATTATTTACAACTTTTTAAGGTGCTGGTAGCAGTACAGTTAAGTTAACGATCAATTTGTGATATAGTATTGTTCGTTTTGTCTATTCTGGATCTACTCGAAAAAGACTCAACTAAACCTAACTATCTTTATGTTAAGATAGAGGAATTCTAGAAGTGAATCATAGAACAGGAAAGTAAAAAGATACGTTAATAAAATAATACACTCACTCTTTTGAATTGTTCTATGGATATCGTCTTTTCGCTGAAATTATGTTCTCCATTTTGTTGCTCCCCTCGAATCATATAATAAATGTAATACCGGTCTAACCCATTACACATGAACGCGATAACAATAAAAAGCAAAATACACGCGAGAATTGGCGAGAATTTAGCTTGTCGCGATGCAAAAGGTACTAACGGAACTTACAAACGCGATTATTTCTACGCATCATTCTAAACAGCTCGCGTGTTACTGCAATCGTCCGTGTTACTACATTCGCAATTGGCAAATATAACTTTCAACACCGCATACATGCGCTTGAAAAACGCGAAAAGTACGGCACGTCCGACCAAATATAGTGGGACAAGGAGAAACGGGCGGTCGGCATTTTATTTGGTATTCGCGATATACACACTGTACGAATGAAGTATCCGAGCGAACAAGCACAAAATCTTGACGAAATATCACGCGACAATCCTATGATGCCTGCACTTTAGAAACGAATATGATCACTTCTACGTACAACACTGTGTAACCGTCCGTTATCATATCGGTATTATCATATTTGCGCACAATTGCTTGAAGTACACGAGAAGTATGAAACCGATATGTCGTACGTCCGACTACCGCCAGAACACTTCTTCTTAGTGGTTATTGACACCCGTTTCTATTATTACACCGGGAACAATACCGCCATCTTTCGATTAATAGTGTATTCGTCCTATATTAGATAGTAAAGTTTATATAGGAAGGCAAAATCCGTGTTATTACACAAATTCGAGGTGGATCGCATCAGCAATCCTAACCGCGCTTTTTCACTCTATTAAAATCATCCTTACTAGTACTCGACCGACCAGCGAATTCACGGCCAGAACACAAGTGAAGATGGCGGCGGCAGAGGGGGGAGAAGGTGCCTGCGGAAGTGGTAGCTCGACGACCATTGACGAACGGCGGCGGAGATGGTCGAGCAGCCGAGTCGTCGCGGCACCTGTTTTACGGAGAGTGGGGAGACGGCCCAGACGGCGCGGCGCTTTACGTTGACCTTGCGCGGTCAATAACCCGAGGGGCATTAACCGACGGCATGCACGTGTGCTTCGGGTAATGCGGAGTTCTCTCGCGGGCTTCCCTTGACAAGGGGCCCTTGTTAGCGCGACACTACCGGATTTCTTGATCATTTTTAAGACCTATTTGTATCGCACAGCATTAAAAACACTCGTAATTCATTTACAGAGTTGGGTAAATAAAGAATTAAAAATTAAATAACAAAGTTAATAACTTAAAGTTAACTTAGTTAATTTTAAATGACTTAATTTTTTTAATTTCACCTAGTTATTTTTGAAACACATAAACTATAATTTATTAACTTTTTTCCCTAAGTTAAAAATTTATCTTTGTAAAAGAAAGAATACATTCGCACATAGAAAACAATATCCCTATGTTACTTCATATAAACTTAATTTATAAATAAAATATTAAATTTGTTTGATGATCCATATTATAAATATTTTAAATAATTTAGCTTTAAAAAATTACAAATTTCTAATTTAATATAAATAACGTTTTCAAAATTAACTTTTAATTTAACTTAATTTAACCTTAACGTAACGTTCAACTAGTTAGATTTTGTCTATGTAATTCTTAACGCAACTAAATAAAATAAATCATTAACACTTTAATTTAATTTAATTAAAAAAATATATTAAAAGCTCAGACAACACACAATATTTATGAAAAATATTTATTATTATATTTATTTCATATATTATATAAATATTTTACAGATATTTTATATACACAAAAAAAAATCATAAAATCTTTACTCAAAATGTTAATAGAATATAAACTACATATTTTACATTTGTGGTAAGTAAACAGATTAATATTTATAATATTTTATACATAATTTAGAAATATTGTTATACAATATTTATGTAAATCTTTATGATTTGTAAAATCTAAGATCATTAAAATGTTTATAAAATCTTTTCGTAAATACTCATAAAATATTTCAATAATTATCATAAATATTATACTTAGTAAATCATTTATAAATACCGTGGGGTACCTGGATTACTTCAATCCTGTTACAATGACGTAGAATATAGATTTGCCGTGGTAAACAGAATAAATAACAAACTCAGACAAATAGAGAAAATAGTAAATAAAATAAATCTTAAATACTTCATCTAAGACTTGTCCCGTCGTCGATGCCACACTGGGTAACCTCCTCCACCCCTCTCGTCAGACCTCCGTTGCACATAACACTCACTCGGAATCCGAGTTTGGCACGGCCAAACACGCTAAACTCGCCAAACTCGGAAGCCGAGTTTGGCACTGCCTGATTGAGATTAACAACACACTCGCGCGTAAACTAATTATCGCAACGCGACGATCACCCGGCACTTTACACTAGGGCTGTTACTTTTGACTTACTTCGAAGATTTGAAGCTTCAAAGGAATTCAAAGTTAACTTCGATCTTTCAAAGTTTAAGGCGTCTTCAAAGCTTTTGAAGCTTCAAAGTTAACTTCGAAGTTAACTTCGAACTTCAAAGCTTCGAATACGTTTGTGCAAATTAAAAGATTAGTACAATTACAATAGTATAGCATGTTTTAAAAAAATGCATTATAACATATATTCTTAAAAAAATATATTTCATCTTGTTTTCAATCGCACCGTGACATTGAAAAAAAATTCGGAAATGGTAAAAAAATATTTTTCAAGAAATAAAATAAATGCAAAAATATTTATTTATTGAAACTATATTTAATGAAAATACATGCTTTACTCTAATAAAAACCTATTTAAAAAAATAAAAACATTTGTTGAAATATTTTTAAAAACAAGACAGTTCCATTGTGGCGAAACAATGTTATCCGCAGTTGAGAACTCGTGTTTACGGTAATAAATAGTCGACAACAGTAATATCTCATTTCGCGAGGCACAAACGTATTTTTCGAAACTTCGAAGCTTTGAAGTTAATTTTGAACTTCAAAGCTTCGAAGCTTCAAAATTTGAAGTACCTTCGAAGCTTCGAAGATTTTATTACCGAAGTTACGAATCTTCGAAGCTTCGAAGTTCAAATGTCGAAGCCTTCAAAGCAAGTCACCAGCCCTACTTTACACATTCTCGACAACACGTGACGCTTTCTAATATCGCGAAAGAATAATGAAATATGCGGATCGCGCGTATAACTCTTTCGTCACTCGCAAAGTTGGTTGAAACAACGCTATACAACGGACGAACAGATGACGGACTCCAAAACGATGGAAACTTCTCGCACGTATCACCACAAAGCGATGCGACGACCGCCGGCATTCCGATATCATAATGGCACTTGACGCGTTTAAATCGTTAGATCGCGCAACAAAAGAATAACGCGGAATATACGAATCGTTCGTAGCCATAACTCTTTCTGCACCCGCGGCGCAGCGGACGACGGATAATTTCACACGCCATCTGTCGCAGGGGATATTTCTATGTAAAACTGTAACGTATGCTATGAATTATTTAGATAAAATTTTCAAAGATACGTTTATGAAGGAAAAAGTAAATGAGAAAAAAATACACCGTCTTTCTTTTTAAAAATGTTGCAATACGATCTCATTTATTAACACTAATAAACTAATAAACTTTACTTTTATTTTATAGCTTTATAATATATTATAGTTGTTTGCAATGTATATAAATGCATTTCCATAATTTAACACTATTCTTAATGCACGCAGAAACCTAAACAAAAATATCCGCGGTTGACAATTCTTATGATATGATCTACGTCGAGTTATACTTTCGAGGGTACCAAAGTTAGTATACCGAAAAATCAAAAAATAAGAAAAGATTTCCTCCTACGCAATTCAATGAAATCCAAATGTTTATCCGAAATCAGATGTCTTCACACTCGATGTCTTATTTACTTTTTGGCAACGGACCACTTAATTGTATTGGTATAATGCATGAAATAAATTTAAATATTATTTTCCATTTCTTCCAACATTGAAAATATTTTTAATTAAAAAATGTTTTTAATTAAAAAATTTGATCTGTTTAATATCATAAACGTAATAAGTGGTATCATGATCTTATATTTTCAGGAGCTCGCTTTGCCGTTCACCAGACTAAACTTGGACTTATAAAAATATTACGAAATAAAATCAAGACTTGTAAGAAAATTCAAATACCTTATGTAAACAATCCTAGAGTATTTCTATTAATACTAAAAGGTGGACTACACTTAAAAATTCAAATAATTCCAATTAATCGAACTTAAAAGAATGTTGTTTACAATGTGCTTAAATTGTATAGATTTTTAAAAACTTTTTATACTTGCTTCCACTTTTCATGAAATGCAAATAATTCTTAAGCGTGATAAAACTTCTAACAATAAATGCAATAAAGTACGTCACAAGAAGAGCAAGAGAGAGAGAAAGAAAGAAAGAGAGTTCTTATAAATATGTATATCTCTATTAAAACTTCTCCACTTTTTTTATTTTTAATCGAAAAATTAAAGAATTACGATGGCAGTTTAGGGCCAAAAGTTACCTGTGAACGGATCGCATGAAATCGGTTTATTTTTATGTTATAAGATCTGCTGAACTTGAATATAAAGCTTAAAATTGTCCAAAATGCGGGAAATTTTGTGAAAACGCAATTGTTTACTCAAAAACTTTATTTTGCAATTAAACATTTTCTGATACTGAGTTTATTGCTATAGATACTACTTTATACACAAATTTACAATATATCTATAATAATCAAGGATTATATCATTTTCTAATAAAATTTGTTATTTTTGTTATTTTTCCATTTCAAATAAAGTTGAATCCAATAGAGTGGCCTCATGTTTTTATCTGCCTGCGGCGGTGGTTTCTACTGAGGTACTTCCGGCGTTGATGTTTGTGGCGGTATTGTTGTTCTGCCTGTATATTCTGTTTGTGCTGGTATTTCTGTTGTTATTCGTAGAACCTCCCAATATATTATTTGATTTTCCATTGGCAGATTAAGTGGTAAAACAATTAAACGCGACAGATCAAATGGCCTACCAGACATGATATCTTCCAGATTCAAACAAGGCACACCATTCATAATATTCGGCAATCCGAATGGCATAGTCAGTGATGTACTTATTTTTAGACCACCCGTGCACAGTATTTGAACTCCCATTGGTATTTTGGATGACAACTTTGGAATTAATTGCGTTAGATCAAATAGCATATTAGACATGATGATATTTTTTATATCCGGCATTTGGAATTTGGGCAACTATGGCGTATTCGGCGTTTGATCATTGGGCAACTGAGATGTATTCGGCGTTTGCTCATTGGATGCCTGAGGCGTAGTCGGCGTTTGCTCATTGGATGCCTGAGGCGTAGTCGGCGTTTGCTCATTGGGTGCCTGAGGCGTAGTCGGCGTTTGCTTATTGGGCAACTTCGGTACTTCAAAAGGCAACTTCGGTATTTCAAA
Organism: Solenopsis invicta; assembly: GCF_016802725.1. Classification (NCBI taxonomy): domain Eukaryota; kingdom Metazoa; phylum Arthropoda; class Insecta; order Hymenoptera; family Formicidae; genus Solenopsis; species Solenopsis invicta. The sequence goes on from NC_052664.1 coordinate 15,928,294, forward strand.
AGGCAACTTCGGCATTTCAAAAGGCAACTTCGGTATTTCCAATTTTGGCAATTTGGGCAATTTAGAAAGCTTCTCAGACAACTTAGAAAAATCGGGAAGATGGGGGAATCTCATACCCTTTAATGGTCCATCATTGTTTTCCGAGCTAACTTGTTCCTTCGCACAGAATAGTATATTATTATTCGTCGGAAATTCATTGATAAGCGATCATGTAAATTTGAATTAAGACTTACGGATTCCTGGGCCGAGGCGCACGCCACGATCGCCAAGACCATGAACATTACTGCTACCTTCATGTTGAACTTTTGCGCTGCTGGTACTCTCACACTGTGAATGCTTGTACCGCAGTGCAGTAGCCACATTTATATACCGTACCGTTGAATGATGTTCTATTTGTTAAGCGCATTGACAAATTTCACACATCTGTTTTGCTACTTGCGTAATCAACTGTCATCTATAAATTCCATATAATGAGAATAATTAATGATTTCATAAAGAATGTCTTCCGCATTCTTTGTATACATGTTGCTGATATGAAATTGTCACATATGTGCACACATAGAAATGACGTTAGACAAGCATATTCAAATAAATTCCAGCATTGCAGAAAACACATGATGTTTAAAAAAAGAGAACAAAACAGTTATTTATTGGCTATTTTAAGAATTTCCATTTTTTAATATATAAAAAAATAAAATAATTAAATTGTGTGTTATTTAAATATTGTAGAATATAACTGAAATTTGTGTGCGTAAATTAAATAAAACCCTGAATATACGTAAATAGAAAATTTCTTTAAAACACTTATTGTAAAATAAGAAAAATATATTATAAGATAATAGAAAAATATTATTCGTACTTAATTTTTGACGCAATTTCTGCATAAAAGTTAAGCTGCATTTCTTCCGCGTTCATATAAATACAAAAAATTACTTTTATCATTATTAGATCGATATTAATCTTAGAGACTCGAAACTTTCTAACAAACGTATTTTCATACGTTTGTTAGAAAGTTTCAAGTCTTTAGAATTAATTCTCTAGGAAAGACTTTGTTTTCTAAACATTTAAAGGAAGTAATCTGATTATCGTAAAATTCAATTTTAAAATGTTCACAAGCTCATTAAATTTGAATGTAATCTAAAAATATCAAAATTCAAAAAAAAGGTAATTTCTAATAAAGAACAATCTGTGTCATTGAATTTATAATCAAAATTTAGAATTTGATGCGAATATAGGTGTTTGTTCCACTTGGCTAACATAAAACTTCAAATAAAACAAAATGAAATTACTTAGCATGTTAACAATTTCGTAAAATCGAGCTTTACAATAATTATTAAATTATTTTATTGAAATTCTGTTCACCATATTGGATTTATTGTTTGAAATTTTTGATTCTTTTACTGTAAATTCGATCAAACTAAAGCATTAAATTAAGCATAAATAACTCTATATAATAAGAATAAGTTTCATGGAAATTGAACGAGCAATTTACAAAGTGGTAACTTCAAATTAGGTCTACAAACAGTTAACGATGCGATATTTGTCGCAAATTTCGTGTAAAATTTAATTAACCAGATGAATGCATAGGAAACAAAAATTTTAATGTTTTTTAATCATATTATTAGACCTTTTCTCTTAATTTGATTCTGTATTGTCAGGTTAAATAAAAGAATGTTTCTTATTAAAAAACTGACAAACTGTTGCAAAAATATATGAAAGTTCATTAAATCTCACGTAAATCACTATTGGCACTATAAGGCACGTTTATCTATTTATATCTTTATTTATGTTTTTTTAAACTATTTAAAAATCGTTTAACAAGAATTAAAATAATTATTATATTATATTATATTATAATTTTCAGTTACGTACTTTACACATTCATTAAAATGAGATTTTCAAGTTTTCGGATTAATTAAATATTAGTTATTACATTTTATTGTTATTAGTAATTTTTCTCTTACTTCCCGACGTTATAAATAATATTTTTTTCTTTCATATATATCAAGAAATATCGTGAAATTAGTTTTTTAGGTTTCTGTTCGAGGCGAATTTTGACCATTTTCATATACTTTCGGTATTCTTTTTTGTGCTAAAAAACCCTTCACGGATGTTGAAATTATTCTGGTTTATTCCATAGAGAGTTCTCTGTAAGAGGAAAAAAATTTTTTATGAATATGTTGTATGGTGTGCCTTTAATCATACCAGCCAGTTAAAAAAAAATATAATTTCAAGAAAAATAATTTCACGTTCAAAGTTTTAAACTTATTTTTTTAGTGGTTTCTACTAAAATTTTAGTACTTACAAATAAATACCTATTTTAGTGCCATATAGTAATCTACCAAATTATGTAAAAAAATTTTTCAAGTTCTTAAACATTACAAACCAGAATATATCCTTAAATTAAAACAATGAAGTTAAATAAATTAACTATAAAAATGTTAAATTTGGCTCAAATTTAATTTATTATTTATTAGGTGCATCCGTTAAAATATAGACTTACTTTGAAATTTAGCAATTTAACCGTAGAAATGGGTTGATTATCTAAAGTTGTTCTTTTAACTATATAATTTCTACACACGTAGAAGTTAAAACTAATAAAATGTTATTTAACTCAAGGAATTTAAATTTGATTTTTTAATAAATATTTAACAGTGAAATGCGCAAAATTTTAAACGTAAATTCTAGTGCAGCATAGACCAACATATCAATAAAAAAGTCTTTAAAATAATAAAAATTATGTAGAATAAAATAAAAGCACAGCATTATAAAAATTATCAAATTAACACTCTAATCTTTATATATTGACATGCAGCATATAAAAAAACATAGGATATTTGACAAAAAAACGTTTTTTTCGATTTATTTTACTTGATATAAATGTAAACGGCTTCTAGGAATCTTTATAAACATTAATTGTATTGCATTTTGTAAAAATGACTCGTGTGATAGAAAAAGGAAAGAAAAATTTAAAGCATTATTTCTTATTATGTGAATTTTGATGTTTGTCATGTAGACGCTAATTTTTACTTATCATACAAAAAACATAATTATTCCAAAGTTCAAGATAATATAATAAAAACTGTTATATTACCTAACAGAAAACACTTTCTAATTTATATTTATGTTTCTAAAGATTTGTTTCTAATTTTTATTTAAGAAATGTAATCCAAAATTAAAGCTGATATGTCAGTATCAGCGACCTCCCTTTATTTAAATATATCTCGGTATAATAATAATACCAAATGTTTTTTTTTGCTATAAAAACGCGCGGAAGAAATCGTAACAACTTGCCCGAATATTACATATAGATAATATAACGCAAACGTCGGCAATCGGTCAAGTGGGATGTAAATTTGAAACGTCGGCCGACCGGACGTGTCTCGAAAGGACAGCGCAAAGTATTTGAAAGGCTGAAGGAAGATTAAGTGCTACGTAGGACGAACAATGTGACGCACGTCGCGAAGCCGCGACTCTGTCCCGCCCTGTTGTCACCAATGCGTCTCTGTTTGCGGCTGAATAAATCGATCGTGAGCGAGACATCGCTGAAAATAGTCTCCTTCAGTAACGCTATGGAAATATCTGTTTGTGCAAAGCCATTGGAACATAATTTGCATAACTCAAACACTTTAGTTATGCAAAAGGTGTGTTTTTATAAGAAAAGATGTGAAAAGAGCACAATGACCTCGTCTTAATTAAGTATAATATAATAATATTTACTGCTGCGCTTTCAATAAATATAATATTGTCACAATCAATCTTAAATGAGAAACACCATTATCGCACCTAAATCGTTAAATTGAAAGAGTATCCTATCCTGCGAGAAGACGTATTCGTAGGCGCTCGGCCACGTTAGAAATTATACCTTGCGAATGCGATCCGAGCTTTGATGAATGATGGTATTTTGCATACTGGTGAGTTACAAATATACGTCATTATCGTGATACTTAGTTGAGAGAACGTCGTGGAAGCGCATTTGGTTTCCGACTTAAGCGCACGATACCACGCAGCGCAGTGTGAGATTCAGCTGAGACGGACATTTGTCGCGATGCACTCGGAGCGGGCAGCCTCGGCGTCGAGGCTAACGGTACCTCTCCCACGTCCGATTAATACAGGTAATTTAATACGAGAACTCTGACCGAGGCATTCAACGGGCATCCCCATGTTTCAGCGGATGACGGATCGCGCGAGTCAGCGTGCACGGAGCGTTCAACGTTATTACCCACGCGTGGAACGCGAAATGCAAATTCTCTGCCTGTCGGGAATCGAGAGACTCGATGGGACGCGCGCAGTAACGAGTTGCGAAAACTCGTAGCACCCCGGCGCAGCCCGCCGACCGCCTCGCCTCGCGTTTTCACGCGCAAAGTATCCGCAAAATTATCACGATCCGCCACCGGCGAAACCTGCCTGGGGAGAGCCTGCGGTCCTTTAATACTCGAGCAGAAATCTATAAACCGAGAGAAAAGTTCGGTAGTAAAATTAATAATGATATGAAATCGCCCCAAGGTGTCGAGACATAAAATCTACTTCGTAGATCTCTTACCCTCGTCAATTTGATAGCGGAACTAATGGAATGGGTTTGAAACACCTACCTCGGATTATTAGAAACTAGGAACTGTCAGATTTAAGAAAGAAAGACGTTTCAATTTAATGGATTTGCTTTTACTTTCAAAATTAATTCTTTGTTCATATTGGATAAAGAGTTAAGTGATTTCTTGCTAATCGACAACGATCGACAAACAAATCTCATATATTCACAAGAACTACCCCGATAGGACAATGTAATTAAATTGTATCACGAAATCTTGCATAAAAATTATAATTTGCAATTGAACAGGCATATTTAAATTTAAAAATAAATATAGAAGTATTGATCTTTTATAAAATATTGGTAACTGTTTGCGCATATAATTTCGAAATAATATTTCGGCCAAATTATAACGATATCAATTCATCTTATTGGTATATCTGTAAAAGTAAATTTAAAATAAAATTGTTTAATAATTGAAAAACAAATATTTTAGCTGTATTGTGACATTTAGAAATAGTAATCCATGTGCATGTTTACAAAAATGCATAATTATTCCAACATTATAATGTAAAAGTATTGCAATATGTAATATTTTACATTTAGCATGGTAACATCTTAAATAAAAAACATTTTAAATAAAAAAATAACTGTAAAACATATTTAAAACACTTCAAACTTAGATTTATCTAATTGTTGACAAATATTATTTAGAAATTTTATTTCGATACAATTCCTGTGTTATGATTTATTATCTTAGCGCAATTATTGCAAAATTTTCGTCAATTCGTGATGTTTGATGATCATTGTACAATATTCAATGTACCTATCGGAGTAAAACTTTAAATTTAGCCGAGATCATTCTTCATGGTATTTATTTATTATTTCCATCATTAATCTTCTTGCAACAAACTGCTATTTACAATCCTTTTTTTTTTATTCGTAAAAAGTGCAAACGGCAATCTATTTGTCTCAACCTGTTACGGAGCTCGGATTTTGAAATCAAAGTGAGATAAATCTGCAACTTGGACCATAATAAATTTACTTTTAATCTTAATTAATTTCCTCGGCCAACTAAAACGATAAGATCCATTTAATTCAATGTCTGACCAATAAAATCTAAAAATAGTGCTTATTTACGAAGCGTGAGAAATAACATGCTTATCTTGAGTGTGTTGTTAAAGATATTTAATTTTTTTTTGAATTCTTGATATTGAACTGCGCCTTAATGGATCGAACGGGACTAACTTTCGCTGTAAACGTTCTTTTCTGCGAAGACTTTCACTATCGCTGGCTCGTCTTTAAAACGTGCATGCTGGTCAGAGGGGCTGTAAACACGGCTACTCGGCCATCCGAGCAGCGCATCGGCCAATTTATACGAGCGGGATTAATTTCAAGAGCTCGTTTCTGAGAGATGCAGGCGCGGCGAGAAGTAAAATTTAATTACGCGGTGCAGGCGAGTATCGGACACGCGGGGATCGGGGAAGAAAGCGGTGTGTAATCTTACAGGTTGTTTCAATAATCGTCATATTCATTATATCCTTAAAATTATAAAGTCTATTTATAGATTAAATAGCTGAGCAATTTTTCATAAATGATAAAAGTAAGATTGCGATATAAATGCGTATGACATGTAACAATAAAGAAAATTTTTGAAATAAAATAAAGTGGAACTATACATTCTTCATTTTCTTCTTTCACACACAAAAGTATTATAATTTTCTTTCTATCCTTCTAAAGCTTTTATTATCACGTCAACATTTTATAAAAATTTTTATGTTGTGTACAAAAATGCGAGTTATTTTGCAGCCGCAACAGTCCTTCAGATGTGAACCATAGTCTTTTATAGACGCGCAATAACTTCGCATGAATGTGCGTAAGAACGAAAGGAAACTTCAATATTAAAAAAAAAATTTCCTATTTCGTGATGCTTATTCCTTTCAAGAAAAAAATTATTTAATTATCTCTACATACCAGAATTATAGAGATATCAAATAAATCCATATCAAAAATATATTATAAAAGTGACTTCATTAAGAGCAACAGAAGAATTTTATGAATTCATCGTGTTTATGTAAAAATGCAATAAAATTTGTCGTATCAATATGAAATATTTACACTCGGCAAATATTTGATAAATCAATACAGTGATCAGGACTGATATTGCTTCTGTCAATAAACAACCAAGTCAGAGCGTTGCGAGATAAATTCAAGAAAAACGGCAAAAGCGAGTAAAACAGTCGTGGCGTTATTTTCGCAGAGCAAGTTACCGATCGATCGATCGATCGATCTTTCTTTCAAACTCGGATATTTGGACGCGCACGTTCGCCGATTATACACCGTCTCCGTGAGAACTTGGAAAAGGAGACGATTTAGCGAGAGCGGCGCAGAGTGGGATGTTTTCCTGGGTAGATACATGCCGCTAGATTATCCTAGTCGTGGTGGCTGTGAGAGAATGAAGAAGGCGCGCTCGCTCACTTTCGCCCTTCCTCTCTCCCGCGGATGGTAGTCGCGGACCCACGCCGACGAGATAAGGCATCCGTAATTGACCATAACTCAAGGAAATGAAGCGGCGAACGGTACCGTGCATCTATATTCCGCCTATGCTTCGACGTTAGGCGAGTTAACCTTCGATCCCCCCGAGTAACACCGCCGTCGCCGCTGTTGCAGGATGCATCGTCCTCCCTCGCGACTTTTCAACAGCCGCTCCTCCTTCATGATATACTTCTTTTCTTAGTACAATTCTTATTAGATCAAATTGATACTGAAATTGAATTCCTTTACAAAGGGAAAAAATAAGGCCAACGAGCTATGGCAGATGTGTCCTTAAAATAGGGATAACTAATGTCGTTGCTATCAAAGCTCAATTCATTAGTTATTTAAAATGTAGCAAATGTAGCAAAAAATATTGCTGCTAAAGCCAGATATAGGCAATATCAAATAAACAATTACAATTCGAATGCGCGTATTAAAGATGTTTTGGTTATACAATAAAAGTTAAAAATTATCGAAATTTAAAAACTGATGGCTTTTCAGGTTTATTCTGTCTTTTTCCTAATCAAACAAAAATATTTTGGTTCGAGGGAATGTTCAAATTTTGACTTTAAAACCAAAGAAAAAAATTATGAAAAATTTGATTTATAATGATTTTTGCAGCAAAAATTACCATATTTTGCTGTAGTTTTAAATGAATAATTTTCAAACGTATAAAGTAAATCTGAATAAATTTTTGTACAAATATTTATTAAAATTTTATTAACATATATAAAAATTTTAATTTAATTGAAATGCTACTTTCTCATCAAATTTGAAAATAAGCACTATAAAACGCAATTTTATATAAGAATCAAGAGCAAGCAAAAAATTAAATAACTTTTAAATAAGTAAGAGAATTGGGTACTCAAATTTTACACAGATACTCAAACGTAATAGTACAATTTATGAAATTTTTATATTTTGGTAATGTTTCGAGAAATGACACATACCTTAAGAAAGAGCTGCCACTTTCTTAGTTATTTGTGTAAAACACGTTTCTAATTTTAACTGCGTTTTGTAGTGCTTATTTTCAAATTTGATGAGAAAGTAATAAAGTTGTACATCGCAACAAACGTTTTATCTTTAATATCCAACTTTCAGCATCAACAGAAAAATTTAAATTAGCTATTGACAGCTAGCATTAGCTGATATTTCTAAATCATTCTTACATTTCTTTACGTGCCGGAACGAATGCCAGTGATCGGTGCGCATAAAGGAATACTCTCACCATCATTATTTAACTCCATTCTGAATATACAACTGATTATTGCCAACTTTGACAGAATCACGTGAGCAGAATCGGATTGGACTCGTAAACTCATCAGAAAGCTTGCGGAAAGAAATACGAAGGAAAATTTGTACTGACAGTACTATTGAGACTCAAGTAGTGTGAGAATCGCTTAAAAATGGCTCCGTTTAACACGTAGCCGCGCGCGAGCTCTCGTAACTCGTAAATGTACTCTCGCCGATATCAGCGCGAGACAAAGCTGTTGACGATCGTTTCTGCGCTCACAATCGCGTTCGTTAACATTACACACGGCGTTTCTTCGCCAGCACGATTCGTCGCATCGCTATGTCGGTTTTGTCTGATCTTTTTTCGCTGTAGTCTCGGTACGATGTGAAAATACGCATTCAACTACACGCAGGTTAATGCCACCATGAATGCAGTACTTCAATCATTCAAAATGCACATTATTTTAGAAGGATAGTTTGCGATAAAGTCGTTAACGGGGATTTGCGTATTTCCCCGAGAAGTTACGATCGTCCGGCTATATTTTATTTGTATCATTTTCTACACATCGTAATAAAATATGCGAAAGTGTATACTAACCTTTGCATACGCAGCCTTGGCAACACCAACACGTAATTTCCTTGATAAATTATATGACAAGCTAATCTTTCACATGCTAAAAGAGATAGTAAATTTCTAAAATATTTTACTAGGATATGTCTACGTTTCTAATTAAACTTGTTTTAATATTTTTTAGTGCTCAATAAAGAATTTTTTTTCTCTTCTTTACAAACATTAGTTGATTAGATTAATTAGGATTCGTTAAAAACATTTAGTTCTTTTAATCAAAATTAATGCTGTTTAACTATCACATTTCTCTGTTATTTATGCTAAATATATTATTTTAGATATAAAATATGTTTGATGAGAAATGTGCGACTTGAAACATATTAATTACATTCGCATGTTGCATAAATACTCCATGACAATATGGTTTTATGAAACAAATTAATTTCTGCATCCACTTTTACAAGAATGAGGATTAAAACCGGTTGCAATCAAATTTCAAGTCTGCAACAAGAATGTAGCATGAGGTCAAGAACACGCAAGTGCTTAGAAGAAAGAGAGATAATGAGAAAAAAGATTATTGCAACAGTGTGCAACACGAATACATAAATTAATTTCTCTGCACGTTTCTCGAAATACCCAATATATCAAGCGTTATCTCGGGATGGCGCGATGAGAGAAAACAGCGAACGCGTTCAACGAGAACGCGTTTCCAAAGTCTTTTCCAGGATAGGATCCCTGCAGCGGTCGAGGAGAGGCGTCGTTCAGTGCCGCGAAATTAATGTACACGAAGAGCACGGTATAATTTCGCCGAAGAAAATAGAAGGGGGGGAGGGGGGAGGATCGTGAAGCTTCCGCGGAGAAGCCGGCTTTAGAGGGGCAGGGGAAGATGCCCCCGAATGAAATCGGGGGATGATTAATGTTGCTCCCGTGATCGAGCAGCCACGGCGCGACGTGCGACGGCGCGGCGGCGGCGTTCCGAAATTGCATAATGCACACGCGCGAGCGCAGATATTTCCGATTACAAATTGAAACGTCCGCGCGGCAGGTATCTTTAAGTAGGTCCCGCCACGGGGGCGACGTGGACCGCGAATCGAGTTCGCCGATTTATCAGCCGCCACCGATCCAGCGGAGGCAAAACCGGTTTTCGCACGAAATACGAATCCGGGGCACGAAATGCGCGCGTAAGAAATGGATCTTCTGTATTTTTGCATCGAGATACGCGCGCAGCGGCGCCTTCGGTGATTCCTTTTAGCACGTCCGACGATAAATTCGTTGCCAAGCGGTATGCGCTTAGCATGCGATTATCGTCGCTCTTGATACGCGCATCCGTATTACGAGCGCTTGATATTACGAGTCGTACAAGCTCTTGACAAGTTGGCAATAAATGTCAACAAGTTTCGTATTAGTTTTTCAAAGAAGAGTTCTCTTCCAAGACGCTTCTTCACTTGAATTGTTTCGCTTCTTATTTCTTCGCTTGAATTAATCGCGAATTTACTTGTTTACACGCGACTCGCTAAAATATTAGTACGAATATCTTACTTCCAACATTGCAGACTTTCGAAAATAACGTAAATTATGTATGTTTAAAAAAATGTTAAATATTGTGAAATAATGGAAATACTGCAAATTAAAACATTCTTATCTGTTTCTATCAATCAACTTATAATTTTACGATTTGGAGAACTATTGTAAAAATAACAAAAAAATGGAAAGATTTCTTACAAAAAAAACCAAATCTTTAAATCGTTCAATGCATAATTTTTCTCTGGACATATAATAAGTATAAAAACAAGTTATAGGCAAAGTTATATGCTTTAATTAATATTTTGAAGACTCATTGAAAAGAAAAAAATAAAAAACCATGTGTTGGATTCTTGTGGAAATTGTATATTTATTACTTATTTTTTCCATAATATTTTATATTTACCTGTTTTTATAACACATTATTAAAATATTATTTAAAATGTAAAGCACAATTTTTTTCACTTTTTATTTTACAAGTTGCTTTTTTATAACAAAAACATCTTTCTATGTTTGTCTTTATTTAAATATGGTAATAATTTTTTTCCGACATAAATCAGGTATGAGAACAAAAATTTTTAGACTCTACAATTAATATTTTGAGGAATCTAATACAAAAAGAAAAAAAATCTCTAGACTTACTTAATTCTTGCCAAAATTTTTTAAATATATATATTTCCAATTTTTGTTTGATTCTTGTCAAAACAAAAGTATTCATGATGTAATGTTGAAAAATAATTTGGTCCCATAACCCAGATATTAAAAAAAATAGATTTTGGTTTTTATAAGAAAACTTTTGATTGTAATAAAAATTCTGAAAGTCTATAAAAAGGATTCTCCAACTTTTCTAAATGGACAAAAATCCTTTAAAATTTTCAGATATTTTTTTGAATTATAGTAATTACCCTCAAATACAACATAAATTAAAAATGGAGGAATTTCCATTATTTGACAGAACAGACTAACTTATTAAAAATTTCATCAATCTGGACGTTTCATAAATATATTTTAAAATATTCTCGATAGGTCTCGTACAACTATACAGTCCGCCTCATCAATTGTTGTACGTAATACATTGGAAGATCCTAACCGATCTTTTGATTTTCAAAAAGACAAACTTATTATCCCATTGAGAGACACAGATAAGGAAAAAACTGAGGTTCTCAATTTTAGAGCACCTGTGTTAAGTGTGCTTCTATGTTATAAGAATAATCCCTCTTCGTTTAATCTTAAAGTAGAAAATATTGCGCTTTTTAACACTGAAAAATCCCAACGTTAAATTGAAAAAGACTTGCAATTTATCTTCTTTATAGCATTACTGCTCTATGAAAGATTCCGCGGTAAAGAAAAAGACTCGCTACAGTAAAATTGCAGAAATGAGTTATGAGATTCATATAAATAGAAGTTATGTCGTGCAATAGCTACTTTCTTTTACTTTTTAGCATTTGTATAAAGGATCGTAAAACTGAGTAAAAAAAATAAAAAATAAAGAATTTAATAAAAATATTGAATTTTCATATATCTTCAGTTAATATTATTTTAAGAAATATCTAAATAATATCTTCAAATTAAGGAGAAGATATGTTAGAAATTTTGTGTATGTGTATATACTACTATATTGTATACTGTATACTATTATACTTTGTGCTATTATACTACTATATTTTATACTATAATACTATACTATATATACTACTACACTTTATAATATTTCCAAACTAAAAATTAGTTTAAAAACTATATAATTTCAATGTATCTAATATATTTAATATGCCATTAAAACAAGAAAATTAAGAAAAATACATCATGTTCGAAAGACGAAAGAAATTGTAGTGCATAGATCGATGTTGCGTGTTCACTTATCAAGGTAGACTAAAATACAGTTGAAGTACTTGCAATCGGTTTTCTTTTTAACGACTACCCTCGACAGCGCCATCATTACCGTCGTGAATCGATGTGCCAATTAACTCTTTAGCGAGCGTACACGGCCCTCGCGGCCACTCGATAGCACATACACGATTAACGGTACAGAGTAGAGTACGGCATGACCAAATTGGGATTCTCTCTCGCTCTTTCTCTCTCTCTCTCTCTCTCCCTCTTTCTCGCGTAGGTGGCTTTAAAGGAACAAACACACGCAAACTCAAACCCTGGCCTCAAGTCTCTCTCTTTGCATTTTCGCAATTTTATGACTTATCGAAATCACGCGTTCAACTCGAGAAACCGAGTTCCTTTCTTTCACCGATGATCGTGAATTCGATGCACCCGATCCTCTCGTGTCAGATGCATTCCGTACTAATTACGAAACATAACTGCGGTCGCGATGCTGGAGAGCGAATTTACATAGCGGCCCTATGGCAGGGAGGATCGCACTTCAGCCCGCAGGGATTGCCAAGCTCTCTAGAAATTTCTAAGAGCTCGAGCTGACGATCCAACGATATCCTTGGCTCTTTGCTTTCCCGTGGGAAACTTCCTTGGATCTCGCTGCGGCTCGCTTCGATGCCCGCAAGGTCGGAAACTCGCGTTAACAGCCTCTTTCCCGTATATTGCATAGCGTGATCATTTGATGGAATTCTAGTTAATCCTTTTACATTCAGTGGATTATATTTAACTTTAAAGATATTGCTCATTTCCTCCCCTAACTTTCATATATGTACAAATAAATGGTAACATTAAAAAGCATTAATATTAGAGATAGTAAGATTAACTAAATTAATGTTAGTACTTTTATATTATTATTTTATCTGATTTCATAAAAAGAAGAAAGAAAAATAATTTGATGCTTTAAATAATAAGCGTTGTCGATGAAAATGAGTTTAAATCGCTTCGGGAACGATTAATGTAATTCTCGTAAATTCATGTTTGATTCAAAATGTTTTGTACCTGAGTGTGACCCGGGGCAGGATTATGATGTCATTAATGACTTTTTAAATGATTCAGCCCCGCAGTCAAAAACATTGTAAGTTAAATGAGAAAAGTTGAATGAAACTGTGGCTTTGCATGTACGTTTTAAAAAAATATACAAACATTTCGTGGCTGGACCGTCAAATGTTTAAAAAATATTAAGTATAGTAAAAGCAATTACAATCCATTGAAATTTAATGTGTAAATAAAAAAAAATAAAAAGAAGCAGTTATATGTATAAGAATAATTAATATGTGATTACGATTATTTATACATATAACAATATCTTTATATGATAAATATTTAATGCACTTGTAACACACTTATATCTGTGACAATTCTTCATAAAAATAATATAATCAAATAAATTTACTTTGTGTATTATAATTTGTACCATGCAACGCGAGTTAATAGTGAATAAACTATTTATTCTCTCATACATTATCTATTCTTGTATGCAAAAATCATTATTTAATCTATAACGTTGAATTTTCTTCGTAATTTTTGTATCATAAAATTTGACAATACAAGTCACATTAGCTGCGCATGAAATGCCTGAGAACTAAATTATGAAACGTTTCATCACAGGCACCGCCACAAACCGCCGAAACAGGGTCAAATAAATAAATCCGGGCGATAGTTTAGGCGGGAATGGCCACGCCTACACCAAGCCATTACTTATGATTTCAGTATTGTGGGCTGCCTCGTTGTGACGCCTTTATTCAAAGACGAACGTGCCATTTCGGTCGACTTAAGGCGAGACCACTCTATGCTAATTCGGCAGACACATCAATATCTATATTTATAACATAATGTCTAAAGTGACGATGCGTTTGAATATATTTTAAAATGTAATTTAAACAGTATCACCTCTGGTAATCACCAGTGTGAATTTCCATCACCGTTATCTATATAAATTCGATCTCTTGTAAAACTAATCAAAATATGAAAAATATAAAAGTTAACAAATATATTTTTATCATCACACCTGACAAGTATATCTTGATCCTCCAATCTGCATTATTAAATAAATCGGTATTAATAAATTTATGACAAGCAAATTTATTTGAAATAATAAATAATGTTTTGTTGGATCAGAGAAATTGTGAATTAAATCTAATACAATTGTATCCATTATATTTATAATGATTAATAATAAATAGTTAATATTAATCATAGCACGTCGTAAACGGATCCATTATGAGCGAAACTACGTGCAAGTACGCTCTATTATTACTTTTCACGATCTATTACACGAAACACTTAAACCATATATCATCCTTTAATTCGCGCCGCATTGACATCAGGCCGGAAACGAACTAATGATGAGCATTCGCGTACATCTCTCATACACATTGCCGAAGGTACAATTCAGTGTGGTATCGCCTTTACACTTAAACTTTGGCCTTTCGCGGCGCGTCGAATCGTGTAGAGAGTTAATTCCGTGGCGCAAAATTACGACGGCTTTATTGCATTGGAACAAGAACAGAATCGAGCGCAGAGGAAAGTTGGAGGATTATACGAAGGCGGAGGATATCCGGACTCTATTTCTCATTATTTGCGCATTAGTTTATCGAACGATTAATCGTGCCACGCAGAATACGTGTATACGTTATACTTGATAATTTATTTTTCAATTAATGGCGCGCGGGTAAATCGCGAAATAAAATGCCAGCGGAATGCCTACGGGCTTACGTTCAGGCTACATCATCTGGCATCAGTCCCGCTTCCACCAACTCTGCCGGTCTGCTCGCAAATTTCCGCGGATAGCATATCCCCCGTAGTAATAATATACAATTAAACGAAATTAGGTACCGTGTTACAATAACTTTACCTTTTCATTAAAGGACGCCGCCGGGAAAAGAATAACAAAGGTAGGGATATATCCACGTTGAAAGTGATTCCTACTCTCTCTCTAACAACAGCTGCGCGCGTTGCAAGAATCCTTACTATTAAACGTTTACTCCGAAATCCACAATCTCCGTCGTCCCCGATCTATGCTATTTCGCCGACCCCCAGGACAGAAACTTTAATCGAAACGCTTCCTCCAACTCGATTATTGTCCGTGAATTATAATGTTTACTTTCTCGATCTCGTCGCGATAAATTCCAAGTTTAAACTCTCTCGGCGCGGCGCGAAGCGAAAAATACCGACGCGTACCTCCCAGCAGCGTGTAAATCGGTGATTAATCGTCGTCTACTCGCTTAAAGCGCTCTCGCTGTTCGCCTAACGAATGTCGCAATGGGACAGATTTCTTTTTCTCACCCTTCTCAAAGCGTCTCGATTAAAAAAAAAAAAAAAAATGTTAGAATTGACCCGAGATCAAAATGCAAATGCGGTATAAGGCGCGGTGTAACAAGTACGCAAGCAAAACGGTGATTTCGTGGATGCTGGCGTCATCCGGCAGGATTACATTTCTCACATCGAGCGTATCTCGTTTGTCACATCCGCTGCGATTATGCCTGGGCGATCAAACATCTCTCCTGTCTCGTCCTCTTCCTTCTCGTTCTGCCTCTTTAAAGTACCGTCGTCGTCGTCGTCGCCTCCTCTTCATCCTCCTCCTCCTCCTCCTCCTCTTCTTCCTGTTTGAGAAGGTAACCTCGAAGGCAGGAGGATTAAAGTGTCCTTGCCCCTCCAGTCAGCCTCTCGCGAAAGAATCTTCTCCTCGAGGACGAGCAAGAGAAGAAGAGCGGCAAGAAGGTCGGAGCGTGTCGCCGAGCGATTCGGTGCGATAACGTCGTTCCGGTTCTCGAAACCGGCGTGTGTGAAAGAACATGTTTGTCGGCCGGCAATAAAATATTGGTGGGCGCCTCTCGGTGCTTCGATATGGACTCGTGCGCGTGAGCCTTCCTAGAAAATTGGATGCGAGGTTTTGCGCCTCGCGAGCGCGGATGTCGTTGTGAAATCGCGCGCATCACGTCGCGTTGCTGGTGCGAAAACGAATCCGATTGATTTTCACTTCCGAATTCACTTCTAATTTGAAAGATCCTTGCCTTATACGTATCGCGGATGAATTTTACAAATTGAATTATGGATTTAGTTTATATTGCATATATACCGAGTACTAAAATATAACTTTCGTGGGTTTTAAGCAAAGCATTGGAACATGAAAAATTAGTAATTTAGAGAGATAAACGAAAAATTAAGTAAAAGAAAATAATTCTTTGGATAAATAACTTCAGGTATTGTATTATGTGCAAAAATACATAAAAAGTACATTATAATAGAGAAAAAGAAAATATTGTGGCTACTGTAAACATTATAGTTACCCCTATTATCTTCGTTATTATACTAAAAAAAAATTTGTTAAAAAATATTTTGTCCGATATGCGCAACTAAATATTGAGTCGGTTGACATGAATGAACTATATCTTTCTGAAATACATTATTTTGTTATTTAATGTTAAACAAAGATAAAATGATATCTCTAATAATATCTTTAATGTTTCTGAACGTAGGAAAACTTGATATCAGAAAAATTAAAAAGATAAAAAATTAAAAATGTAATTTTGTAACAAAATACTGTGTATTTTAAATTAAAATTTTTTAAAATTATTTTTGGACTGCCCATATATTACCACTACTTACTTTTCCTCTTCCACCGATAATACAGTGCGTCACATTTTTATAAATCACGTCCTCCAATAAATATTTCATTACTTTAAAATTAAAATCTATTAAACATATTGTCAAATATAATCATTCAAGTTTCAACACAACATACGTAATAAACCATTGTTTCTTTCAAATTAGATTTTTAATGTTCTTTCACTATAATTTTTTTTTTAATATATTGAATTCTTTATAAACATCGCAACGACGAGTATGTCATCGCGTCATCGTGATCTTGAAGTTTATAACAGCGCATCCTACTTACGCGTCGCGTGATTTGTATCAGCAGGAAGTCGAAATAATTAAGCAATTAATATGAATTGGGTATCTTGTCGCTTGGCGATTGTTGTCGGTCATTAAATTATAGAGGCGGCTAAATAATGTCAGGCGACTTGCCTGACATTACCGCCGCCCGGGTTGGCAATGTAACAATAATTACACCACGTCAAATGTGTCGGCGCATTTATCTTTCGACTTGGTCACTGTTCCAGCGTACGTGATCTGCCGTCGCATAGTTTCGAAAAAGATAAAAGAGCAAGCACGCGAAAAAAAACGCCGCGTCATCAGCCGATTTACATTTAATTGGGCGGAACGTTTCTTCACGTCGTAAATCCCGGACGAGCCTTCGAACGTGTAATTTTCGGCTAAACCTTATACAAACATATCAATTATTCTTACTCGATGATGTACTGTTATCGACTCATATAACATATCGTAAAGATACAATTCAATGTGTCAATGTTGCAATTGATTCATAAACGATAACGCAATTATTTGCGACGCATAAATAAAAATGAAGAATCGTGCTATTAATGCTGAAATCAGTTTCGTGTAATGCAAAAGCGTACTACAATCGTTCGCAAATAAAACGACGACTAAAAGTAAATACGGCAAACGTCTGGTATTCGCGAAAATTCCGCCACATATATATGGAAATACCGAAAAGAAAAATATAACGCGGCGCCACGAACTAAAATAATACACGTTTAAAATGGAAGAATTAAACGTCATTTTTCTTTTTACTTCATTATTTTTGTTAGTTCTGCCAGAACTAAGTGGAATTTTAGTCCGCTGAAATGAAAAATGGCAAACCGTGAAATATGTAAAATGTAAAGTAAACGCAAATGTAAAAAAATGTACTTCACGTTAAAAATAGTTCAAGAAACATGAATATAATTTACAAACATAAAACAGCGTATAAGTTCCTACACTAAAAAATACATTTGCATTTATGAAATCGGATATTCATACGAGTTTAAAGACGCAGGAAATTTTCCATCGAAGATTTTTTTATTCATTTTATTAAAAGATAAACATCGAAAAGTCCGTCTTGCCTGTTTTACTTTATAGAAATAATTTCCCGTTAAATTACGAATAATCTGCAATTAACAACTTTTGCTATATTATCGTGAAGTATGTGTCAAATAAATATTTTATATCCGCATGATGATGGATCGCGCATACGTCAGGCGGCTAGTAAATGACAGAGACAGCTGCTGTGTGCCGTTAAGTATCGCTAAAACGAGCAAAATCGTAGCAAATACAGGATATACACGTGGATAGTCACGTAAAGAAAAACTCATTTGAGAACCGCGCGGCGCTCGGGAATTTCTTGTCTGCAATCTCGGACAAGATGTTAACTGTTCTTCAACAAAGTGAGCATGTCACAGGGAACACAAACAACGAGCCATCGATCTAGTCGTGGAGGCCATCACATTTCAACAACTTCCGGAATAAGAAAATAATGGTGCAAATCAAACGTAATAATCGACTGATCATCCTTCAATTTATCCTTTGGTACTTGACGCATGACCTCGGTCGTTACCAAAAGTGCTGATTGAACGGAGGTCGTTTAACTTTTGACTCCGATATAAGCAAGTTCATGATTAGTAGTTCCATATTAGAAAAACGCGCGTTACGCGAAACATTAAGAATATAAAACAAGAAATGACATATTTTGTCAAAAATAAAAAAGATAAGCAAAATTATGACAAAATTAAAAAATCTTTATAAAAAAATATATATATTTATATAATAGAAACTTTAACAATTTTCTTTTCTACTACAATTTAAAAAAATCCAAAATTAAATCCAAAAATACGCAATGTATCACTAATTATTATTAAACTGTAAACCAGTAACTTTTAAAAGACTGTACGAAGTACATGTATTGCATGCTTACTTAGTTATGAGAATATTAATTAAAGTCGCAATAAATTCAACCAATAAATTTCTGAAGCAAATATAAATGTAAATAGATAGAAATTTCGACATCCCGATTATTTTGAATTAGCGTTGCTCTCCTTCTCTCATTTAACATATAAATAGATATCTGTAGTAAATCAGGATGTAATAATAGAGATTTATTATTACTTCAGCCGAAGCGTATAGGAAGCGTTATTCCTACATCTTCCATAAATGGATGCGTGCACTCTGAAGCAGCAGGAAAGTCGATCGATCACAGATATCCAATGTCGCAATTATATTAGCACGCACACGCATTAATTTTTTCATCAGATAGAGATATCTGGAGTAGCGACGTGGAAAAGAATCCCGATCAAGCTTCCCACGAAACTATACAATATAACTCGCACAATAATTTTGCTGAACCAGCGTGCAACGATATAAATAAAATATTGCGACCTCGACATTTATTATCGCAATTAACGGCCAACCGTTTAATTGACTTCTACTTGACAATTAACGATTCTTCCGCTATTTTATTGTGCAATAATCGCATAGTCCAGCCGAAGCAACACCCGCCTATATAGCTTAACGGATATACCGCTATATGCAGCCATGTAAATAGAGATATTATGAGCGCACTGATAACTCATCTCGTTTAAGGTTTCAGATTTATGTCTGGAAAATGCACGAGCGAAAGCCCCCGTCGCCAATGATTATAATAAATGTCCTATGGCAAATAGTTACCAACAAGTAGCTAACCGAAACACATGGTCTTCTGATCTTACGCGCGTTAATTGCGCGTTGCGAGTAACAGTAAAATCTCAACCGTATAATTATCAAGTTATTTTCGCGCGGTTTCGTTAAGGTCTCGCGGGGTAAAGGCCCATAACGGTTTCGTTCACTTTACATAAAGCAAGTCGCCGTTCATATGTAATGCGAAAGACGATCAATTCACACGACAGACGAGCCGGCAGCACCGCTAATCTCATTTCTCTACGTAATATAGTGTGGACGAATTTGTTACGTATCGGTGGCATTACAAATCGTTGATATATCGATGGTGTTATATCAATTACATACTTGTGACATAAATCGCACCAACACAGCGAGCTAGTTAATTATAATATATTTAACCGTCGACGCGATATTTCCTACCTGTGTAATCGCATAGAACGCGAACGTGTTATCATCATCATCTCTATTCGATTAGTGAATAATATTTCCCATTATAATGCTTTTTAATTAGCGCTCAAGCACGTCGTTGTAAATCATAATCGCGACAATGTATTACATTTCTAAAATATCATGTTTCTTCATTTTTTTTATTTTCGTTTTTTTTTCTGTTAAATCCCAAAATTTTGGAGAATAAAAAATCGCTAAAAAGGACCGGATAAAATTTTTATGTGCTTTATATTAAATAACAGTATCAAATAACGAGTTTTAAAGTTAAATAATTTTCTTTCTATCTTGTATTATCCATATTACGATGATTAAAAATAAAACATAACAAGATAATTAAATAATTATAATTAATTAGCTCTAGATAAAAAAAAGAATAGTTGCAGCAGTAAATATATATATATATATATATATATATATATATATATATATATATATATATATATGGTAGCTAAATTTCAGTTATATTCAGCTAAAAGCTACCACATACAGATTTTTGCTGTTGTAACTATAACTTACGTTTTTGCATATATTTAATGAATATAAATGCGGAATTTTAATATAATAGCATGCTCCTTCTTACTTTAACTACCGTGAAAACATGAACATTTTGATCAACTTTTCATTGAAAGATCTTCGAAAGATCTCGTATAAAAGAAAAATCGATCGTACCTGACCTCTCATTTAACTCATACGTACAAGATGCGCGTATCCTCTTTAACGTATACTTTCAATCAATTGAAGGGATACGTACGTTCCGCATTCTCCATTTCAAGATAATAGATAGCTTTGCTCAAACGTAATATTAATAGACAGCGAGAATTTCTCATATACACAGTCTGCGTGTTAATTCAGCTGTAACTTATAACACTTAATATCTACCATATAAATTCTAATTAATGTATGAAACTGCCAATGCATAAAATTGCCAATAATATTCATGAAGTATATAAAATTTTATCTTTAAAATTTCAATGGATAAATTCAGGAATGAAATGAAAAGAAGAAAAATTTATATAGATTCGAAATTCTCTCATTTAGAAAATATAACAGCGTTGCATTGTCTACAATTGTTATTTAACACTGAAACTAAAAAGCTCTTAGAGGGTAAGATTTCCGAAATCGTAACCGATCCTAAATTGCAATATTTCACAGAATTCAACCACTGTATTTATACAGTTTCCATGAAATTATTTGACCGTACTGCGATGAAGCTTTATTATATTCGGACGTTTAGCACAATAGAAATTTTATTACTTCTTATAGAAAAATTGAGGTATACAATTAATAATTATTTCATTGTAGCTGTAACTAAATTTTGTAGCTAAATTGTAGAAAAGGTACAAAATGTATAAAAATTTCTAGGCTGATATGTAATAACCATACTGCTATACAATTAAATTAACAAGGTTAGAGTTTTCTTTTCGCTCTTTGTAGATTAGATAAACAAAGTTTTGCAAAATGCTCTAGTCTCTCCTAAATCGCAACAACGACGTTGCCTAGATCGATTTTCGCTATCGTGATATAAACGGTTACTTTTTTACTGCAAGAGAAAAATGGCCAAAAGAGAATACGAAAAGTGGTGTAATTGGCAATTTTCCCGTGCATAAAAAGAAACAAAGACATCGAGAAAAAAAATTCTCTTAAAAGTAGCTCATAAATAGATGAATAATACATACATATATATATATATATATATATATATATATATATACGATTTATTGTACAATTTACTGCGCGATGAAAGATCAAACAAATAAAACAATACGTTAAATTTCTCGCATTAAAAATGTAATAGCCATCGCGATAGGTTTTCATCGGTAGTACCATAAAGGGACACGCAGTCGGATAGCAATTTTAATGGCTGTGTTTCACAGTCGTTACGGATGACGTTGCGATAAAAATTAGGATTTTACGACACGTGTGCGCATTCGTGCAGACGAGACGGCAGATGTTCAATTTGCAGCTTCGCCACCGAGACGCATGCGATCCGCATGTGCGAGAGACGATAGAATCTCCATCGCTCCGGGCAATTCGTGTTGCGCGCGCGTAGCGGGGCTCGTAAATGCACGCGTATAATCCGCGGGATCCGCGCCGAGTGCGTGCTGCACATACGCACGCGCTGCTGCATACGGCTCGTAATTCGTGCGAGCGAACGCACGCGTAAGTGCGTAAATGCGTGCATACGTGCGTGCGTGCGTGCGTACGTGCGTGCGCGCCCGTATTCGCCCCCGAAGCGGAACGACTCGTCCGCGCGACTCTCGAACCCCCTGTGTGCAATGGGCTTACCTTCGACGAGAAGAGAGAAAGAGAGCGCGATTTACGAGCCCGTCGATGGCCTTCGATCGCGATTCCGAAGATTTGTCCGAGATACCCCGGCCCGTAGCTATATCTATTTGCATCGCGCGTCGCGTCACGCCGCGCGAGTCCCCGCCGCACGCGTTCGCAAATGGAACACGCCGTGATACGGATAAGAAACGCGGATCCATTTATCAAGCTATTATAAGCCTGTAAATGTAATTCATACACGTTCGTTATTATTATCTCGCGAGAAAAAAAAATATTTTGCGATTAACACGATTGTAAAAAGGCGATCAGCGTGACCATTCTTCTATGACGCTAACGAATTATTAACAAATGATACCTCGCGACGTCCAATCGCAGGAAATCGCCAACTAGACGACCGGCGCGAGATACAAGAAGACAAACGAACATAATTTGCTCGATGCTATCTCCCTTTCTTTCTCTCTCTTACAAGCTTCCCGTTTAGCCGCCCTTCCGGCGCGGATACGCGAGTTCCTTTCCTAACGAAGACGCGAAAAGGGACGGGTAACTCTTCCAGGAATAATGACGTTCGTATATCGTAACACGGCACGTCTACTTTATACACGGCGGCCAGCGAGGCTCCGCGCTTCGGAAACAATCTGTGCAACTGGGATATTCCCTGGATGAGAGAGCGCACGGACGTGGCTGGAATACAAATCGGAATTGGAATTCAACGAATACTGGTGTATCGGGCGCGCCTCCGAATGGGGGGCTCCACTCCGCGCTCGTTCGCAGCCGGTATATACCATGTACGGATTTGCGTTATCGTACACTTACGACAGCTCGTCCGAGCGCGTATGTATCGCGCGCGTAGGTGGTGCACGTATCAGGTACATCGCACCTCGGCCGATCGAGAGACAAAAGCGAAATCTACGGCCGACCGTTATTCCCATTGTCGCTTACGAGTATCGGGTACGGTGCATCCGATACTTCAAAGCGTTCCCTATCCAGTCCATCTAATTGCGAGTCTGAGGAGATTCAGATGCAATTTATCGTTGCGGCACTCTCGCAACGAAGCGTATAGGAAGGACGAAGCCACTCGTATGAGATAGGATTGAGTATGCAACGGAAAAACGAAAAACAGTTCATGTTGCCCAACAAAAAGCTTAATAAAACAGATTCAATTTCGCGATACAATGCGAGTTTCGTTGAACTTCGTTACAACACGCGCGTACGCGCTGTGTTTAATAAATTCGAATGTAAAAAAATACAAAATAGTGTGCACGGTAATTTAATACAATACATTATTGAAAGATTATATTAGAAATATAATGTTACAATTCTTCCAATATTTAAAACTTTTTCCATTTTCAATCAATACATCTAGTTTTACTTCCTTATTTTTTATATCATACATTTGCTACATGTTTATTCATTAAACCAAAAAATTGTACAATATAAATGAAAAACCGTATCGTTCATAGTTAGATTTTAGTGCTGATATTTACTGTGTATTTATATATCTTTTCAAATTCATGAAATGCGCGTCGAATAACTTTTCGATCTTAGAACACAGTTCTAAGTTGAAGAAATAGTTCAGTAATATGACTATATTGAAACTCAATTTAATAATAACTGATGTTAACAAGCATTTAAATGTGTGAAAACCCTTTCCTCCCTAAACTTGAAAAGGTACATAAAATCACAAATATTAGCACTAAGTTGTAGATGAAAAATCTCTCTTGCCCTTATGTTAGTACAAGATAAGTTTATCATATAATGTATTATGTGCTTGATAAAGTTGAAAATTGATATACATATATTTAAAAAAAATAAAAAAACTGCCAAAATCAGTTAAATTAATTTTTCTGATTGAAAAAAATTGAAATCTCATAATTTAAATTACGTAAACTCTATAATATTACAGTTTTATACTACTGTTTGCAGATGTGTAATCGGAGGTAAATGTATTTAAAAACAACTTAATATATGTGTCAACCGGATGCACTTGAGACCAAAGAATAATTTTTAAAAATCGGTTTTTATTTTTTTTTTTTCGACACGTTCCACCAAATTAAAAAATCTGAAAAAAATATCGAATATAATGTCATATGATTTATCCACTGAATTTTGATAGAAATGGTTAATTTTTTAGATCAAGAGAAAATGCAATTTCAAAACTTTAAAATTTTTTTAAAAACAAAATTTTTAGTAAAAAACGACAAAAAAATTGAAGCTTATATTATGTATACGGATACCCTTTAAAATCATAATTTTTTTGTAACAGTTAATTTAAATTTAACGGAGAAAAAAAATATTAATAAAAAATCACATTTCTTGCGATATCTCAAAATTGTGGGGGTCCTTTAA
Source organism: Solenopsis invicta (assembly GCF_016802725.1). Taxonomy (NCBI): domain Eukaryota; kingdom Metazoa; phylum Arthropoda; class Insecta; order Hymenoptera; family Formicidae; genus Solenopsis; species Solenopsis invicta. The sequence continues at coordinate 15,953,193 of NC_052664.1, forward strand.
AATAAAATTAACACAAAATTTTCTTTTATTTGAATAAATATTTTGCCCTATATAACGATTGATTACACGCAGGATCCAAAATCACTCTTCTTATTACGCTATATCCTTCGTTTGGATACAATACAATTTATTAAGTCGAAAGAAAAACGTTTTCTCTGTGTAGAACTGTCGCCATTGCGTTAATTAAATTTTGTTATAAATATAACTAGGCAATATATCATACCGAATACTTCGGTCAGCTATAATGTTTTTCGTTAATCACTTTTCGCATGCGTGATCCGGGAGATTTGTGGGAAGACGGGAAAAAGCGTACGATCCGAGCGTGTTCATCGGCACAAATCATATGCCTATGGTTTTCTTACATCAGAATTCCTCGGCGCGTCTGCTCGTTACCTATCGAAGTGTTAGTATTTCTTTGAGAGTGCTTGCGGCTCTCTCGCATGCCCGCCCAGGAAAGTTTGCGGAGAGGACGAAAAAAAGAAGAGGTAACCGAGCACTTCCAGTGGCACGAGGAAAATTATATACACCAGCTGGGTATTTACTAACCGTGAACACGACCGCCGCACTCCGCGCAACGTGCACTCATTGCGGACAAATGGACGCGAAATCACCGTTATTATTGCAATTTTCCAGTCGGACCGAGATCTCGGCGGTAGCGGCCATCGACTAAGGAGAAGGGCGGCTAAATCGGCGGGACATTTTTACGCCGTAAAACGTAGCGGAATCCATGCTCTTTGTCCCGGCACGATATTCCATCGATAAACGCCAACGGTTACTGTGGATAAAAGCAAGGTAGACCGCTCGCTTTTGTACGAACGCGGCCTCATCAACGAATCCGCGTAACTTTCTCGACGATAATCCTCTCATGCACTAAAATGGATAACTAAGTTTGCTTACATTTTCTACAAATATTCGTTACGTAGGTAACTAAAAGTAACTGCTTTTCACGCTACATACAAAATGAATAAATTTCTTGCATATGGTTTACACAATAAAAAAAGGTAAGAAAAAAGTTTAAAGTTTAAATTCTATCGATTCCTTGAATTCACGCGCGCTCTTGACGATATTTTAGCGCACGTCCGCATAGAAAGAATATGTGAATAAAAAGTTTTGTATAAATAAGCAGTTACGTTCGTACTTTGCAATTAGAATAATAAGCAACAGTATTGGGCTTAAATTAAATTAAATGTATACAGATAAAATCAATAAAGAGCATTTCTTCACTTCGCTCTCCTACAACCATGTGCAACAATACGATCATCTCGGCATACCGCATGATCTCGAGCCATCAACAGCGTTGCTTGCGCTTCATTACTTTTTATTTTTTTAATTGACTGCCATGAGCACGGGGAGCATAGCTGATTTAACGGTTGAGATGTACAGCACACCTTCACGTACAATACTTTGTAATAACCACTGTTAATTAACCATACGCCCATCTTAAGAATTGTAATTATCATTAGAATTGTTAATAACTTGTACTAAAAATGGCCCAAATTATAATACTGAAACGTTTATATTGTTAATTTTATTGAATAATAAAGTTATACATCATATACGAACCATGTCGGCTTTTTATTGACATTACTTTTATATATTTAATTAGAATAATTAGTTAATTGCATATTTTATTAGAATGTTCCCGTTTTCACGACTTCTAAACTGCAAAACCGTATTACAGTGATCGTAAAGTTTCTAACATCAATTATGCTAGAGTTTCGAGTGTTGGTTATTTTAGAGTTTCAAGCATTAGTTGTTCTAAAATTTTGAACATCGGCAACTGTAATGTTTCAAATATTGATTAATTCAGTTTCATAAGTCACAATTTCACAATTAATACACAATTAGTACTTAAATATAAGAATCTTACCAGAGACATCAAGCAATTTTTTAAAATTACACACACATACACACACGTAAAAAGAATATTAGAAAATGTATTCAAATTACTCTTGGAAATTATTAATAATTAATTTTCCATTTTTGCAAGATATCATTTAACATTATATATAAATATCACGAAAATAATGTAAATGAAATTATCTAAAACTCTCTATCAAAATATGATTATAGTATGAAACGTAATAATACTTAAGAATTAAACATTCCCAAGATTAAATAAAAAATCAGTTGCATTGAGAAAATGATGCGGCTTTTATGATTTTTTCTACGATAATTGTGTTTAATCATGCAAGTATTTATATCTATAGACAAATGTATATTCAAAATGATGGGAATAATAATCATTCTATCAACGTTATGTTTATGCGTACTACACAATGCCTGTAGTACGCATAATTTTTCAATATAATAATAAAAAGTTTGTACATTTCTACATTATATAAGATCGCTTTTTCTATGAAATAATTCGCTGAAAGTCACACTGTCTTATATATAAGCCTGTATATAAACCTAATAAATGTAAATTCTAAAAACGTTTTTATCTGAAGCACCTCGGAAGTGATTAATGACACCATAAGTCTTATAATAAATCACTAGATACGTTTATAGCCATTTATAAGTTTATGAAAATTGGTTTTAATCACTCCCGGAATGATTCGAGTCTACGGGATACGTATTACGAGAACTGTTCGAATAGATTTAAATCGGAAAATTATTCAATTATTCCCTATACTCTAGACTTCTTTATTGTATTCTAAAGAAAACAATAATTCCGATCGAACTTTGTTTCAAACAGTTTTCATAATATGTGTGTAGCTTCGAAAACATTACAATGAAATTGCTGCTCGATTAAAACTAATATTTTAACGACCAATTTCATTAATGCTAAAAGATTCGAGGGGGAATTCACAACCCAAAATTTTGTACACCAATGCCGATTTTTGGCATTGCTGTAAAACACTGCCGACATTTTTGTACACTGCCGACAATGCTTATTGTTAGTCAATGCCTACAATGCCGTCAATCCTATATTAAAATTAAGGCAATGCCATGCAATTATGAACACTACCGCGTGCCCATTATCATACGCCAATGCCTGCACAAGAATTCTAAAGCTTTCCCGAAGTATTCAAAATTTTTGTGCTCAACTCCATGATCGAAAAACCGACTCTGAAGTGAGCTCACCACTCCCCAACCACTGACGACAATGCCGTCAATATTATAGGTCACTGCCTACTTTTTTCGGCAGTCCACTGCCGAAATTTTGTACACCAATGCCGGCTGTGAATTTCCCCTCGAAAAGATTGAATCAATAATGACTGCAGTAATTTCAGTTATTAAATATTTAATAAAAACTTTAATTATGTCTAAAAATTTATATATTTTACAATTATAAATTGATAATATGATATTACATGTATTGTTTATAATGCATTATTTATAAATTCTTAAAAAAAAAATTAATGTATTAAACTCCATCATGTAACAGACTTTGTATATATAACTTTCTTAGCAATTTTAACAAAAGATTTATTTCGTCGTTCACCTTAGTTAAAAGATTAAATATCAGGTTTATCTTTAACTTTAGAAAGCTGAAACGCATCTGCTGCTTTCTGTGTAATTGTAACGACCCAAATTGTAGGGTATGTCTTAACAGACATAAAGACTTTGCTTTCGAAGTATAATTACGTTTATTAGCGTTATTGTAATTATAATTATTATTACGACCAGCAATTCCATTTTCGAAAGATTTGCCCTGTATCATAATTACCGCGATTGATTCCCCTCCCCCCCCCTTACTCTCTCTCTCTTTCTGTCTCTGTCTCTCATAAGTTTACAGACATAATTGACGATCGTCATTAATACAGTGGATTTATCCGTTACAGTTAATAACGCTCCTCTCCCCCTTCCCATTCGCCAGTATAAATATAGCGACAATCATAAAAGCATTACACGGCGGAAGCGGCAAACCGGCAAGGGGGTTTAATATCAATATTTCTAAGAAAATAATAAAGCGGCATGGACGAAGTCGCTTAAAAGTCTGCTCGGTGCGGCAGTAGGGAAGAATAAAAACGTGAGCGCGTTCTGAATTGCGTCACAGTTGTGATCCTTCACGGAAGGATGTTACGCGCGTATATCACGATATCACGCGTGTGCGGTCTAAAAGGCATTGCGAGCCGTGTAATTAAGCCGCGACCAGTTTTGTTCGACAAGCGCAGCTTGTGAATTACAGCCTCCATTAGCGCATTTCTTTTTCCCAGGCCTTAATAGCCGCGAGATCAATGCGTAACGTGAACTCGTTACACCGTAGCCGAGTGCCGCGCTAAACAGTTCGAAAACTTAATATTACGCGGCGGATAATTAAGACTCTAATGAAAGCCGTTTGAAAGTCAAGCCGCCGTCACGAGGCGCCCGGCAAGAGAACGCGCAAGAAGCAATCCGTCCGAAGTACCGTGCCGCGACAGCGTTTTACATTTACTGCGATAAGTATAAATGTGTTACGTAGGAGCGAAAACCTGAAACCCGTCCGCGTCAAAGGAAACAAGTAAATCTCTCCCACTAATCAAAGCTACGGTATATGATAAATGTCTATTATACTCGCACGATCCGCGATAGGCACATTTCAGTTAAATACAATGCACGCTCCTTTCGCTCCTCGATTCCGCCCCTTTCTAATGGCATTTAATCTAGTTCCTTCATTATCATTACGAGAGCTTGCGGTACGTAAGATTGATAACCAAATTGTACGTTTCGCGAAAGTATTCGAATGCCATTATCCCCTGATATACTGTCATGGTTGCCGCTGCCATGGTTGCCGCTGCCACGCAACAGTGTGTTGCGTGCTCCTCAACGACACGCGTGGCAAATCGGAACCCGGCCGGATGTTAATCGCGATGGTAGTCCGTTTCCCCTGCGTGATCGGCGAAACTTGCGCCATTAAGGCGCTGGCTACCGGTTCGACAGGCGTGTAAGTCGCGGCCCGTTGTGATTCACGATCGCCATCAGCCACGTTTCTTGCCAGTCAACCGGCCGATATCGCGCGGATTCGTTATCTTCCATTAAGGGCATTATTTCATTGTTGACGCCGAAAACGACTCGCTGCATGCACTCCGTCACGCGTTTCCGCAGAAAATTGATGTCGCGCCGCTGCCGCCGCCGATGCAATCGATGCGAGCGCATATAAAGCCATGTGTTCGCTCACAAGTGAAAATCACGTAAATCAACAGTCGACATCGATTCGCTGTTACACAACGTGTTTAATAATACCCCGCTTGAAATATATTCAATGCTGCATGAAATGCAACAGCGTTCCATGCTCGGCGCGAATTGACTACGAATTCGTTCTATTTCAATACCCCTTGCATACTAAATTGCTATTCGCAATCTTGTAAATGCATATTATTTAATATTAAATAATATTCCATTCCTAACGCTATTACACAAATATTATATAAAAAAGTAAATAATATTATTTACTTTAATATTTTTAATTATCTGGAATATTATTATACTTTTAAATGTAATAATTATAAAATTTATGAATATTTAATGCATAATAATTCACATTAATTTTTGACAACAGTAATATTCGTAGAACATTTTCATAATATTTCACGGATATTGATGTAATGTATCTCGAATATTATGTGAAAATGGACATATAACATTAACATAATATTCCCATAATATTAAAAAATATTAAATAATATTCTCGAAATGTTATCCTCATTTTTAATAATATTCATATAATATTCTAGGAATATTATACGTGTGCTTATAGGAAATACGCGTGACTCTAGCAGTATCCAAGAAACATGATACACTGTAAAAGCTAGCACTTCAATTTGCAGAAACATGTCTGTACCGTAAGAGAAACTTCATAATAACTGTAACTCGACGAGGGTTTAAGATGGCCTCTTTGGAATTGAACACAATTCATTTATTGAGCATTAAACGTTCTATATTGCTTCGGATTATATCCTTTCTAACGAAAAGGATGAACTGCAAAGAGCTGTAATCTTAAACTTATGAGCATAGCTAAATGCTAAGTACGCCAAGCGTCGGGCATTGTGTAGAACCGTATCCTTAATCCCGCTAGGGTCGAGAACGCAATCGCGCACCGTATAGCATTCTCCTGAAAACGGAAAAGTTATCCGCGAGCTTGCGGGAGGCAAGCGGCGCGCAGAAATTTGTGCGCGTGTCAGGATTATGCCGTGGGCGACGCTGTGAGGCAAATATATGGCTACATGCGGCGCGACGACGTTTCGGTCCGCTGTGCACGTACGGGATCCCGCAGTTATTCAATGCAACAAGGTTGCATTACACCGCGGGAGTCGCATATGCCGGAATCTGTAGTGGTACTGCTACTTGCACACTGTGGCATCGGATTAACGTTATTATATTTCGTCAGTCAAGAAGTGAGATTTTATCTCCTCTCTCGTCTTTTCTTTCTTTTTTTTCTTTTTTTTTCTCTTCAACACCTAAAGAAAAATTATGATTAAATTGTTGAAACAGTTTCTTTAACTCGGTTTTTCTAAGTTGACATGAAAATATCTTTGAGAAAAATAAAAATTTATTTGATTTCAAGAAATGACGTTATTAGCTTTCTTTAAAGTAAATACATTATTCGTTTAAATTAAATAAATAATTTTTAATTCAAAGAAAGTACTGACAGAAATAATTTAGTTGCTTTAGTTTTAAAAATACATTTCTTTTATTTAAAAAAAAGATTTGCGTTGCACAATTAAACTATTTCTTTAATTCTAATAAAAGAAATAACCAAAACTTTTCTTCAAATCAAAGAAACTTTTCTTCAACCGTATAGCAGCGCACACATTTTTCTGATTCAAAGAAATTTTTTTAAGTCAAAGAAATCTCCTTTTAGGGTAGCTACAGAGTATTAGAACCATCATATTCTACTATAATCATGGATTTTTAAACGAATACAAGGTTAATCTTCGCATGTTTATAACTGCCACATAGAAACTGTATTTACAGGCAGCGTTCTATAACCGACAGTCAAACGATCCTGTCGCGTCGTTTCAACTGATCGAAAATAGAACAAGAATATCATCATGATGTAGAAGAGGAGGTACGCGATCTCATGACGAAGTTATCGTTTGCGTCAAGTATACACTTTGCAACTTTACTCTCACGTCCAATGCAGAGAGAGTCAGGTAACAGGGCGGTATTTCATCCGGCACCGAGACATTCATGTGTGTAACTGTGCTCTTTATTCGCCAGACGCGACCGGACTAAGTGCTCGGCGAGCGCGATATCTACTCGTTGGTATTATTCAAGCGGGGACGCGTAACAACCGCAATTCCGTGGCTGAGCGTAAAATCGCAAAATTCTGTTCGACCACGTTCCGTTCTGCTACAATATCCTCTTCGGGATATCATACGATTTCTACAGTCTGCAACCAAGACCGGAACTGATCCTTATAGGACTTGGTAACATTCAAAAGAAATTCTACTGATCGTTATTACTGAACGAGCAAAGAGAGAGAAAGAAAGAGACTTAAATATAAAATCCTTACATTTAAAAACTCATCATTTGTTCATTTTTACTACATTTGTTTCTGTTGAAAGGTTATTTTAGTTTAGAGTGCGAAAAAGCAATCTAAATCCAAATGTATAAAAAGTCTCATTTGTATCTCATTTAGTTTTTTGTGTAAAAATAACACATTACTTATACTACATAAAAAGATAAATTTACGTTTATAAATAGGTAGTTTAATACGTTTCGCTATTATTTTTACAAGGAAAACTAAATCACATACATGAATAAAGCACTTTTTACACACCTGGATTTGCAGTAAGTTTGCTTATTTTAGAGAATTTTTTAAAGAAAATTGCTCCACACATTTTTCTACACTTTTACACATTTACTAAATATCTACAAATTTTGATACGGTTAAATATTTATTAGTTTTTATGTTATATAAATTTTTTACAAGAAACACATTCTTCAAATCAACTGACATAATTTTGATTGTTTATATTGTGTTTTCACATATCGGTCAAAGTTTTCTATTTTATATGATCAACTGATACTCATTTTTTTTTTCTAAATCGTATCTTATTTTAATAATTTACAATATATCTTATTTATCGTAATTCACGCAATAAACAAACATATATTTTACATACACGCAAAAGTTGAAGGCAATAATTCAAGTAGCTTCTGAGAAACGTGTCAACAGATTTGAAAAATGTGCTTGTTTTTATATTGATGCAATATAAAAATTAATAAACATTTAGCCACGCTAAAAGTAGATATTTATGAAATATGTACAAAAGATGTATAAAAGCATACAAAAATATAGATGCAGTTTTCTTTTAAAAAAATTCCCAAAATTAGGCACTAGCTTCAGACGAGATTACCCCCTTACCGATAAATTTCTTGTAAACCGCTAAGAAGCAATTTACACTTGAGCATTACAAAAAAATCCATGTAGGCAAACAAAAATTATTACCGCTAACGTTTATTAAACCAAGATTAATAATCGCATCATTTCAACACTGATGAGTTTATAACCGCTATCTGCAAAGTGCGTAGAGAAAATTAATTGCATTACTATTCGAAGTTCAGCTATCATCAAAAAGCAACTTCTATTTTTTCCAATACTCGGCAAGTGGCTACACCAATCTCACGATCCTTCCTTCGATACCGCGATGCGGAAAAGTGATTTTTATTGAATCGACCCCACTTAAATATCTACACAGCAATCTCGTTGAAAGAGTAGAGTATCGCGTTGCACGCGCGTGTACGCGAGTGCATTACCAACCAACGTGAAATTGAGAGAAAATGAGATCGATCACTCCCTTGATAAAGGATGAAGCGCCCATCCGCGAGCCTTTGAGATTGTTCACCGTAGAATGATAGAGCTTTAACGATGATTCCACGTAATATCTCCTCACCCCGTAGTTCCGCGGACGGTAAATGATCCCCGCCAGAGCAAAATTACATGGCCGGAGAATCTTACAAGGATCTATTGTGAACTGCTTGTCGCTATTCGCTGGCCAGCGAAGAAATTCCGCCAGAGAAGCGAAGTGCTTTCGCGATGCCGCCGCCGCGCTGTCCGTCTTCTGCAAGTTTTCCACTCGTGATTCCGTTCTTTTTATCTCCTGATGAGAATGCAATTTTCGCGAAACGACCAAACGATCCAAATACGTATGTCGCGAGTTTCATGCTTGAGAAATCAGCACGACGACGTTCCGACGTCGCCGCGACTTGGCACGTGTGTACTGTGTAGAAATAAAAGTCAGCGACATCCCTGCATTTCTTGAATTCGTACAGTTACATTAATCGAATACGTCGCTTACTTATCCGGCTCGTATACAGATGATTCCTAAGCAAATACAAAAATATTTTATAAAGATTATATTCTCTTTGATTTAAGAAAGCAAAGCATGTCCTAAAGTATTTTGTTTTCAAGACAGAGTGTTATATAACAATTTAAAAAGTGGAACTACAAATGTTTTAACAGTACTAGAAAATTCTTAATCCCACACGTGTGCACCAAATTTGAATAAAACATCTTTAATCATTTTCCAGATTTTCGACATTTTTATATTTTTTATCTTAACTTTGACATTTTTTTAAAAATAAACTAATTTAGAACATGTGTTTATATGACTTTTTTCTAAAATAAGCCAAAAATATCTAATGTTTTATACTTACATAGGAATCATTCTGTATATATCTTTTACTTCTGTTTTTATATAAAAATGTATGATTTTTATACGTGTCATTTATTAAAATAAATACATAAATCAAAAAGTTAAAAATGTATACACTGATTTTGTAAAAAGATAAATCTAGACAATATATCCTGTCTACAAATACATTACTAAATTTTATTATTTTACTGAATTGCATTACTAAATATAAATTACTGAAATATTAACTTATTAGTAATGTTCGTAATTTTAAACAATATCTAATATATTCGTAGATAAAACAATCTTTTCTTCAAAAATCAAGATGTTCTAAAAATTAACAAGAATTCATTAACTTCGTTAAAACAGAAATTACACTAATTAATGAATTAATTGAATTAACGAAGTAATTGTCTATGCATCAAAAAGTACTATACTTTCTTCTTTATTAAAATTCTTCAACGTTGAATTCCTTAAGAGAAACATTTAATTATGAATTGATTTAAGTATTTATAAACCGGTTGTTAAATGTACATGAGCATTACGAGATGCCGCAAGCGATCTCAAGAGCTTGAAAAAAACATGTTTGATTTAATGGATTACGCGATACGAATTACGTATAAACCGAATTTACAGAAAAAGTGAATGGACGTGGGAAAGGCGGCAACGGGAACAGCATGAGAAAGCGACAGAGGAGTCGTGTACGCGACGCCGCGCGCCGATAAGAATTTTGTCTCTGGCCTCCGACCTTTTCACACGACACCACGTATACGTACGTCGGGCGTAATGTGTTTCGGACGTGGGCGATTTGAGGCAGACGCAGGATAATGAGTTCCTGGACTGTGGGATATTGGCATGCGACTTATAAGGATAAGAGTAGTAGGCGCAAGATCGATGCATCCGCGGGCATAGACGAACCCCGCGCGCGCGGACGCGCTCGGCTATTATTCGCGAGCCGTGATCCGGGGTCAGACTCCCGCAGACTGCAGGAGGCTCCTCTCTATTACTCCGGAGGCCCGACAAGGGGGATACGATCGAAAGATGGCAATAATGCATTTTGAGGAAGCACCCTTGCCCTCTATCATTCCCGGCGATCGACCGTCCGCGACGAGACGCAGGGACGGACGTAATGATGCTCGTCTACGTATTGCGCTAATGTAACGGTACATCGTCATCAGTCAGGATTTGTATTCGTCTAGTTTCTGCGCGGAATTCGTACATCTCATGCAAATGCTAATACGAAACCCGAGAGGCACTTGTAAGAATTGTTACCGTGACACGCGGAACTACGAAGTGGAACGCGATACTTAGATTTCAATTTAACGAAGAGTTTTGGATATGATAATCAGACAGTAATGTATTCATCTCTCTTTCTCTCTTCTGCTTCGGCTTCACGGTTGACTTTTCTTTTCCGATAATTTATATTTCCTGCCCGAAGTTTTTGTCTGTCGGCTCATTTTAATATCAAACGCCTTGATAATTGTGGAATCAAAGTTTAATTTCAATTACAATTTTCATTAAAAAATAATTTCATATTAATAGAAAAAAAACGTGGATTATCTACGTGGATTGGCAATGTAAAAATACGTAAATGCATATGTCTATATTTAATATTAACTTTTCTCTTCCAATAATTAATATCAGAGTTCCTCTCCATCGACTCATTTTAATATTAAATATCTTGATAACTGTCAAATCAAAGATCAATTTTTCAATTAAAATTTTCATTAAAAATTCATTTCGTACTAATCCAACAACGCAATTATCTACAGCTTGACAATGTAAAAATACGTAACGTATATTTCTAAATTTAATATCCCGCTCCTAGAAATGATTAAAAATAAATGTGTGCGTAGAGTTAATATATTAATTCGCACGTTATAGACGGATATTACTAGACAGATTCGCAGTGAAACGCCATCATTACAATCAATTTGCGCGATTATACGCATAATTTATTCTCGACGTAACTTCAGACGGCGTGTCAATTGCATTCAATATCCCGAGTAGTTGTATAAATTGAATATCGAAGCAACAGGAGGAATACGCGGTGTCTAGTTTAACGACGAGTTTACTGCCGGGTCAGGTCGCGCTGAAAACGCGCATTTGCACACACGGCCGCGCTAAACGGTAGATCCCTTTACGCGCGTACGACGGGTTTCACGATAAGCGGTAACGAGTCCTCGGCCATTTTTACGATCGACGAGAGTTTCAGATTTTACTGCATATGCGTCGCGGCACGGCGCCGCCGTTTCACGCGGGCAGGCAGGCTGTAAACCTTCGGTCTGAGAAGTATGGAGTAATTCCACACCCGAACCCACCTACCTACCTAGCGACCCAGCTACCTATCTACGCGCTCGGGCGCGAGGTAGGTACGCGCCACCGCGATGCACCGCGGGACACACACGTGCACGCGTTCTCGCGGCGCTATCCCGCCGACTGAATGCCTCCGCTCGGCCTCATAACTCCACGCGCACTCCGCTACACTTTATCTCCGGTTATCTTCGCCGGCGAAGAATCGTAAATTCGAACTCGAAGGCGAAGTTCTCGCGCACAGTACCAACGGCCTGCCCGGCATGATTTACGCAATCCCTCGCGTCGCGCCTTGAAGAAGGCGCAAACCGTATTATTGCGCGCGTCCATCTACCGCAGTTCTTTTCACGCCACCCGCATACCAGATTTACAATTTTGTACTAGCAAATCTAGAACGATAATAAATACAGAAAAAAAGAATTAACATTCTTTAACTTTTCTCTGAGAACAGCGTTCCAAAAAAGATAAATATATTATTATTTCGTTACAAAATTTAGTATAACATATAATATTAGAGAAAAATCATCAATACCGACATTCCTTGAAAGCTATTACATTATACATATATTAATAAAAAAAACATGAACTGCTTAAATAATTAAACAATTAAAAAACTATAGTTCGTACATTCGTGGCATTGTTCTGTGTAAAATCTGCAAAGAACGATTTCTTCAAAAATAAAAATAACATTTCTATATAGGATTTTCTTTTAGAAACTGTACAGTTTGAGCAGCAAGTATATTATTGATAATATTAGATCATTACATTATGTTTGTAGCGTCCTAAAATTGTTTTATTTATATTTTTCTCTTTCTTACTTTTCTTATAATGCAGTAAATGTAAAATCAAAGTGCAACATAAAAACTTATCGTTAAGACAGACAGATATGGTAATAAAAAATCATATAGGATGAAAAAGGTACAGTGTATTATTCTAGAAAGATCTATATATTCAATAATAATCTAATCTTTATATTAAGCGCTACTTATTACATTTTAAAAAGTTAGCATAAAATGTACAAATCAACAAAAAATGTTTTATATTAAAGTAAAAGATTTGTAAAAATCGTCATGTGTATATATATATATATATATATATATTATTATATTAATTTTTAAGTATTTTATACGGATGACTCTTGGGAAAAGAAAAAAAAAGAAAAATGTAAGCATTTAATTATCTATACATACATGTCAGTTTTGAGGTTTATTTGGTCAAACGTTTATTTTTGCTTACTTTACGAAAAACTTCACTTATATACATTATTGCAAAGTTTGAAATAATATTATAAAAATTGCTATATCATCTGATAGAAGACACTTTTTAATTTATATTTATGTTTCCAAAGTTTTATTTTTAATTTTTGTTAAGAAATACAATCTAACAACAAATGTCGGTATAAACAACCCTTTTCAATATAATGATAAATGGGAACTGCTATATATGTATTATTATATTTAAACGCGAAAAAAATAGTTTTGGTGATTCAGCAAAGCCATAGCTTGCTGAGCGAATTCAATACCTACTAAGAAGATTTGATAGTTTAACAAAGAAATTATATTTAAAAACAATAAATAAATTATTAGAGTAATTCTTTACTACAATAAAAATTATCAACGTAACAAGGTTTCTTCATTAAAATGGCAAATGTATGCTCCATCTTATCTAGCAGCCTTGTTAAAAATTTTAATTCATAAATTAGCAAAATTTGCTATGCTATTTTAATAAATGTGATTAGTTATAATCGTTAACTTTATTCAGCTATAAAACTTTGGTACTTTAACATAGAAAACTGGCTGACTCTACATTACGGCTATGGATTTGCTAAATTAGTGAAGTTCTTCGTTGTTTTAACAAATCTATTTTTTCGTGAATACAAAGACGTAATGTATCAAACGATAGCAACTTCAATAATATTTTCATACTGATTGCGCTCAGTATTTTTTTATAGTTATAACTTTCTTTAAATCGTTAATTTAAAAAAAGTAGAAATTTATAAACGGATTTACATATATTGGTTTGTAATGCATTTATGCTCTTAATACGACATTTTTAATAAAAAAAATTAAAGTACTCTCTTCAAAGTAATATTATTCCTTCGACGAGTATCGCGTCGAAGAATCTTAATCATGTATCATGCTTGTTGACAGTTTCTGGATTCTGTCCGGTCTGAACGAAGTCATCGACATCGCGGCACATGCGAAGGCGTTTATCTCGCGGCATTACCTTTTATGTCCGCTGGTAAACTTGTCCAGGCGTACGTAACCACCTACGTGCCTCGTCACTCGCTTCCGATCACGCCGTTTTTGCCCGAGCTCGAATTGAGTTACTTCACGATTATCGCGCAGGGATAATATTCCGTGCGTGTATCCTTAATTTCCGGTCTAAACGATAAGGCGACATCGTCACATTCGCAAACGAGCGGATTGAAGAAGCAAATCGTTGTAGAAACGGAAAAGAAAGACGAAGGAACGGAGTGGAAAGATCAATCGCCTGATTTGTGAAGATCGGGAAAAGAGAAGCGAGAGTTGGAGATAACGCCTGGCCGTGGTGAATAGTTTATTATCGACACACTTGCCATTACGACCGTAAAGGGCAATTTATATTCAGATCGCACGGAAAAATAACATAAATTATTTTCAGTGCGCCGCGGAATAAACAAGTCCTTAGTTAATCGTCTCGTAACCGATAATCAAGCAATAACGAGTGTACAACTAATGACATTGGATCGGATAATCATTAACATCCTTCTGTCACGCGAAAATTGCTAATTGCATAAAACAGTAATTAAATGAACAATTATGGTATAAATCTGAATTATGGAACAAAGTATCTCTTTACATATAAACGTACATTATAAATCCTTAATTTTATTTTTCATGAATACTTGCTTACGTTAATTAGAACAATAACGTTATTTACAAAAATTTTATTATGCTAAATGAAAAAAATAATATAATGTAATAAACAACAAAAAAGGCCAATTAAAACGAACAAACATTTAAATGTTAAAATAGCAATGTGTTTTTAATCTTTAACAATAAGTTGTGTACGAGAGACGTTTCGACTATACAGAGTCCTCTTCAGCACACATACTCGTAAATTAATTTAACAATAAAATCTTGGAAAAATACATAATGATACATGTTAACATTTCAATAATTTAGTTGTATAAAAAACATTTTAAGTCTTTGTTACCACGTCAATTTGTAGAATTCGCATGTTATCACTTGATCCAAATTCATATTAAACATGATCAAATTATTGGATTTGTGCATATCCACGTTGAAATATCGACATACAGTATTACGTATCTTTCAAAGATTCTATTGCTAAATTAATTTATACGAGTATGCTAAAGAGAACTCTGTAAAGTCGAAATATCGTACATCACTTATTGTTAAAGATTAAAAACACTTTACTATTTTAACATCTAATTTGTTCGTTTTATTTGGCCTTTTTATGTATCATTTATTATATTATATTTTTGAAATTTATACAAGCTGTTATCTTGTTAAATATGCTAAATAAAATTGATAGATTTTATCGTAAAAAGATTTACTTTATCATAACAAAATTTAAGACTCGTGTATAAAAGCCTTTAAAATAACCAAACTTACTTTTCTATTAATAATAATATTGATTTATACTGTTTAGTATAAATATTTGTTAATAATTTGTTAATCATAATATTAATCGCATTCTCTCTCTCTCTCTCTCTCTCTCTCACTCACTCACTCACTCTCTCACTCTCTGTTAATATTCAATTAAATAAAAATATTTTCTTAGTCTGAACGAACCAGTCACTTTTATAGTGAGGGACGGCGAGTCGGTAAAGTGTTAAGGTTTCTTTTGCGCGTGAAATGCTGAACCGCGGATGAAAAACACTGTCAAGAGAAGATGGCCGTAGCCTCGCGTATTACGATTAGCTTTGCAAATATTGTTCGACGGTCCGGTCGGTGCTGGGCAGAGTCGCTCGCTCGCATGTGCATGAATATCTTTTTCTCGGGTCTGGCACGTCGTTTCTATAAAGAGTTAGGAACAAAGAGTTAAGAATGTCGCAAGATCCGTCGCTTTCGCATTTAACGCCGTTTCAACCGGTAAAAAGAGGAGAATGGGACCGCTACGTCGGAGAAGATCGCTCACGCATCGTCGCCTTGCATCGCCGTTAAAAGCATTTATTGGCGTGAGAACATTCGGTTGTGGATTGGACTTGCAGAACTATGGCGCCGACGACGACGACTGGCGCTTTGGCTGTCTCGAGATGTAGGTCCAGCCGCGCGCTTATCGGGGAAACGGACCTGCTTTCATTATTTTTGCACGTCTCCGATCTCACGCACCTGTTTCGATCGGATATCGACCGGATATATTGCAAACCTGGTCGCGCCGCGCGCTGCGGGATTTCTTGTTATCGAATGCTCGCCACACAACATCGTATATAATCTACAGCCAACATCAAATTTGCACATCAGATGTTTTCAAGATGGAAATAAAGGATAAAAACCTCTCACTGAAGAGAAATATTGAGCATCGAAAGAGCGTGTTATTTTAAAAGAATAAAATGTTAACACATCTGTGCCATGTCTTCAGTTATACAGAGTGTTCCGACATCCATGAATTAAAATACTGTAAGAAAGTGCTCAAAAAATTAAATAAAATACAGCTAATTATAGAGCTTAATGGTCATTACTAGATCTCAATAATATTTCTTATGTAATTTTATACACATTTCCAAATTCACCAAACTGCATACCGATAAACTGTTTGATCTGTAGTTCTAAACTGAACGAGAATAATATTACAATATTACAATTTAACAATATTTATACTTATTTTCTAATAATTGATGTATACTTAATGGCGATCTCAAACGTTGAAAAAATTACGAAAAAGCGGAAAATAAAAATCTAAAAATCTAAAAATAAAACTGTGCTTGAAATAAATACTTTATGCGCTTTACAATATACATCATTTAAATATATATATCTCCATAGCGCATTATTTATAAACGCTGTAACATCTTTGCGCGAGTTTAAATATTCCAAATATGCAGACAGATAAATTTCATTATCTTGTTGCATTACGCAATTATACAATTTATTTTCTCATTTATAAATCTTATCTTTTCCCAATCATTATTTGCTTTAATTTATCACACAGAAAGACCAATCGTGCTTTACATAGGATGTATATTATACCATAAAAATACTATTATCATAATTCACTGTAATTAGTGTTATCGAGAAAACGACGATTCCTGCATCTGTTTTTGCATAGTTTTATCTAACGTGATGACGTGCAGATTGGCCAACGGGCATTAATATACGCAGCTTATATCTTCTAGTCACTTCCCTACCAACTACGATTTCCTGTCTTAGATCGCAATTTGCAATTCAGGAATTCCTATCCGTGGTTTACGCAACACACGTGCATCGTATGATATAACAGTATAGGGCCTCGATCGATCGTCTTTACGATTCGATCGAAGTCGTTCTTTAACTTCAAAAAATATAGTCCTGTTGTTTAAACTAATAAGCTTAATAACTGTATAAGTAAACTCGACGTTACATTGCAATAAAAATGTAAAGTATGAAAAATGTATATAAAAACAAAAAGAAATAAAAACAAAATCTATTATTAAAATTCTTATAAGATATTCAGAATTAAAATCTGTACACCTTCTCGCGCTGCATAATAAAACAGAGAACAATTATGCTAATAAATTCAAAAATAATTTATGCGTAAATATAATTTTTGTGATAAACTTGAAGTTCGAGACACACATTTTACCGGTAAACAAAAAGTTGTAAGTCCGGTAAGTGAAAAACATATTACGGAATATATTATTAAAGATTACCACGTAACGATTTTATGATGAGTAAGATTATAATTAAGATAGTTTTTACTGGATACTTAAACTCCAGGCGCTTCTAGGATATACGCGTATCATATATTCCTTTTAAAGATTTCACGACAGATTACGAGATCGCATAAAAGAAAAGAAAATAAAATAAGAAAATAAAATTTTACAGGCACGTTTCTCGCGCGTGTAGATTGCCCAAGATATTTGGACACCGTAGCGGCCATACTCAAAGAGAGATTGCGATAGAAACTACGAAAGGGTAGAGCACGCGAGCTTGATAACGTATCTTCAATGAAGTGGCTCAATGGGCTTTTCGAATCGACATATCATTCTTAATGCAATGATCGATCCGGAGCTGCGCGATACCATCTATCAATACGTCGCGAAATATTTTGTGGCGACTCTAGGTCGATCGGTCCGTCAGATAGTCGTGGCCGAGGAAAGAATCGACGGCGACGATCTGGGGGACGATTTCTTCGGCGTGTCGTTTCTCTCACGTACCAAAGAGAACGACAGGACGGACCCGGATGAGCGTCGGGCCGGCGGCGACGTCACGGCGGAGGTAAGGACGTAGATTACACCAAACGTGCTATCCATATTAATAAACTAGTTTTTGCTGACACTCGCTGCCGCAGTCTCGTTCGCTTATTACCAT
Source organism: Solenopsis invicta (assembly GCF_016802725.1). Lineage (NCBI taxonomy): Eukaryota > Metazoa > Arthropoda > Insecta > Hymenoptera > Formicidae > Solenopsis > Solenopsis invicta. Next base: position 15,971,590 of record NC_052664.1, read on the forward strand.
GAAGAGAAGAGCGTCGACTACTGAAATACCGCCGTTAATCCGCGCTGCAGCCAGCGTCGCCGACGCCATCGCCGTCGCCGTTGCGGAGGCTTCGCGGCAGAGGCGGCCGGACTAATTAGATGCCGCGGAGGTTACCAAGGTCGCAGACGTGTCGCGCTCTTCCCTTTTGGTCAGTAGCGGTTCGCTGTCGTCGGTCGGGAGAAAAAAACGAATGATAAAGTTGAGACGATTATTATTAATCACTATGATTAAACTATTTTCGCCGGCAGCGCTGCAGAAATCGTCCCCCCTAAGAATTGAGACGGATTTCAAGGAGATAGAGTATAAATAAGCGTGAAATATCACCGATTAATCTTTTTTTAGATCCGCGAGATACATGTGATCCCGCCCCGATTTTATCTTAGATTAGATCTCTTGATTGAGTAGAGATTTATTTAGTCTTTGAAGAGATTTCTTTACTATTTATAAACATTGTTCAAAATGCCATAAAATTCAATGTACCTTTAACTTATTGTTAGACGAGTACATTAAATTTAATGTATCTATAAATTGAAATTTATATATATATTTGTATACATGTGCATTTTATTAACAACCATGAGCGTATCCAGGGGGAAAAGAGAGTTCAAACGCCCAAAATTATTTATTTTTTCATTTTTAATTATAAAATATAACTTTACTTTTGACTTTGAGCAAATTTTTTGTTAAAATATTATTTTCTCCTTATTGCGACCATGACTAGAACACTATTAAAAATGTCACGAAATTTAATGTATTTTTTACACATTTAATGTACATTAAAATTTTTAATTAAATATTTAAAAATTAACCAAATGCAGATAGATCTGAAAATAATTTGATTAAAACATAAAAATAATTATGTAGGACAAGGATGATTACTAACACACGTATTAAAATTTTACAATTACAATATTATCATAATGCTGGATCATCTTTATAGATCATAATTATTTTCAGATTTCTATCTAACTAAATTTTTAGATACTTTAGCAAAATCTTTTTTTTCCGCAAATATAATTAAATAAATATATATTGTTAATTATTCTGTCAAGCTTCCTTCGTATTACCTAATTCATTTGAATTAATTAAAAAAAAAAAACAAATAAGATTAGAGTAGGAAAATTTTCCCAAAGTACATTGAAAACGCAATTTCACTTTATGCTATTTTATTGCGTTCTCTTCCGATATGTATTTTTCTGAATATTTGATTAGAGTTCTCACATTCGTTCCAAATTCGTCAAAGTAATCCAGTTTCCGCCGATGTACATATATTTCGTCTACCATAACCGCAGCCTTATCGATCACGCGTGGGACATAACAGTGTTTCGAGGAAATTCAATTACGTGAGCGCAAAGTTTTACTAGTGGTGCCAGTCGAAGCGGAGCCAATCGCTAGAATCTCTCGTCAGGCCGCGCGCGTTTATACAGAATAATGCTGTGAGCACGTTATTTCACGCCTTCGTCGGCAATAAAGGCCTCGATTAACAATCTTTACCTCAATGCGTTTTATCGCTCGCAGCAAGAAGAAAGATCACCGCCGCCGCGGAGCGAATTCAAAATCGACAAAGACGACAAAAGGTTCGTTCCTCTCCGATAAGAGATACGAGAGATACGAGAGATTCTGCGAGGGCGACTCTCCTTCTCTCTCGAGTATGCGGGCAGACAGGTACACAGGCACGCACAGCACGTCCGCCGTGGCAGTTATCAGTACTCGTCTCGTCCCAGGGAGCAGTTAAGTACGCACGAGTCTTGTTACAACGCGGACCGTTGTACCAGATAGCTATCGCCGCAGTTATCCCGTCTACGCGGGACTTTCCGTTTACCTTGAGGAATTTGCGGCCGGCATTAATCTCAATTAGCGGCAAATCGTCCGGCATTGACGCGGCGGCCGCGACGGCGACGGCTATCGAAGCGAGAGATCCACCAAATCGATTTCAATTTCTTAACCCGCCACGCTGCCGTGCCACGGACGCCGCGCCGGACGGTCCGGCATACCGAGTGGAATATCATGTTCCCGATTTTTGCTCCTCATCTTGAGTGCGCATCACCGTATTCCCGAGACAGATATATTTTATACATTCTATGGTTCCATCCGCCCACACTGCCTGCTTACGTTTCTCAACTGATCGGCAGTCTCTTGTAACCGATCTTCCATTTCGTTCGTTAACTTTCGTTATTTTTTTTATCATTTTTTATCTCCCTGCTTATTTTACAATAAGCTCAAAAAATGCAAAACTTTCATCCATCATTCTGAAGTTAGCTCGAAATCTTGTATACCTACAGCATAATATTTCAATTATTAGTTTATAATTTCTTTAATTTGAAGAAATTAAATTTCATCATTATTTTTTATTTTTAATATTACAGAACAGAGAAAATTAACGAAAAAATCATTTTTTTATATTATAAACTTGATCTTGTACTTTTTTACCCTCTTTTTTACAAGTTTTACGATTACAAACTAAACTTTAAAAATTCACACTTCTATAAAACTTCCAAAACAAGAAAAGTTATGAGATTCGCACGTTTTCATCGTATACATTCGTATAAATTTTTTATCGTCACTTTACTTTAATCAAGAAAGTGTAAAGTAGATGAAATAAGCAAATAAAATATTAAAAACTATTACTGTTGTGTAGTGTTAATTTTGTGTCAGAATTCTTTCCTTCTTGGAAAAACAAATGATTTTTAAACTAATTTTTCAATAATTTTACACTTTATATCATAGTTCAACAGATCATTTTGAGTAGAGCTTTTATATTTGTCTTTTTTATAATTAATATATTTTTCACAATTTTTATTTTAAAAAATCAATAAAAACAACTAAATAATCAATGAAATTGATTTTCTTTAAAATTGCTACTTCTTAGATATCTTGTTGAAACAATAAAAACACGAGTTGTTAAAGAATTAAAGTACTGCTTTTTCTAATTTTCTTCGTTAAATATAAAATCCAGAGCAAAAGTGAACTTTAAAGTAATTCATTGAGCTAATCTTTACTTTAAAATTTATTTTAAAAAGAGTTAAAAAAATTAATTCATTCAATAAAAAGATACAACAGCATGTTGTCTCTCTCCCTTCCCGCTCCTCCTCCCTCCTCTCTATTCTCTCTCTCTCTCTCTCTCTCTCTCTCTCTCTCTCTCTCTCTCTCTCTCTCTCACATAGTTCACTATTTTTATTTACACTTTCTTTAACTTATAATTTATTAATATTAAATTTAATAGAACAATAAAATTATTAATATATTTGATAAAACTAATATTAGCAGTCCATATACTGTCATAAGAACACTGGACATAAATATGAAATAAAGGAAAATAAAACAAAGAAAAGAAACTCTCGCTTTCGCCAAACAAACCCTACTGATAAGATTTATATCCAAGAGCTACTTTGGAGATGCTCTCTAGAGAACAAGACCGTGCTTTCAAAACAGAGTGATCAGTTTCATGGTGCTTTGGTCTTGGAGTGGTCTGTTCGAGGTTCGCATGTCGATTACAAAAGAGGATGTACATCGGAAATGCATTAGCAAACCGTCGGCGGCTATTGGCTTTTATTTCTACTTTTCTTCAACTATTCATTGTGAACTATCGTTCACAAAAACACATGTACATGTATGTGCCCGCAGTGTATCGAGCTCTGGTCTGTGGGTTTGCTAAGCCCAAATAACTGAGCGGATCAGTCACCCTTGTGTGAACTCCGATAACACGAACAGCACTAAATTATTCGCCCCTTTGCAATATATAAATCAAAGTTTTATATATTTTTTTTATTTTTTTGTTAATTTTTATCTGAAAATGATTCATCAAATTATAGATTTCAAAATAAAATAAAAATATTAATAAACATCAATTTTTTAAACTATCTTTTATATATTAAAAAAATATTTAAAAACTTAACTTATACAAAAATTTAAATAAAAAATTGATGCAAATTTTCATTATAAATAAAATTAGAAACAAACTTTAACGATAATTTTTCGTAATAATATCAAACTTTTTACAAAATGTTTTACAACTTTAAAATTAAAAAATTTTAAATTAAAAAAAAAGAAAAAAAAATTTGTTATAATGTTCTCAATTCGCTTAAATATTTTCAAAAACTTTTAAAAATCTTTTTTAATTTAATTTTTCAAAAAACACGAAAAAACGCAATTAGTAGTATATATTTTAGGAATGTGCTAAAAAAAATAATGCCTTCAATTAAATTGTATATAACAACGTATGCGTGTCCTTAATATTCAGCGCTCTTACGAAAATGATGTCCCTATACTTATCGTTAGCGTGTTACGCCGCTTTTGCCCAATAGCCTTTAAGATTTACTAACATCTTCCAATAAAAAAAAAAAACCATTTTATAAAGGCCTTCCAACAATTTTATTAATTGACAGTCGAATGAAATATGTTATTTTACATATAATTTTTAAAACCTTAAAAAAATTAATTTTTAAAAATAAATTTGTTAAATTAAGAAGCCACAGTTTGCATTATTTTTAATCAAAATTTTAATAATTATTAATATCACTACTGTATAACTATAATACATATCTCTAAACTTTTTATTGTTAGTACACTGATTATGAGAAAAATGTTTGGTCATCCAAAATCATCCAATTTAGTTGAATAGTAATCAAATAAATTTTATAGTTATAATTATTAAATGTATAGTTGTTTTGACCAAACAACTTGTAGTCTTAACCAAACAATTATTTTCATACAACAAATTACATAAAGTTTTGTTAAATGTAACTAAGTTTTTGGTACCAGTAGCTACAAAATTTATTTTATTACTATTTAACTAAACGTTAGTTGATCTTATCAAACGATTTCTCTCGCAAGCAGTGTATCTTAGTATTCCTATATGCCTACTATTCTTAATAATTCAAGCAACTCTAACCTATTGTTTAATACAAATTCTTATTTTCTCTTAAATTTTTATTTATAATATGTGTATTTGTGTAAAACACATCGTTGCCAAGCGCACTGATTACAATCGTGTGGTTTGCGACCTACCTGCGAGTTAATCCAGCAGGATTTTTAACCCGTAACCTAAAAGCGATTCTTCTTCCTGTCTAATCCAATAGAATCCCTATAATCCAGTTATTTTCTTTAATTATATTTTTAAATCGTTAAATGAAAATAATAGGAATAAGTAGAAAAAAATAATTTTAACATAAATAAAAAATAATACGAGATTGCTCCGTCCACGCATCTCATAGGCTTCCTTTTTTCTTCTTTCGAGTTATCAAGCTTCCTGCTTACATTGTACATGTGTAACACACTCGGAAAAAACATTCGCATTTAATTACGGTTACGTGCAAACTAATTATCAATACAAGTCTTTCGCGCAACATTATACAGCACTCTTGTTCGTAAAGCTCACGATAAGATATCTGATTTGGTTAGACGACCCTGTAAGTCTTGTTGAGACAAGTAAGTCGGAACACGCAATGACTTCTAGCAAGAGTTAAATTAAGACTTTCCTAAACAAAAGAAAATAAAATAGATTGATGAGGCGAAACAAGTTCGCTGATTTTCGTCACGCATAAAAATCTAGTACGATTCATATGAGACACTAAATACATCATAGGTGATATTATAAAGCAGAACAAATAAAATGTAAAAAAAAAACATGTTTATAACCGATGTTTAACAATCTAAATTTACGCGTTTTGCATAAAATTGTCAAGCTTTGATCCGTCGTCGTAGATGCGACTCATATGACATTATGAATAGTGAGTGATAAAATTGATAAACGTGATAATTTCATCGATAGAATTTTTACCGATTAGAACAAATCGTTTATTAGAGACAGAGCGTGTTTCAATTATTCAATTTACCAGTAACTCACTAAAGTCAGATAAACCGTGCAAACATGCGTGTTACGAATGCATGAAATTCACGCGGTTATTCCGTACCGCAATGCACTTGGCGTGAGAATATTGTCCAGCAACGACTCAATGAAATCCCACGCTGTCACGTGTTGAAAGTGCGACCACCGACACAAACGAGGCTACAGATCCAAATGGACCTTACAAAAGTTCTGTAATTCGATTATTCGCACTCCCGAATGCGACACGCAATGTATTGACTCGGTTGCGGTTCGTTTATTCAGTTAAATTGACCGCGATTTGTCGACGAAAATCAATGCGCTATGCACTAGATGCGTTAAGTGCAAGCTACATAAAAGCCTTTGAGCAATTCGTACCAAAGGTTGTAGCAAAATACTGCATTTTGTGCGAAAGTAATTACCTTCCTCGCTACTAAATTTAAAATAGATAGATGATTTTGAGTTACCATCACCTTACCAAGATCGTATTTGTCGGGGAGTCATCCCCATTAAAAAAAAAATAAATTAATTATTAATGAAAAACCATAAAATTTTTATTTGTTTTAAAAAATCGGTAGAGATATCCATGCCGACACATTGTCAGTACAAAATATTTAATGCAATAAATTAAATATTATATATTTAACTTATAAACACATTAAAAATTAATAACTATTAATATGTAATTGAGATGTACCTTTTCATTATTTGAATCACTTGATAAGATAATTCGTATATATTTTCACTCTAAAATTAATTAAATTGCACTTATTGATAGATAGACGAAAAGCTCAAAACACACACGACAATAAGATTTATTCTAATCAATATATTCATAAAAATTAAAAATTGCACATAAATATCGCAATTAAACAATAATTTATAATTCTTAAAAAATCATATTTAATGTCAATTCTAAGAGAAAAGATTCTCTCCATGCATAAATTATTACAGTTAAACAATCCAATATAGATTGCAATTATCTTAAAATTCAAAATAGAAAAGTTGGTATATTATTGACTTTATCGCGCCAAGAAATCATATTATAATACAATCAATTAAAACTAATAAAAAAATTATAAAGTCTTTTGTGTAAATACTAAAAGCACAGCTAAGAAAGAACACCGTAAAGAAATTTTATAATGAGATTTGCGTGCGACGCGACGTTTACTTTATCTACTTTTTCCTGTGTCTAACGGGCGAGACTTGTAAAATCGCGAGCATGCCTCCACGGACGATTACACTAAGGCCATAATTCGAGAACAATGCTGAGTATACCGTACTTCTTGCTTGATGGTACCGTACAATTGCCAGCTGCCTTGACAGACAAGATTAATGTAATCACCTGTGACAGTCGGTTAGCGTATATGAAGTCAATCTCTTCAACAATTGACCTTCTTTCTTTGTATTTTGCTCGTTCGTTTATGAAAACAGTTTAAATATCATTATATGAGCATCAAAAAGAATCATTAAATATTTTTTTTAATTTTTAATCAATTATTTTAGTTACCGCCAATTCAATTGATCGATTAATGCTTTGAATTTTTTCAGATTTTTGAGAAATTAATCGACTGATTTAAAAAATGTAATCTAATTGCTTATTTAACTCGGTACGTCAGATAATTAAATAAATAATTCAACTGCGTTTTTTAAAAATAAATAATATATATAATAATATTAAATAATAAAAAATAAAGGAACACTTAGTATAAATGAGATAACATTCTGAAGAGTTGCCTCTGAGGTTACCAATTTCACGTTCGACGAGCAGTACTTGCGCAAACACAGTCGGTCATTGGTATAACATACCAATGAGCTACATAAACGAGTAACGTAGTGAACGAGTTCGCGTATGTGTCCTGAAACCGTGAAGTGCTGCTTCCTTAACATTCATGCCAGCGCTCTAACGCTCGAGACATTTAACTGTTTCTCGTTAAAATTAGCGGAAACTGCATCGTAAAGTCTTGGGCCTCGTCAAGATCCCGTTCTCGTCACGGGGCGCGGAGCGCCCGACAAGCAACGACGAGTAAATCGTCGCGGTCACAGGACGGGCAATATGGATAGAGAGAGAGAGAGAGAGAGAGAGAGAGAGAGAGAGAGAGAGAGAGAGAGAGAGAGAGAGAGAGTCGCCGCGACGCGAAACTTCCTACGACGCCAGTTAGTCCGCCTAACGACGCTGCGACAAGCGATAGCGGGGTTAACGGTCTTTATTATTATTCTCGCCTAGTTACATTAGCTTCTGCGGAAAATTACTAGCTGCACACTTGTAATTTACGTGCGCGTAATTATAATGTCCAGGGATCGAGAAGATAATCAGTGCGATCACATTTGAGAATGCACAAAGATGTAAAACTTGTACAATATAATAAAACTCTGAGAAAAGTAATTAAACATTTTTGTTAATAACTTGAGAAGCAATAAATCACATTTATTTCGATATTCTGGCACTTTCACTGTGAAAAATATTTGGTTAAATAAACCAAACGTTTAGTTGCACATGGATCATCTAAATTTTGTAGAGGAAGGACGACGATCGTGGAATATATCTCTGGTGATGGAATACCGTAATATCTCGTATAATTTGTGTTGAATTCTAAGAGCAATCGTTAAAATTATTTCGTTATAGTCTAGAATGGTTGCTGGTCACTAGTATTCGTTATGTTTTTATAAAAGCTGAAGAATTTTAATTTTGCCGGTAGCAGAAATTTTTACAGGTATGTACTCTCTACGTAATTTCGAGAAATATGTTAAATATTAATTTTTTCATTTAGTTTAATTTGAAGGCCTCGAATGTGCAATTCAAATAATATTATTAAATTTAATGTGTGTCGTAATGTGTGTATAAATTATGCAAATAAAGTCATGTTATGTGAGCTATAGTTGTGGAATATGATCGTCCGTCATGTGCATTTCTCTTGCGACTTTACAATCTCGTTTTAGACGTTGTATAATATTTATTAGTAGCAAAGGAATTATTTTGAAAAATTTGTTTTTAATGAAATATATATTTTATGAAATATTCATGAAACCTTATTTTGTGTGTAAAATCTACGAAAGTTATTTACTAGGTTATTGTCAGAAAACGAAATGATATTTCACATTCCCCTTCTTTCCTTTATTTATAATTACTAAGTACGTAGTTGTTTTGACCAAACAATCTGGTATTCATAACAATCGTTTTTATAACAAAATAGCTCGGTAAATGTAACAAAGCTTTTGCTACCAGTAACTACAAAATTTAGATGACTCGTGTTTAACCAAACAACTTTCTCAGTGTATTTTAAAATTTCTTATAAGAATTTTCTCTTACAAAACGTGAATCACTCTGAGAGACGCAGCAATATTTTCACTTAAGAAATATTTTCATGTTCTCTCTGACTTCGTCTTGATCAAAGGAGACGGTTGTCGCTTCAAATATTGTCACGATGCTGGCGCGTATCTTACATCTTTACATCTCAAGGCTGCTAAATTTAAATCGCCGGAGGCAGCTGCAGAATGAAAGTAACAATAATAATGATAATAACACAACGACTTGTTTATTACCACCTATCCAACCACTCGAGTCCTCGAGAGGCCGCGCTCGAAGTCGCGTACGTGTATTCCGTAAGACTCGACTCGTTGATTACCGGCCGGGAATATCCGCATGTCGTCCGCGAGTCAACGACGTCGTCCACCACATTTACGGAGTAAAGCTGCACGATACGCCGCGGCCGCGTCGCCGCTCGATTTACCTGTATAGCCCGAGCGACACGCACGTCATCGTATCCTTCGCGGTGCGTACGGGCGCGTGGGTCGGTTAATTGAGTAATGAAACGCCCGCGTGCGCATCGTACGCGGCATATAGCCGTGGGCCGGATCATCGCTTCGTTCCGAGCGGCAGCGCGGCGGCCGATGGCCATAGGGCCCCGCGAGAAGAAACGAGTGGATCGCGCATCGTGCATCGATTTAAGCGCGACCGGACGGATTCAATAACTCTCCCGGCCGAGAGAGAACGGCCGAGCTGTTCCAAGGTATTCCGGTTAAACGTGCGTGGCAACCGATATTTATCCATCTCATTATCGGCGGAATTTATGTTACGATGCGTACACGACTTTTCCAGACTTTCTCGCCGTGCCATGCCGTTAGGATACGGACGAGCGTCCGTCAATTATGAAAATTATTCGAACGGACTACCAGTTTCGTATCTCACGTATCTAGCGAAAACAGGCCTCTTTAACGAGCTGCATAAGCGTGCCGCGGTTTTCTGCGTTCTATCCTAGACTCGGTACCACCGTTAACCCTTTAATACCCAGCGTGACCGGTACGCAGGTGTCCGCTAAATGGTCTCCCCGCTCATCTGTATTCTACGCGACACGGCTCGTGATTTTCAAGAGTATTTAAAATATATGAATGTTATTAATGGATGATCTTAGCAATTTAAAGGGAGCACCGATTCTTGATAAAGTATGCAGAACATCGCGCCATTATCGCACGGATACCTAATAGCCATTTTTTCGCTAATACTGGTTTTTCTTTAACGATTTAATGACGAAGGGGACTATCTTGTACGCGTAGAAAGCAACTTTTATTCATAGCAACATTTTGTTATTGAGATTTTAATTATGGCGGCATCAATAAGGATATTCCGCGTCTATGTTCCTACTACACTCTCAAATATGAGTGTGTAGTATGAACATAGACGTGGAACATCCTTATTGAGGCGGCCATAGTTGAAATCCCAATATAAATTTTATGTTTAATTCATTCCCTAAAGAATAATAATTCATACTTATTGTTTATTTCCCATTGAAATTTAATGTTTTATCTGACGATCACATAATTTCGTCTTGTAACGGAATGGCTTAGAGTTCTTTGATGAATTTAATTATCGTCCTCTGTCTTCGCATTACTTGCAAATCATCGTGGCGGTGAAGTTAGCTGTAATCGCGCACGTCGATCAATATAGCAAGACATTCAATGACTTAACAGTGAGTCTTACGAGCAACACGGTACATTCGCCAAAGAATATAATCTAATAGAAGGAACGGTATAGAGATAATAAAGTCTGCAATAAAGCAAACTCTTTTGCATAAGGACAAAAACACTCAAAAATTTAAGACACAAATCGCATATTTAACCCTTGAACTCTTGAACTCGTGGGTCTGCGCGTTCAACACAAAATAATAACTGCTAGTAATATTTAAAACCGGCAAGCTATTTGAAAACCCTCCCTAAAAAAAAGTAAATGGTAGGAGAGGCTTGAAGCTCTAGAGCTATTACGAAAGACCAATATATCGTTAAATATCGAACATGTAAAGTCTCGCATGAATGTGTCAGATCCACATGCGGCAATTTTTTATAAGTACCAATTTTAATAATTATCTATGAAAAATGTTGTTTGTAACAAAACAACGTCTACTTAAAAGATGTTGACAAATCGTCGCTTCTCTATTATTTAGTTATTGCCAAAAAATGGATCATCAAATGACAGACAAAACATATACATATATGCAATAAACAGTGTTTATCAAAATAATTATGAGATCGTCAATTATGTTGATACTTGACAGATATTCCATGAATTTTTTCAGATTTTTTTAAATACTCCAAAGTAGGAAAAATATGACGAACTTACATGTTCAGACTACACTCAGAGAAAAGTTATATTTATGTAAATTGATGAAATCGTTTCTTTAACTGGGTTTTTGAAGTTGAAATAAAAACACCTTTGAGAGAAATAAAAATTTATGATATTATATTTCAAGAAATAATAATATTAGCCTTTTTTTAAACTAATAAATTATTTGTTTAATTTAAACAAATAATTTTTTATTCAAAAAAAGTAATGACAAAAGTGTAAGAAATAATTTACTTGTTCTGGTTTTTAAAATATATTTCTTTCATTAAAAAAAATTTACGTTGCACAATCAAACTATTTCTTTAATTCTTTAATAAAAAAAAAAAAATAAAAAAATTTCTTCAATCTAAAGAAACTTTTCTTAATCGTATAGCAATGCATAAATTTCTTTTATTCAAACAAGTGTTTTTTTAACTCAAAGAAACTTTTTTCTGGGTTATGGGCACCGAAAAAAACGTGGTTAGGCAGAGAGTTAATACTTAACATCAAATATGCTTACTTAATCAAATTTTACTGGTCTAATATAAAAATAAAAATCCATTATATGTAGAGACACATCAGCATCGGTCAATTATATTTAAAAACTAGAAGCCATAAATTCTCAATCCTTTAATAAAATAATCTACAAAATTTTTCTCATTTGATTCCTGTTAATTGACCTTTCATAATCATTAGATGAATTTGACATATACGCAAAGATAATCTTACTGAAGTAATCTAATCTCGCCATATGGTGTGTACTTTCTTGGGAAGATTCAAAACATGCGTTTCATGACGATGATATATGAACACATCAGACTTATGATCCGCGCAGGAAGAGATCGTCCGGCGTAGCCGAGAATGAATAAAAACGATCATCGCTTCGAGGCATCGATTTTCTGGTCAGACTCGATGAGCGTCGAACGCTGACGCTGCAGTTGGACAACAAAGTAGCACGCGTAACGCGTCACGCCTTGCAGTATTGATAGGTCTCGCATTTAATTAGCGCCGAATGTTACCGTGAGCGCGCGTAGATAATGTAGCAAATGCTTTGCTATCCGTGAACTTTCGAGCAAAAGTAAAGCAAAAACATCATCAAACGATAATTATCAAGAATCTGCCTGGTTCAAATGAACTATTGTATTTCGAAAGCGATATACTCATATCGACTCTCAAATCAAGTTTGTATTTTCAGACTGCAATTTTTTTATATAACAGTTCACAAGACTAAAATTTGTTGCATAGTCCATATATTCCATCACACTGTATTTGTAATTGTATTACGATATCCAAAAGAAATTTTTTTTATCTAATCGTTTAAAATAATTTTGAAAAATAATTTTAAAATACCTTCTTGTAAAATTAATATTCCATCTATACCAATATTATAAAATAAAAGTTTGTTGAAAAGTTGTTCATATAATAATTTACAATTTATTTATAAATTATTACAACTTATAAATTTGTTTTTCATAAATGATTAATTGTTATAAATATTGTAATTTAATCTTGTCTTATTCTATTTTTAAAGCGAGTCTCTTATGGCGAATCTGTCATTATTTTGTATATCATTTAGTACTATTCTTATTTGCAGACATACACACACATTTATCAAGTATTAAATTTACTAAGATTCAATTCTTGCGTCCGACGTCATATGGGTAAATTAAGGAGACACGTAATCCTCGAAAGAGTCGTTACCTTCCCGTTACACTAACAAGTTAACTACGCGCAGCTATCCGTTACATTGTTACGTACTTTCTAGAAAGAGCGCAATCTACAGAGTCATTTTCGGTAATGCATCTCAAGGCACTCGTTTTCCACACCCCCATGCGAGCGACAATAGTAAAAATAATCTTTGCCCGCGGTCATTGTCCACGTACTACCGCAGACTTGGCAAGCGCTAAAAGTCAAACGAGAGACCATTCGTTGATCGTGATACCGACTATAAACCTTGTGAGCGAACTTACGTATATTATTAGCCCGGCGAGAGGAGGATAAACGTTTCCACAGGTGACGTTCCGACATCCCGATGCTCCGAGCGTACGTGAACTCTATACTTTAATCGGCCCTCGTTTCGTCCCTCTCTCGACTTCATTCTCTAGCCTGGTATCGGGCTTACGTTTTTCTCGCTTTTCATCGTCGTCCTCTTTCCGCGTCTCCCTTTTTTTTATTCTTCCTCTTCCTCTTCTCGTCTTCGGTTTGGCGCATCGAAAGGAGCTTGAGAAGAGTGCACACACAGAACGACCTCGTTGAGTGCAGATGACACTGACCGCTGAGGAAGGTTATCCTCCAATTAATCGAGCATCGCAATGTAGTCCGTCAGTCGGTGCCCTTCGATATACGTTGAGGCGCGAAATTACTCCTCGAAGATGGATCTCGGTGATTATTAACGCGCCTCACCTTGCTCCATCGCATCCCTCAATCCGTGAAATATGCAAATCTACCGTCTACATTTCTGCGATTACATTCGTTTCCAAGAACCTTGAGACATGTGCATCTCAAGATCTCGCAAGTGAAGAATAAAAAACACCCCTAGTCTTTCCATAATAATTAATGACAGTGCAATAATATATATATGTACGTAGAGCCAGCGTTCGTGTTGCTTACACTTTTTGCTCAGCATCTTCGCTTTCTGTTACTACAACGTCGGTACACCTATATATGTATATATAAATTTATATACGATAACGTCTTGTCTTAAGTGTACAAATTTTTTAAACAACGCAAAGAAACTTTATATATGGCCACACTGTCAAAAATGTCATAAAAATCAATTTATTTTTAATTTAAACATTAAATTCAAAATACATTAAATTTAATGTATCTATAACTGAAAAGTCGCGCATGCAATTTAGTGCATTTTTGGCATCATTAAATGTTTTTGATGTACCTGCTTGAAATTTGCTTTCGTTACATTACATTTAATTCTGCCTATTTTTAACAGTGTAATTAAAATTAGAGCATAGATATTTAATTTTCAAATTTAATACTTCCCACTTTTAAAATATATTATTTTTCTCTTCTTTCTTTTCTTCTAAATTTTTTGGCTTATTTTTATCAGTTGTGTTAAAAGTTAAGAATTATTTAAAGTATAATCTTGAACAAAAAAAAGCAAAAAATTTCTTGAAGTAATAAATTAAATCAGACAACGATAGAAGCTAGGAAAGATACTGTATGATGCCAGAATGGGGCACGAATGCAAGATTTCCGTTACTCAAGATCTAGGATTTCTCGTCACCTCGATCAAGAGTCACGTTTCGATGAGATCGGAGGAATACGTCGTGACCACAAAGATCGCGCGAGGAACGTCACGATTTTCTACAAACGGCGTTATAGGCTTACAAGCGCACCTATTTGCATCCTTCTCTACGTACTATCGCGATAGCGATATTGCACATTCAACATCCCGACACGAGACGATAAGCTTTCCGTTTATTTCATTTATTAGATACACGGTACTAAGTAAATATGTATAAACAGAATTTAAACAGATTTCAGTTACAGTAAATCTTACGATGAATATGAACGTTAGAGGAAGGACGGTAATCGTGAAATATATCTGAGATGGTGGAATATCACATCTCGTATAATTCGCGTTGAATTCTAAGAGCAACCGTTAAAATTACATCGTTACAGTCTATTTAGATATTGTATAAAATGGTAGTTGATCATTAGTGTTCGAGGCATTTTTATAAACGCTAAATTTTTGTTTTGCAAGTAGTAAAAATTTTTACAGGTGTATACTCTACGTAATTTTCAGAAGTATGTCAGATATTAATTTTTTAACTTTATTCTAGCTTGCAAGCCTTAAATGTGAATTTCAAATAATATTATTAAATTTAATGTATGTCGTAAGGTGTGTATGAATTCTGCAAATAAAGTTATGTTACATGTGGTCATCTGGTTATCTGTGGTTGTGCAATATGGTCGTTCACCACGTGAATCTCTCTCTCTCTCTTTACAATCTCATTGTAATATTTATTAGAAGCAAAAGAATTATTTTAAACATTTTAAATTTTAAATTCTATCTATTAAAAAAATTTGTTCAAATAAAATACATTTTTTGAAATATTCGTAAAACCTTGTTTTGACACTTATTGTATGTAAAATCTACAAAAGATCATTAATTTGTTTTTTTTTATATATAAATAAAAGTGCCTTTCATGACATCGGTTATTAGTATTCCACGATCCTTCTGCTATTCCATGCATTCTTTTTTTCTCTCTTTAGTAAATTATAAAATATGATCGCTCTACACATATACCCGATAAACTTCTACCTATAAGGTGATTGGTAGAACTCTATAGCTAGTAAACTGGCATTGGTTATAATTGTGTCGCGTTAATGTTTACTAATTGTGAGTTATTATCAAAAGCAAAATGGTATTCCACAATTCCATTCCTCCATATCTCGTATATCTTTGCGCGACGAAATAGGAATTTTCACTTGATAGCGTGTCCAAAGTGTTCCACGACAGGGAGGAATATGAAGGAGTGGCGACGAGCATTCTGAATTCTGGAATTCTTTCTTTGGAAGACGTCACACGGCGTACATAATTACTACGTACCTCTACGCAGGTATCGCCGCTACACCTTCATCATCGGGAACGAGATGGGTGAAAAAATAGTTTGATCAACGGGTAGGCGCGACCGCGCGTATTATGACTCACGTCTATCAGGTTGAATCCTTTAGGTACATCAGCTTCACTCATATTCCTTCGAATACTGACGAGGCCCTATCTAGAACTCGCCCGCTCGCGGTTGCAGTCAGCCGCTGCATGCTCGGCTCCGTACGACCGGGACAAGCCGATAATTTAGCGGTTTTGTTACTTCTGGAGTAGCGCCGCGCGTTCGCCGGCGCACTCCACGCATTTTACATGCATTAAAGCCACCGTGCGCGAGCGAATCGAGACTCTGCTCTCTTGTCCTATTCTCTTGACTCGCTTTATTTTTCTCTCTCTCTCTCTCTCTCTTTCTCTCTCTCGCCCGAAGACGCGGCAGACGCCGCGCAGTTGCAACCTGTAGCCGCTTGGCTGCAGCGGTTTTGTAGCTCGCTCGGTTTCGATTTCTACGCTTCTTTAACGCGGTCCTTCCAACACTCTTCCCTTCTTCGCTTTGGCCTTTGTAGCCGGCCGACATTCGACGGAACGGGATATACTTTTTCTTCGTGCCGAAGCGCAACGATTATACAAAGGGTATTTCTTCCTTCGTTGTACCGACTGCAGTTTCCGCGCATCACGGCGCGATCTTTCCTCTCGGAAATACTAACGACTCAAGCTACTATACCTCGCGCCAGTAGGGCGAGAGAGACTTTTGTTATGGCGCGGATAAGAACCCGTTGCATAAACGCTAAGAAAAATAGAGTAGCGCAACGTATAAGCTTCATGGACCCATGACGGGAATATCTATTAAGCGTCCGCGCTTCGCGGAGAATTAACGGCCGCGCAACAAAATCGCCCGAGGAGCCGAGGGAACGTCACGATTTCCCATTCACGGTTTTGCACGATCGCCATTACCGTCGCGCACCCGCGACCGCGCCGCGCGATTCTACACATTCGGATGAGAGAGGTAACGCTCGCGAGTAACGGCGAGTCCAAAGGGTGCGATGTGTTAAAAAAGAGAGAGATACCGTTGCCGCCCGAGAGATCGGTCGACGAGAAACCAGGGCGACCATGAATTGCGCGATTCGTAAATCGAGCGCAAGTGCACGGCGCGGCACGGCGGTGAGTCTCTGTCGCGGTATCTTACAATTAGATCGTTTCAGTAATGCCGGATGAAATGCCCCCCTCGATCGATTCGCCTCGTGTGCCGATCGATCCGCCGGCCGATCCAAAACCGGATGCGTCTTTTTTTTGCCGAGCCTTCTCGTCACGCTTGTATAACGAGTTTAAACAAGTTTAATCACGTTTCCTACGCAAAAGTCGATTTCACGGCAATATGAACAGGCGAGAAATTGTGCACAGCTGTCGCAGTTGTAACGACTTCCTTCTCTTACGTTTCTTTACTACATTTGCTGTATGCTTCTGAGTCTATCATGAAAATACACGCAGAAATCATAACAAAGTTAAACAGTTTAAGATCATTGCATACACGTGCAGTGTATGATTGAGTAGGACGTCCATTATTGTAGATTTTCAATATTTAACAGCCACTTGATACTCACAAAATAATTCAATTTCATTCTGTTTGCACAATGCCAACGTTTCGATACAAGATAGATGAGAATAGTGCTTATCGATTTCACCAAAGCGCCGATAATTACTTGCCAAGTAGAAAATTTCAATTTTAAGTAAAATATTTGTTGAAAAAAAACCAAATATAAATACTTTCCAGCACTCTCTTTTGTCAAATGCACCCAGAGAAAAGTTACGTTTAAATTGACAAAATAGTTTCTTTAAATTATTATAATTTCTTTGTGTTGAAGTGAAAATACCTTAGAAAAAAATAAAAATTTGATTTCAAGAAATGACGTTATTAGTCTTGTTTAAAATAAATAAATTACTTGTTTAAATTTGTTCATATTATTTGTTAAATTTAAACAAATAATTTTTCAATTCAAAGAAAGTACTGACAGAAATATAAGAAATAATTTACTTGTTCTGGTATTGAAAATATATTTCTTTCATTAAAAAAAATTATTTACGTTACACAATCAAACTATTTCTTTAATTCTAATAAAATAAATAAAAAAATTTCTTTAAACCAAAGAATTTTTCTTTAACCGTGCAGCAATGGACAAATTTCATTGATTCAAACAAATTTTTTTTTTATTCGAAGGAACTTTTCTCTGGGCGTGAGAAATGCATTTTATCGGGAAACAATACATCATTTTGTAAAAGATAAAAAAGAACGTATAATTCAAAAATAACGTACACCAAGGAGAAACGTGATTAATAAACAAAGATTACTCATCTTCGGATCAAGTATATTTCCTTCCGCTTATCTCAATAGAGGAACGTCTGACGCAGATGATACATGTAAAAGAAGAATCCGTTCGTCGCTTGGTAGCGCACGGATCAGTGATGCTTGACGCCGCTTCACACAGGTAACACTTGAACAAGCACTGTTCTTTCGCGGCAATGCCGCTCTCCCACGCGCGTAAAGCCTCGTTTCATGGAACGTGCGCCTCAGCAAAAAGAGAAAGAGAGATAGGAAGAGAGAAAGAGAGATAGGAAGAGAGAAAGAGAGAGAGAGAATCCTCTTAAATTTCTTGCCTATTCTCCCTCGGGGTTGTATGTGCCATCCTTTCCTTCTCTCGCGCTAACGCGAGCAAACGGGCGCGTATGCATGCGCGCCGCGCGATTCACAAGCCCGCCAGGAAGACTTACGAGCTCTCTTCTCGGTTAATGGAATACGCGCGCACAAGAACGATGGACCCTCGCGACCGCACGGCCAGTCCATTTAATTACCTCGAGTCCTATTCCATCTCGAAGGCTCGACTCTTGTCAACATCCACGAGGGGGAAGAGGTAAGAGCGGATAAACGCGGAAGCGACTTGCATCAATTTCTGTTATTAAAGACATCTTTTTATTTGCCACTTCATCTCGTGCGTGTAATCAGGAAGATTGAAAAGATAGAGCCGCTCGCGCCACGATGCCGATTCCGAGCCGAATAACAAAAGTTGCCGCTAACCTGCGCGATTGTAACGGAAAGAAAACTTTTAGGGAGTTGTTACGTTTCTCTTTCCCCGAAGCATAGAGGAAGAAGTTTCCGCAAGCATAAAAGGAACGCAAACAACACAAGAGCGATGAGGAGGCGTCTATAGAGTGAGGTCGTGACTCGACGAAGAATCGAGAAATCGTTTCCCGTCGTACCTTCCTTATGGCTTTCCACCTCCATCATCGGAATGTTCCCGGTAGCGAGAATCGGAACTGCGAGAAGAGCGCGAGGAATCCTTCAAAGATTATTGCCTCGTAACGACGCCGACTAGCGTATAAAACAACATTTCCTAAAAATATTGGAAACGCAACTCATGTCGTTTGTCAGATTTGAAAACGTTTAACGCTCGAAAAACCGCGCCAAGAACAATCTTAATCGGAAAATAAAATTGCAAATGTATAATTAATAACTGCATCTTCAAATATCCATTTGCCTTTAGTAACACAATAGTGAATAAACGTGATTGTAAAGTAATTTGCAATTACTATATATAAATTATCTACATAAACGCGATTATAAGTTCATTAATATGTCTTTCATTGAAAGTAACGTTAATATAACTATGAAAAAATTGGCACAATAATTTCTGATTATTTTTTTCTCTTATTAAAAGATTCGACAATAATAACTAAAGTTCTATTTTTCAACCTTCGTTTACCTTCGCAATACTTTGTATTTTTTAAAGATGTTTTAGCTATACAATACGAGTTAAAGGTGTAATCAAAATTAAAAAACTGAAAGTTTTCTAGATTTATTCTTCTTTTTCTAATCAAGAACAAAAAATTTGGTCGCCAATGTTCGAATTTTGGCCCTGAAACTACAAAGGAGAAAACAATAAAGAATTTAATTTATAATGATAATGTGTGCAGCAAAAATTACTATATTTTGCTAGTTTGAAATAAATAACTTTTAAACAAGTATGTAAATCTAAATAAATTTTTGCACCGATATTTATTAGAACTTTAGTATATTATATACATAAAAATTTTGATTTAATTGTTAACGATACTTCTGCATCAAATTTGCAAAGAAGTACTGCAAAACTCGATTAAAAAAAAATCAATAGTAAAAATTAAATAACTTTTAAACCAATAAGTGAATTGTACTCAAATTTTACACAGACACTCAAACGTAATACTAAAATATTCAATAAAATATTTATATTTTTGATAATGTTTTAAGATGTGATTCATAACATCCTTAATATACTTTTGATTATAAAATCAGAAATTAAAAAAAAAAGCCAATTTAGTTACTGAGAGCGTTAATAAATGCCAAACGAATAAAAAAAATCAAGTCTCATATAGCAATCTACGCAGTTA
Organism: Solenopsis invicta; assembly: GCF_016802725.1. Taxonomy (NCBI): domain Eukaryota; kingdom Metazoa; phylum Arthropoda; class Insecta; order Hymenoptera; family Formicidae; genus Solenopsis; species Solenopsis invicta. Next base: position 15,992,014 of record NC_052664.1, read on the forward strand.
TTTTCACAGAACGTATCTCGAATAAGTAAGACGTACGCGTAACGGCAGCAAACAAGATACTAACCAACTGGAAAAAAAATTTAAGAGCCTATTACTGAAGTAAAGATATACATCGGAAGATATTATACATTATACGGAGGATCTGAAAGGGTCTTATTGCGGTCTCGATCGCGCGAAATTTCAGATACCGCTTTATCGAAACGCATTATTGGCAGCTTCGAGAATTGGCAACCTCACAGAGAAGAGCAGAAATAAAGATTATTGTTTCACGCACGTTCAAAAAGGAGATAAAATGCGTCGGAGATAAAATGCAATCGCGAAATACTCGCGGACGAAAAAGCAAACGCCTTTTTCTCTTCTGAAAAGGCGCGTCTTCGGAGGCGGCGATTGCAACCGGGACTATCGTGGATCACGTCTCGGAGTCTCTGACTCGTAAGAAACCCGCGCAACCTCATCTGCAGTGCCTATACAAATGGCGATGCTATTGGCAAGTCAGCGATCAGCGAACAGAGCTTACCGTGAGACCTAGAAAGAACTCACATCTGCACATTGCGGCGTCTTGCACGCTACGTGCCACTTAAGATGAATGTTTCCATGTTTCATTAATTTTTATCACACTGAATTCATTTCTTTGATGAGAAGATTACATGTAGATGTAGTGATATGCGCTCACGAAGCATTGCAAGAACATATTACATTAATATGAGCAATATTTCTGTATATTAATTTAAGAAGTAAAAGTTTTATCGATAAATTACCTTTTTCAAAAGTATATATATAAGTAGGAATAAGAACTTCAAAATAACATCATAACAAATGTAACTAAATATAAATGTAACAAAACTATTACTCTCAATCAAAAAAGGAAGATGTCTATTGAGTTGTTCTAAAAGTTCAAAGTTTGCATTTAAAGTTTGGAAAATTTATACGTTTCAATCAAAATCAAATCTAAACTGAACAATTTGAACTATTTGAACTATTCAACTTGAGTAGCCGACTCTCGAGATTTAACAAACAATAGATACAGGCAAATGAGAGTCCAGCGCGGCTAGTGTTGCGTAAAATCAGATATGTTTATTTATAGTAACGTTTTCAACATTTTCCGTACGTTTCGACTCAGCTTTGGAGTCATCTTCGGCGTGATAAAATTAAAATTAAATCAAAATTAAACTATTTGAATTGTTTACAAATAAAAATCCCATCTATTGAACTGTTAAAAATGTCAGAAAATTCAATGTATTTTTAAACATTAAATTTAAAATACAATAAAATTTAATGTATCTATAACTGAGAAAAGTATGTGCATGAAATTTAACGCATCTTTGACAACGTTAAATATTTTTTAATGTATCTGTGCTTGAAATTTGCTTCTGTTACATTATATTAAATTCTACTGGCAACTTTTAACAATAACTCTTTTATCGTTAGTCACTTGCGTCTCTCTTTTAAAAGATAAAATAACATAAATTTACTGAACGGAAAAGTGCTTTCTTATCGCGTTTTTACTTATCACAGTTGTACTGTTCAGATAATCGAAAAACTGTCCGTAATGACAATAAAATTCCAAACTCATCAAAGTAACGGAAAAGGTTATACGCTTTTTCAGAAAAAAAATTGGCATGTATCTTCGTCGATTAATCGCAGCGAGGATTATCAGGTGCACCGACCATTTTATCGAAGACGACGCGGATGGACGCTCGCGATGGGAGGTCTGACAGTTGCTACCAACGCAGATCGAACCAACAATATAAGAAGATCGGTAGTGAGTAGTCGCTGCCGTCTCAAGGTCTTTCAACTAGGAAACGATCGGGTTTGCCTATACCCATTAGCTCGGCGGATAGGAAAGTAATTACCGATGCATAAATCCGCCGATTGGAAGCCCCACGGCGAGGAAGCATAACGGCACGAGAAAGTGGCGTCTCCGTGAGTCGCTCGTAATTCGCGAGGTGCAAGTCGTGTCACGTACGAGCCGGCCGTTTTGCGCGTTCCGGAGGCCAAGCAGGAAGCGTCCGCTAGATTATCGGGATATAATCCTGGATAATTGTGGGTATTCTACCCCGATCCTCAACTACTTAATTAGCGCTGGAACCCGACTCGTACTCCGGAAAGGCCCACGCGATTCCTCGCGCATGGTAACGCCTACCGAAGCCGTCGCTGCGTGGAAATCGTACATGTTGCACTCTCCTATTTTCTACCCATTTTTTTTCTTCGCTCAATAAGATCGATAACGAGATCGAAAATGAGATCAGTATATTATATTTCCTCGCTATTAAAGCATTTGAAACCCGATAGAGGCGCGATTATATAAAAATAAGATCTTTAATGTTTTACCTTAAAACGTACCTAAATGCTAAACGATGTGCTAAACGATTGTTACAATATAATTAACTGTTGTAATTCGATTGTTACGTATTTCAACATTATGCATTTTTATTTTAATCAGACTCTCAATATGACTCTCAATATATACTTGTTGATGTAATTGTTAAAGAACTTTTCATCCTTTTTTTATCGCGTCAAATATTAATTAGAATATCTTTCAAAATGTATCAGCATGATAGCGGTTTTTTAAAATTATAAATAACAATTTAATTCAAGTTTTAATTTAATATTTAATTCAAATTTTAGGAATTAATTAGATAAATTCTCCGCAAACATAATTTTTAAAACAGCACGTATAAAAAATTATACAAAAAAAATCTAAAAATTTCGAAAATTTTTTGTATTATACTATAGTATATCAAATTTTGTATTATACTATAGTATATCAAATGTGTATATAGATACGATGACTATATAGGCTTTATTGTAAAAGATATTCCTTTATTTTAATTAATTATCTTTCAGATTTATTTAATTTTTCGAAATTCAATTTTGTCTTTTATTGTAACAATATTATTGTAACAACATTACAATATTCTTTTTTAATTAGTGTTTCAATGCCTAATATTGTACTAATGAGTAAATTAAAAAAAAAATAAATTTTTTAATATAAAGGTCAGTTATCTCAAATACGCTATGCAAGAAAATTTCGTAATGCGCAGACTTCTGACAGGCACAAACTGATTTAAAATCACGTAGCATAGAACAAAGCTTTAAAATTTTCACATTTGTCAATTAGTTTCACTAGTCATCATATATATGAGTCTTTATCTTAAATTTATATTTTATTTTATATAATATTTTATATTTGCAAACTTTCTATTTCATACAAAAATATACAATAAGTATTTTTTATGTGTTGTTATAAAAATATATAATTCTTTCGTAAATTCAGCAGCTTTTTGTATGTAGAATTATATATGTATGTTATCATAAAATTTATAATGCAAATTAAATTGAAAAATTTTTTAAATTTTATTCGTTACAACTAATTAAGAAAAGTGTATAAATCTTGTTATATTCAAACTAATAACCGCAAGGATTCATATATTGGCAATTTAATTTGATTTGTTAAAAAAAAGATGCTTAAGGTTTTAAAGAAGCGTGCTGTGAAAGATCGCTTCCCGTAATGAACGCGCATTTATGGCGTGTGCGAGAGGTACATCGACGAACAGCATCGTTAATCGGTATGTCTCGCCATTATGGTCCAAGATAAATCTAAGCATACTGTTGATTAATCTCGCTAACAAAAGCGCTCAAGCAACGCCTGGTTTCATTGTCGGTCCAATTCCCTCGATTATTTCAATGCGTCGCGTTGTTGATCGAAGAAAAGAAAGCTCAAGTCACGATCGGTATCGCATTGAGAAAGTTCAATCGCTCGGCCTCGGTGATCACATCTGCGCCGGCAGAATTGGCCGAGCGGAACAGAAGTAAACACCGTAACAAAACCTAATACAGTGAATCGATCCATAGACAATGCGATAAATAACAAAAAAAAAAAATACTTCAGAAGAATCAGCTCTTAAGAGTCTTTCTTTAAAAATGATAGATGAGAACTCAATTACGTACTCTAAAAACGCGAATAATGCTATTTGAAATGCCGTCTAATAAAACTAATATTATTGACTTGACAACAATCAACTAATGGCACATACATACACACACACGTCTAACAGCAGCTGAAGAAAATCGGAGTGATAAGTTACGGATAAACTGATAAGTTACCTTTTTCAATCGCAATCTGAAAACTAGTTCACTAACTCACTTTGCTTCAGTCAACTCCCTGGCAAGAAACGTGACGTCCAAACGCCTTCGTCGCGCACAAATTTCAACTTTTCAATGCGATTCATTCCCCATTCAATTTCGCCATATATTCACCGCGTGTACCATATTACCAGGTGAATAATAAATCAGCGGGATGCGCGTATCGGAGAACCGATAATTCCGCGACATCCGTTGCGTTAAATAAAGCTAACAAACTGGGGGAGATTCGTTTAAATCATTCTCAGCCTGTAATTTATAGTGCGTCTGCGTGGACTTCTTAACGTCGAGACGACGACCACGCAGACGTAACTTACGGCGGGTTGTCGATTTTTTGAATCCCCGCTACTTAGTTGGCCGCAAGAAAACACTGTTGCACGTTCTGCATCATTAGGTACGCCGTGCTCCGAAGTGCACCGTCGTGCCTATAGTGACGCGGGGAAGAAAAGCGCGTTGCGTCGAAGACCGTCACGATTTGCGGGGGAATCGCGTGCAGCGTGGGCTTTCGCTTCGAGGGCATACCTTGGTACTTCAGCAGCGCAATTTCTTACAAGTACATACACTTATGTATCTATGTTCCGAAGCATTGCCGGTAACTAAATGCGGAAAATCCTCAATTGAATAAAGAAACACCATGATATCCGATGGCAGAAAGATCAATACATAAAGGGATCGCCGTATCCTTCTATCTTCTATATTCTATTTATTATATTATTTACAGTACGAATTTTGATTTATTTCACCGCTGTAATGCTTATTTGAAATCTATTAGACATTTGGCAGCAAACGAGCCATTATATATATGCTTAAATCCTTTTATATAATAAATAATTTAAATATTTTTTTCTACATTTACTTTGCTTCTACATTTATTTTACTTTACTACGTATTTTTAGGGAATTAATTAAATTGGTGAGACAAAAAGGCACGAGTTACATTTTTCAAAATTCAATATTAGCTTCTCAGTATTAAAAAAAAAAAAATGGTTAAACCAAGTTTTGCTCAAAATATCTGTAACACTTCAAAAATAGGCCCTGGAATAAATTTAATAAAATTAATCATGTTAAACTATGAGAGAGCTTTTACGGAAAAATATTGTTAGACTAGTGAAAGAAACTATTGCAAATTATTGAAAAGCCATTCGACTCCAATATCGTACACTATTGTTTCAATAGTTTCTTCGCGAGTTCAAGTATTTTTCCAACAAAACTAACAAAACTTTTGAGATTTAATTAAGTATGTCATTCAATAATACTTTTCGCACATTCTTGATTTTTGAAATGCTCGTGTATAAAATAAAAAATTTAAATTTCAAATTTGGTCTTTTCGCTTTTCTGCACTCAACATCAATAAGAAAAAAAAATAAATAAAACTAAAAAAATAAAAAAAAACAATGCAAAATTTTATATAATATTATAGTACTCTAAAAAAATTAAGCGCGACAGTATCGCGCGACGCAACGCGAAGCAAAGCGGAGCGAGCGAGAGAGCATGATCGCGGGCGTTCGAGCGTTTCGAAATGCGGCTATCGCGTCATTACGCGATAATTCAGCGAGGATAACGATAAACGGTTGTGCCGGCAGAGGCGGCGAGATGACGAAAATCCGAGAGCGGTCACACGGTCCGGTTTCCCTTGGCCGGCTTCTCTCCGCGGGCGCCGCGGTTGGTCATCTTAGATGACCAACTCTACAGAGTGTAGGCGCTCTCCGCTCACGCCACGTCTCGATTTCGCGCATTTGAGATTACGCGTATCGCATATCGTAATTTTAGACGCAATCCACGCCGCGTTAACTTATTTTTAGATCACGTTTCCTTTCATATCTCTCCTTCTACCTTCCCCCCATCCCTCCGTCATTTATTTTCAATTTATATCTGATTGCAGATTAAAAAACAGGCATTTTTTTTATTTGGAGTAAAAAAACTAATTTTTTATAGTAAAAATACTATTTTTGCCAAAATATTAAAAAAAAGAAACATAAAATTTATTTCTCTTCATATTTATTGTTAAAACGTTTGATAAATGCGTTTGATACGTTATTTCGATATTATTTAATACTTCTGTGAATTTATAATTTCAAATCAAAGTAAAAATCCTTGCATTGTGTAAATAAACGTAAGCTTTAAATTCATTTTTTGCTTTCTATCGACAATGATCTACGTATCCATAGCTACTCCGTCATTTAATCATTGTATTACAATGATCTTTTGATTATTTACACCTATCTTTATACAGAAATCTTTTAAATAAAAGCAAAAACTAAATTCTAGAACAGTAATAATACAGCGTTAAATCACTACTCTCCTACAAGTACTTTATTTTCAAAAATATCAAACTTGTAATAAATTACAATAACACTCTGATGTAAGAAATCTAACGTAAGGTTTTTTTCAATCTTGTATTGAACAAAAGTCCAAAACACAAAAACTTTAAAACTTACATTATCATAAAAAAGAAAATTAAAGAATATATACCAAAAAAGCCAAAAACAAAAATAGAAAAATATAGAGGATGTTCAATAAATAATAAAATTTAGTATGTCAATTTAAAAAATTGATATCATATGGGACGGAACAACAAGTTTCCACCCGCAATCTTCACCAGTCTCAAGTGTATACTTAATAAATAGTAAGTATACAATTAAAAACTTTGGAGTGGTCACAAAGCAAACGTTACAACATAATATTAAATAAAAATTGTACCGAGTATCTAGTCAGAAATGAAGTCATGCAAGTAAAAAAAAGTAAACGTATTATTATTTTCTTAAAAACTATAAAGAGTTTAATATATAAAAACAAAAAAATAATTAAACAAAAAGATAAAAGGAGATGAGCTCTCTGCTCTCATTGCTTATTTTTAACCTCTAGATTTAGATCTTTAAATTTTAAATCTTTAAATTTTAGATCTTTAAATCTTTAAATGCCAGGAACGAGTGTTACATTGAAAACGTGTCTACCCATTTCAAATTCAATAATCAAAAAGGTGATTTAGGGAAAAAGAAACGTGACTCGTGCTCTTTCTACATTGATTCAATAAGATAAAATAAATCTATCTACTTATTCATTTAATTAAGACATTATTCTGTATTTGTGAAAAAATTTGCCACTGAAATTCCATTTGACGATGATGGAATAAACCGTGTAACTTCACATTGCGATCGACGAAAAAAGCATGCAATCTCTGTTGAATGACTGTCGAAGTTGCTTGTATGAAACTATCAGCTTTTTGCGAGTCGCACACGTGTCGCCAGATTCGAGACAGGCAATGAAGGCAATCACCTCCTCCGCGCGAGTAAATTATCATGGCTCCTCGGAGGCAGCCAGTGGGAGATTAATTTCAACGCGCGCGCGCGCGCGCGCGCGTACTTTTCCCCGCGAGAGTCACATGGCAAAAAAGTCATACTCGCGTATATATTACGGTGATTGTAGTGGTGCGCACACGACGTATAGATAGATCCCCCTTTGTCGTGATCTACAACCACGGCGAAGCAAATCGCCGTCGCGCATCACGGGACGGGTGGAATACGTCCCCGAGGCTTTCTTCGCGTCCTTAACAACCGAGTGACCGAGACACGTGGATGTATATGACCGCCTCTTCAGCCCGCTCCACATATACCCTCTTTCGTGTATACCTTGATACGCGACGCAGCGAGGAGACAGACCTACGGTGAATCTCCAACGCGCTCGCACGCTTCCACTCTTATTCCCGTCCTGTCACGACCAGTCGCATCATTAGGCCATCCGGTATTACAAATGACGTTCGAAGGGACTCCCCAGGCTCCTCCACCTCTTCTTTGTACTCCCATTCTCCCGCCCCCTCGACCTGCCAATCTGTCCTTCTCTGCCATTCTTATTTGTTCCCTCCGTCTCTCTCTTTCTCTCTCTCTTTCTCTCTTGCTCTGTCCCGCAACACGGATGCAGCGGGGACGCAGCGGCGAATCTCCTCCGGCTGCTCCGCGCTGGAGTCTATCTCCAGCTGGTTGCCGAGTCAATCCGGCGAAACGTCGCTTTAACTGGATCGTACGAACGCCACGGCAAAAAACTGGCAAGCAAGTCATAAGCATTTATGAGTTTCTTACCGGCGATAATAAGTTTGGAACGATTGCTGTTTGTATCATTGCGTGAGATGTACTGCGCCCGCTTTTGTTCTTCTACCCGATGGTGACATTCTTGGGACAGTTGTCTTGGAAGTGGTGCATACGTGTACACGAGAGAAAACCCGTGGTGCCGTATTCCCGTGCCTTATTTGCACCTTCTTTTTCGCCCGTTCGACCGTTATTAACATACCGATTCTGCTTCACGAGATTTGTTAACGCGAGAACCAACATCGATATATTCCCGGCGTTCGTCCTTCTGTCGTCTGACCCCGACTTTACCTACTATTCACTCGTACAATCGAAGACACGGTCTCCCGACCGGTCCCCGTAATGAGCGATCATTCCTCAATACGTATCAATACTGCATTAGCCTTCGCGACAGTCGTGCACACGCGCCGCGCTTCGTGGAAATCGTGTGAACCGCGATGTACGGGCGAAAAAATTAAAGAACAACCATTCGCATTCTCTCGTCGGATACTGGCACGCGGTTTCTCTCTCCTTCTCGCATTCCACGCGTCGCGAATAAAACCGCGTCTATCGTAATTTCCGCAAAAAGATCATCCGCAGCGATTGCTCTGTAACGACAGCCGTGCCAGGAAGATTTAAATGCGATCTACCCGCATGTGCGATAGCACACGTACAGTCAATATCATGCAGCACGCGATCGATTTTTTGACACGAGCAACTAGCTCACGCCTGACGGTGGTCAGGCGAATAAAGAAAAAGGGAAATGAGGATGAGAAGAGGCGCGAACGTGAGAGAATCCATGGAAGAGATATAGAAAGAAATAGCGAGAAACAACGTACGCGGGTGAACAGGCGAAAACGGTGAGATGTAAGAGGAAAGGTCAAGCAATGCGTGGAGATAAGATGAGATAAAGTCGGCAGTAAGGGCATAAAGCAGCTATGAGAAGAGAGAAACGAAAGGGAAAAGGCGTTTTATTACGGTCGGAGATATGAGTCCTGCAGGATAACGACGTTACGGTGGCCAAGAAAATCGCGCCGGTTATATACTCTTTAGAAAAACAGATGTATCTAACGCAAAAGCGTGTGACGAATTTACGATACGTCTCGACATCACTGTAAAATTAAGCAATACCGGAAGGTAATCAGTTTGACAAAAATGAACACGGTCATAAACCCTATGAACGTTCTTGTGGGAATCATATTGATTTTTTAAGACGTTCAAAATAAAACCGAAACGCTCTTTTCTTACAAAATGTGGAAATATTTTAAGACTGCATAAAGTCCAAGTGTATTTAACGCTAAAAAACATCAAAAGATAAATTAGAAATAATATAATTTTTTTCCAATAAAGTATAACAGTTAATTAATATACAAGTTGTCCATGATAAACATTCGAGATTTTAACATCGTCTTAAAAATGTAGAGAGCGATTTAGTTTTTTGTTAGGTGTCATCTATAGTATTATACGTTGAAATTTAGGTTTCATCTGTATTTTCGTCAAAATTACGTCTATTCAGAAGAAACACAAGCTGCAATTTCCGAAGACAGAATCCATTACAGTTCAATGCAACTTTCGTTGTATGTTTAAGAAACCGCCGCTCAAGAACATCAAAGAGAATGATTCGCCGGAGATGTGTAGTGTACTCTCCCCTTGGCTTCTTCAACACTCCCTTACCTAGAAACTTCCAAAATCATTCTTTGATGCTCTCCTGTTATTAGTCAGTTTTTTGGACATACAACAAAAGTCCCATGATAATAAATTTTGACCGCAAACTACACCACAGCTAATGCTTTATCCCGAGTAAATGCCATTTTTATGAAAACCACAGCACCGAAAATGCAAAAGAAATAAATTTCAGCGTATGTGATATAAAACGAGACAAATCGGATCGCCGTATCTGCATAATTTTAAGCACCTTATCGGATTTATAAAAGATAAAATATATTAAAAGGTCCCAAAGGTTAATCGTGAATATCCTGTATAATGCATAATCTTTAAAAATTGCAAGTTTAAAAATTTTATTCTATACTAAATTAATATAAGAAAATATAAAATATCTTTAACTAGTTTAAAGTAAAAAAATTATTTTAAAATAGACAAAATGTTATTTATAAACTTTTAAATGCTGAAAACAATATCGCAAACCAAATTTCACACACACTTCAAGTTTTCAAAATAATTAATGTAAAAATTAGTTTTTTTGCAATATTTGAGATTTTTTTGTAAAAATGGTTAACGTTGGAAATCTGATCAGATACCATAAATGTATTATTCATTCCTTATAAAGAGCAATTGTTTTATTTTGATATCTTATTTTTTATCCGTACTATGAAAGATCAAAGCTGGGAACTACTTCTGAGATAGCGTCGCACTCACGCTCAGCCATCGAGTGGCAGTGGGAAAGAATGATTTTATCATTTGTCCTCCTTTAGATCATACAATTTTTGTCCAAAACATTTTTTTTCGAAAAATTTAAAATGGGCAATTAAAATGAGATACCCTATATATAAATATACATTTAATGGAATTTAATAGAATAATTATACTGTATGTATGCATATATCAATAACTTTAACTTTAAGTTCTGAAATTATAAAATGCAAAGTAATTTGTAAATTAATTTAAGTAACTAATTAAATCTCTTTCTATTAAACTTCAAAATACATTCTAATATAATTTTTTAAAAATAGTATACTGTTAAAAACGTCATAAAATTTAATATATTTTTAAGTTAAACATTAAATTTAAAGTACATTAAATTTAATGTATTTATAACTGAAAAGTATGTGCATGAAATTTAGTTACACTTTTGACTTAAACTTTAAATGTTTTTTAATGTACCTGCTTAAAATTTTGTTTCTGTTAAATTACAATAAATTCTTTCATCAATTTTTAAAAGTGTATATACATTTGAAATAAAATGACACAGAAAACCAAAACATTCAATTGTTAAATTTTATCCAAAAAACTGTAGCATTAAAGCATAAAAAAAAGATGTATGAAAATAACGATGTGTATATTAATTCGTAAAAATTAATCTTCTAAAATAAGTATCTGACAATTAAATATAAATTGGTTACAATGTTAATATTTATATATCAACTGAACATCAATTTATCAAAACGAGAAACACCACAAAAACTAATTAGTGCCGCGTAATGAGCATAGAGGAGACTAATGGCATACAGAAGCGACAAAACGGAGGTGCAAAACGACAAGGAAAAAGAAGGAAACAGACATGAAAAGAGAGAAGCACGTGAAACGCGACGCGATTCACAAGGTTGCGACAAGGTAAACTCAACTAACGTTGTCAGGGTGGACAAGGAGCACAACCGACAACCGACCGACCGACCGACCGACCAACCAACCGGAGAGCGAGATAAAGCTAAGCTAAGAGGCAAGTCAAAGCAAGTCAAGAAGAGCTAGGTCGAGACGAGGCAAGGTAAAGGCGAGTAGGGACGGGGTATAGCAAGGCGCATTGGCGAGGCATGCTAAGGCAACGGGTCCAAAGTCGCCGTCGTGCCTCGGTACGAGGCCCCGGTGGCGCGTTAACCTCCCGCTCGAACGCAGTACGCTCTCGACTCTCGCGCAGGCCAGGTTGCATCAATCCTGTTGGTCGATCCGCCGACCACGTGCAACCCGCCAACAGGCGGCTGCGAGAGGAAAGTCACCGAGATCCGATCGCGTGCACGTGCCCCTCATGTACCAACAGCGACGATATCGCCGACACAGAAAGGAAGAGAAAGAAAGAGAGAGAATAAAAAAAATAGAAAGAGTCCTCCGATTCGTGTCATGTGTCATGTGAAACGTATTCGATTAATTGCTTCTCGATGAGAAGCTACAGAAAGCCAGTAAAGTATACAAGTGCGGATCAAGATAATCGCAAAGATCAGGCTCAAGCCCTCGATCTATATCTCCCGTACGTCTTCGCCGTTTACGAGAATTTAATTTCCAAGTGCGCGAGAGGATAATCCGAGGGAAGTCACGGCTATCAAACAGAGAGAGAGAGAGAAAGAGCGCGGATTAAAACGGACGTCGTAAATTAATTCGCGGGAGATTCCGATCGCGCTCGCTTGAGCTTTGGTTTGCGAACAGTTTACACCGGGGGTATCGCACCGTGACGCCGCGCCGGCCGGCGGCAAATTTAATTCCGAGGCGCGCTTCTCACGCCTGCGAAATCAGTCCAACCGCGCGTGGAATGTGACGATTAAAAAAGAGGCGCGCCGCGTCATTCCCGACCGAGTCCGTTCCACTTTCGACGGGTCGAGGCGAAAATGAATTCGAAATGGTCACGCTAGTGTGCGGCGCACGTGAGCCCCTGGCTTTTTTACCCCGGCGAGATGCAATCGCAACGCCATCGGCACAGCCCACGGGCTCTTCAAAAATGTTCGCGCTTCAATGACTCGTAGAGAGAGGGGGAGAAAAAAAGCTCGGGATCGGGCCAGAGAAACCCTTCGACACGGAGATCGGAACGGATCGGAATAATTGAATTATCGAAAGCCCGGAGGCAGGAGAACGCGGACCCCTCGGGACGACCATACATGGTCGTCGTCTGCCTACAAAGCCGAGGAAGAAGCAGCAGCATGTCGTCGTGATCGCGTGGGAGGTCGGGACATCGAGCACGGCGCTTTTTACGCGCGAAACGAAGCGGAGAGGCAGATTCGTGCGCTCGCTCCGGAACCCACGGGCGGACGGTGCGGCGACGCGTTCACAGCCGCGCATTTTACTCCGTATCTGTCCCCATTGAAAATACACTGATTCTGTGACGAACGGATCTTTCAAGAGACTACTACGTGACTAGCGCCGATCGCTTCCTCCGATGCATCGCGAGAACGCGTGCCGAGCCGAAGGCGGCCGACAGATCGATCCGGATGAGATCACCCGAAGAGAGATGAGGGGAACCTGATTCAGAGCAAGTTCGTGCCGCCAAGTAGGCAGCAACTCGAATAATTATCTACAACTAGTTCGTTAGCAAACCGTGGCTAAATCTTCACGCAAATCACGTCGCTGCGTGTGAATGAAATTGAAAAGTTATTTGACAAAATACACGCAACACGCAGAAAGAATGTTGTAGAAAAAATAAAATGGGGACCGTGTGAAGGGATTGCGAAGCTGTGAACGATTTGAAAGGACCACGTGCGTCATATCGCGTGACAAAACAAAAAGGTCGTATATAGAATGAAGTGAAAACTGCGTGAATTGCACAGCGCTGACCTCACGTGTCAACGTCCGAGATGCATTCGTGGCTGAAGTGCATTATCGGCAAACTCCGCTTGCAGAGGCGTCTAGCGAAATAAAAACTGTCAGCGGGACATGTCGTCGCCCGTTGCGCTCATGACAAACGCGCGCGACGAATGAAGATTTTTGCTACGGGTAAAAATAATAACAGAGAAAACGAGCAGCATGCCGGTCGCGGGAACGAGGAGATTATGCAGAGTGGGACTCGCCGCGGTCTTGGTCACCGCGTTGTGCATCCTGACTCTGCTGGACTCGCCGCCAGCACGACTCCCGGATCCACCAACCGATCCTCCTCCCACGCCTGGTAAGCAATTTTCCTCGTCCGGCACCTCTGCGCAGGGCGCAACCGCTGCGACCCTTGCCCTTTTGTTATCGGCGAACGGTTCGTCGGCGCAACCTGAAAGGAGCTAACGCTACGCATTGGCATCTAGCGGGATTTTTGCTGCCACGCGAATCAGTTGTTGTGTGATTACAGATAAAATCGTGAGACAAATCGGTCTTGTTTCACGTAACGTGACATCTCGCGAATTCGATTAACCTTTTGAACTTGAAGGATTTCGCGGTGAAGTCGATTATGAAATCTATGACCTAGTAGATTTTCCTATGTTATAGTAGATTCTCAAGAAACTTCGTTTAAGCAATCATTTTTAATTACCATTATTATTCTTTACCGAATTAAATTTCTTTTAAACTGTTTGAAAAAAAATTTGTAAAATCAATAAATATATTTGTTCTTCCTTCACGAAGCATAATTTTAAGTTTTAAACAGTCAACAAAGTATGAATATATAAAATATAAATATATAAAACCGAAAAAAATCAATATTATGTTCTTACTGTTACAGATGTTTATAAAAAAAGCAATTTGTCAAAGCAATTTGTTATATTAAATTCATACAGAGTTTTATAATGTGATGCATGCGTCAAAATATATTTTTACAAATAAGTGTAAAGAAACTCGTTTTTTTTACACTCAAACATCAAAATAATATTAAAAGTAGTAATTAGGAAAAAAGAATTAGTGAGAAGCAGACGCGCATTTCAGTGCGCAACATAATTAATAAAGTTTGTTTTAAATAAATATGTAAAATAAACTTTGTTCATTAATTCTATTGCACACTATGATTCGCGCCTGACTCTCATTAGTCTTCGTTTCTAATTATTCCTTTTAAATTTGAAAGTCCTATTAACTATTATGGAAAATAATTATTTTAAAATTAATAATTATTTACATTTTCATAATTTAATACTTAAGAAATTATTCAATAAAATTTTATAATAGAGTTGTAATCATCTGACAGATTCTAATTACGTATTTTAATTATACTGTAACATAAATTTTAGATCACAATCCAAACAAAATGATGCTTATAGATTTTTAGTTGCTGAAAATGAATCCGCTAATGAAGTTACTTTATTTTTATAACGTAACATTTCAGAGAAAATTGGATTTAAACATGCCAAAAATGACTACTTTGTATACTTTTGAGCTAAAATAGTTCAAAAATGTTTCGTAATAAAACAATTTTATTTACAAATTTTAGCAATTTAAAATCTATAAAACTCACGTATTGCATCAACTGCTTTATGTAAAATTTACAATTATAAATTAAAAGAATAAAGAGTGATAATGATCCGCTTATGTTTATATACCTGCAGAATTCGTCGATTATGAATTTATAATCAAAATTGTCAAATATAATATGTAGTCGGATATAAACAATCATAGTTTTACAAATAAAATGGCGGAAAAATAGTGCAGTACTTATACGTAATTTTCTCGTAGAATTCAACAATGTTATTTGATTTTATTAAAATCAAAATTTTAAAAAATTGTTTAAACATTCATTGTTCAAACAAATTATATTTGACAATTTAGATCATACGTTTATGATTGACAATCCCAAAAATCGTTATGTGCAAGGTATTTAAATTGCGTAAGCAGACCACTTTTCCTTTCTTTCAACTATAATTTTAAATTTTAAATTGCATTAAGCAGTTATTAATATAATACATGAATATTATAGATTTTAGATTGCTGGAAACGTATTTGTAAATGAAATTGCTCTATCATATTACATTTTTGAGTTATGTTGACTAAAATGTACCTAAAAGTAAGTTTTGGCTTTAAATCTAATTGTCACAAATACAAAGTGATACAGCAATTTCATTTGCGGATTCGTTTTCAAAAAATCTGTAAGAATCCTCTTATCTAGTTTGTGATCTAAAAAAATGTTATTTGTTACACACAGAGTGTTATTAACAAATTGCTTATTTAGACAATGCAAGATAAAAATATATATTGTTAGTAACAGCCTAAAAGCACCTTATACCACATAAGATGTTCGTATAATGTTACATATGAGTTATATGTAACATTATACGAACATCACATACGTCACAAATCAAAGAAGGAACGCCCATCTTTTTATCTTTACGTACGATAATGGCGACGGAAACGGGAGGGAAATATAAAAGTAACAGTGGCAGTTAACGTACAACTCGTGCAACAGTTTAGTTATCGTATAAACTAAAGTTCCTTGACACGGTATGAAGATTCGCACGCAATAAACTTGTTCGAAGTACCCGCGAGCGTTTGTTACTCGGTACGCGCTATTTCCTAGTCTCGTGAAGATTCTCAGCATTGAAATGTTATCCGGCCGTGCGGAGAATGAAGAGTGCTGCTATCTGCTTTTTTAAATGCACGTTCATCGCGAGTAATTGCACGGGCACTACGCTTTCTAATACTAATAACGAATATGACTACATAAATGGCTCGCTTCGAGGGCCGATACCGATCAACGCGCGCTACGCACCGCGAAGATTCAACCGGAGCCCTGCACGCAACGCCCTGTGCGCCGCTTACGCGCTTCGTACCCCCCGCGCGCGCGCACGCGAGAGAGAGAGAGAGAGAGAGAGAGAGAAAGGGAAGCTACGAAAAAAATACGAAGATAACGCATCGGGTGCGTGAGTGCAAAAGGAAGGCGATACGAAGTTATAAATAAACCTCCGGAGCTTTGGAATAAAGCTCGCCAAGGACGTAAATCTCGGCGCTGTTCTTTGGTAGTAGCGACTTCATTAGTCGACGTAATTTATGACGTGATTCATCGAGTGACCGCCCGTCGACTCGTGCGCTTTCGTGTAATTCACCTTCGCCTTCTACCATACAAACATTTCGCGGGAATTATGACAGCCGATCGTACGGCCGAGACCGAGACTGCAGACCGGGAGAGATATCGTATTCATGAACCACAGCTCGACAAGAGCCTTCGAGATTCGTCTGCCTCGTAAGAAGATCGTCTTTCACGGACGAGAATCAAACAGCCATACACGCATACACGCGTTTAACGCTTAATACAAATTGTGAATATAAACTTAGATTATTTTTATGACGTGGAAACGAACAGATTTAGATAATTACTCGGGTAATAACGATGCGCGATGGGTAATAATTGCGATTCTTATCAAGATGTACGAGTTTTGGGGTCACGTACTTCAATTAGTTAAAGACAAGTGTTCTCCTTGTCGGGAGTAATTTCTAACTAATTAGGCGGCGGGGCCTTAAAAATCGGCACGATTTATTCGCAGATTTATCTCTGTAGCTAGCCGTAGATTCGCTCTCTCCACCCTGACAGTGCGATTTCCATGAGAACGCCGCGCCGGTGTGCATTAGCGTATTTTCTAGCATGGTACGAATGCCTCTCTCGCGCGCGGGCCCGCGTTTACCTTCTCGTAAAGCTCGCGGAGCGTAGCCGCGACGGACGGTCGAGAGGAGGCGGGCGAGTAAAGGGCACGGAGTCACGAAGAATACTCGTGGCACGCAAACACGTAATACCACGGTCGGGCCCCGGCTCCGGTTGGGTCAAACGCCGACTTTTAACGACACACCATGACGGGACGATCATCACGACCCCCCCCGTTCGTCGCGTCGCGTCGCCCGCGGAGACGATGGATCAGTAGGCTCGTCGTCGACCAGGTCTTCTCGTTACCCATACGCTCTCTCGGGCGCCGAGATCGTCCGGGAAATAGTTCCCGGGCGTCCCCGTCAATAACGCTCACGATCCATATACGTCGAAGACGAGTAATTGCAAACGAGACGAGTCACGAAACGTATATAGTGCCATAAATTTACCCGCGGACACGCTGTGCGACGTTTCATATTTTTGTGTTTTTTTTTTCTGCTTTATCTCTTTTTTCTCGTCCGGTCGCCGCCGTCGTCATCGCCGCCAGCACCACCATCGCCGCCGTCGCCGCCTCTGCCGTCACCACGGTCTGCTGTCTCGCAGAAATAATTATAAACGAGACGTAACGAGAGTCCTTAAAGCTATCAACAGCGTAGATTTATTATCACCCTCCAAGTGCAGAGCGCACTCGGAATCTGCATCCGCGCGAACCCTGTCGTATTCCATAAATACATTTATTATAAATGCATTAATGTCTAGAAAAAAGAATGGGTATCTCGCTACGAGTCCGCGCTCCGGCTCGTGGCCGCATGTAGAACGAGTTTCTCCGCGGAATACGGGATAGGCGGCGAGTATTCAACATTAGGGAGCCTAATTAGCGATCGCGCCGATTGAAATTCCGCCCAGCTCATTCTCCCTCCCTCTCTCTCTCTCTCTCTCTCTTTCTGCCTGCGCTTTTCTCCCTTTGAATATTACCAGAGCGTCCCGCTGAAATATATGGTAATTGCAATTACGAGAACTATCGTGCGGCACTGATAAGCGAGTGAGCGATACTGAAGCGAATTTTCTAATTCAAGCATAGCGAGACCGAGCGAACGTGAATGCATTCATAATACGGCACGTTCGTTTCTTGTGCATAAACGCGTCATTTCCGTCCGGTGTACGTAGAGTCAATGTCTTCGCATCGACTCGCGATCTTCGCGGCGAATAAAATCGAGAATCGATCTTCGACAATAAGTTAACGTTCATTAAAACGAGCACAGCCTCGTGGAAATTATAAGATGATATACTAGTAAGCGGAATGCAAGCGATACTATCGGTGTAATAGCATAAAAGTTCTGATAAGCTACGGACAGTATGCAGTGAGAGTATACACAGCGTGTATTAGCGGTTGCGCCGAGCACACTTGCTCTTACAAGAAAACACAGTCAACAGAAACTAGTTAATTAGTTAACTCGGATGAAACTTTGAGTATAGAGTAACACGAGTTACATGAATATGCATTATTCGCCTTTGAATCTGGATAATATAGAAATATATGAAGAAAGCATCATATCTAAACACTGTAAATTCTAATTTGAGCAAAATTTACTATATAAAATTAATAAAAGTTATGCTGTATTATATAATATGTATATTCAAATCAGGACATCATATTAAAATATAAATACTACTCAAAACGAAATAAATTTCTAAATCATTCTAATATCTAATGCGTCATACGTAAAAATACAAAATTAAAAAATTTTTTATCTATATTATAAGATCTTTAAAAAATGGATGACATTTTATAATTAATATGGACATGAAAAAATATTTATTGTTCAGATATTTTATTTTCGATATCCTACTCACTTTCGATCTCTGCAGTGCTAAATTTATTGCAAATTTTTATTTGAAACATCTTTGCCTATTAAAATCTTAGTACAAATTAATTATCTAAAAATAAGTTGTTTTTCTCAATTGTAATTAGTGGTATACTTTTCAAAAACAATAAGATACAAATGTAAAAATTGCTCCAAATTTTATCCATATTTCCCAATTTTATCCATTTTATCCATATTTAGAGATTCCATATCAAAGGTGTTTCTTTGTTTATAATTATAAAAAAAACTTAACAAATTTGAATGCAATTTTATAAAAATGCCTGAAAATAATAGTGATATATTTTCCCACAAAAATATTATTATTTAGAAACTATCTTATTTTAACATATAAAAGAAAATTAAAAAATAATGTAGCATTAATATTATTGAGACTATTAATTTGATGCTAAGGTAACTATACCCTATGTAGCCTAAGCTTTGGGATCTTTTCTAATTTTTTGCTTAGTTTAAAATTAAAAACTAATGACCAGATTCAAAGTAAACAATATTTCTAAATATTAATTTCAAATATGGAATAATTTCAAATATTTACGTAAATACAGTAAAATTAAAAAAAAAGTGTTATTTAGGTCGTATTGAAAAAAAAAGAAAACATGTAATTAAGTAATATTGAGTACATATATTCAATATTACTTAATTACATGTTTTCTTTTTTTTTCACAAAAAGTATTAGAAAAGAATAGATAATAAAGTGATCTAATGTTATATTTATAAGCTTGTAAGTTTATTAACATAAATATATTTATTAGCATATTAATATATAAAAATACACAAAGAACTATAATATTTTTGTTAGCAATCCATTAAGTAAATAATCTTAACTTTTCCTTCTTAAAATCATGGCTTACGAATCAGAGTTCCACTAGTAAATAGATGAAAATTTATGATCTGAAGTAACAAAAGTAAAAAACATTATAATCAATATGTATTCATTATTGATCTAGGCCATATTGGTTCTATCTTACAAAGAGTTTTCTTTCTTGACTATAAATAGGATGCCACGACAAAAATATAAATTAAATACAGCGTTGTAAAGTATAGATATAGAGCTACAATAATATGAACTGTGGGGACAAATAACCATCACTTGATAGTTTCAGTAAGCTGTAACTTTCCTTCGAAATATTAAATCATGAGAAACAATTAAGAAAATTCTACTTTTAACTTTATTATCAACAACTGAATACAGAAACTGAGCAATCAACTGTTGCAAACACGTCACGTTGGCAGCCTGTACGATATATTAGCGTTATTTGTTCCATTCACGAAACTACTTAGAAACAGCAAGTAAGCTATATTGGATACACTTATCTTATTTAACTTTTTATCCTTTTGCTTCAACATAATACATTTAGTAATTCAATGGTGCATAAAATGCATTTGCAGAATACAAGCGCAATATACTTTTTATAATACGCGACTAGAAATAAAAGTCGGAAATTTTAATTGCGTTTTAAAAGATAAACGCATTACGAAGATAGTGCCGACTTCGTGATATCTAGTACAGAGCGTGTGCATTATTCCCTTAACAAAAACGTGAGTTAGCATTATTCTCTTCATCGAGCCCCACAATTAACTTCTCCATTCGCACGTGTAACGCGCTTTCTTCATTCGTTCCAATCAAACGACTTCTTAGCGTCATTCTTTGCGCGTGTTCTAGGGGGTGAACCGCCGGGTACAAGAAGCATCGTCGCTTATTCGTGGGCCCGAAGATTGGCACTCGATTACAGGCCCACCATGCAGTGCGACGGTAATGGAACGCGCGGAATGGCGTTAAACGCATACGAGCTGCCCGGCACGAAATGGCTCGAGACAATCCCGGGACAGCTCTTCCTGTACAGCGCCCACTTGGACCTCAGAATCGCCGGTTACCCAAGCATCAGAGTGATTGGCGTTAAACGAGGAGTCCTACCGCCCTCCGCGCTCTTCTGCACTATATGGTGAGCCATTTTTCACGTCGCGATACACAACCCGTTACTCGTCTATCTCTGACGAACGCTAAGTATCAAGAGAAAAGAATCACTGAAGGATACTCATAAACGAGTGCTATCATCTATCGCCTCTACAAATTGCGCAATGACACATCGACTAAATTAGTATCAACATTTCCCTAATGGAAATTCAATGAGATCGACAATTAAAATAATTAAGATAATTAAATTTGTTATTTAAGTTATTAATATAAATACTTCCTCTATCTCATTAGCCTACTAAAGTACATTATAATCAATTAAAAATTCAATACAATGTGTTTTAAATTTCAAGCTTAGCTATGCCTTAATTAATTAAACATAGTTTTATATCGTTGCATTTCAATGATTGAGAATGACAGACAACCAACTTCTAACGTTATCAATTAATCAATCTATTTGCTCGTTTTTTCCAATTTTGACATTTGAGAAAAATGTTGGAGCGCTTGTTTCTTTTTAGCAAACTTAATGTAAATTTATGACCCAAGGCATATTTAAGCATTAATAATGCATGTTGGATAAAGTATGTTTAAATTCATTACATACTTTTAATCTCTACGAAATTAAATTTTGCTAACACAGGTTGAACTCCCTCTTTTGCATACAAGTTAATTGTTTCGAGTAGCGTTAGGGCTGAGTGATGCAAATGTTAGCAGCGGCGCGAAACGGAGCATATTCGTTTAAAATACATGGTTGAAAGACCACGTTATAAATGTCTCTACAAATGCAAATTACAGTCTGCAAATGCTTTCCACCGGGATACTTGACATAAACTAACACGTTCTTTCGATCGGAAACGATGGATTAAGCGTCTCAGTTTCATTATGTTTCAGGTACCGGGAGCACGGGAGGATACGATCGTTGAGCGTGGAGGCGCTCATCTCGACGATCTGGTTAGATGAATGGGACGACACAGCGGACAGTTACACCGGAATTCTTGTAAATTGTCAATTGCCGTTGGACGGCTCGATACGCAATGCGTCTCGGGTTCACGTGGGTCTGAATCCCTGCTACGAAAATACTAGTCATAGTTTAACGATCCGCTCGGAATTAGGTGACGAGACTTTCGCCGACCGGAAAAGGCGCCAACAATTCACCCTGTGCATTAAAGGATTGGACTTCGACGAGGATATATCGCACAAACTAATAGCTTTTGTCGAGCTACATCGTATTCTTGGCGCCAAGCTCTTTTACTTCTATGTATTTAATGTGCATGAGAACGTACTGAAAGTGTTGCGCTTGTACGAGCGATCGAACGTAGTACGATGGTTCACGCTTGACCTACCGGGTGATTTGCCAAACGAGAAGACAGCTCGAAGGCGGTTCTTCAGCAAGGACATTTGGACAAAGAGGAGAATGGAGCTGATCCCGTATAACCATTGCTTCTACGAAAACCTTCACCGGTCAGAGTTCGTGGTACCAATTGACATCGACGAGGCAATTGTACCGACGCGTCGGAAGACCTGGCACGAATTGCTGTTGGACGAGCGTGTGAAACTCGGCAGGAGCTTCAAGGACTTCGCTTCGTACTCCTTCGCTTCGTACTCTGTGCGGAATGCCTATTTCTTTCCCGAGTTGCAAAACAAGAGTCAGACCGATCGGTTGACCGGACTCGACGAGGAACTCCGTCGCTCGGCCGAGTATACAGACTATCTGGATACCATGAGAACGGCCAGTATTTCGCCCGAGGGCGACTCGGTGAAAAGTTTCGTCTCCACGAGGCGCGCGTTAACGGTGCACAATCACTATGCTCTGACCACGCTAAACCCATCCACTAGACGGGCTCATCATCTAGACTCAAACGACGTGCTCAAGCACCATCACCGGGCTTGCGACAGCCGACATCTCGATTGCGATCTCTTGATGGAAGACGTTAAGATCGACGAATCCGCTTTACGTTATGCAGACGAACTCAAGACGAGGATGAAGATCGCCTTGGCTGATCTCGACGCCCTGCCATAGATTATAGTGATATTGTAAATAATAAAAATTCTTTTTAAAATCTTCGTGTCGTATTATCTATCAACCAATCCTTACTACTTTAAGATAACTTTAAGATATACTTTTAAGATAACTCTGACGTCTATATAACTTTAAATAAGTTGAAACATTAAAACTATGTTCAATATTTGTTCTGTGTTAATAACAAAATGTAATTGGATGCAAAGACACGTAATCTATACATATAATTTCTTTCTTTTTCTTGGAACAAAAGTATTAAATAAATTATATTTGTCTTTATTAGTGATTGCCTTCGACTTGAGAGACATAATTCAATAATGCAAAGAACAGAAAGGCTTGGTTTATTCCATTAAAGTCCAAGAGTACAGAAATAATTTAAACGTTCGCCTACCATTCATGTCGTCCCCTTCGAAATAAAACAGGTCACCCAGAAAATGATAGCGTGCAGAACCAGTGATAAAACAAGAATAACAGTGGCGTTTCTCGAGTGTTGTATCTCAAATTATTACGGTCAAGTACAATAATAAGAAACATGTAAAAAAGACAAAAGCAAGCTTGACGCTTTTCAGACTTGGTAAGTAAAAAATCGTATCGCAACCGGGCACGATAATTGGAAAACGTGTAAAATAACGAAAGCAGGCGTCACGCTTTTCAGTCTTAATGCTTGAAATTATTGCTGCAGCAACCGGGGCACAATAATTGGAAAGCATTTAAAATGACAAAGGCATGTTTGATGAGTCTTCAAGATTGATGCTTGAGTTTGTAATGGTCGAACGCAATAATTGGAAACCACCTAAAACGACGAAAGCAAAGCTGATAGCTTTCAAGGCATAAGACTCGGTGCACTTCGAAATATTCAAACGCCTTTAACAGCTAGAACTGCTTTTCGCGCCGCCGCGCCGCGCCGTGGCCTCAACCGTCTGACACGTTTATCAAATGAGACGAAACGAACGCGCTATTTACGGGAAGGAAAGCATAGGAAAGGTAAGAGTCTCTTGAGTTAACGAGTACGTACGAGGAGCGAACGACTTTATAAAGCACCGCATCCATCATGCTCGGTACGTGTGAACGACAGTTTCAATCTCGCTAAAGTGGCGGTTTGGTGGTCATCCATTAGCGTTCAAGATCTCGTTCTACACGATGGGTCAAATGCCTCGCGCCTCAAACGGCCCAAGGAAATTTCTATCGCTGTCGTTATCGACTGCGATTAGATATGAGACCGCCCGATGCAAAACGGCGTTACGCACTACTGCATCAAACATATTTTTCGCTGATAAAATCGTAGAGAACGGCGACGGCTCCTGTGCGCGAGCATCCGAGACAGAAGATAAATTTCATGGCGGCGAAAGCAAACAAAGGTACGATCGTTCGAGATGGGACCGCGATTCTCCCAGATAAGTTTTACGACTCGTATCGGACGCGACGCGGGTGCGCGATCAAGGTCGTAACTAGATTTAATAGATCATAAGGAAGCCGTCGCGCATCCGCATTCTTTGAAACTTGTTACAAGGCACGAAAGATAAAAGCGGAATGCCATTTCCGTTCTAAGAGGGAAAGAGACAAGTCGGTTCGCGGAACGCTGAAATTATTCCTAGACATTCACGGAGTGCCGAGCACTCTTCGAGGTGTCGCTTCGCTGATTCTTCAAATGTCACTGCGACTTCAAAATGCAATAACTGAACTCGCAAACTTCCCAGAGAGACACGATGGCCGTAAGGCGAAGAAAAGTTTTCCGTCGTACTCTTCGAGTATATATCGATCAGACTGGGGGCTTGCTATCAGCATTTAGGACGGCAGGTTGCGAGCAAGCACCGAGAAATAACACACGCATCAAGATCGTTCCAGTTACATATAATAATGTCTCGTACGAGCGAGACAGATCGACCGGATAGCGTATCGCTAAAATGGAGAGAAACCACCGCCAGCCAACTACACTCGCCAACTTCCTATTACACCGTAGAGATTCTGTTCCCGATTTTTCGCCTAGTTCAGAATTAGCCTCGTCACGCCGGTCGTCAATTTGAATAAACCCGTCTAACCCATATAGGTATGTATATTTAGTCTTTTATCGACCACTCTCACGACTTTATCCATTTTGTTAGTCTAACGAGAGTTTGAGGCAATCCTACTTTTCCAATTTCTAAAATTTTAACACTTTCTTAATTTGTAAAGATTTTTATTTTATACAATTGTGCTGGAATACTAAAAAAAAAGAACATCTTTAGTAAGCCATAGTATTCTTTTCAACATTTGCAAGATAAGAAGCTTAAATATATTTGGCCATAACTGTTAAACGTGAAATATATTCACAATCCAATTGTACAAGCAACTACTCTATATTCATGGTTAGATCCAATTGCATCATGCAGACTTTACGATCGGTACAACATGTTGCGAAAGCCGAACGTTGGATATAAATGAGTTAACACTCCCGCGGCGTGCACAATTTCGGGAATTAAAATTTTAGCTGAGGAGCATCCAATCCATCATAAATCTCATTATATCCTTCAGCCCGTGCACGTTAGCGCACGTATCTCTTTACTGATTTATATCTACGGCGTTTGAGTTACGTTTTTTTTTCCAAGCTGACAAAGTAATCTCGCTAAGTCACGCCTGAGGGGTTCCATTGAGCGTCTCGCGCGAGGCGCGTTAATTCGACCGCAGAATATTTTCGCGCGCGGCACGACGACGAGAAGCCGTGCTCCACTTAACAAAGTATCCACGAGAAGACGTTCGTCTGACAACGCGTGATAAAATTCGCGCGTCGGTGTCACATTCACCACCGCACGCTGGAGTTAAGACCGATCCCAAATTAATGCGGCGATAAATCACGTGAACTTTAAGAGAGGATGCATGCGCGACCAAAGGAGCAACATGCGCTCATCGCCCACCTAAATTTATCGGCGTGCTACCGTGCACCGAATGCTCCGCCTGTTCCTTTCGCATCGCGCCCACGGCGACGACGACGTCAGGTCGACGATGATGTCACGAAGGAAGCTTTATCTTTCCTCCCCACAAACTTCCGCATGGAATTCGTATATATCATCAGTAATAATGTCTACCAGGTCGCGCGCACCTGCTTTCCCAAACACCCTCGCTCGAACAAGGCGCCAACTTGAGCAGTTATTCCCGAGAAAAACGACGAGAAATCGTATTATTACGCGAGCATTTCGAGCAAGCGTGCATGACCTCGCCGATGAGACGTCGCCGCAAGTAATCTCTCGAGTGAACGAATTTTTACGACTCTCTTTTCCCTCCCCACTCCGAATAATTCGGATCGATCCTCTCCAGAAATCGGTTCCTCTCCCGCGTCTGATTCTCCCTGCGCACTACGCCACCCATTTTCCATCCCGTTGAAGAATTCATTATTCGTTCCGAGTACACCGCCCCAAGTTGTATCTCGTTGTTCGGACGGCTCTTTTCTCGAATTGTTGTGATCGACCGATCGCACGCGTCGTAAAGGTAGGTCAGTTCCTGAACGATGAGGGATAAATGGAAAGCGTAATAGCATTATGGAGAAACAAGCTTGAATTCTCCGAGACTACAGTCTCCCCGTCGCGAGACAAATTGGGGCGTTCAACGTCAAAAGAACGCGTAATGCGGGCTTCTTTGAGATAATGTAATTTAAAACATTGCAAAAGTTAAACGAGATAAAGAAGAGAGTATAAAGAAGAGTATTTACAAACGATTTACGGTGTTATAAATGTGTAATATTTTATCAAGTTTATCAATAAACATCGATATTTAACGATAATTACAAAACATAATAAAATACTTATATAATTAGCTAATTAATCTATTGCGTTTCTAATTTGTTATAACTTATTGCACTCTTACTCACGTAAATATGTTTATGTTATGTGTAAATGTGTTCGCGCAGTTATAATGAGCTCGGGTCCGCAAATTCTCGCTAAACCCAAATAACTACGTGGATCAGTCATCCCTGCGAGTATATATTTATAGCAATACTTTACGGGTTACTTAACGTAGAGATAGCATTTGAAACTTACGGAGCGTACGAAGCATACTAGTACAAATAACATTTTTACGCCTCAGATACACACGAGGTCATATCTATCAATTAAATCTGGTCGATTAAAGCTGGCTTGTTCTATATTTTTATTGTTTTGTATGAAAAAAATAGTTTCAGTATAAAACTTGAAAAAATAAATAAATAAATAAAAGCCTCGGGATATCCAAGAGTTTTGATTTTTATTTTTTAATGCACTGGATTTATTCGTCTAAAATTTTTCATATTGAGATTCTTTTATCGTAATACTTTTTACAACTTGTTCTACACGTGAAAAGCTTGGAAAACCTTTTAATCATTAACAAAGCTTGATATAAAATGTAGAGCTTAGCTCGATCAAGGCCTAAATCTGCAAGTGCTCTGCTAAATTATGCGCGCGCCGTAAACTGCCCGCAAGGAGCAGGGGCATACGAGCACACGCGACACGAGTGCTCACATTGTAGCGCGAAAAAGCTGGAAAACGCAGCTTTCGCGATTCGTCGGGTATCTGCAAGCATGCGCCTGCCATCCTCCGTAAAGCGAGAGGGAGAGAGAAAGAGAGAGAACATAGAGAGAGGGTTGATCGCGAGTAAGCAGCACGTGCGTAGCAGTCATCCTGGCGCATTCGCCAGGACCGCTTGCATCTCGGAAGTTATCTTTCCATCATCGGATGTTACAGACCATTATCTCGCGCAATAAACATTTGCAATCACATCGCATCCGCATCGCTCGCGAGGGAAAACCCTTCAAATCAGCGGTTATTAATGCTTCGTTACATTTTTCGTCACAAATATTCAAGACTTCTTTTAATTTGAGCCCGTCTTAAAATAAACTTAAAAAAAATTACTCGCGACCGCAGTAGGATTCCAAAGGAATTAATTATCGCAGATTTACTTTGATTTATTTTAAACGCACCCCAGTGGAAATATATTAGAGTGAAACGTCATAAACGCCCGGTGACACGTATAAAATATGCACGATTACGACAAACAGTACACGTATGCGCGTGCCTTGCGCGTGTACTGCATCAAGAATGCGACTCACTTGCAAATTATATTTAAGTATTTCCGACAGATTCTACTATCAACTATAACTCCTACTATTTCCGCACGGATACAAATCGTCGAAATGGCAAGGCGGATTGCCAAATCCTCACCTTCGAGGACAAGAGTTATCTGTTCGCTGAAGGATACGGCGAAGAATTTTACCCGACAATGTACTCGTTCGAGTGGACCGTAAAAGTTTCTGGCATAGCATGACGATACACAGACGGAATAAAATGAGGCATAGCAGTTCTTGGCCCGATCGAGCGCCGCAAAAAGTGAAGGTGCGCGTCGATCCCTTATCTCGTGCCTTTACTATCATCCCAACGAGCCGCGAAACGGTATATCGATTGGAACAAACTACACCGCGATCTAATTGCCTGGAAGAAGTCATCCTTCTAGATCGATGTGCCCCAGGAGGAGTCGCGTCCGTGATGATAAAACGAAGATTAATCGACGGAAGGCCATCTATAAATAAGAAACCTGCAAATTTCTCTGAGAATTCATCTGACGTGAATAACGAGCCAAAGAGTATAAAAAATGCTAGCCGATATTTCATGCCGCGCAGTCTTTCTTTAATCGAAACGACTGCAACTCGTCAAAATTCGGTCATTATGTTAGAAGAAAACATCATCCGAGATCAATCGAGATGTAAATCGGACACTCTCGTAAAGATTAATGAAGAAAAGACGCGAGATATGAAAAGAAACTCCGTCTCAAGAACCACATCAGATACGGATTTCCCAAAGTTGCTTCTGAAAAATCTACGTGTCGAGGAAGAATCCAAAGGAGCATCCGCACAACTGAAAAACGAATCTCCTTCGTTCGCGGAGACGAATGCCTTTGATGTTATAGTAAATGTTGCAAATGAGAAACAGCATACAGTCAGCATCGCGCAAACAAATAATTCGCAAATGCGAGAAGCGGATGAGACGAAGAGAAAATATCAAACTACGATTTCGCCCACTCCCTCGGCGAGATACGCATCGCCACCGCATATCAAGGTGGTGGACTATGACGATTATATGACGTCCATGTCATTCTCATCGAAAAATGATCTTCATGCCTGTCCAAAGTGTACATCCGAGGGTATCCTTCGCTCGCAGATCGATCCCTTTCGTTCCCCTTCGCATAGCAAGAAAAACGATGATGGGGCGGCGGCGACGGCGATGGTGAACGCGCGCGGTGTTCGACGTGATAATCTGATCGGACGCGAAAAAAAGGAAGGAGCGTACGCCGAGAAGCATCGAAGCAAATATATCTGGCGCGGGAACCGCCTAATCGAGGAGGCAAGAAGCATGGATAAGGGAGGCAAAAAACTGGAGCAACTAAGAGACTATGACTTATCGCCGGCACGACCGGCGGTGGACTTCAGAAAGGAGGCTACTTTGAGACGACATTATTATCCCGAGGGAGGTTGGGGATACGTCATTGTCACGTGTTCGGTATTGGTGCATTTCATCGGGGTGGGCCTGCAACTCGCCGCGCCCGGATGCTGGTACGTAACGGCCGAGCGGAAGTTCCGACACCCTCCACTGCACAGTACAGGTAAGAAATTTTACATTCTTATATTCTTAATGAATCGAAAATTAATTTTATAAACGTCTAAAATTTGTAAAAGTGCTTTATAAAATAAGGACACAATTTTTGATAGATATATTCATAAAATCGATTAAACTTTATTCTAGTGTATACGTCAACCTACCGTTAATCGTCTGCGGTTATCATCGACATGCTAAATACGAGTCATAAATGCAAATTTAACGCAAATGTATTCATGAAAATTTTCATCATTTATCGTAATATTCTCAAATATATCTTAAATAAATCAGGACTTTTCAAATTCAAAAACAAATCGCAATGCGGTTAAATTGATTTCCTGAAAGAAAATCTTATTCTTTTATTATATATTTTCAATTAAAATAATGTTACACTTTCTACGTCTTTCTCTGAATAAATAATATTATGATTTCTCACACGTTTCCTTGTGAATTAATATCACACTATTTATCACCATAAGAGGTAAATCTCGGCGATGATAGTACCTAATTCTGACCTGAATATGTCTCCTTACGGATCGTATTTTGATCACGTTTTATGTAACTATACATACACTCAGCCCCTCAGAAATCTGGTCATGTCATAAATTATACGTTTGCGATACCCAGAGGTACTACGGACACAGAGCGAATCGATGAAATGAAAGCCCGAAAAATCCAGATCTTCGATCAATGTACAACCCTCAGATGCTATGTATCATATTTAATACTTATACTTTTCATAAGTTTTAATAAAAAAAAATGAATAAGGCCTGAACCGAATAAGGCCCACTTAATTAATTTTATTTTAAAAATATTCTATTTATGCGGATATTGAAATAAACTAAATCAAAATAAAATCTTTATTTCAATCATAAAATTAAAAGACATCTATATAAAATATTTGTAAATAAACAAAAAATTTTTTGTTTAAAACTCTGAAATTGGGCCTTATTATATGCTTACAAATATAATAAAACTAAAAAAATTAAACTAAAAACAACAAAAGAACTAAACATTATCTTCTACTAATCAGTTCTAAAACAATCACAAAAATAAAAATTCTTTAGAATTTATTCTACTGTTACTTAAACATCACAATCATCTTTAATTTTTTTACTTCAATCTTTCAGTTTTTGAAAATTTTTAGTTAATATGAGTGCAATTTTAATTTTTCAAAAATTAGCAATATTAAAAATTGTTAGTTAAATTCATGCAAACCTCATACAACAAACAAATAATAATAATAGTCATATAAGTGGACCTTATTTAATGAATACATGATTTCTAAAAATATTCTAAAAAGTTTATATATATATATATATATATATATATATATATATTAGAGTTAGAAAATTAAATAATACCATATAATAAATCATAAAACACAAAAAAATATATACATATTTAATAAATGTAGCGAATTTTTATAAAACCAACTCATAAGCTCACTTTGTCACAAGTTTTTGTTGCATTAAACGGACGCGTTACTGCAGGTTCTATAATTCCTCAGCCTCTCTTTACCTACTTTCTATGACATTTTTTAAACATATACTTTAGGCGTAAAACATTTTTTATGTAGTAAATTTAAAAGTGGACTTTATTTAATACTGAAAATTATTCAGCTCAAGTAACTTGAATAAAATTACTAAAATAAAATATTATTATCTACAATTTCAACTATATTTTACCCAAATAAAGTGTAATAATAATAATAATAATAATAAAAGTTCATTTATATAAGATGCATTTTCTTTATAAAAATCTATTATCTTTTTTATTTTTTATATGACAGATTAAATTATATATTTTATGATATCTTATATATCTTTGATAAAATAATATATTAAATTGCAAATAAGGAATTATTAATTATTTAATTTAGATACATATATTTCATAAATATATTAAATTTTTATTCCAAAAATAAGCATATTTTCGTATCTATTTTTACATGACAACAAAATATTTTCATTAAATTTTACCATACATATTTACCGGATATATAGTATAGATTTTACCGAATTTCTCTTATCACAATATCAAACAACAATGTTAAAAATTAATTATCAAAATTCTTGAGATGAATATAGTTTATATTTGATAATTTATATAACTTGGCAAAACTTTATTATATAACAATGAAATAATTGTGAAAGTTGAAAATGAAATCTGCTATTAAGTTGCATTAAAAGGAAATAATGCTACTATTTCTAAAGAAACTCAGTAACTGTAGTCGGAGTTGAGATCAAAGTTATACTCAACTTTGCACCTCTGACATACATTGAATTTCTTGTCGCGTTTTCCCGCGGGCCAACTTCCTATAGATTGACCGCAATTTGTTTGCTTTGTCATGTTCGAAATGCAGTTTTTACAATCTCTGCAATATCTTTTGACTCTCTGACGAAATAATCAAACTATTTCTTTCAATGTTATTTTTCATCTATACTACTAATATATATATATATAACTATTTCTTTCAATGTTATTTTTCATCTATACTACTAATATATATATATATAAAAGCTAGCTATAACAGCATTAGCTAGTACAACAGTCTGGTTAAAAATTATTTTAATAATTCAATAATAGTATTATTAAAATAATTTATTAAATTTATTAAGACAAGATGACGTATTTGTTAGAATTTTAAGAAATTTTACTTAATTATATACAGAGAGAGAAAGAGAAAGAGAGAGAGAATAAAAGAAATAGCTTGTACTGAATAAATTACAATAAATAAATCTTTTCATACCAAGAATAAATGAGAAAGCAATTGCATAACATAAATAAAAACAATATAAATCTATAAACAAATCTATAATCAAAATTTAAGTGTTTATCAATTATGATCAACTATCCTCACTTAATATTAAAAAATGTGATAAGTTTTTCGAACGATAATAAAATGTTCACGTATTTCCTAACATCATCACTTATTCCGAAAAGGTAGAGACACATTTTATTTCCGGCTCTCCCTATTTTCGAGATTAATGCATACGAAAGAAGAGTATCTACCATCGTAAAACGTACGTGCGAGAAAAATCGGGACAACGGATCGACAGTCGAAACGCGTCGCGCGGCTCACGTTCAGCCTAATGCGTGCAAAGCATCACGATGCAACTACGAAACATCGCTGGCTTTCACACATTGAACAGTTCTCGTTTGAAATCCGCCGATGCTGTTGGTGTAACCTAACACTGTGTTGTGAGTTTAATTTTGTACTAGCTGTATTTTTTCACGAGTCCAATTGCAAAAGTGAACAATAAAAAAAAAACGAATAAATGACAAAATTCAAAAAGTGTAAAACTGTCACATTCCTGGCGTATTGGTGCCACAGTTGCCATGCTGCACACGATACGAGTAAATACTTCCACCGAGTTTTACTTTGAAAATAGATGAGAGTACGAGATAAACGTACTACAAACGTACCCATCTTTTAGAAGAAGAACAATCTGAATATACGATAAGTATCGTACTGTTAGCGACTCATTTAAATATCGCGATAAGTAACGCGACGGCGCGTGACGGTAATATAACTTGGTCTCGAACATCGTTTCCTCAGCAGGCAGATTCAGCGGCCGAGACATCCGCCTCGATCGTACGAGTTTGAGAAACGAACCGAGAAATGGAGGAGCAAGCTGACTCGGCGAGGCCACCGCGCGAGAGACCCGCATATCGCAAACGTCGCCGCTCGTACAGCGCGGCTATAAGCGAGGAGAATTCACTCGACGAAGATGACGAAGACGAAGACGAAGACGACAACGACGACGACGACGACGACGAAGAGCTAGAGGAAGAGGAACCCTATCCTCATCGTGACGGTGCAACGCGGGCGCGTTGCTGCCGGCAACGCGAGTGCATCGCGCGGAAAATATCCAGCGTGGAATCCGAGACCCGCTCGTCGAGCGAGAGCCTCGTTTCGAAACGGGCGTTGACGAGAGAGTCTTCCGGCGACATTGTGAATTCATGGAGCGAGATCGAGCTGCCCGAGTTGCTGTTGGCGCATCCGGAGATCCTATCACGTATGATGCGCTGCCGCTGCTTCCTGCCGCATTTCTCCGCGTGCCAATGCCGTTGCGCTCAGTGTCAGTACCAGCGCCGGAAGATCTCGTCCACATCCTCCTACTTCGCCAGGGATTCCGGGGGCATTCAGGGAGCGAGACGGAAGGATTCCGGAAACTCCGTGTCGACTTGCCAGACCTTCCTACCGCCCTCCTCCGGCAGAAACTCGGCCGGTAGCCTCTACTATTGCTGCGCCGTCGACGTCGCGGACAACAGGCCGACGACGGTCCAGCGTCGGCACTCGATCGCCGCCGCCGGTCCGGTACCCTATCGCCGGTACTCGGATCAAACGTACTCGTTGCGCGGCTGCAAGATCAGCCGCGCAGATAATCGCAGATTCTCCGAGCAGCCGCTCGTCGATGATGCAATCGGAAACTGCCAAGACACCACCGGTGCCGCAAATGCCGCAGAACCAATCATCGCCAGTAATACCGTCCGTCCGCGAACGTTTCCGAAGGCGGCAGTCCGAGCGACACAGTCGCTTGTCCCCTTTCATCCCGACAATTCCGCACCCGTCGATATTAAAGATCTGAAGAGCGGCGAAAATCGAATAGCTGATGAATCTAACAGCCACACGCGTCACGCCGTTAGCGAACAAAGTGCGAACGCCAACGCCAACGCTGCTTTTACAGGCCGTAAAATTAGCACCATTCCAATTACGCCTAAGATGATGAGAAGGCGATTCTCCGAGCAAATAATTCTCGAGGGAGGCCTCGGCAGCGTCGGCGAATCTGAGAATCTGCTCGATCAACTGAAGAACGCGGAGGAGGCAGAGGAGGAATCCTTCACCGCGATAAACGCTCGAAAAAAAATCACGCTCAATAAGCATTACTACCCGGAAGGTGGCTGGGGATATGTTATTATCATAATAACGATTCTCGTGCACCTAATCTCTCATGGGCTGCAACTGGCGTCCGGTTTGCTGATGAGCCCGGTGATGACGCGATTCGAGCAGACGGTTGAAAATTCAGGTACGACGTATAGAAGATTATTGATCTGCTTGACGATCGACTTTCACGCTCGCATATAATATATTTCAGATTTTACACCCAGAAAAAATTTTGTTTCGATTGATGAAATCGTTTCTTTAACTTGGTTTCTCTTTAAGTTGGAGTAAAAATACCTTTAAGAAAAAATAAAAATTTATTTGATTTCAAGAAATGACGTTAATAGCCATTTTTAAAGTAAATAAATCGTTTGTTTAAATTAAGCATTTAATTTAACATAATATTTTTATTTAAAGAAAGTACTGACAGTAATGTGAGAAATAACTTAGTTATTCTGTTTTAAAAAATATGTTTCTTTCATTTAAATAAATGGTTTGCGTTGCACAATGAAATTATTTCTTTAATTCTGATAAAAGAAACAATAAAAAATTTCTTCAAATCAAAAAAACTTATCTTTTACTGTATGGTAATACATAAATTTCTTTGACTCAAACAAATTTTTTTTTAGTCAAAAAAACTGTTCTCTACGTATAATAAAACTTATATGCGTTAATTATGACAATAAATAAACTTTTAAAGACATTTATAAAAATCGCATTTCTATACGCTGATCGCGATCATTAAATGTTCATCTCTCGTCATACATTAATGGCAAACGCGATTTGAGCGCATCATTTCAGAAATAATTAAAATCAAGCCATCACACTTAACGTCAAAAATGTATTACGGGAATGTAGGTCATAAACGATGCGTAAGAAATTATTGATTTCTTCGTTCGTGGCCCTTCCAACTGTAAAAAAAATTAATACTGACTGCTTGATTTTAAAAGTGTATTTATTTTAAGAAATTTATGAAAGTTTATAATTCAAAAATAATTCGATAAGACAAGAGCGTCCTGTCATATCTGTTTCCGCGTCACAATTAATAAAGCCAATCAAGACAACGTACGTACAATGTGCGCACAAAATCAGGAGACTTGACCTCTTCCCCACAGGAACTAATCGATCACAGTCGAGTGAGTAATCGAAACGCAGTGAGCATATACGTCACGTTACGATACTCGTTAATATGCAAATGTACGCCATCCATGTCAATTAATATCCGCTGAGGCATATTGTTTGTACTAGGGCAAAACTCTGCAAAACGAATTGAGAATGCAAGAACTGCGGAGAGAATGCTAAGATCTGCATCGTGTAAATGATTCGATACACCTGCAGTAACTGTCGTTCAAACGGTACTCATCTACCGTAAACTGCGTTAAAGCAGTGGCAAATTTGCCTCTATCTCACGATCTGCAATCTAGATCATGTCTACACGCATGTACGTAAAGTGTCATACATGACACAAATAGGAACACGTTCGTTAATTACATTGTCGATTAGGATTAGCGTGATCTTTGATCCCAATATCTAATACATATTAAACAATATTATTAAAAATAGGCGCAAGATCATGTATTATATATGAAAAATCCAATTCTAATATCATAATTAAACAGTTACTTATAACCGCTTATTTAAATTGCATGGTTTCCAGACAAACGGCGATATAATAGATTAAAATAAATTTCAATGACAAAATCGTATAAATATTACTTTTGCTTCATAACTTTTCTTTTTGTAAGTCTCATCTCTGTATATTTTAACAATATTTTATTTATTTATGAGAAACAACTATTGTTTTAACTACTATTTCCTATTAATTAACTTAATAGTATTCACTTCTCAATAAAAGAAACTTGGAATATCGCATAAAATAAAGAAATAGTTATCAAGTTAAATTTCAATTCAAAAATATTTTAATATCATCCATAAAACCAACTAGATTTTCGATGTAGGTAATAATGGAGTTGCGTCTATATTGATGACACACTTTCGTAATGTGCCAAAAGTTCGTAATGCACGATCCGTGACAAATGTACGAATTATAATTAATCAGAAGTAAATTATTTGTTCAAGAGAACATTGAATCAGACGCAAAAAGTTGAATTACATAATGGAAAACGGAACGAGATAACAACCACGAAGTATTTAATCGAATGGAAAATTATTCGAAAACACTTCGCCAAGATGAACATTTATCAAAAAGAAAAATATTAGAAAAGAAAATTACACCAACGAGAAACGTTTCTTTTTAATTATAACACGAAAGATTTGATGTCGCTTGACCTCCGATTTGTTTGATGTGATTTAGCTTCACTGCGACTGGTCATAATTGGGTCAATTCTTTTCAATGAATTTTTTATTGGATAAATTCCGTGTTCTACCATTTCTCTTTCAATAAACTTCCCATTTAAAACCTTGTTTTCCCGATCGATTTTTATTTAGGTCAATTAATCTTTATCCAATTTTTATTTCAATAAATTATCGACATTTACCTTTCCACTGAAAATGAAATATATTTTCAATAAATTCTCTGCTCGATAACTCTTGTTATTTCGCTGAATTGCATTTCCGTAAATTGTGTGTATATCAACTATTACAACGCAAGTAATTTTGCAAGTATAAAAACGACAAATATTTTCCTAGCTGCAAGATCCACTATGAAAACTGACAAGTCACACATAAAAACTTCTTACTGAGAAAATTACTAGATATACATCATGCTTGATAAATACATTGACTGTAACAAATCTGATGCCGTTAAATAAATTGTAGCGAATTAATCTCAACGTCCCAGCAACTCAAACTTTTAATCTACCTCCACGCAAGCATGATTATTTACGTTCAAATAAAATTTGAGAAAATATATAATATATTATTCTGAAGTAAGCTCATTAGAGTACACATACAATTAACAAAGGTGCATATACTTCTCGATTGTAATATTTAATACCTATTTCATATAAATAAATTTTTTTTAATATAAATATAATAAACAAAATACTAAAAATTTGCGTATTGCGATATCTTATGATAAATATAATAAATATAAAAGCAGAAACGTTCCTGCATACTGTGCATATCATATACATGTATACATGTCATATGATATATACGATACATATTGAAAAAACATTGTCGACTTGATATTTTATCAACCATTTTCTGATAAAGCAGATAATACAATTTTTGCCTGTAAGATCTCGTTTTATCAACTTCTACTAACTTACCGACTCAGATCCTACATACACCGAGAAACATTTACCGAGAGTTGATCCTTTTACGAAACATTTTATTTCAAACAATATTTACGAAAAAAAAAAACGATAAATTGAAATATACTCTAATTCCGTTTTGAATAAAACAATTTCGTTTATACAACATGTAAAGTTAATATAACAAACTGCTGTAGTTATCTTGTGGGATACCACATCACTAACTGAACAAAATTTTCTCTCGACGACAATGTACGATACTCTATGCATGCTAAGAAAGTTAGACGCAATTAACTTCCTAACTTTTATTTTAAATTAGTTAAATTTATAGTTAATAAATATTTATCTTCGTGTTTTTGCTCATCAACTGACAAAAAAAGTTTAGTAATAATAATCCAATTTTGGTAAAATTATTTCAACAAAAATTGAATTTGATTAAAATAATCAAATATTCAGTAATATTTAGTAATTTATATTAATAATAATCAATCGATTATTAAACGGTTATCAAACGATCATTAAGTATTACTAAATATTTCGTTATATTAATTGAAACTATTTCACCAAGGTTCAGAACTATCCAGGTTTGATTGTTGTATTAGACTTTTTTTTAATGATACGGTTGAATGCAGGCATCACACAAAATTATCAGCATTGGAATTATCAGAACATTCAAAATAATTAGTTTATATTTTTTTTAATCACACACAAATTTGTAACAGTGCATTTTCATAAAAGTCACGGAAAAGCTTAAGATGTTTTTCTAAAAATGCATTGTTACTTTATATGTAATTAAAAAAACATTATAAACTAATCATTTTAATTGCTTTAATAATTCTCTGAGAAAGAGAGAGAGAGAAAGAATATACTTAAATAACAGAAATTAATCATCAGTAATTCTCTGTAAAATCAACATATCTAATTAATATTCATAATAGTAACTTGAGAAAATCTAATATTATTACTATGAGAATCCCAAGGAATATAAACAGTTAATAATCTAGTGATTTTTCACTTTTACGACAACCATCCAGTCATTAAATTTTACTGTCTCTCGTCAAGTGTCATAAAGAACCGTTGCCAGTCAATGTAAGATCTTCATCAAATTCTCTTCCTTTTATATTCGCGATAAACTTCCAACTACCACTCTAGATAAAGATACCTTTGTTTTACTCAAACTCGACTTGTGTTTATGAAATTCTGCGATATCACGTTGAAAAAGGATGTTACATTTTATTGAATTCTTTCAAAAGTTGCACATGACATGTGACAGACTGAAACCTTTCTGTACATTTTCCGCAACAATCGGTACTGCTTTGCTGGAATTTATTCAACTACAAACTGTTTCAAATGTCAATAATTCTGACAAATTTTAGAAAACTTTCTGCCATGAATTTTTCTATTATGATTGACGAGATGTGTAGATCCATATGAGAATGACAGATTCGTAAATGACAGATGCAAGTTCACAAAAAAACCCACATAATCCCCCCACTCAAATTTAAAAATATAAAATTTTTAGCAAAAACAGAAGAACAAATTATATTTTTTAATGATAGTCTTTGTATACGTACTTTTAACTATTTATGTATTTTTATGAAAAAATGTAACAATATATATTTATATTACTATAATTATTAAGATATCCGTCCAACTGTCGACTGGATAGAATTGACAAATTAAAAAAAGCATTAAATAAAATTTTATTTGTAGCATATACAAAATCTGTTTTTAACGGAGAAAAAAGATATAGAAGTAAACAAATTTTTCTCCAAGATTCTTACTTGGAGAAGTTTCTATAGTTTATATGGTTTTTAGCAGAATAGGTAGCAGAATAAACGCAATGGAATAATTTATTATTACTATTTCAATAAAATCCTATCGAAGCAGTCATAAAAATAACCAAAAATACGAAACTTTAATAATTTACTTGACATCTTAGTTACAATTGTAATAATTAAATTGCGATGTTACAACGTCGATCTATTTCTTACACGCAATTATTTTATTTGAAAAATTAAAAAATAACGTTAATTGATGCATGACCATTTAATAGCGTGTCCGATATAGTGTGTTAAATTAGTGAATTAAAATGCAATTATTCGGAAATATACAATAAAACATCATAATTGCATGTATTGTAAGATATTTAAATAGCAATTTGTATATTATTCCACGATTTCTCAATCCGAAAGTAATGTATAACTTAGATTAAACCAATAAACAAATTAAAGCTTGATGCAAAATACATTTAAATTTAAATTTTATTGAAACCGTTTATTATCGTCGAAACCGTTATAAATATTGAAATAAAACAATACTTTATAATTTGCATCTCCTATTGTTTCAAATCTGAAATAAAACAAAAATTGCACGAGAAATGAGAAATTATAAAATATCGAAAAAACTCTAATAAAAATAATTGATAAATTTACAATCATTAACTTCGAGAGTTAATTGATATACAAGCTAATAATTTAGCTGATTATTTGTAGGAAATAATCATGTTGCG
The DNA here is from genome assembly GCF_016802725.1 of Solenopsis invicta. Taxonomy (NCBI): domain Eukaryota; kingdom Metazoa; phylum Arthropoda; class Insecta; order Hymenoptera; family Formicidae; genus Solenopsis; species Solenopsis invicta. The sequence goes on from NC_052664.1 coordinate 16,032,166, forward strand.
ACAAAAATATATTTCGATGGAATGCAATAAAACAAGTTGCGTTGCTACCCGGAAACCTGATCTCATTACGCGAATGTCGCGTGACGACCTATATACACACTATTACACTAATAAAAATGTTTTGTAATAATCAATAATTCAATTAAAATACCGAACCCAAAACTATTTAGTTTAAACAAATATTTTGTATAAATAAATATTTCTCTATTTAAATATATTTCGCAGAAGCAATTAAATTTTTTGATTATATAAAACAAAATATTTGGTTACTAATAAAAAGTGCCTTATCTAAACAATTTTTTGGGGAAAGCTTTTATTTTATAACAAAAAAAATTTAGTTGTTTCTGCAAAATACATGTAAATAAAAAAATATTTTTTGTAATAATTATTGTATATTTAATAAATATTTGTTTTTCGTAATATAAATGACTGATATAATTACTGTGTTCAATAAGGATTATTAAAGTGCATAGAACATAAAATTGTCATTTTAACAAAAATTATTTATATAAATTATTTTATAATTTTTATTCCATTTTTATCTAAAAATAAAGTAAAACTGTCAGATTTTTTTAAATAAAGAATTAATAAAAAAAAAAAGAAATTAGATTTACTTACAACAAACATTATAACTTAATCTCTTATTCTTTTTTCTTAATTTATTAAAATTACAATTTTATCAGTTTTGGAACATAATTATTAAAAAAAAATAATAATCCAAAAATAATTTTCCGAACAAAAAACGATGATAAACCTTATTTCTCAAATATTAACTGTTCAAATGTATAACCACATATCGCTAGCAAGTTCATGTAATGAATATGAGAAAGCAATAAAAGCACAATAACAAAAAATCGTATATCGCTATCTTATTCCAATCAAGATAAAATTCGAAAAATTTATCATCTAACATTATTTTTAGAATAAAAGGAAAAAATGTACAAAAATTTATAATTCTTAAATTTAATGTTTTCAAAATCTATTCTTTTAATCAGAATTTTTACGTATATAAATCATCATTCTCTTTTTAAAAGTCACGTTGAAAAAATAAGAATCAGAAGAAACTATTAACATATACATATATACACATGATCTCTCAATTATCAGTTATAGTTATTATAGAACCGAGAAAAATAAAACTTAAGCTGCGTTTCAAGACAAATTGAGACAAACTTCATTTCAGTTCCTCAATTAAATCATAATTGCAAATGTCACATAATAAATATCAAATTGATTCTCAAGATTTAATTATTAAATCATATCATGCCTCAAGATTGGTTTAGCTGAGTTCTTCGGTAAAAAACGCAACTATATATACGGGCAATAAAGATTAAGATAACGATTGGTTATTAAAATTAATAATTCAGATTATTATCGCGTCATAACCAATCATTCATAATGATTACAATCTTAAATGAACACATTTTCTTTATTATCAATATGCTTTCAATTTTAAAGCTGTTCAACATAAAAGAAATTGTAAAGAACATATTAACATACTGACTGATAGACTGCATGATAGAAATAAAAATTACAAACATTACAAAAAAACGTATTTAAATTTGTAAAGATCATTACATTTGCATAGAAAGCATTTTATGTGTACTGAATGAGCTGTATGCGCCTAAAAACCTTTTAAGTACTTACATTCAAATGATGTATCATCACTTCTCTGCGGCCAAATCGTCAACACATCAATTATTAGTAAATAGTTTTAGTACTATGACTTTAATACCTTATCATTACATATGATGTAAGATTTATATGAATTTTTAATAGAAATAAAATACTTTTAAGAGTTATAGCCGGCAAAAATTTTTTAGACGGTTTATCGTGCGGAATTGCCCTGATAAATTACTAGTACAAATGATTAAAAAAAACCAATCATCTCAAATATATGAATAACAAAAAGAAATTCGTGGAAAAGGTATATATTACTGTGACGTACGTATGTCGAAGCTTTAAATTTATTTCCTTTAGTAATATCTGACTCAAATGTGTTTCTTTTCGACGTGCAGCGAAAAGAAATCGCGAGAATAAGTGAGAAGCGAAAGTGACTAATGTGGTCTAAGAGACACAACCGTCGAACAAATCGATATACGTTACTTTACTCCGCCGAATCACACGAGCGAGCAGTGACAAATGCGTCTCATCCGTTGTGAATTCAAAATATTCCAGATTAGCAGATAAACCATAGTTCGCTGCCACATCCATATTTGCGTTTTAAAATGATTTCAAAATTACCTGAATCAGGTAATTTGACGCGTTAGAAGAGAAAAGTCATGGTAAAAACTAAAGATTAGGATACACAAATTTATACGTGTAAATAAAGTTTGCATAATGCAATGTTACTATATGATATATTGTGTCGTAAAAATCTTCATGAAATAAATATTTTAAAAATATGATTATATTGTGCAATATTATTTATATCGTATAAAGTTTAGAAAAATACTTTACTATTTAATATAACGCGAAATGTTCTTGACTTCAATATATAATCATACTTTTTAAATATTTATTTCGTAAAGATTTATACAGTGTACTACTTTTATATTTCCGTAGAAATTATTACAACTAAAATTGCGATAAAATCAATTAGTCAACTCTAATTAGAGATTTTTTTAGAAATAATTTGCATGTTATCTTGCTTTTCATTGACTTAATTGTTATCTAATCAACCAATAATCGCGCGTATTATCATATTACACGCAAGATGCATCTAAATGCATACGAAACAGCAAATAAACTGTGGCCGCTTGGCGCACATTAGCGAAGTGATTAATTCATCATCATAACTGAGGTATTGAATTGCTAATTGCTGCGATATACATCCCAATGGTGGACATTTACATAATTATGCGGCACATAATTATCTGAGACGTGCTATAGCGAGCAAGAGGAGACACGAGACCTCGAGTCACATATCCAAAAGAGTTCATAGACAGTGCACATCGGTAACAACCATAAAACCGGATATGCTTGTATCAAGATGATATACCGTGCACGGGAGCATGCAACTAGCAACTGGAAGGCTGTAAATTAAAAGGCTGTAACAACGTGAGATAAAGATACGCAAATGATGCGATTATAAGAAGCAACGAGCGTAAAAAAGTAAAAATCTAAAATTATAATGCACCATCCAATCAGCCATTACAAGCCGCTATTAAAAGACAAAAGATCTCCAAGAAGATTATATTAGCTGATGTCTATAATTGCAATTTTTTTGCTAATTAATTGGCTATTTCCAATTTTTTGTTCCAGCCAATTTGCTTAAAACAATAGCTAACTTAAGATTAAAGAAAATAAATAAGAAATTAAAAAACAAATACAAATTTTTGTATTGGGAATTAGAAAATTAAAGATATAACTACGATGAAATGATTAATCAATCAAAATTTATAATAACATAAATGGCAAATATAATTATTCTATTTTGACATTAACATTATTTTATCCTATAAAAAGAGATAATGATGTGCGTTCGAGTAATTGGTATAATAATATAATAATAAATTGCGTACACAGAATGAGAAATAATTCTTGTCAAAGAATTCAAACAAATTTTGTTAACAGTTGAGATTTAAGCGTTTAATTTCTAAACAGTAAAAAGTGTTTAAACCGTACCTATTTTAAGAATATTAAAGTTTCAACAAAATTACATATTATTTAAACCAAGTTTTATAGGTCTATCAGATATGTTATGAAGCAATTAATAGCAACAAAAAAAGTAATAACTAATATTAAATACCACGCTTTTGGGAAGTTTGTAAAAAATTATATTGTAGAAATATAGCACCAATGTTGTTTGCGGCTTTAAAAAGGGACGATATTATTCTGGAAGCGTCGAAAATGACGTCCAACAATTAAATCACAAAAACTAGTTTTTAAACTAAGTTTCGGAGAAAACATAAAAATGAGTGAGCCAATTTCAGAGTTATAAAAAATACGACATCTCTCTAAATTACAGAATTATTTTTCGCGACTACTGTGCACCAATTTACGACCATAGCTCAGTTATGAACGCCCAGCTACAAAAATCAACGAGCCAGACGAATGCATCGTTCCCGAAACGCGAGCATAAATGCGTGCAGACATCCTGTCGCTTACACATGCCGCGCCGTCGTAAACTTGAATATAGACGAATTTTTTTTTTATTCATCCATTGATCAATCGCATTATACTTAAATGCAGCGTTTATAGAGCAAAGTTGCACTTGCGCATAATGCGATTGATCAATCGATGAATTAAAAAACTCGTATTATCTCGCGAATCGACGGTGCATCTTCTAAATCAGAAAAAAAAAACACAGCTTGCGTTTTTCGTTCCAACGCGAATACACTTCGTCTTCCTCTCAAATGTGGGCGGCTTCTTCTCATTCTCATAAAACTTTATTGGAACTAGCGGTTCTCTTGTATGGAAGTTTATAGTTCGTGAATATGCCGGCCGTACGACGTCAAATGAAATGGAATCGGCGAGGTCGGTTAATGACATCCGAAAGCATGTTCGTGTTGACATCACTACGAACGTTTGGTCGACCGCGCCTGCCGAATCAAGTTTTACTTTCATTCGGTGAAAGTGGTACCCCTCTGGCCGGATCTCAGCGCTCGCAACGAGTTTATCAGCCGCGTGCACTTTTTCCCCGTTCCTTTCTTCTTCCTCCACCGTCGCACCATTGTGCTCGCCGACTAAGTAATAAACGTTCCTTTCTCGATATCCTCCCGGAACAATATCGTCACTTTTTACAGCCGCAAACAACGTTGGCGCTATATTTCTACAATATAATTTTTTACGAACTTCCCAGAGTGTGGTGTTTAATATTGCTCTTTTATTGATATTAATTACCTCATAACAGGTCTGATAAACCTACAAAACTTGCTTTAAATAATATTTATGTAATTTTATTAAAACTTAAATATTCTTAAAATGTGTTCAAAGTAAAAAATTTTTATTGTTTATTAGATTTAGAAATTAAATGCTTAAATCTCAAATGTTAAAAAAATTGAATAAGAATCTTGAGTTCACACTTCTTTCTATAATAAGTTCTTATTTAGAGCAAAAATAAATCATTAACCCACCATTAACATTTTTCAAAAATTAACTAAACCAAGTTAATGTTTAATTGAACGTATCAGATTAAATATTTGTCTCATATATTTAAGTCTCTTGATATAACTCAACATTTAAAAAAATCAAAATCCATAATCAACGCTAATTTCATATCTATATAAAGATGGTATCGTAATTATGAATATAGATTCTCTTTTATGTTTATTGCGCGTTTAGATGAACCGGGCAAGAAAAATTATCTAGTAAAATATTTCTTTTTTTTTCCATCGACGTAATTGAAATCATTATATTCAAACAGGAGCAGACGACAAACAGCATCTAATCTATACAAACTATTAATTTCGCGATACATATCTGTAAGTATACGCAAAGCCAATTTTTTCGTGACGCGAGTGCAGCATTTAATCTCGGTCTCGTTTGATTTTAGATGATCCCTACCTGATAAATCTGAAATTCTTCCGAAGAAAACTCCATTTTTATTCAACTGCTTATACTTACCCACACTCATATTTGTACATACATAGACACATACACACACACATACACATATGTACATATTGACACTCGCATCTTTTACACACATTTCCGCTGACTCGACTTGGAAAAAAGTTTTGCATCACAAATCAAAGTTCTCATACACGAATACGAAAATTTGTTCTTCAGACTTGATAAATAGTAATTTTTGCAAGAGGTGCAAAAAGAAATTGTAAACGAACCATTCGAAAATTCCAATTTGTTCTTTTACAATATTGACTAATAAATAGAAAATTGAAAACAATGATTACAGGATTTTAAATCTAATTACTAATAATTTTGTTTCTCATTACCACTTGCTTGTAGTTATACTTTTGTTATTGTAGTTTTAATTTCATAAGGAATTTATGAACACATTTTCAAGACAGAAAAATCAAAAAAGTTGTTCTTAAAATATCTTTTATAAAAGCGAACAATGATGTGAAAAAATTTCAAAATTTTTTTCTATATACAATCCGAATGTAAATAAATATATTTTATATCAAGTATAAATATATGCATGTATAATAACACAATATTGACCAAAATTTAGAAAGTCTTTTTATATCCATACCTACATCACTGTCTGAAAATTATCCTCGCTAGCTCTCTTCAAATAACTTTATTTTCAGAGAGCAATTTTTCATAAAGTGCAAAAAATATGGATCTACTTTGTAAGAAAATACTGGACAGAACGAAGCTATTTGTATCTACGAAACTCAAGCAGGACTTTCTGTACGTCGGTTTGTAAATTGCATCCACAAAGCAGTATTCACATTGCTTCAGTATGTCGCTCGAGAAATCGCGTGATAAGATACGACAAAATACCGCTCGTACGTCGATGTTTCAACAGTATAATACTTAAGCAGTTTGTCTAAGATCGTCCGCAATACAGAATTCAGAGACAACAAACAGACAACAAGCATATTCTGATAAAAAGAAAATTCTTCAATTCTGGAAAAGTGATTTGTCAAGTTAACCCAAATTTTATAAAAATGTGTGTAATTTCTGTAAAATTTATCTAATCATTCCTTACTTATGATGATTAAAATAATTACCGTTATAAAAAAGAAAAAAATTTTTATTTTTATTAAATAAATTGATAACTCCTTATATCTGTTAAAATATATAAAATAGTATTACACTTATTATAAGTTTAATCAGTAATTTCACATAATCTTCATTTCGACGGCAAAAATTTAAAAAACAAGACAATAAATTTCATTGAACGGACAGCACAATCAGCAGTGGGAACGATCGATTCGCAAATCGCGCGTATGTTTAATCGCGGGATGAGTCAGAGTGCATGCCGATGGCATTTTAAGAACTAAGCGGAATATGAGGGACACTTTACGAGGAACACTCGCCAGCGGTGACGTTTATATCAGGGGAATGGTCTCGCACGACGACGGAAATGAGCCAACGTACGTCGCCCAATATATAGACGGAGATATAATTACGCCTTATAATTTATGTACGCCACTCGCGTGTCCATAATACACGCGCCGGAGTGAGAAAAGAACGCGAAGAACGCGTGATACACGGATGAACCTTCAGGGATTGCCATTACGTTTTTTTTCCGTCTGTACTATTGCTTTGTAAAGACGTTCCCGAACGCCCGTAAAGTCTGAACTCTAAGACCTGCCGCGGAGGAGCACATGCCTCTCGAATTTGTCGTCCTAAAGTCGCGGATGTACGACGACAGTGACGCGTGACAGACGCATTTCTTACGCCGTTTCTCGCGCTTCTTCGCGATCGCGTTACGCTCGACACGATACCAGTTCCCGTCAAAGTCATGAAAACGAAAATATCTTAAATGAAAATCGACTCGTATTACATTAAACCGGAAATACATTTTCACAAATAACTTTAAAAATAAAAAAATATATTAAAAAAGGGCTAATGAAAATCAAGACGCTGTTGTTGGTGCGTGTAATTCTGTGTTTATTCAATATTCAAGCGTTTCGACCCGGTTTCGGGTCATCCTCAGCGAAAAATAGGTCGTAATCAGCCCTTTATTAATTTATTTTATTTTGAGAGTCCTTCTAAAAAAAAAAAAATGAATAATAAAAAGTAAATTTAAGTGATTTCTCGTAATAAACTGATATAAGTATAGGATGATTTAAAACAAATTTACAAAATCTACCATCCAAATGTATTGGTTTCTTGCGATTTTTATGACATTTACGATTTAAATTTCGTTTCCTTAATTTTAAACGGATACCCGTCGCATCGAGAAATCAGCTCGGCTTCTCGACAACGGAATCAGCATCGCTATTATGAGCACGTCTCTCATTCTCGCATCTTTTAAAGAATTTTAAAAAAATACTTTAGAATCGCTTATGTCTATTATCGCTTTCTCATCACGCGTCTATATGTTCAATCACAAGGAATTTGAATGCACTCATTATTTTCTTTCTGCACCCCTTCCAAAAATTACGAGAATCTAAGACCAAGTACTTCGCATAGCAACAAATAATTAAAAGATAAAAATGATAAAAATAATATTAAAAAATGTTATTCGAATAAGATGCGTAGTGTATTAGCAATTTAATTTATATTCCTAGAAAAAATATGAAGGAAAAATAAAATTCTATCTATCGAAATATAAACTCTTATACACAACAGAATTGGAGCATGATAAAAAAATATGTAAAATTATATTACAATCTGACGTAAAAAAATTTCAATGGAACGTAAACCTATTATTTAAAAAATTGCAATGATATACTAAAAAAAAATTTTTTTAATGAAAAAAGAATGCGTTTTCTTAAAATCATTTATTTTTATTTAAACATTCATTTTGTTCAATGTAAGTAAAGATATTTATTTTTAAATAAATAGACATATTACTTTAAGTATATAATTTTGTTTTTTTATATTTAAATAATGAATTTACAAATAAGCTAATAATATCATTAAACTTAATTAAATTATTTTCTTAGATAAAAAAATCTGATTCAATATAAAAACAATATAAAAATTTCAAAAACTTCAATATAAAAACAAACTAACAATAAATATTTTCTAAACTGCAAAAAACAATTACTTGATTAAAAATTATTTCTTTATTTTATTTACATAAATATTTCAATTAAGAGATTTTTAACTTGACTGCAAGTAAATAAGTTATTATTTACTTATCGAATAAATAATTTTTTTGTGTCAAGTAAAATTCTTTTGTTCTATGATATTTTTTCTTTCAATGTATAAATCTTATGATATCAATGATAGATTCTTATGATATTATTGCCATGCTCTTCTTCTAAGGTAAGAAATACAGATCTAGAAATACAGGTGCAAGGATAGCGAGACTTGCAAGGCGATATTGGGAATGACGATGTGGTCTTCACCACAAGTGGTGGTGGTGCCTGTGAGACGACGATGGAAAGTATGGAAGGGGACAGAGGGAATAGAGGGAAAGTCCGTCTCTCGTCGGAGCGCGGCACCAGTCGACGATACCGCGCGAAACCCTACGTTCCACAAATCCGTCGGCCTTACTTTGGCAACGGTCACTTTTCGCAGCTTAGTCAGTTTATCGGAGAGCTCATCCCAATCGGAGAGCTGCGTATGATTCGATTCGTACGTCGAAATCATTACCGCGTTCAAAATTCGTAAAAACGTGTTGGATTTTGTGATCTTTTCCTGCGAACATTGCAATATTTCTTTTCAGCTTCGTAATCACATTCGATTCACTCAATCGAGAAACTAGCACGGAGTTTCGTTCTCACCGTGAATTTACGCGACCACATGCAATCGTAAATCGGTCGCGAGAGACAAGCCCATTTAACTGACTTCGGTAATCATTTTATAGCGCATTCCTTGCTCGCTCGAAATTAAACGCAGCCGAGCGTTATCCGATGCATGCAATATTCGTTTATCATTTGACCAGCTATTATCTCGGCACAATTACCTCCGGATAATCTTGCAACCGCGTGAAATCCAACACTGTTTATGATTTATGACTGAAAACAATGATTCTTATGATCGGCATAAGATTTATTTCTTACAATTAACTATAGTGGTATTATTTTATTTTGCGCGTTTGTACGTTTGAACGTTACAGCTCTTTAAATATCTGCAACATACAACTAAAAATCGACAAAAAATAAATTACTCAACGTGAGATTTATTAATTGCTTATTTTATTACAAAATATGTGATGATGTGAGTACACGTGTAAACAAAAGTAACAATTTATTGGGAATCAAATTATATAACATTTTTTGTGTCTTTTAATTATTTTGTAAATATTTCTTCTTACATGTTTTATAATACTGTTATATTATCGTAAAACTTGGACTTATAATTTCGCCGATGCAATAATTTATTAATTCTGTTCATTAAACCATTGCTACGATAGAAGAAAAACGGTCCGCATAACAAATAATATTAGACGACGTTGTTTTTACCGAAAAGTCTAACTTAGTAATTCGTTCTCCGTTCGATAAACGACGGAGGCTTTTAGAGAACGGCGGCGAAATGTGTGCGCGGAGGTTATCGAGCGATGCATTTATAGACATAATAAATCGCGGTGCTGCACAATGAGAGGAGCTCATGCTGAGAATTTATTAAAATCAAGCGTTTAGAAAGCCCGACCTCATCTAAACGCATTAACGGGAGCGAAATGCCCACCGATGAATCGATTCTCGCGATACAAAGGAGCAACGCGCGGTAATTTATAATAGCTCATTCGGCGAGCACGCCAAATTAATTCATCGTAATAACCTTCGGGGAAAGTATCTCACATCAGTCATATTTTACACAGCACCCGGACGTATCGCGCGAACAAAAAGTACATGATTAATCTTGTCTCCCAAACTTGCGAAATTGACAGTGGCATTGTCCGCAAGGCGACACACGTTTCATTACTCTTCATTTCGGATCAAGAATGAACTGATATACGAACAAAAGAAAAATTAAAGGAGGTCCTGTTTTTGAACACAGCACCATTAATTCATCGTGACTGACATTAAAAACGTTTCAATCATCTTGTCATTTGAGGCTCATATTCTACCCAAGTAACTAATATCATGACCTAAACATCCCATCATTAACAAAACAGTTTATATAACATGATGAATAACACACACCGTGTGACTGTTGAATTTAAATTGTTTTTTAATGCATGAGATTTTAGATCGCTGAGAACAAATCCGTAAATAAAATTGTTTTCGCGTTACATTTTTCTAGTTATTTTGGCTCAAAATTCCATTTTTGGCATCTTTAAGTACAATTTTCTCTAAAATATGTCGTAATGTAATAGAACAATTTCATTAGCAAATTTTCAGACAACAAATCTATAAGAATCATCTTGTCTGGATTGTTGTTTCAAATTCGTGTTACATAGTGTAATTATTATACTTAATCATAAAATCGTTGACATATCGGTAGAAAATAAAACAATATTTGAGAAGATAATTTTTCTTTTACTATATCGCTCAAGGCATCCCTTAAAAGTATAAACTTCATATTAAATACCCTACAAGAATAAGTATACGTATTTACAGTTAAGCTTTCATCATCTAATCACTTTCTAGTAGCCGCGAACGCCAAAGACGCAATCGCTATAAGACGTTAAAGTAATAATAGGAAAAGAGACAAGCTAGCTTCTTCTGACTCCGCAAGGTACGCGAAGCAGTATCAAGCGTATAACAGGTGCGCTTCGTACGTCGTCAAGTCGCCAAACGTTGGCGTGCAGTTGTCGCGAAAAAGAAACGCATGAGAAGAACGTACGCTGCTGTCGGGACGACCGGCAGCATGTTTCTGACAAAACGCACGCGGTCGCACGCAGCGCCGATGCGTGCGACAGGAATTTATATAAACGGCACAATCGGCAACGATACGGGCACGTAGCCGCGAAAGAAATCGTTCTCCCATCTGTGATGTCGATATCCCGCGCGCGTTCCTGGCCGCTGCTGGACACGGCAGGCAAAAGAAGCTCCGCGGTCTCCGTCGATGGCTCGTCCCGGAAGAAAAAGAAACGGCCAGCAGAAACCAGCGACGGCGTAGACAAAAGCAACATCGCGACTGTTCAACCCGAAAGCAACCCCCAGGTGCAGGCGAAACAACTATTGTGCCGGCACTACTATCCTGAGGGTGGATGGGGTTGGGTGGTCACCTTTGTCGGCACTCTCGTGCAAATTCTGGGACCGGGCCTACAGCTCTCTATTCCGGCCACTGTCGCCTTGCCCGCAAAGGTCAAATTCTACCACCATCCGTGGCACACAGCTGGTGAGTCAAGAGTCGAACGATTGCGTACCGTTTGATATAAAGAGAAGTAATCAAAAATACCGTTTTGATATAAAGAGAAGTAATCAAAGTCGTACACGAATGTAGTCGTACCTCTCTGACTACGAGTTCCACGTTATTTAATGTTTTTATATACTTATAAATCGGTATATATATTTACTATAAATAGCTAAAATAACGTATTGAATGATGCTGTATTTTTGAAATTTCATTTTTCTCTCTTTGATTATTTTATATTGCAATAGCAATGTAGATAAACTGCTTAATAACGTTAAAATGAACGGAAATCTGTTGTTTAGACAAATTGTTTTTAATAATTAAAACTAAAATAATTAAAAGGTACGGCCTAAGGTATAAGTCTTATAATACTAAACTCTAATATTTATTCATCTCTCAATTATCATAAAAGTTAAGTATCATAAAAGTGCCAAACTTTTATTATTCCTGAAACGATTAAAGAATAGTTTTATGTTAAATCTCTCCCCTAGTGACAAATCATCGTATCTGACTTCCTATCCAAGTACTTTAATGAGTAAAGTCAAACCACTATCTCAGCCTCAAATCCTTATATAACGGACGGTATAAAGTAAACTCGTTACCAACATGCCGAAAGCTGTAGCAGAATGCGCCACAGCTAAAGTTGTACTAAATTAATCGTAAAACGGGTAATCTGGGATAAACTATTCTTATCATACGGTTCCTATCTACGATAGGAATTGTCGCAAATAATAATTTCAATTTACAGACACATTTTATATATACATACATATGCGTGTACATATAATATGTATATAAGTATGTATGTATATATGCATTTAACTATTTATATCCCAACCCAACATCTACATATTGTAATCGTAATCGTAATTAATACAGTAAAAAACCTACTTTGGAAAAAAGTTAATAAATCATGTAGAATAATTTTATAAAACGCACGTACCTTTCTTATTATCTTTTTCAACAAGCGAAGCATTTAATTATAATCTAGCAAAAGTCTCTGTGATAATACTGAATTTGTAAACCAAATGACAAGCTGAAAATTATGTAAATATGCGTGCATGTCTATAACAAAGCAGTTTTTTCTCGATTTGAGAGAGAAAAAGACTAATTTCTTATTTTATAATTTTTTATATGTAAAATAATAAATTTTAAAAAATCAATCTTGTAGTAGCCACTATTGCATATTTGCGATGTTCAGTTTCCATGCATAAAAAATATAAAACTGTAAATGTAAATAGGACCTGCAGTCTAGTTAAAAATTTACATAAAGTTTACTTAAAAATTGAAAATGCATATAAATGTTGCTTTGATCAGTAAAATATGCCATCAAAGAGGCTAGATATAAAAAAATCAAAATAAAAAAGAGATAAGAAAACAATATTAATATATTCCTAAAAGATATTTTTAAATAATATCAGTAAAAAAAATTTTAATAACAATAATTTTTTAATGATGATGCGGCCTCTCTAAACGACTAATATAATTTCTCATGATTTTGATTTTATATATACGTGTGTCATTTATAAATTGCAAATTTAAAATAAGAATGTTTATTTGATTATCCAGTTACACTTCCAAAATTAATTTCTTAATAACACTTTACAGTAAAATTTTATAAAATTTTAATAAAATTCAAACAAAACTGTATTACTGATACAAAAATGCAAAATTTTAATTGATGCAGAAAATGTTATTAGATTCGACAATTTTCCGTTAACAAAAGAAAAAAAGATACTATGAAAAACTTAATTATTTTCTATTAACAGGATAAATTCTAAACTGAATTATTTAATAATTTAATTATCATAAAAAGATAGAGAAAATTAAAACTTTTCCGAGATTACGAGTTTCGCTCAACTGTAATGTTGACCTATCTCTTGGCTTTAAGCCCCCGATATAAATGTCCTTCCATATCCACCGCTAATAATTTATCCCCACCTTCTCGCTTATTGCCTTATATTCCTTGTTCGCCAAGCACGCGCCACGGCATGTGAGAAGTGAGTTTCTCGCGCGAAAGTTACCACAAAATCATCACACTTATGAAGGATACATATTAGAGTTGCCTGAACTTGCTACTCTAACTACGCGAAACGTATTCCCAATCGATCTCAATCGATCTATATGCCTGACAGATGAGCAAATAATGCTTCCAATGTCCTTGCCTATTTTATATTTCTGTAAAATTAGATTAAATTGGCAATTTGTGATATATCTCTGACTTAACGGCATTCCGTAAATTAATGTATGATACAACGTGAAAAAAAAAAATATATATATAAGAAAAATTTTATGTTGTGTAATAATAAATTTTTTAAATGATTTATAAAGTTTTTTTAGTGTTCTATAACAAGCTCATGTATTCTTTATATAATACATAATTATTGCAAATGCAGTTAATAATATTTATCATATTACACATTTTTTTCATTAAAATAAATGCCCTTTTATTATTACGGATATATTAACTCTAAAATATGTTTCATTTATATTAAAGCGCTGAAACCCCATTTTCTTCCCATGATAAAATGTATAACAAAGAAAAGTATCATTGTTAAAGTATAATATGACAAAGTTAATTTCTATAACATAAAAAGTCTACAAGTAAATTTATTTACGTTAAACAAAGATTATATATTATTTTCATTAAAATTAAAAAAATTATATTTATATTATATATCAATTCTTAGAATATAAAACATGTAAAACATGTAACTTTACATTTTTTAATGTTTATTTATTAAATTAATATATATCTCTAAAATGTTAATGAAACTAAATATTTTAAGTACTGTTTCTATATCTAATTAGTTTAATAGATTTACAAAATATTTTAATTGTAAAAATTATCTAATTTCAAAAATTACAAATTTAAATAGTGAAGTTTAGTTAAAATGAAACATAATTATTCCGTCAAATGTTCTGACAAAATCATCTTAATTGACTATATTTAACATATTAATTGACCACAGTTGCAAGAAGCATCCAACCGGCAAAATTATAATTTTTGAATTATTATAATCAATAGGTAATCCGTACATTTTTCTACATTAAACAAAAAAGATCTAAGCCTAATATTTGCGTAAAATTAATAAAAAGAAAACAGTTTTTACTTATGTTTTTAAATCACATCAAATATTATTTGCTTTATTCTCAAAACAAATTTCATATAAATTGGACAATTCTTGCAACTATGATCAATTATATTATTTTAAATACACGATATTGTTATTTACATGATAAATTAGTATTTACCGACATACCGACGTTGAGAGGATAACACAGCGTTCTGTTATACGAATAAAGGCTACCAACGATCTATAAGAAAGCGTCACAAAAATGCCGAGCAAAATCTCGCGCAAAAGAAAATCAATAAAAATTCAATATAAAGTATTATTTACACTAATAGATTTTTTTATTTTTGAAGATTTATAAGATACTTGTCTTATTATGGTAATTGACAATTATTATTTCTAATATGCATATATTTACGTTAACGCAGTTTTATCAGAGAAAAAAAACATTGTAAATAATCGCCGATTATTATGAATGAGCAATACAAATAAATATTACTCACAAAAGTTGCATTGCTTTAAGTCCATGCTTTAAGTCCTTCGTATGCCATTTGTTTCACTGAACTGTTATTAATAAATTACAACTTGTTGTTTATACGTGTGCATTTGCAAACTATAATTAATATAAAATTATACTAAAAATTAAAGAATAATTTTTTAGCATTTTTAATAATAATTCCATGTGTATAAAAACTTATGGAGATATTTGATTTTTCTGTAGGAATTTAAAACCATTTCAATTTATTTATGTTCTGATCCACCAATGTGATACGGTAAGTTCATACAGATTAACTTTAATTTCGGTTTAATTACCTTGTTTTAATCTTTCTTTAATTTTTGAAATTAGAAACAATTGAAAAGAGCAAAATTAATCTACACTATTAGAAATAGACATAATACGCTTATTAGATCATTATTTGTATATATATTCTAATTTTTACCTTTCGCTAAAATAAATAAAAAATAATAGGAAGTTTTCACACAAATTTTAATTTAATAAAAATTTATTAAATTTTGCTATGTTTTGTTAACATGAATAAGCAAACTATTAATGTGCCAAATATATATCACTAGACATATTATATGATTTAGTAAATTAGTAATATACTAAAGTCTCAATTTATATTTGTTAAAGTTTTTTTTTAATGCAAACTTTAATATCTAATTTCTATGGTCCTGTGCTAATTTTTTTATACACCAAACATTTATTTATTCTTGTTCACGATATATGTAGAATAATAGTGACAAAAAATATAAAGTCCAAATACTTTATTAATTTTATTAATCTCTGTAAAGCTTTTAACAAAATTTGAATTATTTTTATATAATTGAATATTTTAAAAATACAGTGCGTGCGCACGCGCGTACGTATGTGTGTGTGTATATCTGTGTATGTGTGCATAGTTCAATATTATTAAATAACAATAGAGATATATTCGTTAACAAAAATACGTATATCGATTAACACACTGAAGAAAATTTATATCATTTAGTCGAGTGCAAAAATAAAGAACAGAAATGTGCAATTCAATTATCTTGGATGTTCTTCGCGACGATCGTGCCGGGAGTCGTTCGGATACAAAAAGCAACGAAATAACTTCAATGCAAGAGTCCGCGACAAACTTATGTCCTCCGTTCCCTAGTAATAATTTGGGAGGTTTCCCAAGAACTCAGTTTTCAATTGTTGAGTTACCGAAAAGGGAAAGAAATTTCTCAAATATTCCCGATTGATGATTCTCTTCAATTTTTGAAGATTTTTATTTTTACCAATGTCATTTGATTTATCTCTCACTTTCGTATGAGAAAAAAAGATTACATATATTCACAAAATAAACAAAAATCTTTTTATAATTAAAAAATTATTTTTCAATATTTAGTAAAATTGTTCGGGTCCACTGAAAAAAAATTTGTAATAGCTACCAAATATTGAGTGAAATAATACCAATTAAACATTTGATTAATATTACCACAAATAATTTTACTTTTCCAAACATTTAGCAAATAGTATCCAATTAAATAATGTTTACAAAATATTTAAGAAAGTAAAATTATTTTTATTATATTAATCAAATATATAAATATTTAAATTTATTTCACCCAACATTTGATAGCTATTACCAAAATTTCTCTTTCTTTCAGTGTCTTTTATTGTCCTGCGCAAGATATTTAAGTATTAAAATAAGAAAATAAAAATTGTTCTTTGACTCACCGACCCGATGCGCAACGAGCGGAGTTATTTAACCACGAAGCTGCGGTGATACTGTAACACACAAACAAATTAAAAAATTAAAACTGCACTCAAAATTATCAATATTTTAAAAGTTAATTCTGACAGGCACATCAAACTTTTAAAATTTAACTTTCAATTAGATATTCAGTAATTTAATCGTACCCAAAAAATATCTTCACAAAATTTAATTTCTATACAATTGTGTAGGATTCTTCTTTCATTAAGTATTTTTTAATTTATTGAAACAAAATCGAATAAAAAAGACTATTAATTTTATATAAATAAGAAATATTTACCCCAGGGTTGCTCCGCTGGGGCCAGATACCTCTCCCAGGTCTCCTCCTCCTCTCAGATCCCGTAAATCTGTAACATACAAGTATAATAAAAATTATAACAATGATTAAAATAATTAACTTTCAGCTGACACACTATACTGAATTCGATATTTTGCCATACATAGGTGTACGTCACCCGACCATTTTCAATTGCGTATATCTTGATACGTAATGCATAGAATTTAAACAATTTGTTCTTTAATCAATACGCCAGAAAATCAAGAAGACTAAATAGATGCAAAAATCGAGAAGTTCAATATATTCGAAATATTCAGAAGTAAAGAAGCGAACGATTTATGAATGCCAATCATTTTTGTAAATAACCCGGGTGTACGACACCCAGTGTGTCAGCCAAGGGTTAATATTTTTAAGAATAATTATGTAATTCGTTAAATTTTATTCATACTTTGAATAAAAAAATAGTAGTCCAAAAATCAAATTCTCTGTTTCTCATTTTTGTTTACTGTTTAACAAGAGAACGTAAAATCATTAAATACAAGCGTCTAATAAAATGCGCATAAATTGTATTTCCAATGATATAGATTTATCAATAACCTAAAAAAAACTGATTTGTGTGAATATGGATATTATTTAAAATAAAAAATTTTATTAAACAAATATTAATTGAATAATCATATGAATTAATTTCTATAAAACTATTGAATTAACATATTTTAATATAGTGATTCAATTGTTACGATCGTAAAAGTAATTACAATATATTAGCGCGCAAATATAATATATTAATTGTATACGTTTTATAATCTAAAATCGCAATTAAAATATAAACTCCATAACTTTGCGGTTCTTTCCAAATTAATAATACGCAAGAAATGCGGAATATTCCACGTGACATAACTTCCAAGACATCGAACAAGAAACACGCAATGTGTAAGAAACTGGTGTCTTGTACGTAACTTTACAAGTGTCGGCGATGAATCGTGATGAGTAAGTATAAAATAATTTGGAGAGGAACGCCTGGCAAAGAGGCTTATCAAGAAATATCATGATGAAGCAATTTATCGCATATAAACGCATTTTGTTCAATTTTCTATTTGCATGGTAACTATAATATTTTTAAGAAAAATTGCCCATTCTGTCTTTTTGTACAGTGCGCAAATATGTAATATGTAATATGACATTAATTTAATATGCAATTGTATCAATTTTATTAATATTAATTGCATTTTTATGAATATATCTGTAATTTTTATTTTATAATTATAATTAGATTTTATTATACATATTACATATACATATAAGGTAATAAATTTTTCATAATCTCTCTTAAATAGTAAATGTATGTAATAGTATTATTATAAATTAAATATATTTATTTTTCAGAAAATTTACTCATACACAAGTTTAGTTCGTATAAAATAAAAACTAAAATATATGCAATGATGCAAATTAAATAATAATATTAAAAATCGCATGATAATTATTTTAAGAGTCAAACTCTTTATCTCTTATATGACAACTTGGGTGCTTGAATTCGTGAGTGTCGCCTCTTAAACTGCGTGCTGTCAGACCATGTAACAGTATTCTACTCGACGTTTGCTTTGTCTGGAGAACACTACTCCCTGCCAACTGCTCGCTTCTATAGAGCCTTATCAAATCGATATGTAACGAATTTAAAACATGACATGAAAAAAAAGCGTTTACGACATCCTAATGAAATGACAGATGAATAATACCAGCATGACACGAGTTAGTTAAAGCAGACAAAGTCTTTAGCGATGTAACCCTTAACCTCTTACAAATTGCATATCATTCTCGTAACGAATAAATTTATCTTAAGTAGATTGTATTTTAAAATAACTTTTATGATTGTCACGTCTGTTTAATTTCCTTACAAACATAAAAAATTACTTAAATTTAATTTAAATAATTTACATTTTAATTTAAATATAATTTCGTGAATATTGACAGAAAATATGTAAAAAACATTTCATATATCTGTTACACATTTACGTGTGTTATAAATTAAAAGATAAAACTACTCACAGTACGTAGAATGTTTTCACGACTAAATGAGATAATGAATGGACGACGAAAAATCTCGTTAAAGCTCTTTTTTTCAAAAATAAAATGAGGTTTTCATAATCTACTTTCTGAGGATATTTATCGATCCCGGCCTAATAAAATATCCGCTTAATCCCTAGACATATAACTACAATGGCAGCTGCGCGCTTCCTCAATTCATATATTCTAGGGAACGAGAAAATAATGTCCACAAAAAAAGAAAGGAATAAAATGAAACGGGCAAGGATTTACGCGGAAGAGATCGTCGAAAGAGCCGTGTAAGATTCGCGAAAAGATCTTCCGCAAAAAATGAAAATGTTAAGATTAACACGGCACAATTTACATTTTTATTTCTCACGTAATAAAATGATTGCTTAAAACTTTGTCGTACGGGCGAAAACAGGTTTGATTGTACAACCGGAGATGAATCAAAGTCGGAAAAACATCAAAAGACTAATTACAAGATACTTCTGAAAAAGTTCATTTACCCTTACTCATTCAAGGAAGCTTTCGTGCCGACATCATTTTAACATGAGCCTATTGGAGAAAGGCGTGAATTATGCACGCAGATGTGTTGCGTTATACATTGTATATAGCTTTACCTTTCGCATGTTCAGCTTATATGGAACGAGTATAATTTGACCGGCTAATTATTTATCCGTGCACAATGATCACGAATCGCTCCAACGTCGACCCGCGGCAAAGGAAGACAAAGTGGTTCCTTTGCGCGATTTCTTCCGCGTAGTGAATTACAAAGTATGGCGAAAGTATTTGCCCATTCATCATTTAACGTTCAAACGAAGAATTGCAAGCTAAGATTAAAATTTCATGAGCTCTAAGTTTTATATCTTAAGTTGTATGTTTCCTGTTTAAATGCACTGTATGCTATTACATTAACAATCGTCTAGTTAAGTTATTGCACGAAAATAATGTTAAATTCTCAAAAAATAAACACAAATCTAGAACAAATTCACATATTATTCGTTATTAATTATAATAAAATCCATGTTAACTTGTTAGAATTAAACAAAAAAACACAACACAATTTTATTTTATTGTAGTAATATATTTGACAAAATTTAATAAAGAAAATTAGAAAATAAAGTATTTGTAATTTTCATATTTTCTCAATTACACTATGTGACAAATTTCAACTTTCTTTTAGATCACAAACTAAACAAGATGATTCTTATTGATTTTTATCACTGAAAACGAATCCGCAAACAAAATTGCTGTATCACGTCACATATTTCAAAGAATATGGGACTTAAAGTTGCCAAAAATGGCACTTTTGGATACAGTTAAAATAAATTAGCTCATAAATGTTACGCGACAGAGCAATTTTATTTACAGATTCGCGTTTCCAGCAATCTAAAATCTATGAAATTCACATATCAACTGCTTTATCCAAATAAAAATTTATAATTAGTTGAAAAAAAAAATAAACTGTTTACACAAATTATTCATTGGCACATAATGATTACTGGAATCGCCTTTTATGAATGAAAATGATCAAATATAAGTTGTTGTTTGAACAATTATTTAAACAATGTACAAAAAATTTGATTTTAATAAAATCTACCATTATTAAATTCTACGAGAAAAATACATATAAATACTGCATTATTTTTCCGCCATCCTATTTGTAAAACTGTGATTGTTTATATTTAACTATTATGTTTTATTACCCGTATTTAACAATTTTAATCATAGATTAATAATCGACGAATCGTACAGATGATTATAAGCATAAACGGACCGTTATCATCCTTCTTTCTTTTAATCTATAACTGTAAATTTTACATAAAGCAATTAATACTATAGGTGAGTTTTATAGATTTTAGATCACTGAAAACAAATTCGTAATAAATTGTTCTCTCACAGGTTACACTTTTTTGCTCCAAAGTACCTAGAATGCCATTTTTAGCATCTTTACATGCTATTTTTTCTGTAATGTGATAAAGCAATTTTATTAGCAAATTCGTTTTTAGCGACAAAAATTCTATAATAATTATTTTGTCTGGATTATAATCTAAAATTCGTGTCACACAATGTTATAGATTCAATTATCAAAGAAATCAAATAAAAGAAGATATTCTAGCGGATTGCTTCTGTAATATTAATTAATCTCATAGAAACACGCATAGATATATTCAAATAGTACAATTTATTACGGTCCGAGACAAATACTCGGGATCATCTCGACAAGTCTAGTGCGTAACAGTTACATTGGTCAATATAAGAAGCAAACACCTATATTCTTGATGAACGATGGCGGAATCAGTCGACGCAAGAGGCGAATCGAAAAAGATAAGAGAAAGACAGGGAAGATCCGCCATCAAGAAGAGGAGACTTACTATTTGCACTTGTAAGAAATAGAAAGAACCATTGGCAGGACGTATCTACGACCACTGATCTACGCGTAGTGTTATACACAGTGGGAGGGGGAAAGTGGAGTAGCATAGAACAGATCCGTGGTGGAACACGGCAAGGGCAGAGGCGGAGAAAGAAGGAACGACGACGACCGCGGATCGTGATGGCTCCATGCCGCCGGGCTGAAGCGGAGAGACGCGCCGCCGGCCGCAGCAGCCGCAGCCGGCGCAGAGAGACGGCACTCGCGCGCCCGAGTTGAACGCTCAGTTCGCGCGCTGAGCGTGTCGCGCTCGGTCGTGGTGTCATACAATATCTCGCCACCATATCCCAAGAGAGAGAGAGAGAGAGAGAGAGAGAAACTCACTCGGTTCTACTTAATCGCGATTGTTACGAAGACACACTCTGAGACATTTTCCACCTTCGAGATTGGCTACTAAGAGAAATGACTTTTGCGAAAGTTTCACGACCGGCACAATTGCGGTTTGTTACAGCGCATCCCTCGTCTTAAAAGTTTATTTTATCTTCGGAAGCTATTCTCCAAAGTTCTACGGGGTTTTTCAATTAAATAACGATGACTGCCTATGACTGTACTTGTGAAAACTTTGTCGTTCTCAGTTGCAAGAACATGATTAATGCACGTGGTGGCGTTAGTTTTCAATTTGTTAACAAAAAATTTATCTTAAAACTGGATCGATCCTCATTTTCAGCTGTATATTAATATTGCACTCTTTGCCGTTACAGAAAAAATAGTGGATTTCCAAATCACACGTACGACAAAACAATTATTTTGAACAAGCTGTATGAATATTATATATGATATAAATAAAAAATAAATTATAATAATTTATTCATTGTTTCATAAAATAAATAAAAAATGAGTCATAATAAATTTATTCTCACTTATTATTTATTAAAAAATGGAGAATGTCTGTACTAAATAAAGATAATGTTATCAAATAAATTGATAAAAAACTGAACAACTAGAATGATGCATCAAGAATTTTATCGCGTTTTAATTTTTCATTTCGTTCATAAAATTCCAACGCAGACGTTTCTCGAAGCTCGGATTTTTAATCATGAAAGAGAGAGAAGAAGGGAAGCACTAACGACGATGAGGATGACGATGAAAATGATGAAAACGATAACGAAGGCAAGAAGCTACGTGACACCGTGAAGTCAGAGAACGAGAAATCCGGATAATGGCAGCCTCTCGCGTAGATTCTGAAGTTGGAGAATATCAACTAACGTCTGCGACAGGTGCGGTACTACCGAGATCATCGGGCGAAACTCGCGCAGTCGTCAAATCTTGGACTAATTATAATCCTCGCGCCAAATACATCGAAGAGTCGCTCAGCCAATCAAAATTTCACGATCATCCGGCAAAGCATTCAAATGGCAATGGCGTTACTGGAAACCATTATATGCAAGATAATGAAAAATGGCCGGAGCAAAAAGAGAAATCGATCTTGGACAATAAAATTCATATTGCCAGCAGACTGGAAGATAACGAGGATACAAATCGCAAGATGGATAACGATGCTAGTAACAACGATCAAAAGTTAATTAAATGCAAGAGAAATAACGGGAGTTTTTCGAAAGATAAACTTGAAGTTACATGCACAAACTTCCTGAATAATGAAATCGAGGAAGCTCGACAAATATTTGATAAAAGTAATCAAATGAGCGGAACTATCGTCGATAATGAGTCTGACGAGCCGCAGATGCGCGCTGTTCGCGAAGTAAAAGTCGTAACTGCACCGACGAACAATTGCATAAACAGTCCATCTGAATCAGCATACCGTTCCCAGGATGCCGACAAAACGATCGGCTCGAGCAAATGCGAACGCGCCGGGGATATCGAGAACCGTAAAAATGACTGCGACGACAGGATGGAAATCAGTTCGCCGCGGAGTCGCGCGTATCCTCACGGGGACAATGTCGTTGTATCCACCGCCACGTCGAGCACGGGCGCATTTCGAGAAGCTCTTCGAGGTGAAGCGTCTCGTAAGGTCGTTCACTCCTTCGCCAAAGACAGTCGTCGCGCCCCCGGAAAAACGCGACGACTCGCATCTGCGAGGAGCGAGCAAGAGGAGTCGGGGGATCGGGAAACGGATATCACCGTGCCCTGCATCGAGGATAGGAAAAGTAGCAGCGCGAGAAAATGCGAAAACTGTGGGGAATCGCATTTCACTTACGGTCGGTACTCGCGTTCGTGGAAGTATTCGGACTATTCGAATCGCGAGACGGCGAAACAAGACGCGGTCAGGTTCGCGGGCGTCAATCGGGCGACCGATTTGACGAGGCTGACGGCGCCGATCGCCACCACCGCTGCTGCACTTCGTCGCTGTCAATCGTTGCCGCGATTGTCGGCCCATGACAGCGGGGTCGCTTGCAGCGATCACGCACCGGCGCCACCGGACCAAATGCACGCGGCACCTCGCCAGTTGGTCGCGGATCTCAGACAATTGCTTACATTGAGACAGCACTACTATCCGGAAGGTGGCTGGGGCTGGGTGGTACTCCTCGTGGGTTTACTGGTACAAATTTTATCGCACGGCACGCACGGTGCTGTCGGCGTCTTTCTTCAGCAGGTAGAGGTCAGATTCGGCTCCCACGTGCAGGCAGGTTAGTGATACGAGCAGAAATCAAGATTTAAGATGTGTGATAGAATTTCAAAGATAACATTACTACATTTTGCTAAGATGCTTATTAATGTATTTTGCTTTTCTACACTGAGAAAAAAATATTTTACTTAAAGAAAATGTTATGTCTGTTGACAAATATCTTTTGAAACTTTACAATAACAAATGCACAAAATTTTTTAGTCGCAAATTTTTTGTTAATCTCTTCGGAGAAAATCTATTATAATTTTTCATGCTTATTTATACTTTTAAAATTTTTCTCGTAATTTTCGCGCAATATATAATCTCTAGTAATCTAAACATTACAATAGTCAGATTAGGTTTGACAGGTTAGTAGATCATTAAAATAGCTTCATTATTTAATTCGATGTTGTCAAATTTGATTAATAATATAATTTAATTTTTGCAATAATATAACTTTTATTCTTCTTTCAAAGAAGTAATGCAGATATTTGTTCAAAATTTTACAATTCATTCTACTTTCAAACAAAGTTTTAATTTAAACGTAAGACTTTAAATAGCATAAAACAAAAGCCAAAAATAACAATAAAAGCAAAAGATAATCATTCACTAACATAATTTTCGAAAAATAAGATCAACGGAATTCTTTTAGAATTAAATATCATGTAATAATCATTTTAATTTAAACTCTCGGCAGAACATAATTATTGAAATTGATCGCAAAACGTATCTGGTATTATGGCTGTCTCAAGTGACGGCAAAACATTTTTAACATTACTGTTGTAACTTGGAGTACTTTAGTACTGTTGTACTTTGGGATATTTCCCTGTAAGAATCGCACGTGCACGCGCGCATGTAAATTACTTCGTTGGCGATCAGCCAGAAGCGGAAAATCGCGGTTTGTTCTTGCAGCTGTGTTTAATAAACGGCGTTTTTATCATGCATAACGCTGTTTATTTGAAAAATGTGAGACAGGAAAATCATCTCGTCACATAAAATATGAGTTCGCGTAGTATGAGCCACTCATATATTATAAAATGATAAAATTATAAAGTATTATTTAAACACAAACTATTATCATTGATATTAAAAAAACTACTAACATATATTATTTTTTATAACAAATATTAAACCAAAAACTAATTAAATAATGTGAAAAAACTAATTTCACGTCAAGAAACTAATTTAGAGAGAGAGAGAGAGAGAGAGAGAGAGAGAGAAACAGAAAGAAGTTTTAAAACGAAAAACTTCTTTCTCTAAATATCTTCCATCTCTAATATTTCCAAAATATGTAATGGATTTGTTCCATAAAAAATTTTAATCTTTTATCGAGTACCACAAAAACTTCATTGAATTCAATTTTATAAATAATTCGACAAATTGCAATAAGTATACGTCGCAAGTTGTTCATCTCAATCACATTTAACTGAATGAATTTGTGAAAATATATCTCGACGGTTTCGTGAAAAACGCACAGCAAAAATAATAAAATAATCGAATTACACAGGACATTTCAGCATTTGTATCAATGACTGGGCGGGCTGAAATAATCCTTTTTTTTATAAAAAAAATTTTGCGCATCGAAATGGCAGCACATGGTCTTTACATTGGCCCAGATATCTCGTGAGACGGAAGCTATCGCATCACAATATAAGGGGCGAAATTGCGGTATCGCAAACGATGATGGTTGCAAAAACTGGTATACTAACGTATCACTTTATGGTCACGTTGGAGTTCTCTGTTGCGAGATAACTCGTATGAAATTGACGAATACATAATCGTAATTACATGAATATGGATATTCATGCAAAGTATGTGAAGCAATTAAAGGAACATGAAGAGAATATCCCGACGGATCTGAAAATCTTCAACCAAAGTATAAGTACACGTCTATTTCTGATTTTGATAAATAAATGTTTTACAAGAATTGAAAGGAACAAGTTTGCACTTCTATATCCGTAAATTTAAGAATATATCATCGCTTTGAAACAAATTCGGGAAACACGAGATTCAAATTCAAACAGAAATAATTCTCGATTTTTCTAGTCCGAATGAATTAAGTTACTAGCAAACTGACGTCATCGAAGCGGACTTGTATCAGAGCGTTGATCCCGTTCCCGTTCGAGACGAGCAGCGAGAAAGCGTTCTTTGCACACACGCATGTGAATGTGCGTATAATACTAGACCTTGGTGTAGTTCAATGGTTGTCTCTTTAAATAGTCTAGTCATTCTTCTAATTGTTTATCTAATTGCTTCTCTTGTTACATTCGTGAGGTCAAATCGCGAAAAGCATAAACGGGGTCAATGAAAGCAAATGTAAGATTTTTGTTCATAGAAAAATATATAAATGATCGGAAAAAATACGGGAGAACATTAAGAGTTATTCATATCAATAAATCTTATTTTCATTAATAGTACAAAGAATTTAAGAAACACACGTTATTATCAATTATACATGATGAACAAATCGCACAAAACTAAATATTAATGAATAGTTCGCGTTCGTTTCACTCCGACCCTGAGGAGAGAATGTCAGACAGGTGACGAATTGACACGTATGATAAGATCCACGAATCCAGATGAGAGCAAAAAGTCTGGAAATGCGTCATGAGAGCGACAGATCAATTTTTTTCATTCATGTGTTTAAATACCTCTTTCGGTTACACTTGTAGGCCTGAAGACATGGCCTAGGGCAATGAAGGTCCATCATCATTAAAATCCCGTCGCCTGCCTTCTGTATGATCCATTTGCATGTCATCTCATTTATAATTACTGCTCATTCTTTACTGCTTTTACGCAAATATTTGGTCTTCCGTTAAAATTCACGTTTCCTTAATTTCATACAAAAGTTAATTTTTGACGATGTAATTCATAACACAGTAAATATTTATTACTATTAATACTGTCACAAATTTTAACTTTTTTTTAGATCACAAATCAGACAAGATAATTCTTACAGATTTTTCGTTACTGAAAACGAATCCGCAAATGGAATTGCTGTATTACGTCACATTTTGGGAAATATTGGACTAAAGTTGCTAAAAATGGCATTTTTCAAGTACTTTTAGACTAAAATAATTCAAAAATATGACGTGATTTTATTTCACACTTGAAAAATTCCGTACGTATAAAACAAATACTTTTGTCTTAAACTTTTGTGTTAAACAACATATTTCAAAAAGAACCGAATTAATTCCGGACAGTTGTGACATGTCGCATGTTACTTCGTAGATACAACTTGTTTATTATTTTTATTATAACTTTATAATATATAGTTCAGGCACTATTTGTCCTCAAATTTTGCGAACAGTTTATATGTTAATAAAAACTTTTATAAATTTCTCTTATCTTTAATCTGCTCTTTCTTTTAAAGTTCAAACTATTAAAACACATCTAAAAAATAATTTAAAAAAAACAAAAAAAAATACACTCCCAAGATTTAAATGTTTTAAAGTATGAGACAGTGAAATTAATTTCTTACATAAATAATGTTTCAATTCATACAATTTCAAAGTGCTTAAATAGTCTACTACAATTTATTAATTCCATGCTACGCAATGCTGTATTAATCTATCATACTTGTATGTTAATTATGCTTCCTATATCGCATAATTATAATACTAGTAATGATAAAGTTTCACTGATGCTTATGCGAAATATGATATTTATCCAGATATTTATCCAGATATATGCACTGCATTGAAAAAGCTTGAAGTTCTTACTGATTTAAACCTGAGCCAGTAACATCCAGTTCTCTTCGAAGGGAAAATAAAGAAAAATCCAGAGATTAAAATTCCATCAGATTGGAATCCATAGCCGACCGCATTTTTTTATGGCGTCTGACGTCTGACCGAGTACCTCCGATAAAAGGCGCGAGATACGCGTCGTGTCAGCGCGACGGCGCGACGCGGAATCATCACATAGAATCGTCGATACATAGGTGATAATGTTGAATACAAGACACACGATTGCCTCAAGGCGGAACCAACCATGAGACGACGCAGATAAGAAAGACGTGATAAAAATTGCCAGACTTGAAAAGTTTTTTTTTCCGACTCCCCGCGGTGGATGCTTTCAACGCACTATGTCGACGTGAAGTCCATCAAGATAAAGTCTGGAATGCTTATTGTCATACAGACATTTTTTTTCTCTTCAAAAAAAGAAACAAAAAAATATTCTATTTCTAAACATTTAAAAGTTACCTTATAAACATAATTATCGACAAAAATTTCTTCAATAAGATTTTCATTAACACTATTTTACGTATATTATAAAATTTAAGAAGATATTTATAGAAATACATTTATAGAATATTATATTTATAGAAATAAAGATTTATCATTTTTTCCTCAATATTTTTGCTCAACATAATAAACATTATGTTAAGCAAAAATATCAAAGAAAAGATTGAATAAACATTGAATTTTTGATATCTAAAAAATAGCATCAATAATATTTCAATGAAATTGACATTTAATGAAAAACCTCGTCATCTCTAAACAATTCTAAAATATTAAGTAATAATTTAATAAACTATTTAGTATACTTATATTAACTATTTAATAAACTATTTATATTAATTTAAATAGTTATTAAGTTTATACTTAATATTTTAAAATTGTATTAATTAGTTATTAAGAAGTATTAATTTAAGTATTAATTTAATAATCTGTAGCTGAGGAATACGCAAACTTTGTTTTCGAGTTATGTCAAACTTGAATTAATGCATCTTATAAACAGTGTGTACAGCATAACTTTATTATTTTAATCAATTTCATGCAGTAAATTACCTGCATGCAATTAATTATGAAACACATGTTGTAACGCATGTAAAATAAATACTAATTATATGTATAGCTGATAACACAATAATATGCAACTGTGTCTATATTTTAAAACCTTTAATCATTGATTAGTTTTAATCATTTGATATTAACAAAATATCATTTAAATCTATGATATTTTGTTAATATCAGATATTCTACTTTTACATTAAAATTGTATAATACGATGGCAATTTTGTAAGAATTTAAATAATATCGCTAAAATTAAATATAAAACTAATATTAAAACACGAATGCATAAATCACGAACAAATAAAGTATATTTAAGAGAAGCAAATAGGCAAATCGTGTCTGGAATGAACGTCGTGTATGAAAGTTTCATCGCGAGCCATTTTTTAACCCACAAATTGTACCTCGTAAAACAATGAAATTACGAGCAATGCAAAAATACCGCCGCACATAAACGAATCACGCAAGAAAATGTATCTTCTCGCTTCTTAACGCCGCGTAAGTACGAGATAGTTCCAAATATTTTTTATATCTAGAAATAACTCAAAATGTCATTAATTCAAATTTACAAATCTCTTACACAAAAAAACTTTATAAGGAAAAAATGTTAAAATAAAATTTTACTATAATGAGAGAGAGAGAGGGAGAGAGAGATATTTTACTACTAGTAAATATAATGCATCCTTATTTCACAAAAAATACAAATTTTTTGTTATACAAAATGCAATTCAGACAGCATGTTAACAGAACTAGTAGCAATGTTGTATCTTTGAAAAGCATAGATAAATGTATCTATCAAAATTGTGCATTAACGTACGGCTATCGAAAACTAAACTGACATATCATCAATCTTTTTCATTTTATGCAACGCGTACATTCGCGTTCTTCTTTCAAAGACCGGTAAAATATATCTCGGTAAAATATAATGGTTTGCAAACATCCTTGATACGCTCATATTCCTTTGCACGAGCTCTTCAGAGGCGGATTGCGCTTGAACATTATTTGCTCCATCAATAACTCATTGCTTGTGCTTGCATACGCAACATTCGAATAACCTCGAAATAAAATATACGTTAATTATATTACATAAATGACATTGCATGTGCACATCAAATTTTAATTTAAATTAAAAGCAACTAATATGAAAGTATCAACAAATTTATTATTGAATTGAATTACTCGCTAATGTCGATTATTAATTTGTTTTCCGTATATTTGTTCGTTATGACAAGAGCGTCGAGGAAAGTTTTTTTCAAAACTGAAATAACAATCTAAATTACAAGTTTCGTTCTCCTGTACGGATTAACTTCAAAATATAATCAAGACAGTCTTCAATACAATAATGCAAGGCTGCTCCAATGTCTTAAGGGATTTGGTTATCTCTTGACATCGCTTTCTCGGTGGACGTCGTTACCGCAATTGTAATCGAGAAACGCTTTACGCTTTTCGTAGGATGTCGCCCGATCTTGTCCACTGCGGCTCAAGACGAGTCTCGTAAAAAAGACGTCGACCTTTCGTATTTCTTGATTTGTCTTTTTTCTTTTCCCTCTCTCTCTTTACATGCGCACGTTTGTCTATCTGTCGCAAATATTCCTGTTACTGAAAATGCGTACCAGACGTGTACCATTGCGAGAAAATCATATTCGTAAATCCTTCGGTTTGCAATGAGTTTAATGACTTGCACGTTGCTCGCCAAAAAATATTGTTCCCGGACGGATGCGTTCGCCATAAATGTCGACATTCGTCACATTTACATGCCACGCGAAAGAGTTCCACACATAAGTTTCTTATTAACGTGATTATTGTTATAAATTTTTCTATTGATTTGATGACGTCAAATGTGCCAAAAATATCAATAATAGAAACCATTCTTTAAACAAAATTAATTTTTTTTAATTTCATGTATCTATAATACATATAAAAATTAAATCTTGAAATCTTTCCAGAATACTATTTTCCTAAACGCATTTTAGAATAGTTTTGAAATCTTTTAATAATTTGATAACGCAAATGTTGGAGAATAGAAGTAAAGAGATACGATAATGTTTTACAGTTTATTCTTATTTATGACAACACCTTAATTACGCCCTCATCTAGACAACTGTGAGCGTGGCTGCAATTATCACGTAATTGATTTTCAAGTAATTGTACGTGCGCCCATGCAAACAATTTCGCATCACCTAATTAAATTTGCACACAGAATTTAATTTTTTTCATTTTTGCTAACACCAATTCGTTGGTGATCACTATCATCATTCGCTATTATTACAGTGCCTGAATATCTGCGAATTATGTTTCAGTTATCCGGATATTGCACTTCGAATATGTATTTTTCGTACATATTCTCATATGTGTATATTTTCAGTTGTCTTTTATTCGCATCTAGATATTTTAATAACAAATTTTTAACACTTTGTGAAAACAATCTGTTTCTTCACAAGACTAATGAGAATTTAGTAGTCACTTGAAAATATATCAGTACTACGAATCTCAAGGTTGCATATAGAGATTAATTTCTTCTCTAAATATTTATTTTAAATAAATTGTTCGTGAATATTAAGTAAAAAGAAAAGAGAAAACAAAAAAAATAAAAAAATTATAAAAAATTTTGCAAGATTAAAAATGTGGCTTAAAGAATTTTTAATAAATTATTGATGAAATCGTCTAAAACAAAATATCAGATGAGGCACAATGCCTCTATATCAAATTTATTCTAAATTTGATTTTTATCAGATAATTAACAATTGCATCAAATTTTAAACATTATAGCTGTTCCCGCAAAGATAAATCATAATAAACGAGATATTAGTTAGTTTCAGATTTAGACCAATCAAAAAGTTTTTCAAAATTAATTTTGTCATATAATTTTTTTCAGAGTTAAGAAAACATATTTTAAGAATAAGAAAATCTATTAAGACAAAAATATTATAAAAAATTCTCAATTCAGACAATTGCTCAGTATTCAAGAAAAATTGTCTGTAAGAAAGTTGCTTCATAATGTAAAGACAAATTACATTATAAAACAGTTTTGTTAATCACACAATATAAATATTATAATATCACTATACTTTGAATATTATAGATACTAAAAACGGAAAATAATAAATTAATTAAAAATGTTGATTTAATAAGTAATTTATAATTATTATGCGTTTGAATTTGATTTTAATACTGTACCGAAAAAATCTTCTAAGTGCAACATATGCAGTATGTTCCTTATATCGATCGATAATATATTAGTGCAGTCACGTACGAGGTTCTAATTTTCTATCGACGGCTAAGAAATAAGTTTTCGTGCGAAATTGAGCTTTCATTACATTGCATTCTCCAATAAAATTCAATTATCTAAATTGATTTCATACATAATTGACTTCGTCACAGATATTCTAAATTCCAACAAAATATTTAAAGGTTGTAAATTTGAGTGCTTATTTTTGTTTCAAATCAATTAGATAACACTATTACATTATTTGTAATTTGAAAAGATTTATTAAAACCTAAGCCCTTTATTAAAACGTGCAAAAATAAAGCATGCAATTAAAAAAATGTATTAATTTGCATACAAACGTATGTTATTTTAGGCTTTTAATGAATTGCCCAATTATATAATCTTAACTTGTCTCTTTTGTGCCTGGTTAACAAAATTGCACTGGTTAAAAAGTTAATTTAAAATAATGAATTGCGTAAACAATTGTTAATAATTGTTCTTGTAATCATAACGTCAAATTTTATAATTAATACAGCACACAAACATAAAAATACAGCTCATAAATTCTTTACAACAGTAAAAAATAAACATTTTTCTGTACTACTAAAACGCATGGAAATAAAACCAAATGCGACTAGACAGTTACAATGAATGAACGAGCGTTAGCACAACGCGCAACAAGTCACTTACGTGGTATTGCCCCGACACAGAACGGTATATGGACTCTGCATGTACTTATAAACGACTCGCTCATAACAATATAACTTACATCAAATTTCTGATAAATAGTGTCTGATAAATAGTTCTATCGTATTTTTTAATACGACACAATACTAATCTCAATAAAAAAAAAGATATTAACAAAGAATGAATACTTTTGTATGCTAATAAATCTAATTGTAAATAAAATTGAATACTGTATAACGACAATATAGGTTCAATTTGCACTGTAATCGTAAATAATTATAAAATATAGTCTATGTTATGTGTAGAAAATTAATGTTGCTATAAAATGTAATAGATTTGTTATTACGAAATTTTGAAACATCTAATATAATTAGATATTACTTCTACAATTGATACAATGCACTTTAAAATATTCATTCTTATCCTTATAACTTTTGAAATTATTTTAGAAGCCCACATCGTAATATTTTTTTAAGACTATTTAGTTTTATTGTTTCATAAATCGGATAAACTTTGATAAACTATATAGTAAATTATCTAATTAATAAATAAATTTAACAATTTATCACAAGTGATAATAGTTTAGCCAAAGATGGAACAATTGGCCCTAAAACATTTGTAAACAAATTTATAATCTGGCTGTGTATTTTATGCTTTCATCGAAGAATATCAATGGATGTTAATATTAAGGAAACTGTGCAATATTTTTTTACGACAAAAAAAAATAGCCATATCTACCAAGGGTCCCCCAACGAGCTCTTCTAGTCCCCTTCGTCATCGGGTGAATAAATCCAAACCTTCTGTCAGAGGCATCGCCTGTTCTAGAGAGAGAAAGGTGGGCAAGAGAATCTCTGCTAGAAAAACGTTCCGCTATTCGCGAATGTAAAGATATGCGTGCAAAAAGAGACGGGGATTTGCTCTATCATCCTGTCACCGACAGAAATCGAAAACTTATCATGCTGATGCCAACGCTTTTCATTTTTCAAAAGCGATTAGTGTTCTATAAAATTAGGTCACCGTATTTCATATTGCGCGGTGCAGATCCAATTAGTTTTGATTTGACTGACTGTATTTCTCGTGTTATAAATTATTCTCTTTTATTTAATATGTTACAAAATTATATGGTATATTGCAATATTATTTTGCACAGCGATCTTTATCAGCCTCGTGAAATAAATGTTAAAAATAAACATATTTTTTAATAATTTAATATAGCCAATAATAAATTTTCTATAAAATATAGTATACATAATATACATATATAATTTCGATTTCTTACTGGTGTAATATACGCACAAGTTTATCTGGATCGGATAATTTTGTCTCAGAATGTATTTTGGGAGGAAACTGCCTTGCCATGGATTGGTACGCAACCACTTGCCGGAATACTTTTACAGCGTTATACAAAAAATGAAGCAAAAATACCTTCACACGGTAGTGCTCATTGCGCTTTTGTATTATATTGTAGTTTTTATTACTAAAATAATTACAAATTCAATAGAATTTACATACTTTAAAAAAATTTTAATTCGAGGATTTTGCATATCAAGAGTGTATCTAAAGTTGATATTTCTTTAATAAGACGTTATTTCTTATTACTTTTTATCAATTTGTATAATTAATAAAAATCAATAAAAGCAACACCTCATTAATGAAAAATATCAATTCTAAGTTATTAAACTATCAAAATATTTATATATTAATATTTTTTCAATTTTACTTGTCACAAATCAAGACAAGATAAAATATTAATTTTATGGTAAATAATTGATTAATTATTGATTGGATTTATTTTGATGAATGCGATAGCAGAATACCAGTTATTTATTCCCGGTGATCCTTTCATTCGCAATAACGAATCTGTATGATTCCTCATATAGCGAGATTCAATCAACGTAAACGAAAACAAACCGCTCAGAAGCATGAAGGACCATTGGACAAACACATAAATACATCCTATAAATCCTGAAGGAGCAAATGGTGACTTTGAGTGAATACTCGCTTCATCCCCTCATGGTATTAGTGTTCCAATGTCCAACGAAATACAAATGGCTTTAATATTAGCGTTTGGTGATCTCGTAAATTTTCAGCAATTCATCTCACCAATGCATTTTATCAATAAAATTTGTTTACACAATTTCTTCTAAAAAAACAATTATGTATTTAATAGTATAATGTTATAATATGTTAATATTAATTATACTGCTGTCAAAAGTTAGAGACATAGTAGAAAAAGCGTTAATAAAAGCTTACGCATTTAATAATATACAAAACGTTATCTAAAACTCCTTATATTTTAATCTAAAAGATTAATATCGCCAACTTTATAAAATAGAGATAATAAATAATTAATAAATAATAATAATGATTTTAACTTTCCATTTTGTTATTTCTTAATAAACCTTCTTAAATCGATATTTATTTTTATTCCGCTTGCTCAATGTAGTTCTAAAAACTTTGTAAGTTAATTTATACATAAAATCTTATAGGCTTTTATTATAATAGTATAAATTTAATTAGAGTTAGATTCATTTTTGAAAATTTTCTGAAGTATCAAACAGCATTCACACGCTGGTCTTGGAAGTAGTAACTACAGCTCCAAAAGAACTCTATCAACCCTTAATCAAATATATCGCACGTCTCAAAGAGACCTTTGGCTCGTTACACACGTTGATCGAGAACAGAGACTTTGGCGAACGAACAACGAAAACTGTTCATTACTCGAGCTATCTCCTCACGCGGTAAAGAGAAGTACTTAACAACGCAGTAGCAATCTAACTGAGTGACTCATGTTCCTTCTTTCAAGTTACGATCGTCCTTCGCAATTCTTTCGTTTCTCTTCTTTCTGCCCTATATGTCTTTCTAACTATGCGTATCCCTACTGCATATGCTTTTATATCCTTTATTCTTTCTTTACTTTCAATAAAAATAAAAATTATGTACGATAAGATCAGATGTACATCACATAAACATACAAATTAAATAGTTGTTCTAATTCATTTAGCATTAGTTAATAATTTATAGAGAAAGAAATAAAGGAATTTTGTGTACACATTTTATATAAATAATTTTTAAATCGTGTCACATACCTAATCGTTCCGATTTGAAAATAGCTATTATATCCCTTATATATGAAACTTATGCGCGAAAAAGATTTCATTTTTAGATTAATTACATGTCCTCTGTCCATAACTAATGGAATCGCATAAAAATAGTAAATTGAAAACTAGATTTGAAGCACATGATTGTATTTAATTATTCTTAATGTTCGCATTTAATTCTCTAAGAAAGCCCTCGGAAAGTATTGATGCGCATAAAATCCCCTCTCGCTGGCAATCGGAAACATCAATAGCAATTCACGAGAATCTTGGAGCTCGAGAAGTTAAAAGCGGATTACCGTGGACTCGGCTCACCACGATCACCATTGTACGACTTATCCGAGTTCACCGCCACTTATTCTTCTCAAGAACCTTGACATTGAGACTTTCTCAATGGTCACGCGGTATCCATTCGCATGAGCGAATTATCCAGGATTGCGGAAAGCTATTAATGTTACAATCTTAACGTATTCGGCAAGATTAGTTAGCAAATTGGGGAAGAATAAGATAAAGCAGATTGC
This sequence comes from Solenopsis invicta, assembly GCF_016802725.1. Classification (NCBI taxonomy): domain Eukaryota; kingdom Metazoa; phylum Arthropoda; class Insecta; order Hymenoptera; family Formicidae; genus Solenopsis; species Solenopsis invicta. The sequence continues at coordinate 16,068,945 of NC_052664.1, forward strand.
GTTTTAGAAAGACTAAATTATTAATTACGAGGGACAACAACCTTTGCTAATTCTATTGTCGACGTTTATTTCTTTTTCGTCGCCATTATCCCCATATATAACTTCGTCTCGTAAGATAATAATAATATCCTGAATACGTGCAAGCAAAACTGTTTAATGGATTATTAACCCTTCACCTCATCTCTGCTTTCTCTCACCTTTGTTTAAATGTGGCGCTCTAATGCGCACTCATGCGACATTATGTATTTCACTTGTATATTTTACTAATCTCACTCTCTATTATTGTGTATTTTATTACTTCAGAATTGAATTTTTTAAACTTTTTCAATATCGCTATGTTGTACTTTTCAGTTAATTTTATTTGCGATAATATAATATACATATTAGGAATCACAATTTGACGCTACAAATGCTTCGAAGCATTTGATTGACCAATAACAACAAAGAATTTTACAAATCGACTTATCAAAAAATGCGCCAAAACATTTATAGCGTTAACTTGACCGCCTCCATTGTGTGAGAATAACAGGTTACAAGTTTAAATCTGCATACTGTATATAAGAATTTTTAAATTCATAATCTTTAACAGGAATAAGAGAAGAACTCTTTAAACCTAAGTGATGTACAAAGACTGATAATTCCACTTGCTTCATTGCTACGTGGCGAATTACTAAGACGTTCTTATCGAAATGCAACGAACAAATAATAATATTATACATACTAAACAAAAAACATACAGCTTTCAAGATTTATTTTGTCCACTATTAAATGTAACAATATCAAATAATTAACTTTTACCAAAAATTAAGTACAATTTTTCTTACTTCATATTTTTTATTCATACTTTAAAATGCTTTGATTTTCCTGTATCTAATAATCTGTTTGCTTGTTATAAAAAGATAATTACATTAACAACTTCAGTTTGTTGAAAGATGTATTTATTTTGTCCAGTACTGTAACTCATGCGACGAATGTTACTTCTTCTCGTTTCAAGACCTTTTTCGCTAAACGTATTAAGAAATTCTATTGAAAACGAGAGACCGTTAATAATAAATAATTTTGCGTTACATTGTTAAATATCATAAAAATCATGAAAATTATGTACTTTTAAGTTAAACAAGTACATTAAATTTAATGTGTTTATAATTGAAAAAATATATTGTGTGCATGTTCTTAATTTAGTGTACTTTTGACATTAAATGTTTTCAATGCACTTACTTGAAATTTGCTTCCGTTACTTACATTACGATTACATTAAATTTAACAGCATTTTTTATAACAGTGTAAAACGAAAAATCAAGAAAAAAAAATTTCTTTCAAATTATGTTTAATTATTGATATAAACAACGACAATGAAATTTAGTTTATTTTGTGTGATTGTTTAGTTAAGACGTACGTATCACACAAATCTTTTGATTTACGAATTTTGTGAATCATAAAATTCCAGATCAGAACACAAGCACGAAAAAAATCGATGAACTACGAAAAAGAACGAGCACCTTTCAGAAACAGCAATAAAATCATGGCTCATATTGTCACCGTCGCCCAGGGCGCTCGGATTTTATGTTCTAATCATCGGAAAATCCGACATGATTCGATCTCGTCAAAACGACTGCGGGAATAGGGCATCTCGTTGAAACGCTCCGGAAAGATGCGTTTTGTGACAACAACGTGATTAATCAGGCAAGAGAAAAGTTCGAGAAAAGTTTAAAATGACAAAATCCTGCTGTGGCTCGCGTGGGATTTATAATGGCCCGTGATTCGACAGCTGCAACGTAGTTCCGCGATAAAAATAGGCGTCAGCGACGACGCCGTCCTAACGATCTCGAAGAGCGATCTACGAAACGAGGTGAATGATATTTATCGTGACTACCAACAACCCTGATTTCTTACTTAGCCCTTTGAATGTGTCCTGTTGCAACAATGTTAGGAAATATTGTTGAGCATCGTTTATAATGTGCGATTCGCGTTCATCCGGAATAAAACAGATTTATAGAACCTTTTGCTCTTTCATGCATATATCTTACGAAATTTCAGGAAAAGAACGGTTTATCAAAACATACGCAAAATATGTAATAATGCATAACGTAGTTAATGTCTAATTGGTATTAAAGTCATGATAAGATCGCTCTAACAATGTACTATTTTTTACTAGTTAATCCTAGTAAAGATGCGCAAAATATAAACTTATTTAATAAATAAAAACAAGATAATAAATGGCCCATTCAAGTGATTAATAAGCAAGTCTTTCAGGTCACTGTTTAAATGTTATCATCTAATCACCCCAACAAAATGTAGTTATGTTGATAAAGTGTGTCTTATCCAAAATAAATCAATTCGAAATAATTACAAAAGAACAGTCGCAACAAATTTCAATGATAAAGTTATGTAAAAATTTTTTTTTTTAATTTTTGTTATAATAATTAATTTAAAACAAAATATATTAGTCACTTATCAGATCATAATTTTCATTAAATAATAATTTTTAAAAAGAGATATTTTAAAATATAAAAATAATATTAAATTAAATATAATATTAAAAGAAATATATTTTAATAGAAATTTAAAAAAATCAGAATATTTATTTTGTAATATATTTCTTATGAGTTAATCTAAATTTAAAAAATTTATTGGGTCATTAAGTATGAAACTTTACACATGTGAATATCTTGATATTTACATGTGTAAAGTTTCATACTTAATGACCCAATATTTTATTTTATTTTATTTTTCATTCTAAATCGCCAATTCTACTATATAGAATATAAAACTTAATAATGGAATGAAACATTAAATAGTAAATATTAACGTATTAAATCAACAAATTATCATTCTAACATTATTATCGCATAAAAAGATCGTTAAATTCTAATTTATATTACACTATAAAGATCAAAGAACAAGATGTATAGTGTCGCGACAGATAGAACGCTACGATCTTTCAGATGATCAACGCCTACCCAAGCGTGCAACAAAAGGTGCTCGTGAAACCGTCAAAACTTTTTCTTATATATCGCGTTTATGCCGCCACGACTCATGCCATGGCGATGATAGTCTCTTTGGCACCGATTTATCGTAACACTTGAATTATTGCTTTCGAAACGATTTTATAACGATTTTATCTTTATCAATTTCACATTTCATATTATTTTTGTATATTTCACATGATTAATTTGAATTTTGTAAACTATTAATATTAAATTAAAGTTACTTTCTAACGAAATGAATAAAGTAAGTTTCTTTTGTAAAGATTACGCGGAATAATTTTCTCTCCACAACAATTCTAAACTTGAAAATAAAATATTTAATAAAGGATATTTAACCCTACATCGAAGAATCGTGTATCATTGCGCGATGACATGTCACTCTGTATTTTAATAAAATTAATGTCATGTATATTAAAAAATAATATTATTTTAATTATCTTAAAAAAATAAATAACAGATACAAAATATAATATGTATTTATCACAATTTTTTGATAACACGTCATTCATCATTTTTGAGCGATTATTTTATAATGTATTAAATAAATTGCCGAATGACATATTGTCGCAAATTACGTGTCGGAATAAAGTTATGAAAGAACTCGACACACCTCATTACGTAAATGGCAAATAATTTCCGGGTGGCCAAAGCAATACGCGTATCGATTAAACGTATCTCACTTGTAATCGACGTGCGACTTTTGGTTAATGTTACTCGTGGTTCCATTTTGCATAATTCACAAAAGCACCGATGCATATTTTAAACCGTTCAATTACGCAGTGATCATATCGCTATATAATGTGATCGTATCAGGACGTAATCGCACGTATCGTAAACCGATACTGTGTCCGTAATGTATTCTAACTGCACAATTACCGTGCAACGAATACTTCGAACGTGCGAAAACCCATCTTCAAGAATGACAAGATCGATTTCGTAGTGATAAAATTTTTAATTTTATAGCACTCGTTATTACAGAAACGAGTTTCAAATTGCTCTAAATTTTCTTTTCTTATTATCATTTCTTGAAACTTCGTTTGAAATCGATAAATAGCAAATCATGTATCAGAAATTTCACGAGAATGAAATGTACTTCACGCACGAAAATTAAATTTACTCGAACTATTACTACTTGTACATAAAGTCAGAGAAATAAAATTCCTAATAAGAGTCAACATCGGATGTTCGTGTATATATAAATTTATTGTAAAAAAAAAAAAATGTTTCAATCCTACACAGAAAAAAAATTAGCAATTCATGATTTCATATATACGAGCAATATTTTTCATCTATTACCACGGAAATTTCAACCGTTAATTAACAAAGCTTAATATAATTTAATTTTCGACATTGAAGATGACTCAAAACTAGGATAGAAACATTCATTCTTTTGGAATACAATAAATTTTTATATACACAAGAACTTATTGGCAATTTTACTTCACTGATTTTAGCACTGATTTTAGCAGAGCCTCAATTAAGTTATTAGTTTTTACTTGTACATAGTTGCGCGCTTTTCGAGAAAATTTCCACTTGTGTAATTAATTAATCCAGCTGAAGAAGCCAAGTCAAAGCTTGCACTTAGCTTCCGATTTCGGCAAATTAATTTTATATTATTCTTCTACAAGAAAAAAGTTCGCAGTGATTCAACTCTATTCAGAATGTATCACGTTTCGAGCATAGACATAACAACAATAAAACTACGTCAATCGCCAAAAAACCGTTACAAATAATATCGTTACGAATACATCGAGATTTTATCTCGCCTCATAGTAAATCCCATGCGAACCCACTGCCCACGAAAGCACGTGGTGAACCCAGGGGAACGAGAGGATTGGTCCACTCACTTCCCCTACGCAAGCTCAGTTCGCGAAGCGCGCGTCTCTTCTGATCCATCTCGATGAACCCAGTCGGCGTTTGGCAACGCGTCTCTCATCTAGCGTTCCAACGATCTCTCCGATCGAGACACGCGATACGAGAAACGTGCGGATAAATTTTCGCCACTACAAACAATTATTTCGAAAAGTTTAACGCGTCCGTGTGCATCGCTCTCGTCTCAATTCAATATATAAAAATATAGATCATCTTTGTCAATATAAAAAAATCACGCGATTAATCATTAACGTAAATTGGAGGAGTCTATTGCGTCTGATAATAAAATATAATTCAGTATCCGATAGGACAGGGTGCAGCAACTAAGCGATAAAATTGAAATAAAACTTTCTGTAAAGATCGTCAACTGGCGAAAAGGGAGATTGTTATTTCGGAAGAACTCCAGTAAAGTGATCGTGACGGGTGCCACGCACATTTCGGGTATCATTGTTTCGACGAGATCCCGCGGCACGTAGCACCATTGACCCCCTTACGTTGAAACTGGTCGTATGGCTATATTTTTATCGTGGCAACGTTACCGGCACGCAAATTATAGTTGAGTTTTCCCAGACTCGCATTGGCAAAATGTTGCATTCAATCTCTCCGATTGTAATATAAATGATTTAATAAGTAACTTAACAGTATTGGGTTCAGAGAATTAAATTAATAAATAAATTGAGAATTAAATTAAGAAATAAATGATTTAAGTAAATTTCAAATGGCATCTCTAGCATTCAAATATTTCAGAACAACATGTAATTTAATATTAATTAATTCCTTTTAATTAATTAATGAGTTTTTAAAAAATGACTTTCTGAACAAAAGGCAATAAAAAAAAAGTTTCAAAGAAATATAAATATCAGGAAAAAATATTTAGAAAATGTTTTCTTTTTACAAAAACATAAAAATGTAAACAAAAACACAAAATATTTTTCTCACATGCCATATTTTAAATCATTCAAACTTAAATAATTTAAATAAATTATATATTCGATACTAGTGTTCATTTGTATTAAAATATCTTAAAATTAATAGAGCTTGGGACAAACTTTTACGTAAAATGAGACGCGACCGAGTTCTAAAATTCCGCTTCATTTTAAAATTCCTACCATTTTTATCCAATCAAATAAGGAGAAACGTCGAAGCGGTTTAATTCCGGGACCGGAGAAAGCATTTCCAGAAAAAGTTTCTATCGCGCGCAACAGTCACGGCAAATTTCCTTGAATACAGGAATATTAAATGCGAGATATACGTGAACGCGTAAGTCGTTCGAAGCGCTGCGAAGTTACGGGTCGTTTACCCTCTCTTCGAAATTACACAATCGCTGAATTAGCAGGACTGGTCGTGCTAAAAGCACGACGTGCTTCGACCCGTCTCTTGCTTTCCTTTTCAGCCTCATTTTTTTCTTTTCCTTCCTTCTTTATTTCCTTCTCGGTTATGTCGAGATTCGTATCCGCCTCCCGCTCACTATTCTGCAAGTCCCCTAGGTTTCCTTTATAAACCCTGTTTGCCTTGCTTTTAGCATAATGCATTTACATGTGTATATAACCATAGAACATGCTACGAACGCCACTATAACGATGAAATTTACGACTAGAAATGCGCATTATCTCACGGACTTTGGTTGACTCCTTTGATTCTGATTTTAATGTCTCTTAACATCCTTTACAATTGTCTCTTTAATATTAAATATCGCGAAGTACAATATAGATGATATCACGAGAGATAATAAAAAATTAATTTAATTTCTAAAAATTGTTTGCCTAAGAATCGTTTTACTTATTCTAGATCGTTACTTATTATATAGATCGTTAATAATAAAAATAAATAATAAAATAGATAAAAATTTGTACAAAATCTAGATAATTGATATTTGAAGTTAATTTACTGATATTTCAATTTGATTAATTTAATATCCGTTATTTAACAGAAATTTTCAAATATTCTACTTTGAAGTATTCTTATTATTGTAAACATAATCTAATTATAATGTTTATTTCGGCTTTTAGTAAATTAAAAACACCTGAAAATATGAATGTGCGAATGACATTTAAATTTCAACTACACATGGAACGCTAAAAGTGATCGATTAACTTGTATGATGACGAGCAAGAAGCACCTGATAAAAATGCACATTACATCGATATGAAGAAAATAGTCGCGGATTATTATTGGTGCCGAAAATAGTCGTTCTCTAAATCACGGGATGAAGAACCGTGAGCGCAACGGAAGAGTTGTCGTTCAAGGTCCCGCTTGCGAGGATAGCGGAGTCGCGATTTCCGGCGAACTCGGCGAACCTTCCTTTTCGGGGGAATGCGAGGGGATAGTGTCGCTTCAAGCGCCTAAGGGAATTGAGGAAGATGCGAATCCTGATCCTAGGTTTGAACGTACAAACTGTTGCAAACAGAAGTGATTTTCCCGCATTAGAGTAAATTGAATAAAACATGAAATCGAGAATTTAACTGAATCCGTCGTGTGTATCGATCTATGATTTTTTCTCATTAAAGTCCAAGTCGCTTCACATTGATTGAAGAAATTGGTTTGCTTAATACATTGTCCGACAAATTTAAATTTTTTTTAAACCACAAACCGGACCATTCTTAAAGATTTTTTGTTACTAAAAACAAATCCGTAAATAAAATGGATCTAGGTATCACATCATATTCAGTATTTTTGAGAAAATTGATCTTAAATATCAAAAAGGGCATTTTTCGATACTTTTGCTTAAATAGCTCAAAATTGTGATATGATAGAACAATTTCATTCATAGATTCGTAATTAACGATAAAAAATATATAAGTATCACCTATTGACTATTTCAAAAAATTATAATTATAGATTTAAAAAAAAAATGGTTTACTTATATTATAATTTGAATATCCATCCTCATAATTTTGAAAAAAAATATCATCAAAAGGCCAAAAACGATAAATTTACAAAATCGTGTAATAAATTTGAATTACCAATTCGTGTTTAATAAACAAAAATATATCGAAAACGACTACTTACACTCATATTGCAAAATGATATAAAATACAGTATAATTATTACAATTATACATATAAGCAAACTATTACTATTTTTTTTTCTTTAAATTTATCTATAACTTTTTTTAATAAAGCAACCAATGTAATAGGTGATTCTTATAAACTTTTTATCGCTGAAAAAAAATTCGTAAATATTGCTTTATCACGTCACATTTTTTAGCTATCTAGATCAAAGTACCAAAAAATGTGTCATTTTAAATCCATTTTTTTTTTTTTTTCAAAAATACAATATGATAAAGCAATTTTATTTAAAAATTTATTTTCAGCGACAAAAAGTCCATAAGAATTACTTAATCCGGTTCGTAATTTAAAATCTGTATCAGACAATTATTAATATAGAATATTCTAAAATTATTATCAAATAATATTTGAAAACTGATATCTACATGATATCAACTTCTATTTTTTTTTAAATTCAAAGTCAATGTGAGACTATTCATTAATCTGATAATAAAATCTAATTATATTTTTCCACGTGAAAGTTATTCAACTGTGTAATGTGACACCGGTCAGACGTGATCTTTGAATCTCATGCCAGGTATGCCGCGCGTTTCACCATAAAACAACATTATTATCCCGAAAATGGTTGGGGTTGGGTCATCGTTGTGACGAGTGTCATGGTGCAAATTCTCGCCACAGGAATACACGGAGCCGTCGGAGCTTGGTTATTGCTCGATGGAACAAAGCGATATCGTCAAACTCTTCTTAACGTAGGTACGTGATACGACAAATGTGCAAATATCATTAACGATATTTTCAACTTCATTAGAGAAGATGATATCTCATTTCAAATTAATTGTACATCACACAAATTAAGAAAATTAAATTTGATACTTGTTAAATATAGGCCAATATACATCTCCTTCTCGCGAATAAAAAATAATATGTAACCATTTTATAGATAAAATAATAAAATATTTCTTTATCTAATAATTATAGACGAAATAAAAGCGACGATAAAAAATAATAATTTAAAACTATGTTAAAAAATAAATACAAAAAGTCTATAAAACAATTTGGACTTTTATAAGATTATTATTATTAGTATGTGTGTACTATTAGCATATATTTTCCTTTAAAGCAGGATTTTTGATAACATTGTTTTGCTTGAAGTTGATAAAATAGAAAACAGAAAGTAATAAATTCTAGTTTTCTAATCATATATTTAAGGAAAATATAATACAAGTTTTATAAAAATAACTTAAATTCATATATTTAAAGGTCTGTATACTCAAATGATATTACGTTCAGTACAAAACGTCGAAAATATACTTTCAATATTTTATCCTAGAGAAAGAAATGAAACATAAGGTCGTGTTCTCAAGTGGTTTCCAATACTTCTAAACACAACGCTGCGGTGCGCCAGCAGCATTTTCGAGTTGCCTCTTTAAGAGCTCGCCTCGTATTATTACTCACGAAGAATTACGTCACGAATTATTATCGTCCTCGTAAACGCAAACCTGCTTGTGATTTAATTTTAATGTTTTTGCGTGTTGCTATCTTTGAGCCTTAATGAGTTTCATTAATTCTGCGATGTAAAATCACGTTCTTAAAAAGTTCTGTAATTTTAATGATGAGTCAAAAACAGGAATCTCTCTCCATGAGGGGCCAAGCAAAAAAAAAAAATGGATTATGTTTTGTAACAAGAATCTTTGAAGCGTTTGAAGAAAAGTAAAAAATGCTTTAATTAGTTTATCCCATCTCAAAGAATATAATAAAGAATATATTATTGCTAAATCCTTTAGTATGTCTAGAGGGTTTGAGAAAAAACTTTCTATTACCTTATTAATGCAAATTATATAATCATATATGATTTTATATTTCCGTCATTTTAATTTCTAATTGAGCAACATTTATTTAAAAAACAATAATCAATGACTATCGTTCTAAATTATTATAAACGTTTCAAGATAAACTATACTTTGAATTGTATATAAAGCTAAATATTTTTATTAAAATACATACAATTGCAATGATTAATTTGTTATATATTTTGTCTTATATTATTATATATTGTAACTATTGCCTCTTATAAAATAATGACACTTCTAAAAAAATATCACACTTATTTTTTTGTTTTAACAAAATACTGAACTATAAAATTTAATAAAACTACACTTGACCAATTTAGTATATTTTAATATTATAAATACATATGTGTTAAATCGCGTTTTTTATTCTATCCAATCACAGAAATTTGGAAACTTTTTAACTGTGCGAACACTTGAAAAACAAGTATAAGAAACGTATAGTATATATATTGTACTTGCACCGCTTTCAGCGATTCTTTTCGCTCTTTCGAGAGCTAGGCAAAAGGATTCTTACAAGTTTCTTCATCCTTTGCGAGGACAGAGTCGCCGACTAAAATCCCGACCAGTCCGCAAGTCGTTGACCCTGATGGAAGTCGCTCTTGTTCTCGCTCTCGCCAGTTCACTCTCGCTATCATTTCACCCACTCCCATCGAAAAAGACTATGTCGAGGGTGAAAAGAATACCCGTTGGTCTCGCAATTCTCAATAAAGAATTCTGAACTTGATCGTGAAAAGTAGCGAAAGAAGAAACGTGTAGGCGAAGCGTGGAACATAATAAGCGACAAACATTCCTCTTGAATTTTACGAACTTATTAGAGAATTCTAGAGAGGTCTTAAAGAAATTGTTCTACTCTGTATATTTTTCACATCCACATAACACGTATTATAAAGTTATTAGCAAATTTAAAACAGAAAAAATGTGCAATTAAAAGTACTTATTTAAACGGAAAGTTTAACTCTTACAGTCAAATCATCGATATTGCTTGTATGACCAAATTTTATCCATAAAATATTCTGGAAATTTTAAAGGTAATTAAATTAAAGGTAACTATCCCAATAGGCATATTGTGCGAATATTGCACAATAATAGTGTCATAGATTGATGAAAATTTTGCAATAACTACGCTAAAATAATGCGCATCATAACGCAGAAATTTTATCGAAATAAAATTTCTAAATAACATTTACCCAAAATCAAACAAATCTAATTGTAAATATAAATATTTTACAATTGTTTTAAAAACTACTTAATTTTATATTTAAAATACTAAATATGTAATATTTCATATTGCAATATTTCCATATTATAATTTAGAAATAATTATAAATTTTCATAAACATGTATATAGATTAATTATATTTCTACTTGTTTCATATATAATACAGTTAAAATATTTTTTCCAATTATTAAACAATTTCTTTCTAAATTTAATTTTGCAAATATTAAGAATCGACATATCGTCATAATCTTGCCAAAGTACCATTTTGAAAATTATATGCGCCAACAGTTATCAATATTTTATAAAAGGGTAATACTTCTACATCTATTTTTGTAAATATATTTACATAATTGCAAATTATAATTTTTTTATGCAAGATTTAATCATATATTTTAATAAATGTTGTCCTATCGGAGCACATTTTTTTTCCCCAAAAAAGAAGATACTCATTCCAGAAACTTAAAAATGTGTTCATGAATTTTTAGGGATTAAACTACTTTAAATAAATGAAAAAGCGATCGGACGCAAGATATCCATGATTGAGTCAATAAGGGTACCCTCTTTATATTGTACCATAAAGATAATTTTTTCTTATGAAAATACTGATGTAAAACAGTAAAAAAAAATTCTTCAAAATATTAAAAGTTATTCTTGTACAAATATCTTCGAGATTGAAACAAAACGTCACCATTCAACAATAAACCAATATAAACTAAAAAGTCTATTGCTATGTATATTTATGTTCAGATTGTACAAGATATTACTGATTTACGAGTTTTATCTTGTTAGTGGGCATTTCAATTCATTTGATGTATTCTGAAATAACCCTCCGCGTACAAATCTCTCTCCACAACTTTCACGTTCCTTCTCTCTCGTCAACGATCTATAAATGATAACAGCAGAAACAGCCTGTGTATATCCCAAGACGAATCCGGATACATTTGCTTCCTCACTCAAGAGGGAATTCCAAGACGTTTGCAGGAATTCCGTCGACATTCAGAAAGGAAAAAAAGTGAGATCTTGCGAGAGGCACGTCTTAAACGATGCTTCCACGTATACAAGTCACCGCCGTTGGCGAGCGATATTTAACACACATCCGTCGTCCCGTTGTATCTACAGTGAGATTAATAACTGCGCTTTCTCGCGCGCACGGTGCGGCGCGGCGCCTGTTTGTCTCCGTAACTGTCAGGCTGTTACTTACTCCCGTAATAAAACGTATTCACCGCGATTGATGAGCTCGCGTATCGATGAAACCGGTGAGAATTAATTAAACGCCTCGGTTTTCCGCGGAAGCGACTTAATCGCTTCCGCTTAATAGTCCGATGTCGCTATTAAAACGGTTTTATCGCTATCGAGTGCTGGTTTAATACCTACCGGAGGCCGTATTAATTAGCGTCTTAAGAGGAATAATTGCGTGCGCGGGCGGGTGATAGAAAATGTGCAAGAGATCGCAATTTTGAGACGCTTTTTGAGAGGCTATCTGCACAAATTTTTCTTCGATTTGCCTATGCCCACAAAAAATTTGCGTGGCGAAAATTTAGCAAGGGATTTTCTTTTTGTTTCTCTTTTTTTTATAATTCCCTAAACTTATTTACTATTTAATAATAAATAAAATTATTGTTAATGCTGAATAATAATTTTTATATTCTCTAACACAGAAAAAACAATTTTACTGCAGCATTTAAAAATTCAGCTAAATACAGAATAGAAAATAATTTTCTATTAATCCATCAAAATAATTATATAGAACGCCCAAGCATGATAATGTTGCTGCAAACAGTTGACATTCTAATCTAACCAATTTAAGCATCCGACACAATTTTTTAAAAGGTTCAATATAATTATTTACAATTTGTTCAAGAAGGAGATATTTTACAGATGCTTCTTAGCATCAATACTATTAAATTGCTCATCATAATTTAATTTATAATATTATGTATTTCGACTTCATACAATAAGTGTATTTCAAAATTCGACAAATATGCAGCGCGCAGTTTGCGTACAGATTGGAAATTGTAAAACTTATTATTCAGCACAAATAATAAGATTCTCTGCGACCGACATAAGCCTTCTCACCTTTATGTTTGTTATTTATTATTTAATTTTTCAAATAATTGTAAATATGTTATATAAAAATTGAGATATTTGCAGCTAAAATATTTACAAGCAAGAATTTCAAGTGAATATAAACCTAGCACTTTAAGATATATCTCTTAATATTCTTTATACAATTTATGATAATTTAAATAGACGCAAACTATTATTGTTTGCGCGTGGACTTCCTATGCTGCTTCAGAGCTCAAGTAGATGCAAGAAGCGTCCGCGGAAAGATCGCTTTATCCCTGAGACAGACGTGATTTATCGATGGGATTTCATGGTTGCGATAGACGCGCTAAACACGTCGCAGCAAGAATGAGGAGAAAAGGGAAAGAATAAAGTATAAGAGTACGAGCGTATTTGTTAGTGCGTCATGCGTTTCTCGAGAATTCTTTGGACGTCGTGACTACCATAAATCATTTAAGAAGCGATGGATGACAACGCGTAAACCTCATTGGCTCCGACTGGCCAAGTATCTGGGGTATAATACGGCAATAGCTTATTTAGAAGATAAACAACGTATAATAAGGTCGCGAATCGTATAAGGAAATGCATGAAGTCGCTAGATATTTAATCTATTTGCATAGACTGAAGGTACTAGACAAAAATTGTGACCCACTTACTTATGGTGAAAAAAAAGATAATATAAAAAAATAAAATTATAAAAAAAAGAAAGGGAAAAAATACACTAAGAGAAAAAGTTGAATATTTGGCTCATAAAAAAATATTTCAGTTAAGTATCAAATGCATCACGAGGTATCTATTTTCACATTATTCCCAAGCACTCACGATGAAATCCAAAAACAGCGAGTCAATCGATGCAGAGAACAAATATTCCCCGCCGTCATATATCGCCAATCGTGACTTATCCCCCCGATCGTAAAGTATCGGTTACGGAAAAGATTCGTCGGATTCTATTGCCGCGAAATACACAGCCAGCAAAGCAAATCCGTTTTACTACCAACTTGTCACCCGGAAATCCGCAAGAAAAATGCATCGGCGCGAATCGTGAATCAATCGTTCCTCGCCACGACGGACGTTGTTCGTCAAATAAACGCGAGAACGGATGGCTCGCATCAACTTTAAATTAAAGGCAAGAAACGAACAAAAGAACGAAATGAAATAGTAACCATAGTATCGTGAGCGATAGAGAGAAAAGTGGCAGAGAACAACATGCCAGACGAAATGAGAAACGGGCGCCAGTCGAAATATCCTGTTATCTACGATACGAAGATCAAAACCTTTTCTTGGCGAATAGCCACGTGATTTGACTTTTTTATTATGGGGTAGATTGCGAATGATACGCGAGAGTTATATCTCCTTTGGGATCGTCGATCAACGACGCGCCGCTGGCTGATTTCCGTAAAAAGTTAATAACAACTCCGTGAGATTTCCTATCTCGTACATTTTTTCGCGAAATTAATTCACATTGTATACAGATAAATACATATACGGCATCCATATCCCCGTAACGATAAGAATCTAGAATATCGTATTATTAGGTAGTATTGGATGCGAGATTGTACGGAATATAATTATATGTAGTTGCCACCCCATATTCCTATAATCATACTCTTTGAGTTATTCTATCTCGAAGCGTTATCTACATATTGCGTGATTAAGCAAAGTTTGCCCGCACGATATTTTCCTGTTTTATAGGATGGCTAGGGGCAATGTCGACGGGTGTCGCCCTGCTCGTGTCGCCGGTTACTATAGCGTTTTGTCGAAGAAAAAGTACGAGAGTAACGGCAGTTTTGGGCGGCCTTGTCACTGCCCTCGGTTGCCTCTTCACTTCCTTCGCCACGCAATTTCATCAATTGTTCTTCAGTTACGGCACCGTAGTCGGTAAGTAAAGCTTATAACATTAATAGAATTCCGAAAAATTGTATTTGCAGTAGTATAATTATAAGTAACACTGTACAATTGTAAATTTAAAAATTATTCATATAATAAGATACGTAAGCAACTTAAAGATATGGAGATTTTTTTAATAAACAAAGCAGTATGTCAAATTTTTTTTAAATCATTCACTTTTTTTAAAGACATTATTAACATATTCTACTAGATTTTTACAAAACTTTTTTAAATATACTTTAATTAATTTTTTATGTTTGAGTTATAAAATTAATAAATAATTGATATATTTTATTATCATATACTTAATTTTATTATTTATTACGTATCCTCTATTACAAACATGGTTTCTAAATGGTACGTTCTTAAGTGGTTCAAGCAAATATAAATTTAATTATGTATTGTTATCTAATTTTTTAATTTATAAATTTATAAGTTATTAATTTTGATTAATAAGATAATAATAATTAATACATGATACATTATAAGTAATAATAGTATCATAAACTCTTTCTCCCCCCCCCCCTCTCTCTCTCTCACTCTATGATAGCTACACTGAAAGAAAAAATAACTTGAATAAAAAAAATTGTACTCAATACAAAAAAATTATTTACTCAGTGGTTCCTAGTTAGCTTATTTACTTGCAAGTTAAAAATTTTTTAATTAAAGTATTTATACATATAAGTAAAATTAAAAAATCATTTTTAATCAAATTTTTTTTCTTGTAGTTCTAGAAAATATTTACCGTTATATTATTTTTATGTTCGAGATAATCCGATTTTTTAATCTAAGAAACAATTTAATTAAGTTTAATAATATTATTAGCTTATTTATAAAATCATTATTTAAATATAAAAAATGTAATATTTAATACAAAATTATATACCTACAGTAATGTAATATAATATAATGTAATATATGGTTCTAAGAAAATTCTTTATTAGAAAAATGTTTTCTCGGTACAACAATATCTTGATAGTTACGAGGAAAAAATGTACGTCACAAATTGTGCGGGACCACATTATCAAATGTTTGGTTTATTTTAGTTCCCTGTCATCTTTCTTTGTTTTCGTTTATGTCCATATTCGTTACTAATATTAGTATTAGTTCCATCCATTTTCACCCTAACTTTCCCTGTCATGCGGAACTTCGCGAGACTCGACTACAGGCATCAATTTCGAAAGCACAGTATAGTTGATGAAAGCAACGATATTGCTATCGGATCCTATGAACAAACTAAGGAAAGATTTAAGCTGTCAGTATATTTTCTCCCATAGGGATTGGGGTTGGAATGACGCGAGACTGCAGCACACTGATGGTGGCTCAATATTTCAAGAGGAAAAGAGAATTGGTTGAAATTTTTATTGTCTCGGGAAGCGGCTTGGGTATAGCAGTCATGTCTGCTTTTATAAAAGGAACAATTACGTACGTACACATAAAACTGTAACAAATGTCGTCAAGACCATATTTCAATGAACTCAACGACACGAGCAAACGAACGAAATTGGGAAGAGCACAAAATTTATTGCGCTAATTAATAGTGAAATGTTATTTGTAAAAGAATTCTTAATTATTGTTAACAAGAAAAATTAAATTATTAATAAATGTTAAATAAAACAATAATTGACTAGTTTCTAACTAGAAATATAATTTAAAAGAATTATTAAGTAATTTTGAAAAATTGAAAACAATAAAATACTACCTAAAATACTTAATCTAAAAAACACAAGAATATACAGTTATATTAACATTATTTTACAAATACGAATCTACGCAAGTTTTCCTCTTATTAATCACCACAGAAACCGTATAGTAATTGTAATGTCATCAAAAAATCAATTAAAGTTAAAATAAGCATTCTTTTATTGCAGTAAAATTGGATGGCGGCTTGGTCTTCAAGCTGTGACGGGGGTGGTCTTTCTCACCTTTATTCTCGGTACTTTTTACCGTAGCGCTTCTCTATATCATCCCCAACGAAGAGCAATCTTACACTTAAAGAATCAAAAGCGCAAAATAAAAGACAAGAACAAAGCCTCCGATAAACCAGCGTTTTTCGATTTTAGCACTTTGAAAAGTAAAACAGTTAGGATTCTTCTGGTATCTACCGGTATTTCGGCATTCGGAATCAATACGCCGATATTTTATCTGGTAACTATGACAAATGAATTTGAAAACAGTAACATCACTCTATCTACATTCTCCGTTTTTGTTTTATTCCATAATGAATCACCTTGAGCAGGTTTGCTCACATTATTGGCATAAAGAGTATTTTAAAGCCTTCAAACTAATATACAAATTCCGTTCAAATCGTGTGAACTAGATCTTCTAAATAAAATTTAATAAGTAAAGTATTGTTTCTTCATAATGATTATAGTTTAAAAGCATTATCAATGATATTAAATAGTTACTCAAGATAACAGAAATTTGTAATTTGTTATAATATTGAACACAAGTCAATATATATTAATTTAATTTTTTACGAAAACCTATAGTTACAAAAAATGATAAATATTGAAATATAGTGCATATTTTGGGAACGGAAAGAATTCTTTTTGTACAGGCGCATCAAGCGGAAGAAGAAGGTCTCGGTGATACTGTCATCCTACTACAGACTTATCTCGGACTAGCTTGGACTCTTGGCTGTGTAGCTTTCGGGCTTCTGGTGGTTCATCGTAGCGTTGAATGCAGAATAGCCCGCCAGTATCTTACACAAGCAGCTGTTTTTGTGTGCGGACTCTGCATTCTCGCCCTTACCGCTGTTCAAGGAAGTTATCACGGATACGTCATGTTCGCGTGGATTTACGGTAAAATCTCATTGTGTGTGTGGAGCTAGCATATCATTTAGTGGAAACTCACTAAACATTGACAGTTCTGGGTTTATTTTCAATAGTTCTACAGTTCCTGATAGATAAAACAAATAGTTCTGGCTTTTAAAGCGAAAAAAACGCATAGGACAAAGTGAGATGCCAGGTTTACGCAGCAACTCAATTTGTCCTGCGTCATTTTCCAGACCCAATTCTTGTAGGATTTTAAAAGATCTACAGTTCTAGATGAGTTCTAGAAAGAGTTCTAGCGTTTCACATAGTTTATTTAATTTAAAAGAAAGAGTTATTAAAAAATATTTATTATATAATATTACATAATAAAGTTTTGTGTACAAAAAAATATATTTCCTCCAGTTCTGAACGTATTTAAACGCCTTCCGAAGAGTTTTGATCGATTCAAATATTTATTAATTAGAAAAAAAATTGTTATCTTCCGCGAAAGACGTATATTCGCGTATATGGGACGCTGATCGGTTGTTTAGTTTTGTGCATAAAAAAACATTTTTCCTGTAGATCTGAACTTTTTTAACAATATTCCATAGAGTTCGGCAGCATTATTGATTATTTGTTAAATAATTTTTATTTCTTGATATTGCCGCATTTATTGTTATATGTATACTGGCAAATTAGAATAGGTCAATAAGATTATGGTACCTTTTTTTTGCTTTATTTTTTTTATATTGTTTTTTGTTTTTTAATTTTTTTGTTATATTTAAAAAATTTTTTAAATATACGAATATACGACTTTCACGGTAGATAATTATTTTTTTTAATTAATAAATAATTGAATCGACCGAAATTTTTTGAAAGGACCTTGGTTACATTCAAAACTACAGGAAAAATATTTTCTCGTATACAGAACTCCTCGAAAAAAACAGCATCTCATCTATATATGCGGAAAATCGGTTTTTTGGAAATTATTAATTTTTTGGTTCATTGACTAATATCGGAATCGACCGCAACTCTTCGGAAGGCGCTTTAATATGTTGAGAACAGTAGGAAAAATATTTTTTCGTACACAGAACTCTTCAAAAAAGACCAGCATCTCACCTATATATGCGAAAAATCGGCTTTTTCGGAAGTTATTAATTTTTTGTCGATTAACTAATATCGGAATCGACCGCAACTCTTCGGAAGGCGCTTTAATATGTTGAGAACACTAAGAAAAATATTTTTTCGTACACAGAACTCTTCAAAAAAGACCAGCATCTCACCTATATATGCGAAAAATCGGCTTTTTCGGAAGTTATTAATTTTTTGTCGATTAACTAATATCGGAATCGACCGCAACTTTTCGGAAGGCGCTTTAATATGTTGAGAACAGTAGAAAAAATATTTTTTCGTACACAAAATTCTTCAAAAAAGACCAGCATCTCACCTACATATGCGAAAAATCGGCGTTTCCGGAAGTTATTAATTTTTTGCTTCATTAACTAATATCGGTACCAACCGCAACTCTTCGGTAGGCGCTTTAATATGTTGAAAACTGTAGGAAAAATATTTTTTAGTACACAGAACTCTCGAATATACTCCAGCGTCTCATCCATATGCGCGAATATACGACTTTCGCGGAAGATAACAATTTTTTTCTAATTAATAAATAATTGAATCGACCGGAACTCTTTGGAAGACGTTTAAATACTTTCAGAACTGGAAGAAAAATATTTTTTTGTACACGGAACTCTATTATGTAATATTATATAATAAATATTTTATAATAATTCTTTTTTAAATTAAATAAACTATGTTAAACGCTAGAACTCTTTCTAAAACTCATCTACAACTATAGATCTTTTAAAATCCTACAAGAATTGTGTCTGTAAAATGACGCAGGACAAACTGAGGCTGGCGTCTCACTTTGTCCTATGCGTTTTTTTCGCTTTAAAGGCCAGATCTATTTGTTTTATCTATCAAGAACTGTAGAACTATTAGAAATAAACCCAGAACTGTTAATGTTTAGTGAGTTTCCACCAAATGGTATGGCAGCTTCACACACACACAATCTCGTTTATTATTGCTCTGTTGAATAATAAACTCTATACATTACACTCTAACAAACTCTAATTTTAATAGAAGACATATTAATAATAAAAATATTATATTAAAGATGAAAATTGTTACGTAAATTTTGATACATATTGGGCATATTGTTTTTAATATAATACTATAATATACATGGATATGTGTGTGAATAATGTAATAAATAGAATTACAAAGGTAGTTCTAAATTTTCCAAATATTTTGTCTTTTTCCGAAATAAAAAAGTTTATGAAAACTCGATTCAGCGCCGAAACTCCCCAAGTCACCATAACAAAAAAGAAATAATGGGGATTTAGTAGCGCAAGTAATCTGGTTTTTCTTTTCCATCTCCCACGACAAAGCATTTTGACACCACGTTACAATAAAACGAGCAATAAAAAAACATCGATTTTCCTGTAGGCATCTTCTGCGGCGGCTATCATTACAGTCTGAAGATGTATACATACGAAAGAGTGAGAGCACGAAACTTTGCCAGAACGTGGGGTTTTGTTCAGTGCTCCCAGGCGATACCAATTGCAATCGGAGTACCAATATCAGGTAATAAAACAAAACACTAACATACCATATCACTTAGAAGTATTTCGTTTTAAGTTTTCAAATCTAAAAGTGTTTTAAAGCCTGTTTAAAACCAAAACATTTTTAAGTATTTAAAAATAGACAGAGTAAAATGTTTTAATATTTTTGAAAAAACTTAATATTTCTTTTTTGAGTAATTATGCCAAACAAACATAAGTATTATGATATGAAAATAAATCATTTATATCGTCTCATTCGATCACATTGATGAAATATTTCATTTGTAACAAAATTTTCAAAAAATAAAGCTTATTTTGCAAACATATACTATTAAAAATAGACAAAATTTAATATAACGTAACGGAAACAAATTTCAAGAGCAGGTACATTAAAAACATTTAATATTGTCAAAAGTGTACTAAATTTCATGCGCAAACTTTTCAGTTATAAATATATTAAATTTAATGTACTTTAAATTTAACAGTGTATATTGAATTCTACTGCTAAATAAGCACCTTAAAACGTGATTCAAGTATTTCACAGCACGCATATTTTGTAGGATACATAAATGTGGGTTGCGGCGGTAAGGCTGGCTACTATTTTAGCTCGACGTGTGTCCTGGTTGGCAGTTTTACGCTTTTCTTCATCGATTTGCATAGAAGAAATTTATCGCGACATAAACACACTAGAGCTAATGGTACAAAACACGCGTGTTCCTCGGACAGTTGTCCTCAACGACGAAGAATGTCGTTCAGTCAGGAACCCAAGAATGAAGGACCTCACGTGGCCGCTGCTGGAGCGGCCGGAGCGACGGCTGCGGCAGTCGTTTTGGGAGCCGATATTGCTCCAGCACAAGGTATATTTTTCATTCTTATACTTTTTTTACCATTTTTGATGATAGAGAGAAAGAGCAGATGGAAAAATCCTAATTTTATCAATTCTAATTTCAAGCTCTAATTGTCACGCTTTGGGTTTCGATTTTATTTCTTTTACTATTTTTAATATACGTATGTAGAAGGTATACATGTAATAAAATACAAAATCAATTTTGTGTAATAATGATATTAGAAATGCACAAAGTACTCAATACCGATTATTGATTATTGTTCTAGGTGAAGGGATAGACGCCTTAGGAACAGATAAACCGGAACTCACGTGCATCTCAGAGGAAGGTATCGCTGACATGGATTTACCTGACAATTTACTGGAGGACTTTGATTACATAGGTGATTGTATAACTTCATGCAATAAGGTCGAAAACTATCTTATGCTCTCGGAATTTGAAAACAACCTGATTGCTGAGATGCCGATTATTATGGATCGTCGAGGACGCAGATGGTCCCTAGGGCGATCCAAGACAAGTCAAGCCAATTGTGGCCAAACCAGTGGAATGCAATCGGCAACTAATGAAGACGAAGTTAAATCGAAATGGCGTTTCACGAATGTACCACCCAACGCTAACACTAGAATGATCACCGTTATCGACGAAGCCAGTGCATAATTCTGAATACGGATAATAGAATATCCTTAACCCTAAACTTGGCAGATTGAAAAAGTATATATATGCAAGTAAAAAAGTTAACAAAAGAAAAAAATATATATATGCAAAATACAAAATTTTTAGTACATCTTTTATATAATTTTTCTTAAATACAATATAAAATTAAAATTAACACAATTCATTGTGAAATAAAAAAACATGCATACAATTTTAACAGAACATAAAAACTTAAAAATGCATTTCAATTATAAACACAAAATATTACAATTTTAAACAATGCAAACAAAAACGTACCTTTACATTGCCAAGTATAAGGTTGAAAAAAATCCACGTCCAATATTAAATTTTTATCGGATGTTTAGAAAAGTAAGATGTTTACTGGCGTTTAAAAAAGGTGAAATCAAAACGCAATTATATGTCAGATTTATTAAATGTCAAATTTTTTAGTTAGACACGCATACCCACTATTTAACTTGCAGAATAATTAAAGAGAAAAATTATAGACAATTGAAGAAAGATCAGCGAGATACGAAACACTGACTGAATTATTCCGCCCATGTAATACTTAATTGTAAGTTAAACTTATGCTCTCAGTTGTTTATACGTCTATCTATTTAAACACTCGTAAAAGTTATGTTACAAATAATAGACAGTGACACGCTGATTTGTACGATTTAAAAATACAGTTACAGTTCGCTGAAAACACAATTTGATAACACGGATGATTTAATTTGCGATACAAAATATAGACAATAACATCGACTTTTGACTTAAAACCACGGAAACGCTCCGTCCACAAAAAAAAACAATTTTGATTTGCGTCGGCGTATTTCTTTATATATGTCACTTTATTTTATCCGAGATAAAAAATAATCTGTCGTTATTACTAAGTTAATTTATCAATGGCATTATGCCTTTAAAAAATAAAAAGTCTACTAATTACACAGATGAAGTGGTAAGCTCACTTTTGGTACAAATATTGCGATTTACAATAATTGCTATCGATTGATAAGGCAGCTGAAAATGCAATCGTAGCGTGGCTAAATAACTTCAGCCTTCTAAATCATTCGAATAATTGATTGAGAATTTGATAATTTTCAATTTTGCATTTTAACTTAACTAATTTTTTTATTTATTTCTCTAAAAATTTATTTTATCTAATTTAATTTATTTAATATAAAAAATCCAATAAAAAAATAACTCTATTTTATCAGGCATCTTATTATATCATTTAAATCTTAATTATTGATTTTTATAAATCAATAATCAAAATATAAACCTTCGACTACGATTGTAAAAATAAATAAGAACTGACTGTGCAAATTTATGAAAGAAATATATGTAGACACGTTAGTTTAAGATTTGAAACCTAGTCTGATCGCGTTTGAGACAAAATGCGTCGTGAAAATATAAAGTGCATATATGTATACGTATATACTGTTCACGATCTTTTCTCTTTTCTGGAATCCTATTCTCACAACGAGATGTGACGCTTGACTGCCAGATTGTTATATACGCATTTATTTATTTCTCAAACTATTTATATTAGTATGTAAATAATCGACATTGTTGCCATGTATATACACTTACATAATTTTTAGTATACAAACGTTGGCATAGATTGTTACAATGTCTATGCAAACAATCGCATCTTTTACTGATAAATATGCAAAAAAGATAAATTATTCTCTTGTTGAAATAATGATACACAACTTTACCGAATATACAGATGGAAAGATTGCGTATATTAATTAAATAATAAGGATAAGGCATCAGTATAAATTTCACAAATGTCGCAAGTATTAACCATTTAATTGAGAAAAGCATATTTGTTTAAGCACTAAAAATAATGAATATTTAAAATATGCTTATTTATAAAATGTGCGTTTTTTATAATTATTCATTCAATTAATATAAAAATTAACAACGTAAGAAAATTGACGCCCTTTAAAAGACAGCGTAAAATTCGTCGAACAATAAATTTTCTATCTAGTTTGAACTATAAATATCTTTTTCTCGCTCTCAAACTGCCAATGGATATTGAACTGCCAATGAGGAAACTCATTTAAAAAAATATTCTGAACAGTGCAATGAAAAAATTAAGATAAAAATAAGAATAATACAATATAATTATTTCTTTTATAATTTCTACATATAAGTTGTTAAATCAAGAATGAATTGAACTAATTTTTTCTGAGAATTCAGTTTATAAAAAAAAAAAAAAAAACACTGTACAGAGTAACCAATAAAAATAATTAATGTCAAATTTGTCTATAGTGAAAAGCAAATCGCTAAATATATTCTAGCGATAAAAACAACATCGAATAAAAATTGCGGAACATATTGTATTGTCGTAATGTTGTTGATATAAAAATGTGATTCAAATACGTAATTCTTGTACGCGCATTATTTTATTCCTTCACATCCTAAATACTAATTTTCTTCATCCCTCTACGAAAAGTCTGTTAATTTTAAATGTTACGTTTTATTAGCATGAAATAGCCGTAGCACGTTGGACGCAATCTGAAATTGGATCGAAACAGCACGACCAAACGGTTCCATTACCATTTCAATGAATGCGATATCGATACCGGTGCGTTAATTACGAATTCCTAGTCCACCTACTAGTTTCAAACGAGGCGTGTATTACATCGCGCGCAATTCGTTAAGTTTAATTTAGTGACGACCAAAGAATTATATCTTTAAATCACCTACTGATCAGGGACTAATTCTCTCTCTATAAAACGAAGATTTTGAAATACTTCTTTAAAAATAAAAATATAGTTTATGCTTAACACCAAAAAAATTCAGCAAGTTACAAAATAATATTATAAAATACAATAAAAACAATAATAAGTTTCTATATTAATTATAAAATTTTAAAAATTTTTAAATAATTTTTATACTTTATATATATTTTGTTTGTTTTTTTAGAAATCTATCTTTATATGACTAGTATCTAGAAGTTTAACAATTAATAATTGAATATTAATTTCATCAGAATAACTAAATTATAAAATAATTTTTTCTTTTGTTTAATAACTTATAATTAAATAATTTTGTCTAAATTATTATCTCGTTTTAATTTTAACAAAAATATAATTAATCATTATTTTCTATTTGTTATAGAATATTCTAAATATTATTAAAAAGATATTAAGAAATAAATACAAGTATCACTCAAGCGCACATATTTTAAGGGAGAGTTGCTAAATGCATATCAATCTCCTAAAACGTATGTCTTTAATACTTTACATTTTTACTTCATATAAACATTTAGTGGCAAAAATAAAAAATAAAAAAATAATAAACAAAAATTTAAGTTTTATCTCATTTCGTGCATGTTATGAGCATTTTAGAAAATCCGGTATATCTGATGTAAATTTTTCGTGAATTTATATAGCTGATAATAACGTAATTCTGTAATTCTATTTTATATTGTTATATTTTCACAAAAGGCTTGTTATAAAATATTTTACATTTATTGTATATATCTATTTACATTTATTGTAAAAATTAAATTGATACTTTTATAAATTCTATCAAGTTTCCTGTCTCATATCTATCTCACACTTTAAATTTTA
The DNA here is from genome assembly GCF_016802725.1 of Solenopsis invicta. NCBI lineage: Eukaryota > Metazoa > Arthropoda > Insecta > Hymenoptera > Formicidae > Solenopsis > Solenopsis invicta. The sequence goes on from NC_052664.1 coordinate 16,094,298, forward strand.
CTATAATACAAATGATACTAATGTAGAATTGATAAATGATAATAGTAAAACTAATAATTGCTATGAATGAAAATATGTCGATTACAAAATAAAATCAAACCAGTTTTGTTTCGTTGTGCTTATCTTTTCAATGTTATTATTTATTCAATCTTTGATCACTTTTTCAATAAAATTTAAATGAAATAGTATTAGTTAATAATTCTTTATATTTTTAATTTCTTTAATTAAGAAATTCAATATTTTCGAAGACAATACGATTCAAGAGGTCACAGGTATGCTTTAGGCGACTGGATTTCTAAATCATACCTTTCGCAGCATATTATAAAAAAACTTATAACAAATTAATTTGGTAATACTGAAAGATTTAACATATAATAATAGATAACTGAAACGTCGAGCTACAATTTTAAACTTTTTGCATCTAAAATAGCATAAAACCCGAAATATAATAAAAAAAATAGCTTAAGTTATAAGCATTTGACAACTCTCCTCCATATATTATATTGCGTCTCATGTTAATTAGTACGCAATAGTGTGTGCGGTGATTGGTACGGTGAGAACGATAAGAGGTAGCCCAACGACGGACAGTCGCTGCAAGACGCCTCACGATCAACTGCCCTCGTGGCATGAATCGTGACGACATATTCTTAGAAAAAAAGTCGTAAGACTACGCGAAATCCTCAAGGTAAGTCTCGATATTCTTTTTACAATAGTAAAATTTGTTCACTAAAGGACTGAACTTTCGACCTTTCTATGCATCTTCTTCCTAGTCTTCTTAAAATAAATTCTCTTATTTTGATAATTTTTTTATAAAGAGAAATTTTGTGCTAAAAGCTTAATCGAATGATCGTTCCAATATTTCACCATTATGATTCAATGTAATAAATTTTCGATACATCAAGTAGTAATTCCATGAAAAAAATGTGATGTATTTATAAAATCTATTTATTCTTTCCATACATTAAAACAAAAAATTGTTTTAAATTTTTCAAGTAAATATATTATCGTTTTATCATTTCCTTGATTTAACAAAATATTTCCAATGTTTGAAAATAAATTATTTTATACTGGCTAATATTTATTTAAATAAAAAAAATGTTAAAATATATTTACTTGAACATAAAAAATTTGTATTCACTATATTCAATTTACATGTATACCTTTATTTGAACTTCGGTACAATGGAAGAATATAATTTTTTATCTTCAATGTCACCCATTAATATTATGAAACAAACGTTATAAGTCATGCGAAGGATTCTCCCTGAGGCCCTATAAGGTCATTTGGATTCTTTATGAACACAACCATGTCACTTGAACCCCTCTTTCAATCAGTCCAACTGCTTGCGTCTCTTCATCATTCCTCTCACGTTTAATCCATTCGACCACACCGGAAGATATCATATTGCCACTGGTCTTAATCAATCCGATGAGAAATGTATCCAAATGCAAATGTAGAATACATCGAATTATATTACAATAATAACGCGAGATAAAAACAATTGTGTTTCCTAGCACCGAGGACAACGAAACGAGAATGGCGTATGGGAAACTGCACGTACTACCATTAAGTCTCTTCATCTTAATGCCAGTAACATTCGTTATTACGTAAGTCTGCATTTTTTTAAACAATGGAGTAGATCAATTTACAAAAGTCACAATGTGTACATTTCCCTTAAATAAGAATATTTCTAGTAATCTTTTTTAACAAGTCTTAATTTTAATATCCTCTTTAAAAGTTCAATCAATAAGTTTAATCAATTATTTCTTTTTAGAACGGACTGCTAAAGTATTGACGGCTGTTCATATAAAATTCGTGATTATACCGAATTAGACACTATCAACAGCAAGCAATTTTACTTGTAAAAAAAGCTAGTAAAAATATTTATTTTAATTTAGTCTTTAAATCTTGAAAAACTAAACTTGCTCGATATATATTTAAAAATATATAAAGCAAATTGAATAAATTTGCTTTGAAGAAATTTGTAGCATTTAAAATTATTTTTATAAAGTAGGATAAAATAATATTAAATACAAATTTAATATTATTTTATCCTACTTTATAGAAATAATTTTAAATGCTACAAATTTCTTTCTTAAAATTAAAATAATTATCATCCTTGAAACATCCGTGACAAAGCATAACGATTGCCATTAAGATATACTTAAAGATAAAAATTTGTCTATTCTCTCTTCCCTGCCCCTCCTCCCTCTCATTTGGTGCCTAAACGTCACAATTTTTTTACATACCATTCAAAAAATTTTAAAGATTATATTAGACATATACTTTAATATATTTTCCCTCTTACAAAAAAATAAATTACAAATGTACGTAAATCGATTGATTCAAAATAAGAAAAGATCAATTTATAATTTAAACTGCTATTTAAATGTCTATTCGAGTAGCAAACCGCAGAATTATTTAACGATCAAGAGCTAATTATAAAAGAACTTCGCAACCAGTCGAGGAAACCTGATGCGTTTTATATACTCGCTCACGCCACTGGTGTTTATAGTTTACGAACGGCTCATGTTTCAGATACACCATATCAGTGCAATGGGATCATGTGGTGCCGGGATTCCCTTATATATCGGAGACCGGCACATTGTCACCGGAATCCTGCATATTCGCACAATGTCTAAACATCGCGGCTCTTTTGCGTATGTACGCAATTCAAAGAACTACAAACTAAATTAGTTTTATCTACTCATATTTTAAAGAGAGAATCTAAGTCAAAAAATAATTATATAAAAATTATATAAAAATATGTCGGCAAATAAAATCTATAAATGAATTAATGATTACACGAATATATAAAGAAACCCGAAATATTTAAACAATAAAATCTAAGGCACGAAAACAATAAATATGTTTAACGATAAAATAGAATAGATATAGCAAATAGCATAGTAGATAAATAAGAAAAAAGAAACAAAAATGACTAGAAAAATTTTACTTAAACGCAAAAAAAAAAGAATTCAATCTGCATCTTTCACACAGTCGCATGCTGCGTTTACATCAGGCATCGACAAGTACTGCAATGGCAGACAGAGAGAGGCCGCGATCTCGTAGACAAAAGACTTATCGTGGCGACAACGTGCTGCGGTATCCTCGCTTGTTTCGGTCTTGATATACTCGCCAATTTTCAAGAAGCCCGCGTAATCGCCGCTCATATGGTGGGAGCGATGACTTGCTTCTCTGCCGGCACTCTCTATTTCTGTCTTCAGGTACACCGTGATGCGAATCGTTATGTTCTATCGCGAATGTGTTTCGATGCCAGAGACAATGTTAATTTACTAACAATATTGTAGTCATTTTCTGGCACAGAGCCGATAAACATTCAATCTTAAAGCTCTGTCAAAGTGACTTTCTTTCGAGCTGTTAATATTCAACATTCGAAAGTCTCTTCCTCACATTTCCTCTCCACAATCTTTTCATTTTTATTTTACTACTATATTTTATTATTTTATTTATCCTATTATTTTATTATCATGTTTTCTTATTTTTCATTTTTTTTATATTTTATTTATAGAAGGTATATTTAGATAGCCTACTCTGGTCCATTCGCTTTACGCGAACTTAATAGTACAATTAATTTTAAAAGGATAGATAAACTCTAACTGTGGATGACTTTTACATAAAGGAAATAATTTTATATACCATAATGAAATAATAATTATAATTTTGTAGACATATCTGAGTTACAAGATGGTACCAGCAATGAACGGCATAATTGTCGTTTATTTGCGCGCTATTCTCTCGGCTCTCACATTGATATTAACGATTGCTACGATCGTTCCTGGCTATATCTCGATGTGTGAATTTCAAGGTATGTAAATATATTATTTAAAAAATTATAATTTATACATAATTTATGTAGTTATAATCTGTATACATTTACTCTTAGAGTACAGTTCTTCACGTGTACTTATTTTTCTAATAGAAAATGAGTACACGTTAAATATACGACCGTTGTGCACAAATGCAAAACGTGTATTTACACAAAACTTTAATTTTATTTGTGAATGTACAATGTAAAATTAAAATAAGATAACTCAAATATTTTTCACAATTTTAAATACTTAAATAAAAATTTAATGTGTTACGTAGGAAATGATTACAAGAAGTGGCTACCGGCAGATGGTGGTTGGGGTTGGCACGTCGCAAGTGCTATATGCGAATGGATTCTCGCGATCGTCTATTGCGCGTTTCTTCTTACTTTCGTTCCAGAATTCCGATTGATTAACTTTGAAGATCCTATTGTTACGGTACTTATTTTTATCGTACCTTACATTTTATCGTTATTCATATAATAACATTTATTTTATTAAAATATCGACCATCTACGTTTCAATTAATTTTTTTATTGTGATTTATAAATGTTATTATTGTAAATGTTCTTTTTCACTAGCAAATTTCTTTTTTCTTTTTTATCAATTTTTACGAATTTTTTGGTAAATTTTTCTTTAATAAAATTCTAACAAACCGTAAAAATTTTTTTAATATTTGTAACATGTATTAATTTGTAAGAAAAGTTAAATTAAACTAAAAATTAAATTAAATATGATTAATAAGAATAAGAAATAGATTCTGTTACTTTCAATTTAATAAATCTTTAATAAATCTTAATTCTTAAAAATATTATTAAACTAAAAATTTTTTATTTAAAAATTATTAGAATTTTATTACTTACGTTAAGAAAAAAATCGATACCAAATTTAGTAATAACATGTACACTAGGTTCCACCGATGCCTTAACACATGAACTTGTACGCGTGTCAAGGCATATCGATATAATAAATTCGGCGTGTTCCGACTCAAAATATTTTTACATTTCATGCCTGTCATCTGACAATTATACTCAATTAAATTATTAACAACAATTTACCTCTTTTTGGTTTTAGTTAAATTTTTCTTACATTAAAGTATATAATCAATTTTTAAGTTGAAATTAAATGTAATTGGTTTACTTTAAGAAAATTAATAAATATTGATAATAATATGAATGTTATATTAAATTTTAAAATATATATGTATTTTATATGATTTTTAAATGCAATTTAAATGTTATTTAATTTACCTAATACTCTGTAGATGCTTGAATTTTTCAATCAATAGATTTTTCTATAAATTTAAAATAAAAACGTTAAACTATTTTTCAATTTTTATGATTCCATGACATAAGGTTTTCAATTCATAAATATGAAATTAGACTTGGACCTTAATAATATTACTCTTAGACATTAATAAAAATATTTTTTACATTTATTTTTGATGCAAATTTCGATTATAAAGAATGAAAATAACATTTAAACATTTTTTTCTCCCTGATTTCGTTGATGGACCACCTTAACAAAATTACATGTAAAACTCTGTTCCCAACTCCTACAAAAAATATTTTTTCAGATTTTTATCAAAAAGTAGGCCACAATGAAATAAATTAAAATAATAACATTTTTTGTTAATTTTTATCGCAAAATGAGCGGGTAAATTATTTCTGTCAGCTCTTTAACATTTTATTTGTCTACAAAATTCATATTGACATATTTCGCTGATCACAAGTTGAAAGTTAATGATAGCTAAATTTTTTTTCAATTTTTATAATTCCATAACATAAGGTTTTTATTTCATAAATATGAAATAAATGCTTATGTTGTGGAATTATAAAAATTAAAAAGTTATTTAGTTATCGCTAACTTTCAACTTGTGATCAGCAAAACATTACAATATGGAATATAGACAAATAAAACGTTAAAGAGCTGGTAGAAACGATTTATCTGCTCATTTTTTTAAGAAAATTAATAAGAAAAATGTTATTTTAATTTTTTTTATTGTAGCGCACCTTTCAAAAATATCTGATAAAAATATCTATATTTTGTAGAAGTTGGGAACAAAGACAGCACATGTAGTTTTTTCAAGGTAGTAAATCAACGAAATCACAGTAGAAAAAACGTTTAAAAGTTATTTTCATTTTCTAAAAATCGAAATTTGCATTGAAAGTAAATGTAAAAAATATTTTTATTAATGTCTAAGAGTAATATTTTAAGGTCCAAGTCTAATTTCATATTTATGAATTGAAAACCTTATGGAATCATATAAATTGAAAAATAGTTTAATGTTTTTATCTTGAATTTATAGAAAAATCTATCGATTAAAAAATTCAAGCATCTACAGAGTATTAAGTAAATTAAATAACATTTAAATTGCATTTAAAAATCATATAAAATACATATATATTTTAAAATTCAATATAACATTTATATTATTATCAATATTTATTAATTTTCTTAAAGTAAACCAATTACATTTAATTTCGACTTAAAAATTGATTATATACTTTAATGTAAGAAAAATTTAACTAAAACTAAAAAGAGGTAAATTGTTGTTAATAATTTAATTGAGTATAATCGTCAGATAACAGGCATGAAATGTAAAAATATCTTGAGTCGGAACACGCCGAATTTACTATCGATATGCCTTGACACGCGTACAAGTTCATGTGTTAAGGCATCGGTGGAACCTAGTGTACAAACAATATATTAATTTTATATATAATTTTGTTTTAGCTAATGTATTTGGATAAAATTGAGAGCACGGCAACTTCAGACAAAACGGATACAACTACACAAGATACGTAAATTTGTTCCTAAATTGGTCTCTCAAAAACTTTTTCTACTCTACTAATATTTAGAATTCCATACATCCAACTCTATATCTGACGATTACTGTAAGGGAAGCAACAAAACAACAAGAGTTTAAAAGGATAGAACTAATATAATGCAAAGAGTATACAAAAGAAACAATAATTAATTCTATTACGAAGAACTAAAAGAATCGACATAAATAAGAATCTTCGCGATTAAATTCGTAATGGCTCATTCTACTGTTATGAAGAAACACAAGAGAATATTATTTAAGGATATAAAACTACATATAATACTGCCAGAAATAAGAAAATAACATCCAGCGTATAGCGAACTTCTTTTCCCTACAACTTATTATTTATGCAATATTAATTAAAGTATAGTGTTAACTTATAATTATATAGTGTTAAGTAGGTCATTAAATAAGTCAAAAGATCGAACCGTTATTTCGAACAACATAAAATTGAGTAGCAAGTGCGCGAAAACAGACTAAAAAAAGAGAACGATTGACCAAAAAAAGAGAACTCGTATGATTTATGCGGCTTAATTAACTCAACTGTCATAATTTTTGCTTTAACAGCGATTATTACGACGATTCAAAGGAAAGTGCGATTAAATTCATAATGGCAAGATATATTTTACAACAATCTAAAAATGCATCAAATTAGAGATAAAATATTTCTGCCATTTTTTATTCAATACCTATTCTCAACTTTTACTAATTAAAAAATGTTAGAAAATATTTATTAAACAATAATACCTTATATCAAATTAATGAAGTGACAATGTGAGAATAGAACCTATACATATATGTCAGTTACAGCGGTTCTTGGTGTCAATTGATAATTTTTAATTTTTGAGTTAAAAATTGTAAAAATTAAAAATTATTAATCGGCACTAAGAACCGTTGTGACTGCATAGGCCTTCTATTATCACGTAAAAATTTATTAAACAAATAAAATACATTTTGATTTTATGAAAGATTTACATATATTTTTCTATTATCTCTCTTTTCATCATATTCATTTTGCAATTCCTATTTTTTATATACTTGCGTTTTATATACTACTAATTCACGTAGGCCTACCCTTAAGAGTTTCAATAAACTGATTACTATATCAGTTACTGATACAGTAACCAGTTTATTAAAACACTTTATCAGTTTTTTTTTCAAAGGTATAATGTGATAACATTGAATTTTAATATTTACTGATTGTGAGTTATTATAAAAAAAATAAAATGGTATTACGAAGCCCCCTCCCCCCTCCTTTCCTCTATAAGCCACTGAACAACTACTTTAAAGAAATAAAATTCAAATAGCATGAAGTTTTAATGAAGTAAACTTCACAAAACTTAAAAAAAAAAAATATTTAAGCTAATTGTAAGTATATATAAAAAAGTCTCATATATTATAATCTTCTGAAATCTTAAATAAAATATGTATTTTTTAATCAAAAATATGTTAAAAAGAGTAATAAGATTCTTAAAAAAAATTTTAATAAACTTTAATAAAACTAACAAAAACAATTTTTAAAATTCAAGTTGTTTAAAAACAAATACTAGATCATACAATCAACCAAGTATTTGATTAGACATAGAACGTAAAAATATTTTATCCCAAACCAAAAATATTTTTTTAATAAACAGTTTAAATATAACATTAACTCTAAATTACTTTTCTAAAACATGTATTATATATTAATACTGTTTGAAAACAAACATTAAAACAATTAACCAAGTTTTTGATGACTAAAAAGTATATGCAGCATTTAATTCCATTGTCATTCCAAATAATTTTAAATTTCGTTAAAGTTATTTGGAAAGACAATGGAATTAAATTTTTGCTGCATATACTTTTTGGTAATCAAAAACTTGGCTGATTGTTCTAATATTTGTTTTCAATCAGTATTAATATACATATTTTAGAAAAGTTATTTAAATTTAATTTTATATTTAAACTATTTATTAAAAAAATATTTTGGATTTAGGATAAAATATTTTTGTGTTCTATGCATAATCAAGTATAATATTTAGCTAATTGTATAATCTAATATTTGTTTTTAGAGAACCTTAATTTTAAAAAAGTTTTTAAGTTTTCTTCTCTTAAAAAAATTTTTTTAAAGCTATTTTTTGGTATATTTTTGGGTTAAAAAATATATTTGATTTAAGAAGATATTCGACTATCGTCTCACGCAAACAAAAAGTGCTTCGACAATGGAGTAATTCCGCAATAAAAATATAATATATTTATAGATCTTTTATTGCTTTTTAAAATAAAAGATTTGTTCTTTTTCCAACGCAGATTTACGTTTCTTTTTTTTAAATTAATATAAAGAAAAAGAAAAAAGATAAACAATGCAAGAAGTTCAGTACTAAATGTGGAAAAAGAACAAGCTTACAAAATAGTATCAGACTTACCAACACTGATGAGCAACAGCGAAGTTGAAGCTGCATTAATCTGTAACATACAAATATATACAAGTTAATAATGATCAAAGCAATCAACATTCAAAAGACAATTATTACGCACATTTAATTTTTTATTTCTCCGTTAAACAATATTTAATAAAAAAAATTAAATTTTATCACAGAAATCTTCTTTTAAATAATCATAAATTCATAACATAAAATTTAATAAATATATAAAAATATAATTTTCTTTAATAATCTAAGAAGCTACTAGTTTACAAATTGTTACAATTTAAGTATACCAATACATTAATACATTATGAATATTTCATTAAATATTTTCATCATGGAATATTTAATGTATATCATACGTGATCTGATATACACTGCTAGTACTGAAAAAGTTTAGTATAATATAGACTATAAATTTTTAACCCTCTGAAGGTACCAAGTAGGATTTGAAGACTCCAGCAAATTTTCAATTTCGAATTATCGTTACACAATTAATGGAAAGAATTAGCTGCTCTTTCCAAAAAAAGTTGTTGATAGTGACAACTTACTTATTAAGTAACGTATTTTCTTATATTTCATATAATGACAGGTAAAAGTTGCAAACTCATATTCTGGAATGTTCAAAGAGAGTACTAGAATTTGTTCAGATTTTTTTTTAGAACCTAAACCACTATCAGCCAACGACCCTTGTGTCCAGAAAATCAGGGAAAACCAACCTGGTGTTCTCGGAGAATTAATATTGCATGAGCTGCATTCGAAAACATCATCTAAAAAAGTTCAAAGTATTTTTTAGAACTTATGGGATGAGAATTCTTAGAATATTTCAAAATTCACATGTACAGAAAATTCTAAGAGAAGATGTAGAGTATATCTGTGAGTATTTCTAAATATTTCTAAAGAATGTTTGATTCGTATAAGAATTATGAGAAAAATCTTCATCGGGATAGCCATGGCAATGGATATTGGAAAATGATACCCTGGTAAAAATGTTTTTCATAATTCTTATACGAATTAGAACATTTTTTAGAAATACTCACAGAAAGTCTACATCTTCTCTTAAAATTTTTCATACGTGTAAATTTTAAAATATTTGATGCAAATACGGAATGTGCAACGCAATCATTGCTTAGATGAACAATTATTAATACAGCAACCAATAAATAAACAATTATTTACTTGTGGTTGTTCCGCCGACGCCTAATATCCCGGATTTTCTTCTCGTCGACTGCGTCATTTTGCATTTTTCTAGGTTATAGTTTTTAGGCAGAGACGACAAGAGTTCGAAGCACACGAGAAACACGGAACGAGCATCCGTTGACGAAGGACACGTAATTCACTTTACGTTCGCAACGCTCTTGGAATTATCTCATCCTTGTTGTTATCGAATATTACACAAGGACAAACAACACTCGCGAACGTTACGAGCGTAAAGAAATGTGGCGACGAGCCGGCGCGAGACGTCACAACACATCGTGTCGTGTCTCGTAGCCCGAGACCGAGAACCGACTAAATGAATGCCCGTATAGATACAACAAAATAACACACTTCCGTTTGAAAATAAAGTACTCGACGTAAGCAAGGTATCTGCTCGAGGGAAAATGCGCATGCATGAAAACTTGGCTTCGACTAATGCGACCGAACACACGATGCCCGCACAAGATGAGAGAATACGACGTTTCCGTACGACATTGTTACGTATCACACTTACGTGTCGCGATGAACGGAACCACACGTAGCACCCGTGATTGTATCCGCGCACAATTCACTCCCGAAACACGAGAAGTACGTACGGCATGATTGTTTAACCGGTCTGACGCGACAAAGCAGTTAAAGGTATGGCGGCGCATGGCGCCCACAGCTGAGAGTATACCGTACTACTACTACGCACTACGCTTGTTTGATGGCGGCGGTAGCGGCGGAGAGCGGAGACGGCTCGGCGCTCGGCGGCGACGGTTGCCGAGCGCCGGCGGGTACAGCCGAACGGTCGCGGCAGGTATATACGCACATACGCTAGTGCGGGGTCGTTCACTTTGCCGCTGACCGTGAAAGAAGATTGTTTACGTCGCGTTGTATACACTCTCGTACTCACTCACGTACTCACTCACGTACACTCACTTATTAAACCTACGTGCCGAATAATTATCAATGATTTATCATAAAGGTCTGTTTGAAAACATCTTTTAGAGTGAATAATTTCTAGGTATTAAAAATATCTTTTGAAATCGAAGTTTATTACACGAAACGGTGTCCATGTTAATGTTATTCGTAAAATCAATTTAGCCGTATGCTTCAATGTGTTTAAAATAACACGCAAATTAATGAATAAAATTTGAAAATGTGTCTAAACTATTGAAATAATTTGAAGCATTACATTAAATTATTCTCAATACTATGGTATTTCGTATCTCGTGATTGTGCGTTTCATATAAATGACTACGCGATTATTTTCTAAATTTATTTTCTAAATTGAAGTATTTCAAGATGATCATAAATAAGTCAGCTTGCTCGGCCTCGATACGGCGACTGTGCATTAATAACAAGTGTGCGCCTCAACAATGATCTATACCATTGTCTCGCCTGCGTCATGTCTCTCTATGAACTCTATCTGTGTATATTGTAGACGTATGCCGAATAATTATCAGTATACAAAAATCAGTGTATATTGTAGACGTATGTTGAGTAATTATCAGTTTATAATAAAATTCTATTTTTAACAAAATCTTTCGGGATAAATAATTTCTAATAAAAATACCTTTCGAAATCAAAATTTATTACACGAAACGGTACCTTCGTTAACATCATTTGTGAAATTATCTTCGCGATATGCTTCGATGTGATCGAATGTTTAAAGTGACACACGAATCAATGAGTAAAATTTAAAAATGCGTAAAATGTTAAAACGTTCAATATCAAATTGTTCTCAATACTATTTCGTGTCTCGTAATTGCGCGTTTCGTACAAGAGACCATGCGATTATTATTCTCTGACAAAAATTCTTTTATTTTGTTTAATAAAACATCTCACGTTAATTATAAATCGGCCAGCACAGCAGCCATTATATGTGTGTAGGTATCACATGCACTTCAACTGACAGACTTTTCCGCTGCTTGTTTTGTCTGTAACGCATCTCACTTCGAACTCATCTGCCTATGTTCACGTGCTGAACAATTATCGGTATGTGAGTGATACGTTTCTATAAAAAAAATTTTCCGCAATAATTAATTTTCATTAAATAAATTTTTTGGAATCGAAGTTTTACACGATTTAATATCTATGTTAAACATTATTCATAATATCTGTTTTACGATGTATTTTGATGTGATTCGAAAATTCAGAGTCTCAGTGAAGTGTTAAAATGTAAAAACGGTATACCAATTGTTCTTAATAATATTTCAAGTCTTTTGATTGCGCGTTTCATACAAATTATGATCATTACATCACTATATTCTAAAAAAATATATTTTCCTATTATTTATTTATTATAATTACTAAAACTTATTCATCTTGCGATATAAAAATTTAACATGCATAAAGTTGGAAATCAATTGCATAAATTTTCTCTTGATTGAACGAAGTAGATTTCATTCTTCCAATAAACATCAAAAATAATTTACAACGATATACATTTTATTGAAACTGCTTCGAATTACACGATATATGTACGGACTATACCAACAATAAGTAAATTTATTTTCTAAAGATCTGTATTTCAAGATAATAACAAATTGGTGCGGCGTATTTTGGGCATCGTACGTAAGTGACGAACGTGCGTGATTACGTAGTATTTCCTGAATGACGTATTACCATTCCTGAATAACGTACAATCCTTTTTTGCAAATAGTTGCAAATAGTTTGACTATTATTAATGACTTTTGGAATACACGTCACATTTCTTTTGCACTATTTTTTTTCCGCACTTCAACTTAATCTTACTCTGAATTAAAGTGCACATTGTCGGAACGAATAAATTATTTGATCAGTTTTAGGATTCAATATTTAAAGACAATTGCTATTAAGATTTTAAAACTTGCAATTTAACCTAAAGCCATTTAAGATGTGTTATTGTTATTAATTCGTGGTATGTTGAAGAAAGTATTTGGCATTTATCTAACGTCAAATGGTTTATATCAGCGAATGATGTGCTGGTATATGGCTCTCTATGTAATCATTATTTTTCAAAGCTATCGCATAGTTTTTTGCTGACGATAATCCCCTCAACGGGTACAATTTGGCGCTTTTGGGATAACTCAGTACCCTGAAGGTTTAAAAACCTAAAGACAAGGAAACAAACTGTGTAAAAAGAACACAAAAAAACACAGCAGTGCCACAAGTCGCTTAATGGCTCCAATATGGCAAATTGGAGGTGGTCTAGTACTCAGAAGATGTGAAAACTTAACGAGGAAAAACAATTTAAACACAACAGTGCGAAACACAACGAATCGTTCAATGACTCTTATGTGGCTTTAAATTGCCGACATATAAGTGAATCGTCGCGCCGTATTTTTGGGAGTGCAAAGTAACAACGCAAATAATTAGCGTTTTGATTATTTCTAATTCAGGAGTGCCATATAAAGGATCATACAATTTTAATTAATTAATATATAAACGCATTCTTTTCACGTTCTTGGCTGCAATTGCTAATCTCGGTTGTCCTTTAAGTATGCTAGGTGAACAAACGCGTTCGTACCAGGAGTCGAATTAATCTTTATAGTAGATATTATAGTATTTCTACTATCAGTTCCTATGGGATCCATCCATGACGTCTAGTTCAGTGTCTTGAAAGAGATTTCCGTTACAGATCTGAAATTAAATCTTAATCTTAATGGTTCCCGGAAGGGAATCATTTCATTTTCGCATTGAATCAATGATGATTAATATTTGTGTTTTACAGCCGAACTGCGAAGTAAATTAAAAAAAGATATGTATTCTGAAAAATTTTCTTTTATTAGATGTTCTCCCATTTTAGTATTAAACAATTTCAGTTTTATTGTAAAGAATAATAATACTAAATAATAGTGTGAATATGTGTATAAATAAAACGATTGTTTATGGATATCAATTATTAATTAAATTCAATTTACAATCTATTTGTGCCTGTTTTAAAATGATTACAAATATACATCTTTCAACTTTATTTTCTAACCTTTAGATTTATTTTAGAAACTATTTCTAGGTATTGGAGCTCCTGCAATTATATATCAAAATTTTTTAATTAAATTTAGACTTTGTTGGTACGAACGCATTTGTTCATCTGAGGGACAACCAAAATAACGATTGCACCCAAAAACGTGAAATACATTTTGAAATTAAAAATGTGTGAACACTTAACAAATTTAAAACAAGTCGAATAGGTATCCTAATAATAACAATTAGATATTGATAACTTAAATTACCTACATACTATAATATAATATTTAAATAATTTTTTATAAATACTTGTTTAAACTTAATAGTACAATATACAGAAAAAAATTTGATAAGTATTATTAAATATATGATTTATATTTTTATAGAAATTTCTCTGTTGTCGGTTTTGATTTGCCTCAAACAGTTAGTACTCAACATAAATGTATATGATCTATTAATTGTAAAACGTTCGAGAAAGACTAAGTAAACCGGAATGTCGTATAATTATTTTGTTAAATCATTTTATGAAGTAAATTACATATTATGTAACCAACCTTACATATTTTCACTTGGTTATTAATCTTGATTAAAATATTTGTGAATTGTTATTGCTAAGTAATTAACCAATCATATAACATATCATATAAAACTAATATACATTTACATATTAATTTTATTTGCTATATATATAATACGTACACTTCAAAAGATAAAATCAATTGAGCGAAAAAAATATCGTCTCCGTTAAAAATCTCCGTAAAAATGTAAGTTATAAGCGTATTCTAACTGATGTTATTGACCAACTTTGATCATGAGACTTCATGAATATTATTGTTATGTTGACATTTTTATATAAAATTTTTTATATAATTTTTAAAATACTGTATGCATAAATTTCGTCTATTTATAAGTGTTAGATTTATTATTTTATTTTAAAGATGTTTTATTTTTGAATATACATATATGAATTATTTTTTAATTAAATGTAAAATATAATGTGTTTTTAAAATAAATTTTATAAAAACTTCAGGTATTTTCGTTATCTTATCAAGCATCAGATATGATATGCAGCGGCCGATAAGACCAGATTATTTTGATCTTTACTTTGATAACTTATTTACTTTAAAATTTTATTTATATATTTCCTGTATCTATTCCATTTAATATAATTTACCAAATTTTCATAATTTTAATAAAATGTTTAAAAATTGATGTGCAGGTGATAAAAAGCACACTGTTCATTTTTATGTGATATCTATCTTAAAAAGGTATCGTATCTATCGAGTGAGAGTAAATTACCGATACTAAGTATTAACACTTGACAACATGCAATATTTTTTTGTATTATTTTTTATTTTTATACGCTTTACATCAATGTTGTTTATTTGTTATCTTCTCTAAACCCTTGCCAAAAATTTCTTAAAATAAAATTCTTTATTTTAAAAATAATCTATTATTTGTAATAATTTTATAATTGTGAAAAGATGTAATTGTAAATTTAACAAAGTTACTAAAAATAAAACTTCTCTTTTTACTTTCAATATTAATTTAAAAACGGAAAATTAAAAAAAAATTTGGCAGTAAGCTATACTTCGCTATACTTATTTCAACTGTTTTAACGAAAGAAATAGCTCTTCAAATTTCTTTGTCTGATTTCTTTATTTCTCAGATAATATTTTTTTATTTTAAACTTCTATCATCTTACACTGCGTATAATATTATAAAATTTTTGATTGAGCTTATAAACTTAAAATTGTAAAAAATAGAAGCAATGTAATACTGAAATAAATAAAATGTTCGTAATAACTTTGACTTACATTGAAATTTCTAAAGAAGAACCTCTTCCTGCAAAGTTTTAAAAATTTGTCAAGTTTAAAATATATAATCTGCAAATCTATCAACATAAATTTTATTTTATGTAATATAATAAATTAAAAGAATATATATTCAGTTTAATTCAATCGTTTTCAAAAATTGGAATACAATCGCACCTACTACTTGCCTTCTTTATTAAATATACTTGAATGTAACTACTAAATTTTTATCTTGTTTAAATATTCGCGCTCAATTCGAGTCGAATTGCTAAACTTGAGACCGCAAATTGTTTGGCGACTTTCCAGTTTTGTTTCTCATGCAATCGTCGCTATTAATCTTAAGAGCGACACGTCATAGCAGCGGGAAGCGGCTAATCGCGCTCATATAGTAGGATAAATAGTCTTTAGCGAACGTGTTGACCGCACAGTAACGACGCCGACGCGACAGTAGCAAGGACGGCGGCCCGGCGCGGCGCAGCTGCCGAGAACGTCGTTTTCACTGACGCAACATCGATCGCGCACCTCCACTGGCTATAACCTTTGCATTTTCCAACGGGATTTCGTTGCGACTCCACGGAGTTTTGCCGTCCGACAGAATTCAAGTGAAATCAGCTCATCAGCCGGTGCTGCGCGCCTAAATTTCCGATCGTACACGATCTATTTCTGATTTACGACGTGTTCTCCGAAAAATGAAGACCACCAAGAGCTCCAGCTGAACAACCCCACGAACGAAACCTAAGGAGGGACCACCGCTTTCAGGGTGAAAGTTTTGTGTAACGCCGTCCCATGCGTCGCCAAGTTGCAATTTTGGTATGATTTGATTTTTCAAATGACGGGAAAAAACAAAGAATTGGAAATTTCTTACGACGAACGTCATATAATCTTACGCATCGTAAAAATAAACAAGAGCGTATTATTTTTATTGCTCTGCACATTGTGTTATGAAAGTCATCGAGATAGCATATATTTCTCTCTGCTTTTGAATTTATTTTTATTTTACAATGAGTGGAAAAAAGATAGAAAGATTATTACTCAACAGGGAATTTCTACTTTATCATATCCGCTTCCGCCTCATGGTCTGCACCAATTCACGTTTTACTTTTTCATGCAGATAACGCACGTGCGACAGTCTGCACATTAACGTACGTCACAAATGCTTTCATCGGATATGATATCATTTACATATTAATGCATGTAACTGCCTCAATATATTTTGTATGCTCGGATCATTAATGCGCTTAGCTCGGAATTAAATTATCAGTGTTACCAAATTTATTAAGATTTTCAGTATTAGATGTTATAATGTTATGCGATCCTAAATTATAAATTCTATTCATTACTATACTAACTAGTGTTATTCGCATTGTCATTTTTATTCATTACCATTTTCTCTGATACTAATGTGATATATTCATAATTGGATAAATTTCTTGAGGTTTGTTTACCGTTTATGTAAATTTATTTACTTTTTCTATACCGATTACATTTTACTTTTACAATTATACATTTATTTTTAGTAAATTATTTTTGCAATAATTTTACCAATGTTATTATGTAGTACATTTATTTTTAGTAAATTATTTTTGCAATAATTTTACTAATGTTATTAATACTAATATAGCAATAAATTTAATTAAGAATTTTAGAGTAGATTTTAATCTTGGAAATAGAAACATGCAATCAATTTATTTTTCTTTAATAACAATATGATACTCGTAATAATATGTCGTGGTTTGAAATATAATTTCAACATTAACATATGTTGTGTCAACGATGGCGAACTCCATTTCCGTTGTGGTATCATTTGCAATTTAATCACTCTTTACTGACTATTATGATTAATTCCTTGAAAAGTCATAAAGAGGATATGTTAATAATGTCATAAACATTTGGAGAGAAAAAATAAAAACACTTCTATTATGTAATTTTTCCTAAGCTATCGTTTGAGACTATTCAGAACTTGATCGGTTCAGCCGTTACTGACAATGAGATCTAATAACCTCATATGCTTGGAACTCGTTGACACCCGTAAAAGAGGCTTGGTCTCGCTAACGCGTTGTCTTGGCGACGCGCAACCGCGCCTCTTGATATTTAATGTGTACAGTGTTTAATAAACGTGGCAGAGTTTATAGTTTATACATTCGATGAATACTTTGTCAACAAAGTTAATTTTTGTTGTTTTACTGAAATTTTTTTATTATCCTTTTCTACCGTTTTTTGTTATTTAAATATTAAATTAAAGGGTAAAGTTTCATGAAAAAATAAAATTTAAAAATCTGTTTAAAATTAAAATTAAAAAAAGAAATTTTACTTGTATAATTACATCTCTGGAAACACTAATTCACTAAAATTATTTTTTTATCTTTTAAAACGCAATAATAAAAATATATATTTTTTTTATTTTTTTTACAAGTTATGATTGTTTCGTGTAACGATACTTTTTTCTCTCTTTCTACATTTATTGCTAATAATAATACAAGAACAACATAAATAATATTGCTTTATGATATAACATGTGTGAGTTCAAGAATTAATTATTTTCTTTTAAAACACATTTTTAAAAATCAGTTAAATTAACAAAAAATATTGTTTTATATATAATCCTTCAATTATCAAACGTGTTGTGCAAGATTATTTATACAATTATTTATATATGCAAGAATATAAAATTGTTATAATTTATTATAATATTTATTATAATATTTAAATAATAATGTCGAAAACATTATACATATACTTTTTGTAAAATATATGTTACTACAAAGATTGTAGAAAACAATATATTATTTATAACAAATAATGAAAATAATTGTGTGATATAGAAAAAAATATTGTTCTCACTCGTGTAATTACCAACAGTTATCTTTCTTTCAGAACTGTTCAAGGAACGTTGATGGCATTTGAATTGCGGTACTGCCCTTGGTTTAGTTGTTGCGAAGGCTGATACTTACGAGGAGAGAATTAAAAGGCCTATGAATAGCCGTCAAAAAGTATGAATAATCGTGACTCGTCGGCGGCTGCATCGACGCGAGATTCTTCCCGATAGCGGCGTCGATCGCAGACGTCGGCGATTGACGTCATCATCATTATATTCATTAGTATCGGCTTATTGTCCGCTTTGATAGTAACAACGATTAAACATCGAAATCATGGACAAGCAGGAGTTTTTTGCGAATCTACATTATTTACCGATCGCCGTCTTTATCTCCTTACCTACAGTTTTCATTTTAACGTGAGTTTAAATAATTGATAAATTATTAAAATGTTTATACGTTTTTAATATGTTTATTTATTAATATCTATACTATTGTATCCATTAATATCTTGCGTGCAAAAAAGGTTATGTGCAAGAGAAATAAAAGCATTCTCTTATGCTAGTGTAGAGCGTGAAACAGCGTTAACTATTTAGGATTTTTTTTTTTAAAAGGTGTTGCAAGTATTGTTCAATACACAATTTATGTACATCTATTTGTAAATATTTAGTAAATATTTATAATATAAAAGATTCGTACAGGATTCACCGTATTAAAAGTAACATTAAGTAATGAAATAGAAAATGTAATTCACATAATTTCTTAGAAACTACTGAAATTGATTTCAATTTTTATATATACTTATAAAAGGTCTGATAGTTTATCAAATGAACTAGGATTGTTGCTACGTAAATTAATTATTTTTTTATATGAGTTAAATTCAATCGAATTTATTAAAAAATTGGTATTTGTTTTTTAAAACCGTGCTATTTTACTAATTTTTTAATATTTTTTATTTATCATTTTTCATGTTATAAACAGACATGTATTTTACATATACGCAAAAGTTAAAAACTATAATTTTGATAGTTTCTGAGAAATCGTATTGCTGATTTAAAAAATGTGTTTGTTTTTAAATTTAAGTAACATAAAAACTAATAAGCATTTAGCCATACAAAAATTTATAGATATTGATTAAATATGTGCAAGTAGATAAGTAAATACATCAGAAGAACATGTATAGTATCCTTTTAAAAAATTCTCCAAAAGACCACTTTTTCGCGCTCTAAACTAGAATATTTATTTAAAATCACCTTTGTTATTTTAATTGGTTCAAATTGTTCAAAAAACTTATTTTCCAAACCGCAGATACGTAATCGCTGTCTTATTGGGGCATGTGGAAGCTGGTTTTCCTTACATTTCTGATGCAGCGACTCACCCACCAGAAAGTTGTATTTTTTCTCAAGCTGTCAATTTAATCGCTATTCTCAGTAAGTAGAACATATAACCCAAAATTTTTCATAAACTGTAATATTATCTCTTATACATATATCTCATAAATATATTTTATGTACTGTTAATAATTTAGAAAAATAAATTTAAAAAACTGTTTGAATACTTGCACCAACTATTGTCTGCAACAGCGGCATTTTTCTTATTGCATTGAAAACAAGACAACTTTGATATGCTTTTATTATTTATTTGAAGCTTCTTACTTATTTTACTACTTTTATTACTTAAAGTGTAAAATGATATAGTACGATAAAAAAAATAGAAATCGTAAAAAATATGATAAAAATATAATAATTAATAAACAGTTATAATATATCAACACAAATGTTATATGACATTGAATCTAATTGCAATTGCATAATTTTATATTACAGTGGGTTTTATGATATACGTAAGGTATTTCCAAGTTAAGGAATGCATCAGAGCTTTCGGTTTATCAACTTCTTTGCCGAAATGGAATCATTGGGCTTTAATTTTTGGCCTGATATCAACTGCCGGATTATCAATTGTCGCAAACTTTCAAGAAACATCAGTAATAGTAGTTCATCTTATCGGTGCAATTCTCTGTTTTGGAGGTGGTACAGCGTATTTTTGGACCCAGGTATATATATAAAAAGTCATATTAAAATAGTAACAATGCAAAAATTCATTAAATATTTATTGACATAAAAATTAAATATACTGAGAAAGAAGCTGATTTGACTAAATCTTTCAACTTTGTTAAATTTTTTCAATTGAAGTATTTATGTATTTTTAAGTTAAATATATAAATACTTGAATTTTGGAGAAATTTAAACGAGTACTTTATTCTCAGTGTCATCGTAAATAAATAAACGATTCAATTTATTTATAACTGTTAACAAATAAAAAAATATTTATAGAACATAGCAGATGCTTTATAAACTTATGTACAGATATAAGAATAAAATCATCACTGCGATAACTGATGTATCTATGAAAATTGACTACGGTTATCTTTTTATTACAGGCCGTTTGTTCATTTTACTTGCATCCTCCAGGATGCTCATTACGACTCGCGCATTTTCGCACGGCGTTATCAACTTTTTGTACTGTATGCTTCTTCGTGATCCTTATCACAGGCGTGTTGGCTCGTTTGGCCTATAAGGGTTGGTTCGTTGAATTTTAATTACTGTTTACATTACATACAGTACATTGTATTAATATTTAAAATATATCCTGTAGGAACAAATCCTCGAAAATGGTACAAAGAGGATGGTGGCTGGGAGTTGCATGTAGCTAGTACGGTAACCGAATGGCTTTGCGCAATAGCATTTTGCGCTTATATCCTCACATTTACGGAAGAATTTAGGGATGTCAGAATAACTCCTCCAAAGGTAATACTTCTGAATAATCCCATATAGCACAGATGTCCTAGGGACGTCCATGGAACTTTCGAAAGATGTCCGTATATTCTAAAGACATCCTTGAGATGTCCTTTTGATAAAGTGTGCTATGTGAAATACATTTTAATGCACGATGTAATACTTAGTTCTTTGTGTTCTATAATTAAAACTTAATTCTTTCGAAATAGCAAATATGTTGTAGCAGTTTATCAAAGATAAATCAAATAATATTTGATATTACATATATTAAATGCTTATTAATTAATATATAATTAATAAGCATTTAATATATGTAATATCAAATATTACTTTGCTTATTATTAATATAATGTTGCAGCAATGTAAAAAATTTAAGAACATTAGATTTAAAAAAGATTAAACACTTTTTCATTTTCTGAAAAGTATATATGTTTTTATCACCATCTACTGAACACTGGTGAATTATGAACCTTTCTTATTTTATACGTGTCTCTCTGCCAACAGGTGATATGTAACATGCACCGCTTAAGTTTGAATAACGAAATATTGAACGAGAGCCAAGACTCCACCGTGGTTCACGATCAAGCGAATCCATCAACCAGTACCTGATCGCTCATAGGCAGAGGCGCCGGTGGCTACGTCAATCTTCTCTCGCATTCGCCGGTCGATACACCTTGTCCCGGCTATCGGTACCGCGAATCTAGAGGCAATCTGCTGGACGAAGCGGCGCCATTGGTAGCCACCACACCGCCAGCATTGCACGACAATGCCGAGAGAAATCCCGACGTCCTCTGCCCGGTGGAAATACATGTGCATGATCCCGCAATACGCGAACGACGACGACGTCCCATGAGCCATCATGTTGAGAAACGGCACCAGAGAACCGTCGAAGATAGTTCCAAAAGATGGATTGATCTCGATGAAAATGTGCTGGACGGTTACATCTTAATCGATGACAGGAACCTTGGTCCCTCAGTCCCCGAGTTTGACGGTGAGGAATTACCGTATCCCGAGGATGCTACTGAGTACGATGACGATGACAATGGCGATGATGACGGTAACCAAGACGAAGATACTGGCAGTCATGGTAGATGCGACTGGTCATATAATCGATCAAAGAGAAGTAATTTAAAACAATATCGGTCTGATTTCGATTTTGGCGTGACATATCCACTCGCGAATAGTCATGGAAATGCCTATCAGGACTCGAGCAGCCACAGTAAATACACAAAACTGTATGCAGAACAACGGAAAGCCAGGAATAATTTGGAAATAGCTCACGGCCTTGACATGTCATCGTACGCAGTAGCAAACAGTCATGGCGAACACGGCAATCCGTCGGCAGATATACGGGACCGAGGTTACAGAGAGAATTCGAAAGGTGACAATCAAATTTGGGATACGAGGCCAGTAGACATGAATTATGAAATAGCCAACAGTCACAGCAATTACCGCGTGTTCTATGACAGTCAGACGCAACATCAAACTATGATGCCTCCTTGGTCCTCGGAACCAAAGTCGGAAAATTACAAGAAAAAAGAAGAGAAAATCACAAAAATTGAAGACACGCACGTTACTTCGGAAAAATCTAAAAATAATGCCGCGAGAAAGGAGAACAATAAAGAATACGAGGCAAATCAATCAGAAAAAATAAACGAGCCAGACTCCGAAACTAATAGCGATATTGAGCAATGCTTAGTACAAATCGAGGAAAGTCTTTTGAATATCGAACAAAATCTTCTTCACGTTCAAGATCTGGATATTCCAGAGCTGCGAAATCTACTCTACAAGAGTCCGAGTATCGAACGAAGCCTTTACGAGGTATCTAAACACAACACAAAATACTTATCATAAATATTTTGTAAAAATTTTTTATAAATGTTTGAAATAATACAAAAGTCATTACTAATAATAAATATTTTAAAAATATATTAAAAAATATTTGCAGTATATAAGCTGAAATGTGTTTTTTAATATCTTTTAGCAACACAATATAAATACTTATTATAAACATTTAGTTAATAATAAATATTCCAAATAGCATGAGCGATTGTTAACAACTCAAAGAAAATTCACCTTTTTAAATTCTTTATGAATTAGCGTAATCTGTTTGAAATAAATTTTTAAACTTTTAAATAATTTTTAATTTAAAAAAATTTTTTTTATTACGAACTCAGTAAACACAGAAGCTAACTGTTATACAAGTAACACATAAGAGTAACATGTGATATTATAGAATAATTATGATAAATAATTCCAAATTTAGTCCTTTTCAAGTGAGATGGTTAAATATAATTAAATTTATTTAAAGTAATGTTATTTAATTGACTTACTTGAACAGAACTTTAGGTTAAAACGTTATAAAGAAGTTTTAATAAACATTTGCAAATTTGTCGATTGGAATTATTTATTATTTTTGTCATTGGCGACTATAAGTAATACTACGAGAATAATTATGTTAATATTATATCTCTTGTTTTATATGCACAATTTAACTGTTGTAAAAATCTCTTTTCTTATCTATACATATATTTTTTGTTATCTACTTGTTATAATAAAATAATAATATAATAGTAGCAATAATAGCAGTAGAAGCGGGTAAAAGTATATCAGTCCCTAGATGTCACCTAGATCTAAAAAGATGCTTCTAAGTAACTTCCGGTAAGTTGTCAATCCCAATCCAGTATTGTATAACAGACATGTACGGGTCTTATATACGTAACTGATGTTATTTATACAACAGTTATGTTCTATGTTTGCTGAGATGTACCAAATATTTAATAAATACATATTTAAAAAAATATATATATATATTTTTTTTTTTTGCAGTATATAAACTGAAATAGAAACTGAACTGAACTTTGAAAGTTCAATATATATATATATATATATATATATATATATATATATATATATTTAAATTTTTCTTATAAATATATTTTATAAATATTTATGTCATGTTTGGCTACAGGATCTCCTCTACACAGATGGCAATGTTCCGGTTATTCCCAAGAATAAATCCACATCTCTCGATTCGGACGAAGAACAAGAAGAAAACGAGGAAGAGGAAGAAATAGAGGAAGAGGAAGTATGGATAGGCCAAAATATAACGATTAAAGATAACGAAGACGAAGACGGAGATGCGAGTGCACCTCTTATAAACAGTTCCAATGAAGAATGCTCGGATACAATCAACGTTGACGAACATAATTCCTCAAAATCGGCAGATGATCACTATACCGATTATTGGACCGATGAATTAAATCTACAAGAAGAGGAAAAAGATTCGAATTCTCAATATTCAAAGAAGAACTTTGTGCTCAATAGTCTTGGCAAAACTCTACCAAGAAAAATCGCTTTAGATGAAGTTAAAGAAAATATTAGGTTGTGCTCGTCGGAATCGGAAGAACCCACGATTACGATCGATTACAATTTGAATAGCGCGTACGCCGAAAAGAAATCCCTCTTCCGCGACAAATGGCACAGCAGGGCGAGCTCGCTGGACGAGAACTCGATCTTCCAGAATTCGGAATTTGGTGACAAGCAAGAGAATGATAAGCCCTCGTTGCAGGAAGTCTTCCTTATGGCCACGGGGTCTCGTCGTTTAGCAGCCAACGTGAAAGCACTGTCAGAGGGCACCCTACAAACTGAACGGATAAAACGACGCGACAGAAGAGGGTCCCATGAAGAGAAGCTTCTACAGGCCGTTGAAGCAACAGCAGATTTTCGAAAAAAACTCGAGAGTTTTGCGTCGCAGCGACGATATGTTCTACATAGACAAAAGAGAATGATGCCGAAATTAGCCAAGGAAATCTTGGATAATGCAATGTCACGATCTAAAGAAAAATCACCCACGAAACCAAAACGTGCGATTGCGTCGACAGCTAAGACGCAGGACAGAGACAATGGCGCCGGTAAGAATACCGGTTGCGATAAGAGAAAGAGAAAGAAATCGGCAAAAAATCAAAGTACCTCGGAGAACGCTCTGGTACCCAGCAAATTAATCTCCCTTTCGTTGTCGTTGCTTCTCGCAGCCCTCCTGCAAGCGGTTAGATGCTTAACGGATCTCGTCGAAGATGCCTTCAGATCGGTCAGTTTCGATAAAAACGGATTGCTGCAGTAAACTGCAAAACAAATGTCCGACAATGCAGCTAATGTCTCGGTTATATTCTAAACAATGGATTCTTAAGTATTTAACAACAATTAATTATGTCACCGATAAACCTCGTAATCGTTTAAGAATTACACGATATCTGTGATAAATGCTATGCTTAGGATTTTTAACAAAACTTGCATTAACCCCTGCTTCCAAACTACCGAGATTGACGAAGTTTCATCTGGTTAACAAGAATTGAAACTGATTTTAAAGAACTTATAAATATAGCATGCTGTGAATGTGATTATATGCGAGCGAGTTAATCTTGACTATTACTCTTTCTCTTTAAAATATAAAATTAAAAGACAGACGGGCACAACGAAGCGAAATGCGATAGTGCATGATAAATTTGAATAACTTGACGGTGCTGAATACGGGCTAAGTGTCAACGGTGTTTTAATATTATGTATATACGTTTAAAAGTGCCTGAAATCTATCGCGTATCACATACGAGGTGTAGTACACGATACACTATTAATAACGCTATTTACGTCTATCTTCATAAATCTCTTTTTTCAAGTTGTAAGAGCATTGAGAGAAAATAAAAATGAAGCGAGAAGATAAAATGCTTGAAACGTAAAAGCGTAATTCGCTTTTCCCTACTTCATCTCCATCCTTTTCTTCACGATTCAAAGAACCTAAATCTGGAAATGGTAATATTGGGCCTTTCAAGTGCTCAATTTGAAAGAAATCTCTGACTAAAACAATTGTAACCTCAATAAGATTCTATTATAGAATGTCATTTATATATGCATTGAGGCAAAGTGAAGATACTCTGAATTATCTTTTTATATCAGTCACACATATAAAGTTCAAAATCTTTTATTTTATTATAGCATAGATAATGCCATTAAAAAGCAAAGATAAATTATTTTTAACTCAACACTGTTGTCGATAAAGAGAAAACAATGGTATTTCTATTTTATTGAGTAACAAATCGACTGAACAGCAGTGATCATTTCCGTGATAATTTACGAATTACTATCATCAATTGTTACTTTATCGGTTTATTTTTGCAATCTCGTTCAACTCGCTATCGATCTTTTTCTCTTTGAATCAGCACAAAATGATTTATACGATGTATGTATATATCGCGTGTAAAATAGTATACGAGGAGCAAGGATGGAATTCAGATCGATATTTCATGCTTATCGAGAGGTCGACTAAGGTCGAAGGGATGACATAGTAACGTAATACTGAACAGTTTCGAAATGCTTCCTCATCTTCGAGTTTCTCATCACAATCAGTTGAACAAAGTCTCGAGTTTCCAAGTGAAGGCTATCTTTTGCAAAGCTGTCTCTAAAGATAGTTATTTGTTCGTTTGCATGTTGTTGATCTTAATGACAGTATATTGTTGTTAATAAAACATAATATACAGAGTGAATTGAAATAGATACTTTCACCTTGGTTATTCTAATTTTCTTAAGAATGAAAAAATAAAAGTATACAAAAATATAGGTTCGGAAATTTTTCCGAAATATAACACGTTTTTTTACACCAAAATTTTTTATGAACCGTTGTAGACCGCAGAATTACGAGCATTGCTAACATTTGTTGTTAGAAATAAACAATGTGGTAAGACCTGCTATTTTGACATTTAAGACAGCGTATCGTAGTAAATCAAACGTTTCATAGGTCGGTACTCATAATCGATTCTTATATTTAAAGTTGTCTTAAGCACAGTCTCAAACGTCACTATATATAACCAACCATCAGCAAACGTCACTATATATAACCAACCATCACGATATTCACAGTCAATTCTTATTTCAAGACCGTTTTACGTAATGTCTTAAGAGGCTAATACAACTCTCTGATTGATTAACATTTTAAAATAGTATTTAAGACGGTCTTAAATATAAGAATCGATAAATACCGATCAAATAGGTCAAAAAGAAAGTGTTTCCAAACCTCTGTTTATATAATCTTTTTTCATCTTTAGAAAGAGTAGAACAGGCTAACGAAGTAGGGTCATCTATTTCAGCATCATCCTCTATATAAGTAACATTATCATTCTATTAGATCCAATATAAAATTTTTCAGGCGTTATAAGATTGGAAAAATTGTCAATAATTGCAAAATTTCATGTCACTTACGTATAAAATGTAATGGAGATAAAATATTCGGAATTTATCGTATCTCATTTGCTTATATTTATATGCATTTGATTTGTACCGCGAAAATATATTATATAAATGTACAAAATTGAATTTTCTTACAATTTACATAAATCTCGCGTGCAATAGATTTTATTTTCTTTTTTATCTTATATAAAAGAGAAAATAAAATAACTGCGCTTAAGAAAAATTCTGTTATTATTATTGCGACATTTACCACCGTATAATAAATGCAAATATCTAAGGAGATCGAGTTCTCTTTTCAGTGCATCAATCGTTTAAGAACGACGTCGTTCACATTCTCTTCTGTACGAAAGCCCAGCTAGCCAATGCCAACATAAAAACGCCATTACGAAGATGGAGAGCTAGATTCGAGGGCCAGAGTCTTCCGAGAGACTTAATACTAAAATATACCCTCATGTGAAAATGAAATCGAACGCTCGGTTGAATCTATTTTCCGCAAGAGAAAAACGCTCTAGTCCTTCCCGAGAGACTTGAATTTCACAAATGACCTTCAGCACTTTCTGTGGAATACTTCCTTAACGATACATCATTCCTTGTAGATATCAATCATTAAACTTTATACGGACAGAGATCGCAAAGGATTATGCATAGCATGCATGGCAAATACATGCAAAACACATTATCGTTACGTTAATGCTTATCAAAATGAACTTCAATCCCTTCAAAATTCTGGCACACTGCCATATTATAGTTATACACACACATTTCTAGCTCAATAAAGAGATAAAGAGTGTTTCAACTATCCCTTGATTTTAGACGTGCATATACAAGCCTCATAGTTTAGGCAAAATACTGGTAAAGTTAGTACTTAACAAAGGCACTCAAAACGTGTTTAGAACAAACCAGGGAGTTAATAGTTATAATTCTACTAGGAAATAGTTCCTAACTATAATTGTTTTGTAGCCGTTATCCAAATAGTGTAATATGACCGATTGACCGACATACTCGTTTCAAGCATTTTAAAAATGAACATATTCTACGTTGTAAATCTGCATGAAATTAAATACTGAGCTAATTCATTATAGATTCAGTCATTATAAAGCTAATTCATTATAAAGCTCAGTCATTATAAATGAACTGTGGCTTTGATTTGCAAAATTCGGATTGCAATACATTGAACAATACACGTCAAATAATCATCGTGTATATATTTACCAGCTCGTATTGATTTTTACATTCTCACTTGATTTCTTTTAAATCAGTCAACCTCTACTTGATTTTTCTCTTTCCACAAAGAAAATTCTTTTTATCCAACCATAAAATTTATTTACTTCAGAGATTGGATCTACGTCATACTTAATGCTTCAAATCAAAAGCGCCTTTCAACTTCCTCGACAATCCTTTGACGAAACGCGCGCGTAATTGATGATCTTGTTCGTCTCGTTTTCCGCTTTGTTACTGGCGACACGAGAAACTGAATAAAATATAGTAACGTGTCAGAGAGGCGAGCGCATCTATGCAGTTGCTTATGCGTCACGCGCTTTGCAGCATCGCAAAAACAGAGATGGCTTGTTTGACCTGAAACATATTGCTATGAAATTCAGGCACACTAAAATTTTTATGATATCGACAAATTACCAATTCTGAGATCAATTTCCAAAGTTTACGAGCAAAGACGACGTATTAATTCTGAAGAAACTTCGTCAATAAAATGCAATATTAATATACTGCTTAATTTTAGCATAACTTCAAAGCATTTCATATTCCGGTGTTAAGTACGTGCTCATTACGACGATAATGGAACGCAGCATAATAAAAGAAATGTATAATAGCCTTTTTTGTACATCCACAACTTTTAGAAAAAAAAGCTAAAATACATATATGTATATAGAAAATTGCATGTAGCCGCTCACAGAGCTCGAATTTGCATGATTCCAACAATTTTTGAATATGTTAGATGAGCTATGTAATAAAACTTAGAGCACTGGATAGAAAAGAACATTTAGAATACGCACTTTATAGAAATGATAGTCAAAAACTTCTTTTACATTCCATTAATTTTTATCTCAGTTTTCATTTTAATAAATAATTCAATTTATAAACTTTTCTTAAAAATAGTTATTATATATAGTTATATGTATATTGCCGCACATTGGCTGTTTCCATTAACATTTTTCACAGCGTCAAAAGACAAAAAGTCGTTTAATTAAAAATAATTTTCAAACGTTTAAAAAAAATTGTTAATTTAACGAGAAAAATAAAAATTTGGTATTTATCAGCATCAATCTTATGTATGTTTACGAATTAATACTTAGTTATTTTGTAATTATGTCTTTCGTATGCTCCAGTTAAAAATAACGATGTTAAGCAATTTAAACGAAACTAGATTGCAAAGGCTGCGCGACAGAATCCGCTTAAAAGTTAATAGAGAGAAAAATCGTTTTGAAGAGCAAAGTTTAAACGCTGGGCCGCACTAGGGGTGTCCGTAGCTCGTGATAATCCTCTGGTGGATCACGGTAGATCACGATAAACGACACGGTGGCGGTTCGTTCCCGTTTATTTCATTTTCCTCACGCTGAGAACATCGTCTAATTTTTAAAGCACTATGAACTTCCTACTTAATTTTTTTCCGCACCCGCCTCCTCGTTCCCGTAAAGTAATAACGAAAATCTTCTAACAAATTTTTATCGATCACCGCGGAATCAAATTTTCCTTTTTTTGTAGATAGGCCGCGAGATTGAAAACGTGTTCACAGGTCGGAGCGAGCGTGTCGATCATCGCATATCAAATTGTCGATACCGTTTGAAATTTAATTTTGATAAACTCACGAACACACTTTTACAATTATATCGTTTGATATTTAGAAACGTCTCTATCAGTTTTCTCATTTTTTTTTTTAAAGAAAGAAATTTTTACATAAAGAAACATTTCTCGGAATTATTGATATAAGAATCATTTCGATAGATTTGCAATTGTTTATTGATCTTGTAGTATATACGGCGAAGTATAAAAAGGCTAATAGCTTGAATTAAAGAAGGCAAATGCGAACAAAGGAAATGATTGGATTCGATTCTTGTACCAGTTAAAATAAAATTCTATTGAGAAAATCTAGAAAGAGATCACATTTAATAAGATCATATACATATATACATATAGAAAGAGAGAGAGAGAGAGAGAGAGAGAGAATAAAACCAAAACAAATGTGTGTGTAATAAAATCAGTAATAACTTATTACTTATAGAATACTATAACGTCCAAAGCGATTTTCCATGCTTTCCCCCTCTTTATCTCCTTTTTTTCTTTTCTCATTTTTCTTTGAATCTTTAAATCGAGAGAAAAATTCTTAGAAATTGCCTGAAATTATTTCTTAAATCTCTCTCACTAATATATATTTTTCTTTGGTAACTATTATAATATGCGAGCGAAAGCAAACGTCAAGTCAGAATATCTCATGAACATCTGATCACCGGAGTCGTGCTTTTTGGAACTTTATCGTCACTGTCGCGACTGGCAGTCAGTAGAGAGTAATAAGAGTGCCTTTTCTTCTTTATTACTTTTAACGAAAATTTAACATCAAAAGTATTCTATAAAAGTTTTAAGTAAAAGGTCCCGACAATGATACTCACCGTTTGCTTTCTCACGCGTTAAACGCAGTTATCAATCAGTAACTTATGCGCTAGCGCGTAGTACAAATGTATGTGCGATATATGCAAAAAAAAAGAAGAAGATGAAGAGGGGGAGAGTATGAAAAATCACTCTGAACGTTACAATACACACAATTAAGTAATCAACAACTATAGAAGCATCGTAGCAATCGTTGCCGCAGAAAATTGAAATTTTCTACATGACATAAATCAATTTGCCGGCTGAAATTATTTCAGAATTTTGATTACGATATAAATGTTCAAGAGCAAATGCAAAATAGGAAAAGAGAGGATAGAGAGAGACAGGAAAACGCAAAGCATTTCCTGTCGATTAAAATAAATATTCAGGCGGGTAATCCTTCCTTTCTAACCAATGCGCGTTCAATCACGTCAACAGCCGCTCGCTAATGAATCGCCAAAACTTTTTTGAATTATTTGTTCCAATTACCGCAAACGGCGCAAACGTGACAAACAAAGCCGTTGCTTTATGTCATTGTGACAACGGATACGTGCATTACACTCCTGGGACACTTGATACACTCATGCACATTCATGCATCGCGCCAACTATCATAGTGATAATGAATACACTTCTGTTTATATGCATGACGTTCTTGCAAAGGACAAATCCCACTTATAATAACATTCTGTCCTGCAGCTACTACTTGTCCAACAAACCATTTGAGAATTTCATTTAATTAAAACGCACAATTACTTTACTTTAAACAACAATAACAAAAATATATGAAACGAGATTTTTAATCCAATTTCCAATGCAACGAGTTCATTACTTTAATTAAACGTAATCACAATCTTCCTGTTTTTTACTGCAATATTATTTAATACGTTCTTCATAATACAATTGCTTGATTTAGAATTCAAACATTAATCTCATATTTTTCTAAATTGTACATATTTTAAAAAGTCACTTATTTAAATGACGAAAACTCTTTCCAACAATGTAACATAATTACCTTTATGAAAAGAAATTGTAAGAATGTAATAATATTAGATTGTCTTTTATAAGAGTATTCGTGATATTTAGCAGGCTTTGATATCAGTATACCCAAAATACCCAGTGGCAAGGATCCGATTTCCGTATCTTGTTTCAGAGAAGAGAGAATCTAAAGTCTTTATCCGCGTACTGCGTACTTCGGAAACCGTCTATTTTGCCAGAACACGAATAGAGTTGTAGTCGATCGACTACTTCTTGCTTATATTGCCAATGGCATGGTTAAACGTTTACGAAGTATTTAAAATATTAATGTCATCTCCGGAAAACTTCCAGAAATAAAGCGAATATAGTTAGAGAATAAAACTAGACGGAAAATCAATAAACTCTTAATAACGTACCAAATCGATAGGCAAAATTATGACTTAGTTATACAGTTTCAATTTCATTACATAAAAGTGATTTTGTAATTCCCTATCTCTTTACGTCAATTTTATGCAGCAAATTTTATTGTATTGCATATTTAAAAAGTATTAAAAATATAAGAATATCTCTTATTGAATATCTCGATGATTTCTATGACATATTCATTAAACGCAAAATAAACACCCAGTTGACACAGTTATGTGTTCACTATATAACAGCTATAAGTTTCAGTACCACATTTTGTACATGTAACATGAAAGTTGCGTCAATATTGTAGTTATAGTATTACTTCGCCCTTTTTTAAAAGTAACAATAATGGTACATTTATGTAATTTTATTATAATTAATCACATTTTTGTACAATGTCTATATAGTTTTATTGTATAAATTCTGTATATTGAAGCATCATATATTTGTTATATAAATAATATACAGCTTTTGCACATTTATATTACACATTTATATTATAAAAGAAAACAATAAATACGAGTAATTATAATATAAATATTATGAGATACTTGTTATATAAAATATTATTTTCAAATTATATAACAATTAATTGTGTCGACTGTGTAGAAAAGAGAGATTTCATTTCTTCTCTTCTTTTATGTTATCTTTTAATAAAGGAAAATAGTGCAGTTATTTAAATAAATAACGCAATATAGATAGAAAACAAAAAATATAATTAATAACTAGAGCCAGTTCAAACTAATGTTACTGAACTTTATTGTGCTCTTCATTTAATTAAAAATGATTGTACATGATAAAATATGAAATATCATCTGAACAAGTTTACTAAATTAAGTATAAATTATATTATAAACTTATAAATTATAATTATATACATACGTATATATGTATATATATATATATATAAATTTATAATATAATAGATAATACTAAGGACATAAATATATTTAGTAATATATGTTAGATGAAGTAAGTCTATGATATATTTTATCACCTTCTGAGTTTGCGCCATATTGTGAAAGTTTGAAATATATGTCAGGACATAAATGACTATCTGT
The DNA here is from genome assembly GCF_016802725.1 of Solenopsis invicta. NCBI lineage: Eukaryota > Metazoa > Arthropoda > Insecta > Hymenoptera > Formicidae > Solenopsis > Solenopsis invicta. Next base: position 16,128,198 of record NC_052664.1, read on the forward strand.
AAACAGGTCGAGGAAATGCATTTGAACGAAATTTAATAATAAATACGGAATGTATTGGAAATCGCGTGTATTGTAATGGCGTTTTGTCCGATCATCAAAAATGTATTTGAAGCGCATATGATCGTCGAAGCGGCGAAAGGAACTGAAAATTCGTTACATTCTTCTCATATTGGACGAAATTCAAATTTCTCGACACGCATGGAAACACAGTCAACAGAAATTGAAGCTCGGGCAAGAAGAAAAAATATAACCCCCGGTAAAATAGAATTGGCTTTATACAATGCGATTCATTAAAATTCGATTCGCAATGAAAATGAGAAATGTACAAAATGCAACGTAGCTCGAAATTGGAAATTCAATAAATTTAGTGCTTACGTCAATAGAGCGAAAACTTTATCCGGTATTAATAAATAAGTCAAATTTACCAATTTATTCGTCCAATTAAATCCATTGATATTTATTAAAAAAGAATATATGAATAAAATTTCAGTGGCAATCAAATTGAATGAAAAATTGAAACTAAAAATTATTTTCAATTTGAAAATTATATGCGATCTTGCTACATTAATATTCGTGAAATCGCAGGTTTCTGGACCAACTTTTCGTTAAAACTTCTCACTTTTGATTATATCGAAGTAGAACTTTTCCTTGATGAATGTCCGGCGAGGTGGAATATCTCGCGATTCTTTGAAGAATGAAAGTTAGCATGAGTTTGATAACAAATCTAAAAGGAAGGAGTGTATCTACTAGAATGTTAGGACACGACTAATAAAAGTGAGATAAAAGATGCTAAGAGCTCAAGCTTGATGATGAAAATGAACCTGTAATAGACAATGACGCAATCGTTCCTCGGAGAATACAAAATCGAGAAAACCTTTTTGTTGAGGAAATGCTCAAGTTTCACACTTCTTATATATCGAACGTATCTTAAAATATTTTGCCTTGTCCCTACAATTAGTAACAAATACGCAAATACTTCTCCTTGAATATACAATTCTAGTTTACCTTGAACTCATTTAATTATATTGCTTCACATATCAACGTGTGAAATGTAAATAATTTGGTCAATTGTCGTAGCAAATAGACAATTAATAAAACAAAGCTCAAAATTGGTAACATTGAAATTTCGATATTGATTGCGCTTTATTAAAGCATTTATTTTGAAATGCATTGCTTTTAAGTTGTTTCAACAGTAGCATCAAACATAAAACCGTTCAATTTTGAATCCATTTAACCATGATAGTATTTTACAATACCATTAATTTGTTTATAAAATGTTTATAAACACATTGTTGAAATTTTAAATAAAAAGAAACAATCCATCTATATAATTTACATTAAACGGAGTGCAATTAAAAATATATATTGATTTATATCAAAACAAATTATTTAACATGTTAATGCACACAAATTATTCTTTTTTTTTCACAAATATAATTTTTTATAAAAACATAACTTACATATTACATGGAGATTATTGTACTTATTATTTATCTTTTACCAAAAATAAAAATAATAGTAAAAAATGAAGTATTTCTCTAATATTTTACCTTTAAAATTTGTTTTTTTGTTTTTTGGAGTTTATATATATTGTAAATTTACATTTGTTTATAACTAAATTCAACTGTAATTTATTTTTAATACTATATTCAGGAACACTTGGAAGTTTATTATTAATCACATTTAATTTTTCATTAGATTATAAATACGAAATCACTAAGATACAATAATACAGATATCCTATTTATCTTTGAGATATAAAAACTGTATTAAACTCATATATATATATATGAAATGGATGCGTATCATGACACTTTATCGATTTGAGAAGTAATGACTTTGTTCAACAAGTGTAGTTTAGAGATCTCGATTGATAAAATGTAACTACTACATGCCAAACAAACATTTGATTCTTTGAAATTATATGTTTATTAATTGCAATTATATACTATCCATGTCATTATAATGAACAACTGTACATACAATAGAAACTGATAAAACTTACAAAACTTCTTTCTTTCATAGATTATCTGATAACGTATCGTGATATCGTGTTCTGAATAATATTAAATAAGTTTTAATTGATTTTGATGATTTAATTGAATTGATCAAACCAACAACAAACTTTTTTCTCAACAAATATGTTGAGAAATTAACAATTTTCAAATAAGCAATTAAATATAAGCAATTAAAAGTAAACTATTTCTTGTAAATGTTTCTGTTAAAATTAAATAACAATTAATTAATTAATTAATGCTTCGCACATACATTCTATTGAATACAATTCTGCTGAATACAATTCTCCATTTACCTGAATCATACACTATGCCGAGAATAATTATAATTTTGCTTAATTTTCTCGCGTGCTGTTATATCACTATTTCCGTTTCTAGTGTTTCTACCCTTTACCATTCTTCCGCTTAGTTGTTCCGCATTCTATATCAAGATAAAATACAGCTTTGCGTTTTGCGACTGCCATTACGTTGTTATTTATCCATAACCTTTTTCGAGCTTTTTCTTGTAAGGAAACTCGTATCGCGAGCGGTCCATGTTCAGTGATATAAAATATAAAGAAAGTCGTGCATTATTTTGCGAATACATTCACCTATAGTATGTCTTGTGCAAAAATGCATTTGTCCCTCCCTCGTTCTCACCATCGTACTTCTCACAGACAAGTGCATTTCCTGAAATACTTATTGGACCATATTCCCCGCTACCAGAGAACGTCGTTCTCTTAGTAGACTGGGTTAAATCGCGTTTCCCAAAATTCCAGAAATCCAGTAGCATGAAATATCTCTTTTACATTGGATGGCCGATTGCATTCTTCCTCTCCGAACGACAAATAAGAATGTGTGAACAAGGCACCCGACACAAAGAGAGTAATGCACGAGTAGTAATAGAACAACGCCGGTGTTGCGTTGGTCCGTTGGAACTGTCTGCAGCAGAACGTCCCTTTACACAATAGACCAATAAGACCAGAAAGTAGAGAACACTAATGCAAGATTTTGTTTATCATTTTAAAGACAACGTTTGGCAATTTAAAAACCTATTTTAAAAATCTAATCTTTTTTCTAGATTTGCTTAATTTTGCGTAAAAACTATTCGACTAATCACCTATTCGATTTTATTTTTGTAAAAATTGAATTATGCTTTTTTATAAAAATTTCACTAAGTGAAATTTTATTATAGAGATGGGTATTAGAAATTGAAGAAGTAAATTAAATCTTCAGTGAATAATTCGAGGAAACTGTTCCTACTGCAGTACACGTACAGTTAGATCAAATAGATAATTTATACAGAGGCAGAGAACCACTAGCCGAGAGGAAAACCAGACACCGGAGCTGCCAGATGGTAAATGACATATAATCCGAACTACGTTAAATGAAAATAAAATTGAAAAGCTAAAGTAGAACATTTTTCGCCTACGTCGCAAAGATAATTTTTGATGGCAGATTCAGGTCATTCATACACCAATACTTAAGTCTTTTGAAGGTAACTTTTACTCGTGTTACTAAAATCCCAGAAGATCAACGCTGAAGTTCAAATTAAATCACAGTAGCTATGAAAGGAATATAAATGTACAATTTAAATAATTAGAAAAACGTCAAATTTTCTGAGTTTAAGCAGAGTTTCACAGTCATTTTTCCAGCACACTCAGAATAGAAAAAAATGTTAAAATACAATCAATAAAAATAAAAGAATGTTGTAAATTCTCAAAATTTTGCTACTATATTTCAAAGCAAAATTTTCATTCTTTTTTTAATGTTATTTTGTTTTAGTTTTAGTAGTAGTAGTAATAAAAACTGATAGGACTATGTCAATCCCTAGACACATTAGCTCTAAAAAGTTCCTGTATAACTCTCGCTAAGATTTCGTTTTGCTTAGGTTTAGTACAGAGAACTTGGTCCTTAGACCTAACAATTTCCAATTTCCAATTTCTTTTAGACTTTACATAGCCCCAGGTTCTTAGACTTATACAGCTCTAGTTTCTTAGGTTTTAATAAAGCTTAGTCCCTTAAGTCTGATACAGTCCCAAGTTTCCTTGGCATAAACTTTGGAAAATATATGTAGGGTGGTTTTGATACTCTCGGTGATTTTCCATTGTCTTCCGGGAGAGAAATAACAATTAATTAAAGAATTAAGCATGTTCTAGATAGATTTGTACTTGGATCTTCTGTACAGAGATCAACAGACACGCAACTTTCTACCACCACAATCACCACTTCTATCATTCTTGACAGTGTTAAAAATTTCACATTGTTGTTTTATGTTTGTAAGTCTAAAGTAACTTTAAAGTTTCCTTTTACATCAGAAAGAAAGATCAACACTACGCCAAACTCCGCAAATACACGGAGAACAAAAGAAGAGATACTAAGAAAAGGCTTCTAAGTTAGATATAACATGAAAAGAATAAAACAAAAATAAGATTCGATAATAAATGTATAGAAATTGAATATTATATAGATGGCAGATAGATTTAACGAATTGAGCGCTTAAGCGATGGTATTTTGAGGATTATATCAATCCTTTTCATCTGTCAGATTATATTCAGAATATGCGCGTGTGCTTCCATGTGAGATAAACGATTCATAAATATAAAATATATATACATAATTTAGCAATCTAATAATTATGTTCTATATTTTAACGTATTACCAATGATTGAAAGAGAGAGAGAGAGAGAGAGAGAGAGAAATAATTCAATTATAATAATGCAAAATTCAAAATTTTTATAAATATGAAATAAAAGCCAAAAGTCAAGAGAATAAATATTAATACATATGATCCCTTATTACAGAATAATTACGTACAATAATTAATTTCGCAATAATTAAAATAAATTGTTATGCAATTAAATAATAAAATATATGTACAATAAGTATAGAATATATTTAAACTAATGTAACATGTATTTTTAGTTTAGAAATGCTTTTTTGTAATTAATGGTAAAGTGCTAAAATTTATATTGATATATTATTCATAACAATAATAAATTATCTTGCTAAAATGTTCTTGCTTTAAATTGTAGTTAAATTTATTGAAAACTGCCACCTGGAGCAATGAATATAAGAATAACATTTTGCTTGCAAATACATTATAAAATTTTTAGCATTGATGCATTCGCAAATGAACAAATAGCAATAACATAAAAATATTTTTAATTACGTTCAATTTACACATATATTCAATAACATTGCACTAAAAACGTGTTAATTTAGTAACTCTCTCTGTTCCTGTCAGCTATCTATCAACCTCTTTTCCAGCTATTCCGCGAAATATCGGAAAGTCACACAATCGTATACTGATTGACTCCACGCTGATATTAACTTGTTATAAAGATAACATCGTTTCTACAAATGCAACTTTATATCAGCTCTGAATTTAAATAAAGTTATTTTTGAATACTAGGTCAGATTACATCCTTGTCTTATTTATGATTAAAAATTATAATGTATCTGAATATAATTTTATGTTACTTTATTCGGTCCAACAAATTTATTTTTAAATAAATTGTTTTTAACCATTTTTTCAATACATTTTGTTAATTTTAAGTCTAATAATATTTTATCTCATAATTATATATAATATAATTTATAAATTATGTGGTAAATTATCTAATAGATAAATATCTACGCACAGACATAAAATAAACTTATAGACATTTATCCATTAGATAATTTAACAGTTTATCCGAAGATGGAGCAATCAGCCCTAAGTATACTTCATGATTGCAATTTTAAACATAAAGAATGTAATTATTGAAAATTTTCATGTCTAAAATATTATTTTTATTGTCATTAACAATAAAAAGGTAAGTCAAACGGTTCAATATCTCATACATCTTGTTTTATATTTTTAGAAACTTATAATTAAGAACACACATATGCTTCAATCATAAAAATATGTGTTTTAAATTATCATAGTCTCCTTCATATCTATGCTTTGCATCTATGGATATCCCATGTATATGAAAACGCTCCCAGAGATTTATTTATCAATGTAGGCCATAACTAAGAGGCAAGCACATTTCCGAATATACCGAAGGTAATTGGAAAATGCATTGCGCGTTTACATATGCCACTCGTAAACTAAAGTAGGTCATCACAAATGCTCGCTTTAAAAAGTTTCCACTATTTTTTTCCGCTATACGCATCGAAGAATGCTACGACCCACTCAACATTGTTTTAGTATCTGCCAAGAATACGATACATGATTTATTATTAAAACAAAAGAACATGCATTGCATATAATGTACAATCAAAGTTTGTTCGTTTAAAGTCACGTAAAAATTAATTGTACATCACACAATATTTTTGCATGTTCAGCATTTACTTTGACTATTTGAATTATTATAATACATTCTTTTACAATAGGGAATAGCTTATAACCGCACGAGAACCGTTTCAAAACAAACGAAAGGTACAGGCACTCTTGTTCGTAATTATACTGAAATTGATTTTCTAGTACGTACTTGTTCCCATTGGGATTTCACATGAAATTACCTTCCATCGTCCTTTTAATACCAAGAATCACGAATGAAATGTAAACGTAAACGTTAACGTTTGAGAGCTTAAATGTACTTTCAAATTATTAACTTACATATGCGTATAAATATCAATATGTATATAGATTCAATTATTTTTCTAATAATTATACTCTAATACTATTTTATAAATAATTTATCTTAAAAAAAATTTTATTAAAAAGATTTAAAAAAAACTTGAATTCTTTATCATATAATTATATATTCTGATTGCAACATATATTTCTTAAAATGTTTATTACAATAACTCTTTCATATCGTCTTTTATTATGACCGATTTAAGTTTCGAAAAATAGGGGAGAGTTGCCGAATGCGTACCGCATTATATTTTTTTTTATTTGGTAGTGATTTATATGCAAATGAACATTATATTGTGTTCATTGTAACTGATCTTTCAGACATCTATTACTATAATATTTAACCTGTTACCAATGGCACATTAATTATTATAAGCTTTTATGCAACATGCATGCAGCATTTAGGCAACCAATTGCCTAAATTCTGTAAGTCTCCCAAGTCATATCGCTTTTAAAAAAATCAATTTTATGAATTAAAATAATAAATACAAAAAATTGTTAATAAGTACTTATTTTATTAATAATTTTACAAAATAAGGATCAATACTTAATAATTAATAGATAATAAACGATAAAGATATTGAATTAAAACTGACTTAAATTTATTTTTGCAATTGATATATTTTTAGTCATACTATATAATTATTAATTTTACTATTATTACTTATTAGTCTCACATTGTTTATTTCAATATTGTTTATTGTAATTAAATGTTTGATGACATAATTTCAAAAACTTGATGGATTTGATAAAAATATTAATTTAACTTTAATCGCAAATATGTACATACAATGAATAAACCTTCTTTTAAGAAAATATAAAAATTTAGTACATAAGTACATGGTTATATTATTATTAGATACAATTATTGATAAAAAGTTAATACTAATTATATTTAATTTTTTGAAGTGTTCAAAACATAATTTATTAAATTTTGTCTATACATTTCTCAATTATTTCATATTTTTCTGTTGTTTAAGTAAGTTATTAAGTAAAAATATAGTATATTGATGAAACGAATTAGGCGACTGGTACGCATTCAGCAATTCTTCCCTATTACAAATTTTATCCTGTATAACAATCTTAACTTAATTTTTTTAATAATGTAAAGTTAAAAAATACTGCTTCGTAACTTAATTTAACTTTATAATTATAAATTTGTATCATAAAAAAGGTAAATTAGTATTCGTTTTCTTTTTTTGCTGCGCTTGAAAGTGTCAATTTTATAAAGTGAAATCATGTTATATTTATAATACAATATGAATGTGTCATGCATAAAACATTAACATGGCACAGACATGTCTTATCCGTTTATCAAAATTGTACTATAACTTGCTGCAGCACTGCATGATTTTCTGGTTACTGTATATAACTGTAAGAAAAATATCTGATTCAAAATATGACGTGATAAATATGTGACTACGCGAATATGACGCGCAGAGGATATGAGTTTTTTTAAATTACGACAAGAGACAAGGGACTTAATTAAGGTAAGTTTATTACCCTCCAACCCATAAAATTTAATGTACGATTAGCGTGATATAAATAGCACGTTATTAATAATAGACGTACACGCAATTAAGTTGCTTCGTGGCCATGTAATACTTAAGGTCGTTATCACGACCTTAAGTAAAATGTACGGAAATCAACGTCACGTTTTATCGTGTCGGACTTGAACAAATTTACTTTACAGACAATAAATGCATTGATTAACGTCTGTTAGCCTCATTTCTTTTCCTAAACTATTATATATTAGCCTTGTAATAAAACAACTGAATAACTGGAATCTTTCTAGATTTAATGTATAGAATTTTATGTTAATGTATTTTACAAGTATTTTATGTATAACAAAACATTTTTATTATCATCCTATACTTGAAATTTTGAAATTTCTAATATTTATTTACGACATTTGATATAAATTAACAACGTAATAAAGATACAAAGAAACTATTGTGATAAGTCTATAATAGGTTGAAATGGTTCTTATAAACATGTCGGAAATTCTCTTATTTTAGAATATAAAAATACATATAAAACGCACGTTATTGAAAATCACTGGAAACGTGACTTGGTTCATTGGAGCATAACGGTATGGTTTAAAGGTCGAGGGCGTGTATAACACGAGGTTACTATCTTTTTATATATATTTCAAGGATTAGATACGTTCCTAGATGAATGCGAAGTAGTTATTCAAATGGTAATACTAGTACAGTGTTTCTAATTGTAATAGTGCAAAAAAAAGTGCCCTTACTTTATACAAATTTATTGATTTCTCAATTACAATCGAACTAATTGCAAAAGCATTCACAGTACGATTAATTCTAATTAAAATCTCTGTAGAGTACTAATTAATCCGATTAAAGAAAGTATGCTAGAATAGCTGCTAAAAATTAGGTCGTTAAAATTCTCGCATATTATCAGTATGTAGCATTCTGAGCGATTATTAAATTACAAAGCGAAAAAAATGCAATGGATAGATACTATATAATTTTATATTCATGCTTCACGAAATTCTTGGACTAATTTAAGATTAATTGAAACAAAAATTTAATAAAATGTCTTTCTCCATAAACTTTTTATTATTTATGGAGAATTTAATAAAGGAAAATATATTAATAATAAAATCTCAAATTAATTCGTTACATACAAGCAATTTACTTACAAATAAACCGATAAAAAATAGTATATTTTGATTTGTTTAAAAATAGATAAGAGAAAAAAATTTTTTAATAAAATAAATACAATTTGATAAAACCATATTTTTCTTATGCCAGCATTTATTTGTTCCGTTTAAGTGAAAATATTCTATTAAAGAATATATATTTTTAAGTATAAATATAAATATATTTATAATTAAATATAAATATCTAATTATATTTATACTTTTAAATACAAATAATATAAATATAAGCATATTTATATGTCTACATAAATAGACATATTATTTTAAGTATATAATTTTGTGTTATTATATTTTTACATTTAAATAATGATTTTACAAATAAGCTAATAATAATATTAATTAAATTAGCATTTTCTTAAATTAAAATATCTGATTATCCTGAATATAAAAATAATCTAACTGTAAAAAATACTTAAATAAAATATAATTCTTTATTTTATTTACATAAATACTTTAATTAAGAAATTTTTAACTTGACTGCAAATAAACTTTAGGATCCGTCGAGTAAATAGGTTTTTTATTTTAAAATATTCTTTCTCTCGGTATATTATTCGTTATTTTAAAACTTAATTCATAGAAATTTGTTTATTTTAAACTTTGAAGTCAAAAACTATTAATATCCTGATAATACAAATAAACTCTAAATTGATCAACAGTGTAAAATAAATTTTTGAATATTTTAATGAATAAACATGATACAGAAAATCTAGGACATTATGTATAAATATTTGTTCATGTTATATATTTTTTTAAAAATACATATTCGAAATCAATACAGCTTTCCGGATTGCTCGTATAAACCGGAGTTTTAATATCGAAAAGCAATCGAGACACCGGATGGGTAAATATCCTGAAATTTCTGTTACTCCGAGATCGAAGCTGGTCCTTTCAAACCCGTTTCAGCAGAGCGCAGGATTACCCAAAGGGTCAACAGCGTGGAGAACGAATAACGTGAGATTAAACTTTATGCGCTTGATCGCGCTGAAATACGTTTGTTTGAGATAACGTAACACGGGAAATGATTGTCATTTTACTACTTCAATTTTTGTTTTTTTTTTTTTTTGACACGTCAATGATTTATTAATTCCTATATAAGTAAGCAATCAAAATACGTCAAAATGGATAATACAAAGAAAGAAATAATTATCTCACTGTATGTAACGTTTACTTTTCTTTTATGTAATCAAAATATAAGCATCGCAATAAAGGTGCTTATTAACGAATATAATTTGTCGTCCATAATTTTATTTGATCAATTTTAATTTTAATTAAGTATCTTAAAAATTTAAGTCAAATTTTTCTTTGCGAAAATACCAAGGCATCAACAGTTTTTTTTAATTACAAACCATTGCAAAGGAAAACTTTAAATATCGAAATCACAAATAAATAACAAATAGATAATAAATTATATTTTTAAATTACTTTCAAATTAGAAAAATTAGTATAAAATTCTAATTTAACTCTTTCATTTTTTAGTGAGATATATATATATATATATATATATCACGTTACATACAGTGAGATAATTATTTCTTTCTTTGTATTATCCATTTTGACGTATTTTGATTGCTGATAAATAAATTATTAAGGATACTTATACATATATCATTAGTAAGTGTAATATATTAAATGTAAATTTTTGTTTTGACTTTATTTTTATATTCAGCCATTCTCTAAACATTTAAAGAACCAAACAATATACATGTCCCGTTTCTTAAAAAAATTCAGAAATGTGAAAGGGTTAAGAAAATAATAATTATTAAACTTGTTCGCAAAAGAAACAATACATAAATCGAAAATTAAAATAATTATGAAAAAATATTGATTCCGCTATTTTTGCTTAAAAGAAGATCAATTTCAAATTAGTCAAAGAATCTATCATTACAATTAAGATTGCAAGTAAAATGCTATATAATTATAATCTAATACTAATTGAAATTAATATAAGCAAAAAGTAAGTAAAGAATCATTCGTTATAGTTTTCTGATAAAAATTTTTTGGTAAAATATACGATTGAAGATTTATAAGTTGTATCACCAAGAAATTCTGTTTGCATCATTTTTCGCGAAACTGAGTAAACGCAATACGCGATATCGACGAAACCAAGCGGAAAATTTGCACGACGGTTATAGCTGTGGGAGGAACATTGACAAAACAAAATGTTATCTCAAACCGGTAATTTAATATCCCAAGGGCCGTCTAGATCGTAAACACGTAACCTCAATGATGAGAAAGCTTATCATCCCGAAATGATTGGGGGTTTCCTCCCTGACACCAATATGATTGACCCAAATGATAAGCGCAGTTGACAAATACATCATTCCTTCATTTCTCAGATATATCAATAATTGTCCGATTTAATTCTTTTTCAAAGTTACTTAAAAACAATTTTTCTATTGTGTATTCTAATTTTAAAATAAACAATTTTTATTGCTAAAAAATTGACCCAGAATCATTTTTATACTATCCTTAGTAAAAAAATTCAAAATTATTCTTAAAATAATTAAGTTCTGCTTCTAAAACGAAAAAACGTGTTTTTAGTGGCAAATTATTTTTTTCCCTAATCTGAATAATGACCAATTTAAATGCACCGCAATGAAAAAAATCGATTCTGTTTCTGTCCTATGTAACTTGCAACACTTTCCCCAATACACTTTTCTTGCCATCTACCTGTTTCCGATCAGACGTGAACAGGAAAACGAGAGAGCCTCGTGTTTCCATTTGCCGAGAACGCCTGCGCGCTACTCGTATTGATCAAACTACGAGAACATTTAGTTCGGTTCGACCTATCGAACCAGACAGATCTTTCCCAAAATACGATTATGATACATTTGTATCGATATTGAACTCTGATCGAATGTTCTTTATCAGATCAGTTTGTCGATCTTACGAATAGAGTATTCCCGTATCACGTATCATTGTTTTCTTTTCTTCGTTTTTATAGAAATAGTTTTGCGTACTTTCTACAATAAAGAAAAGAATTTTGGATAGAAATTTGAGGAATATATATTGTAATAATAAGAAAAATATAAGTTACAGAGAGCGAGATTAAGAAAAACCGAGCAATTTATGGTCATTATCAATGTATCATTAACATTTTGCCAATAACAAATCAATTGTATAAATAAAAAAATATTATTAAAATTGTTTAACTTAAAAAAACAATGATTAAAACAAATCGATTTTTTTCTTTCAAAGTAAAAAGTAAAAGCAGTTTGTTTCTTTGAAGCTTTAAGTTTTGAGCTGCTGATTCTGATTTTTAGCCTTCAAAACATTTTAATTTGTCGGGAACATATTAAAATCAACATATGAAGCAATTAAATATCCAAGTTTTACGAACATATTTTTATTTGTATTTTCCTGCTAAAACCATGTTCTTATCTTTAAATTCTTTGCTTGAGAAAAAAATAAAAAAATTATTAATATCTAAAAATAAAGAAATTACCGATGGAAACTTTAAATCTTGAATACAATACTTGATAGCATTGTCGCTCACTATGTCTTTGAAAGACTTTTCCCTAGAGTATTTTGTCTACTTTGTTATAATATTTTACTACTGAAAATTGAAATATGTATGTGTGCGCGCAAAAAATATTTTTAAATATCAAAATTTGCTTTGACTGAATAAACCTTTTTCACTTATTAATGTGTTCACATATCAATCAATTTTCACTTAATATTGTTTATTTTACACTTTATTAACATATCGTTCTCGCCAATAATTTCTTACTTAATAACCCTATGCTGATTTAATATTTTATTTTTTATGCTTTTAATATTTTTCCGATAACATTTTTTTATTGATCAAAATCTGATTCAACAGTTCAAAATTACAAAAAAATGTACCATTTTTATTTACCATTCCAAAGGGAAGACAAAAATTGATTTATTTTACCTATAGTTAAATTTACATATTGTTAAATTAATTAATTATTGGTAAAAGCTAGCCATTCAGAGATTACGATTAGTCAATTGCCTGTTACTAGTTCTATCTTACGAGCGGACTCACAAACATGCGACCATTTGCAATTTGCATTTTGCATTATATCTTAATTAAACTAGCAATAAAGATTGTACAAAATTACTTTTATTCAATTTTTGCAAACAAATACGTTCTTATTTATTTATACGTTCTTAATTACTTGACCTATATTTATTTTAACTAAAATTTAATAAAATATGGTTGTCTAATTTTTAATTTAATTGATTAAATATAATACATTACGTACATTCAAAGTATCACAGTGTCCAAAACATTCAGTCGGCATTCAAGCTCTAAATGCAAATGTGTATTGCGTGTTCGATTTTATGTAAATAAGAAATTTTTATATCTTTTTCTATACTGCTGATTCTACGACACTAAAATATTAACATTAGCAGATATAATTGCTTTTTATGCTCACCTATTTTTGTACACAATAATATCTCAAAAAGTACTTTTGTATATGTTCCATAAGAATAGTGAAAAAAAATATAATTATTTAATAATTTTTTAATTATTATTATAATTAAAACACAGGAATATCTTTTTATATAAATTATCAACAAACACACACATAGAAAACTAAGGAAAAAACTGAGAAAAATTATAATACTATTATTGAGATATTAAAAGATCTAAAAGGAATTCTGCAAAAAGGAATGGACGAAGAATGCTGTTAGATAAAGAAAAAATAAAAAAAAATTTATGCTGACTTCTAAATGCGAAAAAAAGTCTCAAAAGAATTTTAATTAGTTCCCGTTCATTAGAAATTTCCCGGGATCGCTCGTGGCTACTTATGATTGCTATTGCGACAACGTAACTCAATCCTGATTACTGGGAAAATGCAGTCGTCGTGAGCGACGTCGTCGACGTCCACGGAATCCGCATCGAACGACTCTCGAATGCGAAATACCATTACGCACACATCGATAGAGCGATCATCCCTTATGACGGAGAGATATTCGAATAGAGTAATTTTAGGAGTACATATACGTTAGAGATAACCTGTCGGCGTTTATCCATGCAGCGAATTTCAAGAAGTAATTTATGAGCCAATTTTTATTCTTCCGAATTTCTTATCTTGCATTAGACTTTATATAAATATTCAAATACAAGACTTTTGGAAAAAGTCCAAACTATTATATATTTTACATAATTTGTAAGCTCAAGTAAGATCACATCAAGTTTATTATTTAATTTTATAATTAATTTACATTAGGCTTTATGACCAAAACTGTTCAAATAACTTTAGAAAAAATTCAAAACTGTTACATATTTCATACAATTTGTAAGATCCAGCAAGATCATATATTCTAAGTCTGTTATTTGACTTTACAATGAAATTGGCTTGCATTAAGCTTTGCAATGAAAACTATTCAAATAAGGGAAAATTCCTGACTGTTACACATAATTTACAAAATCAAACAAGGTCACGTTCTAAATTTGTCATTTTGGAACAGTATTTATAATCTCGTGAAAAAAAACGTTAACATAATTTTATTTTCTGTAACGTACAGCGTTATCTGACAAAATTTATGGTAACAAAGATTACACGTAATAAAAAAAAAAAATGATAAAGACAAATCTAAAATTTAATTTAACTATGATTTTTTTTAGAAAAAAACACAATTCTCATTTCTATAATAAAAATTTTGTTATCAAACATGAATTATCCTATTATACTTGTGTTCTAAAATTAATTGCAAATCTGCTGCGCGTTCTACTTGGAAATTACCCCTCTCTAATATCCGCGTGGGGAATTATTAATGAGAGGTGAACTTATATATGAAGAATACACAAGGACGCGCGATAATATCAGTGATAAATCTAGTGCAAGGACATCATTTAAATCACATTTAATTTCCTCGCAGTCTCTAAAATCGCGTTTAAAAGACGACCCATCGACACGCTTATTAATCGTTGTTCATTATGTAATTAAATACAAATTTACTCCCCCAGATAATTCACGTCTTCCTAATGTGGATCAAATAACCCGTACATCCCAAATACCATTATGCAAATATATCGCTATTAAATCGCACCTGAACACCGTTTATTCTCTTTAGAGAATTATAAGCATATTCTGCATGTTTGAAATCATACACAAATATTTTTCAACAGAGATTTTACTTTTCTTCTATTTTCTTTATTTTTAATATAAACGTATCAAGCGTACTTCTTACGCTTTATTATGTTAAGTTGAAAAGCTGAAAACGCCAGAAAAAAATCTCTTTAGCACTTTCATTAAATTTTAATGGCTTCGAAGCTTCGTGAAATGCTGTAACATTGCTAATCTGAAACGAGTAGTTGCGAAAGAAATTCGTTACGAATTACTAAATTTTCAGATTTTTTTACGACTGTCAAACAACTTCAATATAACTTGGAAACCTATTTGAGTAAGACATTACTCGCATCAACGTTTCAAGAAATGATTTTCAATTTCAAGAGCAATATATGTCGTTGGTAGAATTATTGAACAAGCTACTTAAACAGAATTCTTCAAATCTTATAAAAAACCCACATTGAAGAACATAAAACACGTACATTTCCTCACCAATTGCCAAATTATTTAAACTTTCAACATATTCTATTAAAAATAGTATTATATAATTCTATATCGAAAAACAATTTTACTGAAATACAGATTTGAAAATAATTATGTTAAACCATTTAGAATATTGTATGGAATGTTTAACTTGGTTGTTAAAATATCAAAGCTGTTTGCAGTAACGTTATCATGCCTGGACGATCTACATAATTATTTTGATGGCCCAACATAAAATTACTTTTTTTTATCTGTAATTTTTAGATGCTGCAGTAAAATTGTTCTTTCCGTGTGCTAGTACGCATATTTAAAATATACTGAAACAAAGATGAAAAGAAAGAAAGAGAGGAAAGAAGAAAAAGAGAGGGAAAGAGAAAATCGACTCGTGTCGAAATGAATGTTCTCCCGCAGCTTCATTAACAGTTTCCACAAGATGACCCCGTGGGTTCTCGTAACGCCACGTAAACAGTATTCAATGCGAGTACCTACCTGGAAATTGTATTTGTCGTCGAGGGAAATTGCTGGCACCTCGAGTATCCGAAATTCGCCAACGAGCACGAGATTGAAATTCTCACTCCGGCCACCACACCGCTCCTCGTCGCCGTCGTCATAGTCATCGTCCTTCGAACCGCAGCACCGGCCGCAGTGTTATAATTATCCGATTCGATCGATGCGAGGACGAGAGACGCAAGGGAATAAACGGCAGAGACCTGGGTCGAGAGAGATAATTACGAGTTAATCGGGGAAAATTTGTTCGGCAATGATAATATGCGCGGCAAATGGAAATTCGAATAAACGGCCGCCTTTATACGGGAGCGACTGTCGCTTTATTTGCGTCAGAACGGCGCGACAAATGGGCCGAAAAATTGATAAACCGCCAGGCGAAGGGCTGAATACAAAGCAACCTGGAAAAATGTTGTAACTGGTACATTCAGCTTTTAACCATCGAATATTTTGCATACAATCCTTTTAGCACACTTGTGCTTTAATTATTTATTTATTTAAATCTTTTGTTTTCACTGTTGCTTAAACATATTGTCAAAATTTATATCTGTTTGTTGAACTTTCACATTTGTTTGTGCTCTTTACTTTTTACATTTCACCTATAAATTCAAACAAATTTAAAGATTTTGGAAATTAAAATGTTATCAAGAGAAAAGAACTTTACTTAATAGAACTAAAATAATTTTAAATCTTAAATATAAAAAATCTTTAATATAAATTAAGATTCTAAACAGATTTATAGTACAGTTACGTTTCATTTTTGTTTAACAAAAGCAGGAACTATGATTAAACTACATAAAAAATATAGATTATATGATACTAAAAACTATTTTTATGCAACAAACAAAATTTTCGAACATGTAACGAAATTTTTTATTCACATAGCTCTGAACAATAAATTCGAACGCATAAAATCGACTAACGGATTACGGATGTCAAAGAAATGCGATTGATTACAATCACTATGTTAACTGGCACGTGCTACTTCTCACGCTCGACACTTTATTCGTCACTCAGAGTATTTATTTGATTTCCTTTCATCATGCAACAAATCCAATACACGAAACGACAATTTACTGACGGGAACGAAGATATTTAATCGGAGAGATATCAAAGTTTTTAATTGACTGTGGTGGTTTGTTTTGTAGATGGTTTGTTTTGGACTCATACAATATTTTTTTGTTTTAATTCCTATTGGTGCGCACTTTTAGATGAAGGTCAAATTACAGATCGATTTTTCACCCTGGACAAAAACATTACATTATATACAGCTTAATGTATTTTGCGATTCGCACAAATCGCCCACTTTTCACTTAAAAATACTCGTTTCCGTCTAAAGCTAAGTTTAAACCTGACATTTATCGCATGACATTTCTCATTAGCGTTCTTTCATTCTAACATAATGTCCGACAGAAATTCTTTTGTTTGCGTTTATGTTATATTTATAATGTTGTCTCTGAGACAAATCTATCTGGTATGTACATAATAAATATACGTAGTGTTAACTCTTAAAGTCCAATAATGGTATTTCAACTTGTCCAACAAATTTCTATCTATGAAAGTTTCTTGAAATTTTAAAAGTAAATTAAATTACAATACATTTTTCCCCAAAAAAGAAATATAGGGATTGGTTCTAGAAACTTAAAAGTATATAGTTCTTAAACTTTTAGAGATTTTTAAATTACTTTAAATAGAAAAAGTGGTCGCACGCGAGATACCCATAATTGGGCCAATATGATACCCTTCTCACATTGTACCGTACAAAGGTACGGTAAATCTAATGTAAAATATATTGCAGCAATAACCAACGATAATAATAATTTATATATTATTTGATGTAAAAATGTATACGTTTTAATAATATTATTATATAACATATTTCAATATTGTTACATAAAATTATCACATTTAATATATCATTATGTTGTATATGTCATAATAACATTAAAAAAAAATAATAAAATTCGTAAATACTCTAATTTATTCCAAACCTTTTATTTAAGGATGTTTTGGCTATACAAACTAAAAGTTATCGAAATTAAAAAACTGGAAAGTTTTTAACGGAAGGATTCTGAAGTTTACTCTTTTCTTTCCTAAAAATAAAAAAATGTTGATCACAAATGCCTCAATTTTTTTTTTAACTGCAAAAAAAATGTAAAATTTGATTTATAACGATATTTGCAGCAAAAATTACTATATTTTGCTCCAATTTTAAATAAATAACTTTTAAGCGATTAAGTAAATCTAAATAAATTTTTGCAAATATATATTAAAATTTTATTAGTATATGTAAAAATCAATTGACTTAATAATACTATTTTTATGTCAAATTTGCAAAAAAGTCCTATAAAACGCAATTTAACATAAGAAAAAATAAACGAAAACTTAAATAACTTTTAAATCAATAAGTGAATTGTACTCAAATTTTACACATATTCAAACACAATAATAGAACCATCTATAAAATTTTTATATTTTTGGTAATGTTTCATGATATGACCCATATATCCTTAATTTTAATATTTCATCACAGATATATTATAAGCTATATTAATTATATAATTTATTCGAACAATAAGCTTAAAATAATGCGCAATTTCTAAAATATTAATTTTAATTGCAGAGATAAAGCAAAAAATGATATGTAATATAATTTAATGTTAATATCACACATGCCAATAACAAAATTAATAAAAAATGTTTTTAATAAATTGCCTCAATTGAAGATATCTATTAAACGATTATAAATTACAAATACAAATTCTATTTAACATTTTATATTTATCATCACATCATATTTTTGAGTAAATCCATAGAGTAGCAATTATGCAAGATTTAGACAAATTATATAATATACGTTGTTATAACATTATGCAGAGTGCAGTAATTATGCACAGTTTATATAATTAATTTAAATCCTGCATATTTGTTATGATATATGCCTCGATAATCATATGACATAGCAAAACGTAAATTCACATAATGCACGTAATAATGTGTTAATTATCAATTAATGTTAACGGAATTGACTTTCTATGTGTATTTAGTTTGGAGAAACCAAGGAAACACTTAAGATAAATGAGCTTCGTTAAATAAATATCTTATTTTGAAGAAAGAGGCACACAGCATATTTACGCAATGTACGTCATGGCTCATTACGTTTCATCCTGCACTTTTTAAACTACTTGCTTAAGCACCAAACTTTCCTTGAGTTGAATTAGTGTCGGAGAGAATGCATTTAGTTCAGATTAACCGATTATCATTTAAGTATGTATTAAATGCTTGCAAGGATAAACCTTTCAACAAAAATAATTTAATGCAAAAATGCAGGATTTTATCAAATATTTTATTATTTTTATAATCCTATAAAGCTACAATATTTGATTCCAAATCTTTCTTCATAATGTTTTCTTTTTTATATAAATAATTTAGATAAAATAAATAAAAATACAATTTTCTAAAAAATATGCAATATTTTTTTAATAAAAGAAAGAATATTAATTTGCATTTTATAAAATTAATGTTACAACTATGCAATTTAATAAGGAAATCATTATTATACGAAAAAATAATTATCCTGTGCTGATTTTGCACACATTAAAAATCTCTCTACGATAATCTTTTTTGAAAACATATTAATTCTAAAACTCTGCCTAAGCATCGTCCATCAAGATACTCCGGCACATATTTTCGCGAGAATGAACAGACACTTTTAGAACCCATACAATATTTATAGATTGCACGCGAAAAAGAGAGATACCTGACCAATAATCGATACTTCCTGCCAGGCTAACGTTATGGACAAAATTTTGCAATAAAAAGAAACGCCTTGAACGAAATTTTCTAATGGAAGATTTTTCTTGCTTGTTTTAACCTTACCATTTAACCAATATATTTAGAAAAAAACATCTTTTTAATTTTTAAAGTTTAAAAGCATATTTTAGTACATATCTATTTGAAAATTGTGATAATTGAAGCATAAGATATACGCGTCTATTTTCTGTGCCAACAATCCGGATTCAAATCAACCCACAGAATAATATCAGATTTTTAATTCATCACCATCTTCCCAGAAGACAATGATAAACCATTGCGAGTACGTTTACGAAAACAGTCATGGAACATTCATAAACATGCCAAATAGAGATTACGATTTTCAGTTTCAATTTAAGAGAGAAATTCAATATATAACATTTATTAATAATATTAACAAATATTATTATATGTATTAATCAACAGTATTATAAATATTTCATTTTTCTAACAAGATTGCTTATTTGTTAAGAGTTTATACTTTTAAATAATATATGCTATATTACGTGTATCTATATATAAATATATGTACTTTTACATGTATATTTATATATAAATATACATACTTTTTTATAATAGTTAAAGATTAAAAATAAGAAAAATGAGACAGAACTTTATTTTCAATTATTAGTAATTAATTTATTACTAATTTAGTTTTAAATTAAATAAGAAAGAAGTGTGAAAGAAAGAGAGAGAGAGAAGTTTTAATCAAAATATTCTCTATTTGCTTTTAATTTTAGCGCGAGTTCCCTTTCTTATTATTTTAATCAATTTTTTCATTATTATTTTATATTTGTAGAATCCATTTATTCCATCGCTGAAATATCTTATAAACCATTCTACAAGAAACGAGTCTTCCTTGTTCCCTTTAAAATCTTTAAAGTGTATAAAAAGTATATATGTATATGTAAAACACATTTCTAAAGTACTCTTTATCTATACATAAGCAATAATATTATCTTTCATAAGAAAAATAATTTTGTTCGTAGAATTTTACATATTTAGATCACCATCAGAAGCTTCAAAGAGAATAATAATAGCGATGGTAAACAATGTTGTATTATTTGCATTTTCAACAACATGATGATGATGTGTTGTCGAAAAGAAACTCGACCTCGATTTTTACTTACGTCTCGTTGATGACGCGTATTCTTTCTTTCTTATTTCTTTTTTTTATTCCTTTCTTCCCTTTTCTCTCTCTCTCTCTCTCTCTCTCTCTCTCTCTCTCTCTCTCTCTCTCTTTCGCTGATGGATGAAAACTCAGCAACAGATTGCTCCCCTGTGCAATGCAGCTTCGCTACATTCAACGAACTGAGCGTTCGCTTCCATGTAAGTGTGACAGTTCATTCAAACAGGCAATCGAGTTTGCATCCACCACCTTCCGGCGCTTCGTTCGTTAACGCGCAATCTCCTCCTCGACAGGAGAACTATCGTGCAAGGAGAATCGGCTCTTCCTTCCCCCGATTGGCGGAACGATCCCTTTTTGCTGCAATTAATTTGATGTTGCGTGTTGCAACCATTATAATTTTTTTTCTGATTCGTAGACTTAAAAATTTATATACTACTTGTCTATCAAAAGTTTAAAAAAAAAAATGATAAAAATGTTATGTTACAGAAAAACGGACCTATTTTTAAAACAACATTTCTTGTCTCCCAAATACACAAAATTTATAAATTAAAGTTATTTGCCATAAATTTGATAGTATAAACAGTCAAATTAAAAAAATTCTAATTTATTACTAAAAGTAAAATTTATAATTAATTTTGTAAAAATAAATTTTCTTTTCAAAAATATACAGGTCATACTATATATGTTACTGTAAATTAACATGTACATGTATACAAATGTGTGTATTGTGTGGTTTAACTCTTTTTTATCACAAAAAGATAATTTCATTATCTCTCAGTTTTTAAATTTTAATCCCAAAAGACTAATTTTATCTTATGGATTATCTACATAATATATAAATTTTAATAATATGAAAATTATTCACTTTGAATTACTTGATTATAAGATGGAAAAACTACTTTGAAGTAATATCATTACTTCTCTCCATAATGGAAAGCTTAAAGGGAAACGTTCGCTACAGTTTCCGTCGGATTGCAATTAGTCTCAAATATGTTGTAATTCAAGAAACATGCAAGATAGTTACGTAAAGCGTCATCATTAGTTTTAATTTTTTTGTTTATAATAACGTTGGTAATAACGTACCATTATTTTTCATAATGGTAATAATAACGAGTTATTTGTCAAAAGTGTTTATTTTAATTCTGTCCTTTCCATTCTCGTTATGAAAATTTGTATGTAATGTCATATCGTTATTTAAAAAAAGTAACAGTGACGATAACAGCGTTACTCGTAATTCATTATTTTCTATCCCTGGAAAACATATATATTTTTTTTAACGCGTTTTATTGCAGATTTGAAGATTATTTTCAAAAAATAACCCAACACATATTTCTGGATTTATTTATTATAATGTACTTAGATTTAACCGGCTATCGTCAAATTAAATGCTAAAAATATAAATAAAAATATATAATATATAAATAGCTTGAAATAAAAAATTCAGTATTAAAAATAATTCATAGTTACACAAATCTTCCATAAAAAAAAATTGAAATTGTTCAATATTCTACATTTATCATATTCTAAAAACATAGAGTAGCGTTAATATTATTATACGACTAAAACAATTTCATTGAGTTTAAAATTTTATATATTTTTTTCATATTTGCAATCGTGTCGTATCATTTAGAATCATATATATCAAAAGTTAATTTTAATTTAAATAATACGTATATTCTAAACATTGTATGTTCGACCTATATTAAAGGAAAACAAATCTGATAACATTTTCTTAATGAAAAATAAAAATCAAATTGCGTCAAACAGTATTTTATAGCTCATCTTAAAAATTTAATATCGGACTCCATTAAAGAAATAACTTAAAAATAAAACTGTTTACCGCATGTTGTTGACTGCGCTTTATAAATTCAGTGGTGATTTATTTTTTTAAATATTTATATGATTGTGCATTACGCGTAAGCTTTTTTTACTTCTGTTTGCCTGACCTGAATAAAAAAAAAAAAGAAAAAACAGCTTATGCCAAAGATTTAAAAAAATAAACGAGAACAAAACGAAAAATATGGATCAAGGATCGTCATAATCAGGCTCATTCTCGTACGATCTCAATCTTTTATTTCTTCTCTTTTTACTTAGACATACGTATATACATGTACAATAATTTCATGTCGTCACAGTCTTATACGCTACCTAACACCGTTCTGTTACTACTCGTTGAATTCTTTTCAATAAATTCTGAGTCTCGAATTGGGAACCACACGTTTTCACGATGCGTGTTGCAATTTCTGGTCGGACTATTTCTGAAAAATGTCAAACCGCATGCAATGCACTTGAGAAAAACTCCTTCATTCAATATCAATAAATATAAGTATTAAGTACGCATTTCAAATAATATAAAGAATTTATATATTTCTGTACTCGATTGGTCAAGATTGGTCTTCTAATTGAATAAAAAAACAATTTTAACAAACCATCTTATAACGACAATAGATAGTAAAGATGTGTTTATATCGTTTTAGTTTATATCGTAGTTAGAATTTGAAAAATGATCCGATCACATCGTCAACTATATTATTTCCCTATTGGTTTCTATGTTTTCTAATATCTTACAAACCAAATTTGAAATGCCAACATTAAACTCTAAACTTCGGTGATACTTGTAGAAACTTTACTTCAAAGAAAGAAGTTTGGCTGAGCTTATCGGAAGCTTATTTGATTAAAAATAGATAAGAGAAAATTTAATCAAACTTTGCGAATTCGAATTCCATGAAATACCGAACTTTTTGAAAAAGAACAGAGATTTGTATTGGATTAAAAAGAATATAAGAATAGACAGTTATTTCACAATTACGAAAGTTATAATATAAACAAAGGTTTCTAACATCTGATAAATTTCGATGAAATTCGAATTCTTTAAAATTTGATGGAACGCAAGAAATTAAATTCTATCAAATTTATTCGCTCAAGACTCGCTTCCTTTCGCAGCGAGTCATAATACTGCTTTTAGTCTACGAAATAGAGCCTCTATATCACGAATCTTAATCTTATCGTCGTTCTTAATTCTCTAGCGTTCCTCACGCACGCATAATATCGCTCTAAATAAGTAACTAATGTTACACATTCTCGAATACATGAAGACAATTTATCTTCTGAAAGTTACAGCACAAAAGTGCATTTTATACAACATATGCACACACATATATAATTCGAAAGGAATTTTTAATCCAAATCTAAGAAGGACAATCTAATTAAACAAATATAAATATATTCTAATATTTCTAAAAATTTAATATATTTAATGCAAAAGTCTTGATCCTGGAAAAGAGATGTACTCTTGTTACAGTATATCAACACTGGTAGATACAATAGCAAGTTACGTATCGTTGGAAAGGTGATGTCAAGATCTGTCTATAAGTCAAAAATTAATACGGTTGGTATTTACAATGCTATTTTGTATTAGCGAAAATGAGTCTAAAAAAAAAAAGAATTTGTGTATGATTATATTTATGAGTTTTGGAAAGAAACAAAAATGGTGAATGCTAGAAAGGCAATATACAATTTGCCAGTACTATCTGTCAATGTTGACGTGCTATAACAAGAGCAAAAGAGGCCAAGGCTTGCACTTATTTAATATTAATACGTAGATGAACAAAATGTTTACTCGTTCTTTCGCCGTACACATTTGAAAATCGTTCTTATCATTTTCATCATCATAGACATACAGGATTAAAAAATATAATTACAGGATTAAAAATATACAATTCAGTTTATTTAACATTATAAAGATAAACGCATATAGTAATCTAAAATCAGTCATTGATTTTAATGATTACGGAGACTCGAAATGAGATGTCAATAATGAATAATTCAAACGCGCGCGCTATATTTGTCGCATGAATATTTATTTGGGCCCAATTTTACACATTCGCACATCTGTGCAAATAATTTAGCCGCAGTAGTTTTAAAATAAATTAACATAGAACTTCATCATATAAAATCGAGAGATTCAATAAATAATTAAAGTATCAAATATATCAATCAATATATTGAAAAAAAAAAAGAAATGTCTGAATGATATACATGTATACTATTGATAAAGATTAAAATTTGTACTATGTAAAGTAAATGGAAGTTTATAGTCATCATTCTACGTGAGAATCCTTTGCATTAACATCGTGCAATATCCGTCTACTATTTTACAAGTTTGATTTACCTGAATGTCTTTATTTGTACAGAGTAAATGGAAGTAGGCAATTTACTAATTGTAATCGCACAACGATTACGATGCCAATGCTCCACATTAATCAATAGATTCTCCCAACGAGATTTGACGCATTGCTCAATACAATCGTCATCATCGTGATCAATTGCAGATCATATCTGAAAGCTGATATCTCACAAGACACAAACTCGGAAAACGTCGTACACTCGTTTCACTTGATTTATATTGCGTGTAACAATATTTTCTCTCAATACAGAATATCATCTTGCAAACCAGCATTTTAGTAGCCAGCATTAGTTTTTGTAAAATGTCTCAGTTGCAAAAAATTAGAAGTTTCAATGGCAGATCGTGCAATAGAGACTAATTAAATTTTCCAACGTATCGGGCTATCGTGTCCATTCTCAGGTACATATTACACCTCGCGTTGACACGCATAACTCGCACGACAACCCAAACGTATGATGTCATTATAAATCAATCTGTTGCGGACGCAGATGCATCATTCATCGAACTGCGAACCATGCACTAACAATAACAGCTGTGATTCGCATTATCGCTCCGAAACTGTTTTCTTTCGGATTACTGCAACGTGTATTGAAATAAAAAGCAAGTATCCAGCTGTAAATTTTTGTCCTGATTTTCATAGCTGCAAATCTTTCGCAAATATATAATTTTGATTCTGCTAACAAGTTACGAAAGTTAAATACGTGCATTTAAAGTTGAGATAACACTATTTATCGTGGCTCTACATATTCATCGATCGTCATAACAATAATGATACATGAGACATTGCTACAGCGCAAGATTTATTATCTCCATTATTTTTAAGAAAATCATCGACGTTGTACGCTTTCTACGATAACGAGAAGCTAACGCGAAACTCAATATCTGCCTCGTCTGTTCAGTGCCGTCGGGACTCTGAAACAATCGCTAAACATTGTCCATTACATGATAATCTGTTGCAATAAGATTATAATTGCAATAATTTTCTCGATTGTTTCATCATTTCGAATATGTAATAGCAATTATTAATAATGTTAATAAGTAAATAAATAAACGATAGCTGAAGAGTCAAATAAAAATCTGTTACTTTATATATTAAGTAAATCTATAACATAATAAAAATGCTAAGAAAAATTATATAAGTTACAAGTGTCCAAAGAAATACCGATTAAAAGTAACAATAAGTAGTATTAGTATGAAACTAATGAAAAAAGTAGACTTTTTACAATTTGTAATTCTCTTCTTATTAGAAAAATTTCTGAGAACTTTTTCTTCAATTATATTCCGTAAAACATAACTGAAAGGGAAAAAGTACCTCGATTATCTAGATGTTTTCACAAGTGCACTGATTTACGACGTGAAACTCGCCGCAAATTTATAACAATACTTCGCTTTCGTCATGCTACGATATTTCTACAAGTCAACAGATCGAAAGTTATGAATTGCTTGCACATTTACGTTTCGCTGCACACAGAAAAGAATTTGAAATGAAAAAGAAGAATATTTACTCGTTCTTTTTTAATCGACAAAAAAACATCGGAAGAGATCACATATCTTAGAGCGTTCCGAATAGCACGTTTGACATCGTGTCGACTTGTAAGTACATGCATTCGACAAGCCGCGAGTCGCTCCGCCCATCAAGGATGGTACTAGTCACCTAATTAAGTCGAATTACAGAAACGAGAATTCACTAGGTACACTTTAGAAAAAAACTTAAAAAACTAAAATATTTAGTCTAATACGTTCAACTAAACATTGGGTTAAGTTAACAATTATTTAGTTGCACAAAAAAAAATATAGTTTATTTATGTCAACCATTAACATCTTATTTAATCAAGAATTAACTAAAATATTTAATTAAACGTATCGGACTAAATATTTTAGTTTCTCAACAAATTTTTTTTTTCAATGTATCAATATTTTTCTTGTCGCCATTCTTGATATTTTCTACTTAAAGAAAAATCCGATTCTAGCGCAGCGCTAACTACTTGGTCTGACTCGCGATTATTAGTAACTACTCGGTCTGACCGTCATCTAACAATGATTACTCGGCCTGACCATTTGACCAATACTAAAACTACTCACAATCAGCGTACTAACATCGAAGACTTTCTTCAAATAATGGTCCTGTTATCAGACGATAATTGAAATTTTTCATCACCTTTAATTTCCTCTCGCGTCAAACGCGATTGAAAAACACGCAAACGTTATTGCGTCACTCGTTCAATCTGATTTTAAATAACAGCCGATACTTGTATCCACGTCGAGTCCATATTGCATTTTCCTTACATTTGCTCGTCCGTTGCATTTAACGACATTTATCACTGACGTATCTGACATTGTTACCTCTTTAAGTGGCCAAGACGCATTCGCTCGCAGATATTTCAACATCATCCATCCTTTCGACTCGATCCGCTTTTCTTGTGCACGTTTCATTCACCGTCTTACTTCGCGTCTACCGGCAATGAAAAACGCCCGATATTGGCGTCTTTCATCTCGTGGATTTACACGAGACTGCTTTTTAATAAACGTTTCACCCTCGCGACGACTCTTGGATAGAAGCATGTCGGATTTTTGTCGGAAATGACAATTTTCTTACTGCCGTCGGCACGTACCGATTACGGGAAGATCTTAACACGCCGTATTCAGAAAAGTCTTAGATTCTATTTGTACAATTGTGGATCAAACTCATTTACAGTTGAATAGTCAAGTTACACATAAAAAATATACGATCGCGAATTTAATGAAATGTCTTTGGCTTTAACACGACTGTTACGTTCTGTTGAACATTTTGACTAATTTCAAGTTCGACGTTGACTCGCCGCTCATCATTTTCTGCGTCGTGTCTTCAAGCAAATGGTGTTCGTATAAGGTGTCCGACGTGGTGGTCACGCTCGATGAGTTCTCCATAATACAGAAATCCAATTCCTCGTTATTTCAGCGCTGTCAATGCTTTGGACGAGGGTACCGTCGAAAGGCGACAGCTCGCGGATATCTATCTTCGTCGTGTCTTACCCATTTTTCTCATTCTGGTAAAAGAGTCGATTAAAGTGAGAAAAAAAATATCGGGATATAATGTATCGGACGGCCGACGATGTTGGTATTCCCGAACGTCAAAGTGTCCCAAATTTCTCTTTTGCCAACGTTGATGGATGACAGTGATGACTTTGGAAAATCTTACGAGACGCAATTAATTGAGAACTTTGTGAAACGATTGTTCGACGCTTTCGTACAAACTCCTGTTGAACTTGATATTGCATATCGATCTCATTACATACTGTGGAGTATGCTATCAACGAGAGTTCCGTATTTATTCGTTCGCACGTTAGACACACGTGTTTTCGCGAATGTTTCCACCTCGTCGCCTGAATTGTTTCAAGTAACTGAAAAAGTTTTTTTTCGCGGTCTCGTACTTCTCGAAGATGCGCGAACCGTCAACGATGCTCAGCCAAAAGTACACCTTGTTTGCTTTGCGAAACCCTTTAATCGCGCACGAAGACGAACTCGTTATAATGATTCCAACGATTCTCCTCGGAGTCCACTCCGGGCTTTAGCTGTTCGGAGTTGATTCCGGAGGTGCCGGAGCCACAGCTACCCGCTAGTCTGAAGCCCTGCTCCTGCAGCATGTCGAAGGCCTGTTCGATGACGCTGTGCTTCAAGAAAAACCGTGATGTGTAGCGATCGGACATGCCGTGGTCGGGATCGCGACTTTCGTTCAATGTTTCGCCAAAGACGTCCCGGCAGAGCGCCACGCGGCCGCACACGAGGATTCGCGAGAGCTTGCGAAACTTTACGTCGGCCAGGCCTTCGCGGCCAAAGGCAAAACTTCCCCGATAGCCGATAGTGATATATCCTGGACCGCGTTTGCCAATCGCGCCGCCGGTTGGGCCGGAATCAACGTTTTCCAAAATTGCCTTCTCCAAACCAGGCAGGCCGTAGAAAGTCGCCTCCTGTTTGAGCCTTTCACGTTCGCGAAAACCTTCGGGTAGAACAAGCGCCTGATTGCGCAGGAAGTCTAATACATAACGGAAGAGCACGCCGTCACGATCCAGAAAATATTTGCCCTTGGCATCCTTTTCCACGGCAGACTTGCCGGTGAAGAGTGCAGCCAGATGCGAATCACTCTCGCGGGTCAGCGTAGTCAAAGCAGTGGTGTAGAAGACGCCGCCCACGTTCAACTCCACCACGCTCGGCATCGTTTCCTGTTGCTCCTGGTCCCCCATGCTGCGATTGGCGCGACGTAAGAGAAAGAGAGAAAGAGAGAGGTAGGGAGAAGAAGACCAGTTGCAACTGGTCGCGTGGACCGAGTGAAACGACTCGTCGACGCCGACGGAATATCAGACGCCCTGCACGCGGAAGATTCACAGCTGAGAAATTTCCAGAAGAATTAAAGACGATAAAAGATTACGACACGGAACTGCACTTCGCTCAGTAGGATGCTACGTAAGCACTCGCGCAGGACGACGAGAGGTAGGAAGACCACACAGGTCGACGACCTAGGAAATCCCAGACGCGACACGCTAGCGCGGAAGATCGCTCTTCGGAATTTTGACCGATGAGACTGGAAGCAGACTGCTCCTACAACCAATTCGTATTCGCACGTGACGACACTTTCGGCGATGCTCGCTGAAAAGCCGGGCTGATCGAATTCTGGCCTCGTTCCAACACGGATTATTATTCGTTTCGCGCACGAATTAATATCTGGCTAGTCGCAGAAGCAATCGCGTTACGCGGCGAGGAGCCAGCCAGACAGACAGTGCACTCTCGTCGGAGCAACGACGAAGACCCAGCTCGACCTCGCTCGGGTCTCTCGACTGCGCGCTTCCTCGCCTAGGTGGTTGGCGCGCGCGTCAGGACGCACTCTCCGCTCGCTCTTCCGTGTCGCGAGGGTAACGCGGCCGTAATGCTGTGCTGTGCTGCTGCCGGCGCAGCGAGGACGCGCGTCGTGTCAACGCGCAGCCACCGATATCGCACGACACGCGCGCGCACCCCCCAGGAGTCACCATTCGATTCTCGCCCTCGCAAGAGGCTACGTGTCACGATCAGGACTCCTCTAGGGTGCGCTTATTTCCAGCCTATCCTGGCTAACTCCAGTCTATCTCGATCACCCGACTCTGCCGCAACGTTTCGACGTAATCCGACATGCTTCATTGCGAATTCTCTCGTAATCTAGGTTACCCCGGCTTATCTCGTCATACTCTAGCAAACTGACGCGACTCAAACTGCAGCTTGAATTTCACCGCGAGATTCATTGATTATAAATATTTTCTTCCGGAAGGAAATCACAAACGTAATAAAAAAATTCAATGTGCACTCTATAAAAAATTGAATATCCTCTTGTTCAGATTTCAATGCACCGATACCTTGTTCCGTTTATATTGCATTGTATCTCATCCGTTCCATATCTCTCTACAAATATTGAACACGTAACAATGTCAATATGCAAAGCGATTAACGTTATTACATAGACAGTTGTACATTGTGGACGTAGATGTAAGTGCACATATTCGTTTTATTCCAGTTGTCATTGTTGAAATGTGATATTATTAAGTTAATTACAGCGGATAACAAATTTTGAAAAAAAAAACATGCTTCTCATTCGGCATAGAACTTTAATTTTCTTTTTTTTTATAAATCAAAAAGAAAAAATAATACAAAAAAAAACGGTTTTACTGAAGTACCTGAAAGTTTAGCAAGATACAGATCTGAAAATAATTTTGTTGGATTATCAAAATAATCATATACTTAAACTGATTGCTAGAATGTCAAAATTTTTTACAATATTACTCATCACTAATCGAACATCCTGCATAATTATTTTAATAATCCAATAAAATTATTTTCAGATCTATATCTAATTAAATTTTTAAGTATTTTAGCAAAATCATTCTTTCCGTACGGCTTTTACTTCTAAGAAAATGTAAATATTAAAAACAAATAGGACAATATGTATTAATAATAACTATTAAAACATATTTTTCTTCTTCTATGATTACTCGGTTTTTATGAAGCTAATCCTGTTTAATATGTTTATATCAAATTTCTAAATTTCAAATTAAGTTGTAATTTTCAATAGTAATATGTGTGTTGTCAAAAAAACAAACTAATTACTTTTATAGCAAAATAAAATTATGAAGAGTATTTTATTTAATTTTACAAAAAAGTTTTGATAGGATTTGATTATTCATTTTTTATCAAATCTTACAACAAAAGTTACATCGTAAATAATTATCTTCATACTGTATATAATAAAATTGACATTGTGTTTTATATACTTGTTAAGAAATAATGTATATTTTTCTAAGAAATGCAATATTACGCAATAAAATAGAAGTAGCATAACAAAATTAAAGTTCATGTATATCATGTATCAGGAAATATACATTCTGCAAATTGAAATATAGAACTAAACATTTTGCAAATAAAAATTTTACAATATTTTTTGATTAATACAATATTTATTTATTTATTCTTTCACAATTCTAATTACTCGTTAAGAAACTATACATTTAACTTGTCAAATTGTAATTTTCTTATATACAAGCATAGCACTTATCTTTATCTCAAACGAGATCAAAAGTAAACGGATAGAAAGTCTTGAGATATTGCGCGCATGTGTATGTAAGCGTATGTACTTGCTTGCATATGTAAGTAATAATAAAACATCACAATTTTTATTGTTATATTACTTTTATTTTATAACAAAAAATCATATTTTCATGGAACAATAACTTTTCTTAAAAAGCGTATATTACAAGATAACATAAAGTTTTTTTCAAAAAAATTTATTATATCCTGTCTAAAAATATCTACAATGCAATTTTACGCTTTAAGATTTGATGAGAAATAAATCATTGAATCCTTTCAAAAGAAATCTCAAATTTTTTTAATAGAAACGAATATAATACTTTTCTCATAGCTTGATTCCCTTTCGTTCAAAGCCATACAATTACCACCTACGATAAATGAAATCAATTACTGAAAGGCAATACTCTTTTATCTGTAACTAATTTGCGCACACAATTGACCGATTGCGAAGTAGATTAAATTAAAATTAAAAGAAACATTAGAAGCAATGCGAATAAAATTGGAGTAGATATAAATTTACCATCAGCATTTTATATTTTTATATGAGCATATCAACGAAGAGAAAATTTAAATCCCCCCAAAATTTTAAAAATTATTTGGGCAATATAATGGCAAAAGATTATTTAAATGGCCCTTATATCGAATCACAGAGATATTACTATAAATTCTGAAAGTATGTTAAATCGCTTTGAAAAAAATCAAATAATTTTTTAAATTTTGTCAATTTTATTAGATGATCTTTGCCTTATTCCTCCTGTTTTTGTTTATTTAATTTTTGTTTATTGTCACATTTTTAATAATATTTAGCAATGTTGCAGGATTTTTTATATTTTTTTCTAAATTTTTTAACTTTTTTCCTAAAAAAAATAATTATGAATATGTTATGATAATAATGATAATAAATAGTATTTAAGATCTACACATTTTGTCTCATATAACTCTATTTTGTCTATACCTTTTTCATAAAAAAAATAAAAGTTATGACCTTTTTTACAAAACCTAATATTTTTTCACAATCAAAAATGAGAAGACATTCAAAACTCTAAAATAACAAAAAAAAATAAACAATTTATTAATACAAAAAAATGCTGTTATTATAACAGAAATAATAAAATATCTCTCCTTCAAAAAAATTTTGAATATGTTCATATGTCTTCACATCCGAAATTAAGTACATTCAAATGAAGTTATTGTAAATACAATATATTTTCTAAGTTAGAACTATGTCTGTGACAATTTGAAAAAATTTATAAACATAATGTTAAAAAATAAAACAAATGATGATACGAGTAACAATAACATCAAATAATGTTATTGAGAAAATGGTCTCATAGCGATTAAATGACCTGTGAAAGCACTACCAAGACATCATAGAGAAGACTGTACTGAATTCAATACCAAACTGGAACGCGCAAGCTTTTATTTTACTCCAGCTTTTATTTTATTTTAAAGCTATGCAAATGCGATAGTTAGTTAAAAACAGATTTCTTTCTTTATTTTACCAAGCTATATACACTGATCACTTATCTGATATACTATCAATTCTGAAAACATTTATTTTCGCAAAGAAATTTTTCACTTTATTTAATTTCTTCAAGTAGAAGTAAACATTTAGAAACGTATAATTAATTTTTCATAAACAAAAATTTATTTTTTGTATAAAAATTCTCGAATTTATTAAAAATTTTTTTTGTACATGTATATGCGTATGTATAGATAAAAATAAGTAAATAAAATTTTTCTAATAAATTAAAATTTTCAGTAAAATTATATTTCTTAAAACATTTATAAATTTATTAAAAAAATAAATATATCATTTTTCTTTTTCTATGAAATCTATTTAAGGATGTATGGTTTCTCAAAAATGTTACCAAGAATATAAAAATTTCACAGATTGTTCTATTATTACGTTTTTGTATATCTGCATAAAATTTGAATACAATTCTTTTATTGGTTTAAAAGTTATTTAATTTGTTGTTTATTCCTAATTTTATAAATAACTTTTAAATGAGGCACTAGATCTGTATTAATTTTTACATAAATATTTATTAGATTTATAAAAATTTTAATCTAATTTGTAATGTTTCTTTCTCATCAAGTTTGCAAAAACTGCAAATTTGATAAAGAAGAAATATTGAGAATTAAATCAAAATTTTTATATATATTGACAAAACTCTAATAAATATTTGTACAAAAATTGATTTAGATTTATTAACTCGTTAAAGAATTATGTCTTTAAAACTGCAACAAAATATAGTCATTTTGGTTGCAAAAATTATAAACTATAAATTTTTTTTGTTTTTTTTCGAAAAAATACAATTTTTTATTTTATACTAATTTTTGTAGCAAAAATGAATATATTTTGTTGTAGTTTTAAGCTCGGACTATATATAGCCAGAACATCCTTAAGTTTTTTATATTTTTGCTCTAGATCAGAAGTCAGACATATTTTTTAAACCCTTTCAAAATAGTGATACACGAAAAAAATAACGCTTATTTTATTGAACGAGCGATAGATGTAGGAAGCTAGATTCGACTTGACCACCTGTCATTTCTCACATTTGACATAAAAATATAATTAAAAAAATCACATAATTTAATTGATGTAGACTTATAGGCGTAGGACTTGACATTGAATTGCTGTTACAGTTTACTAGATTACAGAAATCTTAATAAATTTTTAAAGCGAACAAATTTTTTATCAAAAATAATTGGAAACCTCTAAATAATGCTATGCTATTATTATATTCTGCAAAAATATAACTTATTTGCGCAAATTTTTTTCATACCATGAAAAGAAAAGTGACGCTTCAATTTAATATCATCGTAATAATTTATAGAAGCACATTATATATTTATAAAAAGTAAAGTACATGTGTATACATACTCAAAAAGAACGATTTTGCTAAAATATCTAATTTAATTAAATATAGATTTGTCTAAAAAATAATTTTGTTGTATTATCAAAATTGATAAAATTGGGTAAATTAACAATAACATTTTTAACTATATTAAGTTAATGTTAATAGCTTATCAAATTAATTTAACCACGTTAAAAGTTACATGAACAAAAAACTAACTGATTAAAAGTTACATTAATATTAAATTAAAAGTCAATTTTGAAAAGCATTAATTCATATTAAATTAGAAATTATTTTGTTATAGTTTTAAATTAGAAATTCATAGTTTTTTTAAATTACATTACTTTAATTAATCAATTATTACAATACAGATCATTAAATAAATTTAATATTTTATGTATAAATTAATTTTATAAAAAATAATAAACACATATTATTTTTTATACGAGAATGTATTTTTTCTTTTTTATTTCTTTTCTTTACATAAATTTTTAACTTAGGAAAGAAGTTAACAAATTAAAGTTGATGTATTTCAAATATAGTAAAACTATATAGTTAAAGTTAAAGATTAAATCAATTAAAATTAACTAAGTTAAGAAATATAAACTTTTTAAATTTATTATTTAACTTTTAACTTTTTAACTAGTTGTCAACCCTAATCAAAATAAATTTTATATATTTTAGTAAAACCGCGTTCTTTTTGTGTATAATAATTTCCTTGCAAATTAATTATTAAATAGCATACCAAGAATAAATGTCCACAAAGATTAATAAATTACGTTAATACTGTTATATTTTTATATATGTATATTTATACTTACAAATACTGTCAAAGGTGCATAGAAGATTAAAATAAAAAATACTCCAACACACATCAGCAAGAGAGAGAGAGAGAGAGAGAGAAACAACGTAATTGCAACACTTGATCTGTAACATATAAATACATTCAAACTAAAAGGGTATTCAAGATATTGTAATAAATGTTTTTAAAATATTATTATACGCGTTTTAAAACTATTATTACGAATATTTAATTGGCGCTAGTATTACGAAAATATTTGTAGAACATAATGATTTCCGTTAATCACTCAATTGCACTTAATTAACTCATTCGTATAATCAATCTATGTTAAATACATAATATTATATAAATTATATTACAGTCGCATGAAATTGATACGTTTGCAATAACCTGACATAACCTGACTACTAATGATAGTAATACTATTAATTTTAACAAGCTACTGTTACATGAAGTTTGCTTGACGGAACTGTTTTACCAATATTATGTAAGGTAAACGTTTCAGTGATCGAACATGTCCCTATACTCGGACACTTACACAGAAACTTATCATTATTAATTTTAAATGTATCAAGATATCGTTTAGTGTTTATTTTATAAACAATTTATTAAAAACAAGTATATTAGGGACAAGAATTTAGGACATTAAAGACATAAAGTTTTAGACTGTCTAGAAATTTGTCCAGAAGCTTTATAAGTTTTTATTAATTTTATGCAAATAATTTAAAAATGTTTCATATTTTAAAAATGTTTTATTAAAAATATTTTTATATTTTTGCATATTAATAATGTTTTATAATTTGCATTTAAGTTAAATATATAATTAAATTATTTTATCGCAAATCCTTACAAAAATTTAATAATTTTAACTTTGCATCGTTAAATATTCGATTACCGAAATATTTACCTTACTGTTCTGAATGGCAAATTTTTCTTCAGACGCTTATAGATGCTTAAAGTTTGTATATATCTCGATAATGTAAGCACGGTTTCCAGTTCTCCAGAAATTTCGCTCTGGCTTTTTGACTGCTAGAGAATCAAAAAAGAATTTTTTGAGACTCGAGAACTTTTTTACTTTGCAACCAATCGGTCCGATAAACTTATTATTGTATGACTACATATATGTTACATTAAGAAAGTAGACAATTGAATAACCAGTGCATTTACCTATGAGCTTTTGGGGTTAAAGCCCTAAGATATCGAAGTGTCAAAGACGCTTTATATAAACAAATGTTTTATTTTTTATTTATTTGTTTTTGTCCCTAAATATACTTTAGTAATTCAATAAATATTAAAAATGTCAATTATTTACTGTTTATTCATGGGGAGAAGGAGGGAGAAAACTGTAAGAGTAGAGCGTTCAAAGATTATATGTATAAAGATCTTGGGCGTAAATTTTATAAATGCTGCTCTGATAGTAATTGATTTCCGGCAAGCTTCGATTTCCAGTGGGACACTAATCAAAATTTGGCAACCGTGATTATAAGATTAAATCGAGTTACGTCTAAAGGTCTTAAAGTGGCCCTTAATAATAAGTAATATGATAAATATACGCCGAAAGAAACCGAGAAAGTGTGATCACGGTATATACAGTAAGACGATGTTTTCAACTAATCCATGCAAAAGAAATATCTGTTAAAACAAGATAGACAATAGTATCTGACAAAATCTAATATCGTTCTTACAATTAGTCAATTATCGCCATTTCATTGATTCTTCGAACCGCCAACGTTCCAATGTGATATTCAATTCTCAACGGAAAACCGAGAAGTGCAACTCGCGTCACGTCCTGACGTCATCGTTCCCCGGTAACCGTCCGCAACAGTGGCGCCACCACGAGCCAATGGCACGCGGCGTCGTTCAGTTGAGTTTGGTCATTGCAACGGGTCGGATGGCGTGCGATGGCTGATGATCTGACGTCGCTACGTCTACTGCCAATTACGCGTCGCACTCAGGTACGTGATGTTTAATCTATCAACTAGCTGACGTCAATGCTGCGATACTCATTCCGAAGCATTGTCCGTGTAGATCTACGCGTGTGAACGGCTGGATGTTTCAACGCCAATTGGAGGCTGGTGGGACGACGACTCCGCGGGATAGGAAAATCGGACGTTCGCTTTGTTGACATTTCCACGTGTGCGCGCTCATCGTTGACTTCCTGATTGTCGTGTACATATATTGGATAGAGGATGAATACACGCAAGAGGATTACCCAGAGCGAGGATACCTCGGCGGGAAACGGACTGCAGAACCACACCTGGAGCCACGGCAACGACAGCGAAGAGGAGGAGGTCGCCAGCGAGAACACATTGCTGAACGAAGTCAGCGAACAGAGGTTCGTACAACGGTCACGCTTATCAAAATCATTTGTCAGTCAAAGACTGTTATAATCACGTTATAAAAGTTATCGTCAATACTATTGAATTACATTGATAATTGGGTCGAGTGTGGCGTATACTGCACTTGATATCATTGTTTCTTTGTTATATTTTGACCAAGTGAACTCTGCTCTGCTCTGCTATAGTATAATATCAATAATGTTACATTGTTCAGTTGTTTTCAACATTTGTGTTTGATACATTCCAAAGGAGCAAGTATTTCTTAGCAAACAACTTGAAAAAGATCACAGCTAATTTTGCCAGGTACTATTGTGGAAACTGTTTAAAATATATTTGATCAGACAATGTGTACATGTGTGTGTGTGTGTGTGTGTGTGTGTGTGTTTTATGCTATTTTTTACATATATTTCTGATGTATTGAAAGAATAAACACAAATCTTGGCAACAAAAACAATGTTTGACATCATGGGTGTCACAGGTGTTTACATTTTTATTCTTATACTGAATATATAAATATAAATATATAAATATATATAAATATGCTGAATATAAAATTAGATATTTTATATTTATGTAAATATATTAGATATTTAATATATTATTTATTATCCAAATAACACAGTTACAAAATTTGTTTTGTATTACTATTTTGTGTCATTAAAAACATATTTTAGTTTTTACATATTATCAATTAGTAATATTTTGTTATTTTTATTAATCTATTGCTATAATTAGCTTTATTAATCAGATTTATATTAAAAATAAAGTTAACAGGCCTGTGCCAGTCACTGCAGTTCTTAGTGCTGAATAATAATTTTGTATTTTTACAATTGTCGGCTATTTAAACTGCATGCTGCGTATTCGACAGACATGAAGCACAGTCATGAAGCTGGAATATGTAATATTTATGCTCCAAAACATTTATAAAATCCTTTCTCGAAAAAATTGTAAATAATTTTATTGCAAAAAAAATACCTCAGCCAAAATTTGAACCTGGATCTCTATTCCATGAAAGCATCCTTTCCAGAGAGACTTTACAAATGCTTCTGGAAACTTTAATATTATGTATTCTGGTTTCATGACTGTGTTTCAAGTTCAACGAATAAGTGGCACAATTTGAATATGTCAGAGATTGTAAAAATTAAAAATTATTATTTAATACTAAAAACCATTGTGGTTGACATAGGCCTGCTCAACTTATGTTTGACACTTTTGTTTGGATTTAACTTATTATTATATTGTTTTAATTTTAATTTTGCATTTTTTGACATTTTTATGTAAATATGTCACTTAATATTGAATGAGTAAAAACTAATTTTCATTAGTACAATATAATCATAATTTACATTCAATTTCTTACATAACACAATTCCACAATTGTGTTCATGTGCATTAACATTCAATACAAGTTATTATATTATTACTAACTAATGATTATGTCTGTAAGTAATCTCTTTAGTTTCTAACTCATTAATCAACACATTCTCAGAGATAAGATAAGTACCATTAGATACACATTTTTTATCTTAGGGGATGCTGCTGTCATCAGTTTTATCAATTGAACGTCTTGCATACATGTGATTTACAATACAGATTTATGAAATATCAACACATCTTTACATACTATTACATCAAGATCTCACACATATACACAGTTTGTCAAACATTGTAGTTTCTTAAATTAAGCTTTTAAGCTTTTCTAACAATTAAACATTATTTATTAATTTTATATCTGTTTCCACATTTGTTTCGCGCATAACTTACATAACTTGCATAACTTTAGTAAATGTGATAAGTATAACATACTATTAAAACTCATAAAAATTATAGATTATAAGCATTTACATAGGCATAAAACATAATATGTTGAACATAGCAGATGGTAACTTGTTTATTGTCGCAAATGTAACTCAATGTTCCTTTAAGGCAATGCTGGTTTTATTTGTGAATTGACTTCTTTGATCCTCATTTTGAAGTAAAAATTGATAACAAAATAATTTTTTATTTATTATTTTTTTTTTGCCAACAATAAAGTAGAGTTTTATACATTAACATGTGTATTATAATTATGTAAAAGAAATTGTAAAGCAGGAAGCACACTCTTGTATAACTGCATACTCATATACATAAGGAAATTGATTGGTCCATTAGCACATGCATAAGGGAATAAAACCAATCAATTTTCTTATGCATATGGTTATACAGTTATGCAAGAGTGTGTATTTCTCATTTAATTCTGTAAAAAAAGGAAGTATAACTTGATATTTTTATTGATAAAAGAAACAATACCAACATTGCCTTTAAAGGGACATTGAGTTAAATTTGTGACAATAAACAAGTTACTATCTGCAGACTAACATATATTTTATGCCTTAGATATGAATGTGAGTTTGAATAGTACATTATCACATTTTCAAGTATTCTTATCATTACCCAGAAATGTTGTCATCACAAATTAGATATTTTTAATTAAAGTGTTACAGTTTTAGGTATACAATCGATAGAATTTTCTATAAATAAAAAAAAATTATTTTTTTTCTTTTTGTATAAAAAAAATAACAGATGAAAATGAAAAAAAAATCTGGTAAAAAACTAAAAGAAATTAGTAATACAGAACAATATCTAAATATGTCAACTAATATATGAGTATGTAGTAGATATTATACTAAAATTAAATATAATTACAATAAAAATGATCTTTGACACAAGCTATTATATCTTAGGTAAAAAATTATATTTTTCCAACATTTATTATTTTTCAATAATTATTATAACAGAATTTTCATGATTTAATAAAATGCAATCTGATATTACATTTACAAACGTATTCCATGGAAAATACTATGAAACAATAAAGATAAAATGCATATTACGTATTATAGACAAACTCATTCTACCCCAATGCAATGCAAGACTTGTCCAATCGTGACGTTTGCGGAGGAGAAAATGCGACGTAAACTACGATTCTTCTTCATGAATCCGATCGAAAAGTGGCAAGCAAAACGGCGTTTTCCCTACAAGTTTGTCGTCCAAGTCATCAAGATCATCCTTGTGACCGTACAGCTCTGTTTATTCGCACACAACAATTACATGCACGTAAATTATACATGGGACAATCGAATCACATTCTCTCATCTCTTTTTGATGGGATGGGAATCTTCTCAAGAGGTATGCAAATTGGTCACACTTAATAAATCTAAATGATATTTTCGTTTCTTGATGCTGTCTAGCAAAAGGTGAAAATATTGCGAAAAATAGTATTGAAAGATATAATACTTCAATTGTATAATATTTTTCATCGCGTAACTTGAAAGAGTTTTAGAAGCAAGCTTAAATAATCACTGTATTTTCACTGCTTTGTGTCTTGATTTTTTAACACTTAAATCAATATATCACAACATAATAAATTATAGTGTAGACATTTTTCGATATTTGGATTGCTATCTTATATTATTAAATACGAAGCACATGAATATCAACTTATGGCATTCGTAAATGTTTCAGGTACCTGCATATCCACCTGCGACCGGACCATTGGCTATCTACAAGCGAAGCGATTTTTACGATGCTATCGATCATGCTCTGCACGGTTATTACAACGTCGACGATGCTATTGGCTCATACTCCTATATAGCCGAGGACAATTCGGTTGGGCCCGTAACTTTATGTCTTTACCAGTATAAGGAAGGCATTATATTCGGTTTCAACGAAAGTTACGTATTTGACAGCGAGATTGTGGAAACGTGCATGAACATCAGTCTTGAAACCTTCAATACATTTAACTCATCGCACAATCTTCTGCAGGACAGAAACATTAACGTCAATTTCTCCGCATTAGTACGCGCCCATCTCAAATTTGCTCTAAAAACGGTAAATCTGAAAGCAGCTGGACCAATGACACCACCTGATTGTTATCGTTTCAACGTTAAGATCATCTTTGATAACCGCGACTTTGACGGACAGATGTTGCTCTCCTTAGACGCTGAGGCTAGGAAGTTGCAATGCAAAGGTGATACCCGTTACATCACAGACAATCGCATCGAATCGGCGCTAAGAACTTTACTGAATTTGCTTGTCATACTGATCTGTACAATTTCTCTATTGTTATGCTCGCGAGCGATATACAGAGCACAGTTACTGAAGTTTGAAACTATTAACTTCTTCAAGAAAACGTATGGTACAACGCTAAGCCTTGAAGGTCGACTAGAATTCTTAAACTTCTGGTACATCATGATCATCATCAACGATCTGCTCATCATTATTGGTACCGTCATAAAAGAACAAATCGAACGGAAGCATTCCGAAAGTGATCACTGGAATATTTGCAGTATATTTCTTGGAACCGGGAATCTGCTTGTATGGTTCGGCGTATTGCGTTATCTTGGCTTCTTCAAAACGTACAATGTTGTTATTCTAACTCTAAAGAAAGCGACACCGAAGGTGGCAAGATTCTTAATATGTGCTGTTCTCATTTACGCCGGTTTCACATTCTGCGGCTGGCTGGTGCTTGGTCCATATAATATGAAGTTCCGTTCTCTTGCGACCACTTCCGAGTGCCTATTTGCGTTAATCAACGGCGATGACATGTTTGCTACATTTTCCATCACGTCTTCCAAATCGGCTGTGTTATGGTGGTA
The DNA here is from genome assembly GCF_016802725.1 of Solenopsis invicta. Classification (NCBI taxonomy): domain Eukaryota; kingdom Metazoa; phylum Arthropoda; class Insecta; order Hymenoptera; family Formicidae; genus Solenopsis; species Solenopsis invicta. Next base: position 16,170,888 of record NC_052664.1, read on the forward strand.
CTCTAGAATATATTTATATTCGTTCATTTCGTTGTATATTTATGTTGTCTTAAGCTTGTTCATTTCTGTGATAATGGACGCATATGACACGATCAAGATCTATTATCGCGAAGGCTTCCCGAAGAACGATCTGCAAACCTTTATAGCTCCATGTACAGATGAGGCATCAAGCGGCATCTTTAGAGATGACTCCGAAAGAAGTAACTTGACGGAGTTGTTTGATCGATTTTGCTGTTGTCGGAAAAGGCCCTTTTACGGATCTTTCTCCGAATCTGACTCCTCAACTAAATCCGAGCAACCGTGTGGCGGAGCCATCTGTGTCTAGTGCATTAATGAATAATACCGGGAGGTATTATGGTGCAATTATGGATACGCGGCACAACATTAAGTCGGTTGCACCAACATCTTTAATTTAATTATCTTTGGTCAATTTCTTGCCTAGATTTGATTCTAAAAATTATATGCAACGTGATTTCTCATATTACTATATTTGTCTTTTTTTTTATGTTGTAGAAATCATTTTTTGCAAGGAAAATTGTAATTATTAGAAAAAATGTAATGATTTTTTTAAAAATTCTGGAAAAATGAAGAGCTTCTACAGAGTAAATAGCTTTTTTATTAATATAGTTTTGATCGTTCCTCAATATTAGAAAAATATTAGATTAAGTAACGTCCAGGAAGAAAATAATTCTCTTATTGAATGTTGGTGCAATGGAATCGATGAAAAAAGAGAGACAGAAGTGTTTTCATGAATATTTATAAATGTTGATAGCAAATTTATTCAACAATCGCGACACGTTTATGCAACGTGAGACATTTCTGTTACTGCCATCTCAGTTTAATTTATATAATTTTACAAAAGCATTTATTTTAATAGTACAATTGTAATAGATTGTCATTTTTGTTTTAATTTTTAATGGATTTAAAATAATTGGTTACTACAGAAAAAAACGGCTATTAAATAACTTTCTACTGAATTCCTTCTAATAATTCATTAACTTCCACCATGTTAGTTAAGCCATTTTTTCAACATGTTAAAAAATGCACAAAATAGTTGCGAAGCATAAACAAATGCGACAAGAAAAGAGCGTTCAACTGTTAACAAAATAATACCGAAAATTTATGTACATATAGTATTTCAGCGAAAAAATTCTTGTATATTTGCATGTATAATACAATTATATATATTTATTATTGTACTTCGCGTAATCGTAAATATATCTTATACTTTAAAAACATTGTAGAAAGCATTGTTTTATGTAACATACATTGGTTTTATGATAGATATAATTTCAACAAATATTCTCGAAAAAAGTGAAGTAATTAGAAATCTCATACAAAGGATCTATAGTGACAATGTGGCACAAGGAGTTGCGAGTTTACTCTCAGTGCCAAAGATTCGGGTTCAATTCTACCCAGAACAGTATAAAGCCTAGTTTATGCAGACTATAACCATATGAAATTTGTCAATCATAGTCGATTATCCTTCTATAAATTGATTATAATAGATCAATTTCTTACGGCCTGCATAAATCAAACTTAATTCTTTAGAAGAGATTACCACCTCTCGGAAGGAAAAGGCAAAAGCAAATCACCGAGAGTAACTCTAATAGGAAAGTTTCTTCTAATAGGCCATTCGGAATCAGCGTTAAAACTGTAAATTCCATATATACAAAAGAGATCGCTTACGCGCTGACAAGCGTATAGCACGCGACGAAGAAGATACAAGAGATGCAGCTTACTTGTTACATAAATCAATCCAGTGTTACCAAAGTTATAAAAAGAATATGTAATATATTATCTAAGTAAAATTACCCAAGTTTATTAAACTGTACATATTGAGTATTCTATTTTAATGGAAACAGTGAAATATCTTGAAAAATATGCAAGATACAGAAAAATGTTTTTGATATAAAAGTTGTCACGATCTGAAGAAAAACGAACAATAATAAAGTTAATTTTCGAAAAAAAATTTTATCGCCAATTTTTAAAATAAAGTGTTATCTTTTTACATAATGATTCTTCTATTTTGCGTATAAAAGCATTAAGGTAGATCAATGATTTTTGAGATATTTTACACTTTATTCTAACACATTTCAGCATAAAGGATAAAATAACTCGTAAACTATTTAGTTTTTGGCAATTGTACTCTAAAATGTGTAGGTACGAAATAATTAAATAAATTAATTGATGCAAGGAAAACGTATTGTTGTAAACTTTTACTGTTTCCATTATAATAGGACACTCAGTATATATGCACACACACACACACACACATATACACATATGTATATGTACATCAAACAACTATTAGCTTATATTTCATATAAAATTGATATTACAGTAATATCAAATAATATGAATTAATGAATTACATGGTAATAGACATTTTGATGCATGCGTGTATTTTATTAAAAAGTCAGAGATAGGATAAACATACACAAAAGCAACATTTATCCATAGAAATATATTTATATTTACATTGAAGTACAATAAATGTAATTTTTTTCTAATATCTGTTCTAAACATTTTTACTTTTTGTATTTCTATATTTATATATTTTAGATATAATTAGAAAAAAAAACTAACTTAAACTGCAAAATATTGCTGTGTCATTGGATTATATATATGTATATAAATTAACAATTACTTTACTAATTGTCTTAATATAAATGTTCTACTAGATATTTAATCAACCTTGATCAGCATTAGTCATGCTTACAATTTTTTTCACAAAAAAAGTATGACTGTAGAACTTGTAGTCTAAAAAAGGAACCTGCAGTTAATATAAAAAAAAAATGATTGTTCAAGGTTTCCAGTGCAGCAAAAGAGAATGCAACTCAAACTAGTCAATACATAGTTATAAAATTCCTATTTGTTTCAATTTTCTCTTACGTTTTAAAATCAATAAATCTATTTTCATGAATATTTGCTTAGCTATATTTAATAGCTAAATGACTCCTAATACATACTTCTAACGCAAAATATTATATCAGTATATGAGTATGTGTAACACAGGCACGTATGTATAATACGTGATGTGTAAAAAAAGCAAAGAGAATATTGGAATTGAAGTATATATAGAGGGGGGGGGAGAGAGAGAGAAGGGGCGAGTCGATGCATCATGTGCAGCGTGTAGCTCTATACCATTCTATTGCTTTATACGCTTTTACTACATCTCGCTGATCTTGCTACCACCACTCGCTGGCGGCTATGCATATCTGGTTCTTTGTTTATCCTCCATGTGACGTATGTACAAGTGCCGCGCAACGAACAACGAGCGATCTAATGCAGTCGACTGAGCGGCTGGCAAGAACGGCAGCAGTCGATGCTGAGTGCGCTGACCCGCGGGACGATCGTAGCAATGGTCGTTGACCGCGGTTGAGCGCGATTCATTGTTTACATCGGTGCGCATCTTGGCGCATCCTGAGGAACGGCCGCGTCGTCTCGCGCCGTGTCCTCGTGGGCGAGCCGTCATTGTCGTTCTCGCCGTAACAAAGGACACGGTCGCGAGTGAATATGTCGCGAGTAGCGGGAAGCTCTCCTGCGAGAGCCGCAAACAAAGGCGAGCAGCAGCAACAGCAACAGCAACAGCAGCAGCAGCAAGAATTCCCATTGGGTCTGGATAAAGACGCCAGCGAGCACAGCATCTCCAGCATGATGTCGTGCGTGTCTATCTCGCCGAAGCACGCGGAAAGTAGCCTCCGGGTCATGGAGAATTATCTGCACAAGCAACAGCTGACAGACGTCACGCTGATCGCGGGTGAGTGTTGTTTTCATAACAATGCACCTGTCGATGTGTCAACTGTCAATTGGAATTATGATTCAGACGATAATGCTTACTCAAATGTTTTAATTAATAAACGAGAGTTATTTTACAATAAAAATATTTGAATAAAATAATGATTCTAATTTATTTATATACATTTTTATGTATAAAGACAAAATTATTATAATATTATTATTATTATAAGTTGTTATGAAATCTTTTATTAATGTTTTGTTATTTATCAAAATTTCTAATTAAGTTGTTAAAAATTTCTAATTAATAAAAATTAAAAAGAAATAAAAAGAATATATTTTCTTTATATTACATATATAAAATATTCTTTGCACCCAATGTGACTTGAGATGTTTTTTTTCTAATTGTGCTTTCTGTAGGAAATAAGCGTGTTCCAGCTCATCGATTAGTACTCAGTGCTGGTTCTGAATATTTTGCTGCTATGTTTACAAGCTCTCTACGAGAGTCAGCACAAAATGAAATAGAATTAATGGATGTTGATGGCGATGCGTTATGGGCTTTGGTTCTTTATTGTTATACAGGTAATCCTAGTTATTTGATTTCAGAAAATATTTCAAGAATATTATTGTTACAATAAATAAAGAATGCATTTGCAGATATTTTTCAAATGCTTGTCAATTTATAATAATGCATTTTTGTATATTTGTAGGTTGCATAGAATTACAGGAGGATAGCGTAGAGACTCTACTCGCAACAGCATGTTTATTACAATTAAATCCAGTTATTAAAGCCTGCTGCCAATTTCTTGTTAAACAACTCCATCCCAGCAACTGTCTGGGCATACGGATGTTTGCTGATACACAAGGCTGTTCGGAATTATTTGAACACGCGCACGCATATACTACCAAACATTTCATGGAAGTTACAAAAAATCAAGAATTTTTACTATTATCTGCCAACGAAGTTGCGAAATTACTGGAATCCGAGGATCTTAATGTTCCTTCAGAAGAAACTATCTTTCATGTGAGATTAGCTACATATTATACAAATTATTTTTTTTTTATAAATAAATGCCAAACAATTTTTTAAGTAAATACATTTTTATGAAATATTTTTAAAAATGTTTTACGTTACTATAATTTTTTTATATTATTCATACTAGTCATAGTTACATTTTTAATTACTGAAATATTTTCTATACAAGATTATAATATATAATCTGAGATATAAAATAATAAAGTTATTATTACTGTTTTAGGCTTTAGTGACTTGGCTGGAACATGACTCAGAAAACAGAAGTAAAGATGCTAGTACATTATTAGGTTTAGTCAAATTACCATTACTTTCACCTGCGGTAAATATATCAATAGCTTACTTTTTTTATTTTGTAAAACTTTTTATGTATTAAATCAACTAATAAATCAAAACAGTTTATAGCTGACAATATTGAGAGTAACGAAATGTTCAAAGACCAAAGAATGGCGCAGGAATTAGTAATGGAAGCATTAAAGTATCATTTACTGCCTGAGCGAAGACCTTTACTTCAAACGGGCAGAACAAAACCCAGAAAAGCCACTGTGGGAACACTATTAGTTGTTGGAGGAATGGACGCCAATAAAGGTAATTTATTAGGGCGATGTGGAGTAAAGCGGGACAGGTTTTTGTTTGCCTCCATAGAAGTGTCAAAAAATTGAATTTTGAACAATCAATGATTGTTTTCACTAGAGGACAAAAAAACTAACTTTTTATAATTGCGAATTTTTCAAAGTTTTGATTTTAAATTGTAGTTTTAGCTATTTTTCAAAAACGAAAAATTTTGAGCTCTTGAAAAATGGTGGGGTAAAGGGGAACGTCAAAGAAATTCAGTCAAAACAGCCATAAAAACTAACTTAAATCGACTTCTGTGTTTAATCAACACTTCTAAATAATGAATAATTGAAAATAGAGCAATAAAATCCTTCCATCTCTCTATAATGGCTATGGCATTTACACTTATAATTCTTTGATGGTTCGCAGCTACTGTCACATTATAGTAATATTTAATATTAAATTTTCTCCATGTATTAGTAATAACATTCGAAATAATTTAATAAAATCACTTGATTCGCACTAATTCTTCAAGAAAACATGAAAAACCCACTTTACCTCACAACGTTAATTTGCACGCAATCATTCATTACCGAAACTAGATTAAGTTTCTATATTTTTTTTAGAAAAATAATAAAAAAACGATAACTGCACATAACTTTCCTTTGTTGAACACTTAAAAAACTTGTTTAAATCACGAGTATTATGAACATAAGAAAAACTTTATGAAAATAACTTATAAAATAGGTCTCGTACAACAACAAAATGTTTGTACACAAACTCCAATGGCTAACTGAAACATGAGCTGTCATAATAAGCAACAGATGACAGTTTTTTGTTTTGCTCTAAACTCTACTACATAGAAATTTTGATGGTGTCCCACTTTATCCCACATCACTCTATATGTATACTAAATTATTTAATATCGATCGCAATTAATGTTAAAGAAAATACATTAACATATTAATAGTGTTACACTATTTTAGTTTTTTCAAACGATATAATTTGCAACACAATTTTCAGGTGCGACGTCTATAGATGCATTTTCATTGCGTGATAACTCCTGGAGATCTTTAGCTGCCATGAGCAGTAGAAGATTACAATTTGGCGCAGTAGTAGTCGATAAAAAATTGATTGTTGCGGGCGGTAGAGACGGTTTAAAGACATTAAACACGGTAGAATGTTTCGATTTCTCCACCCTTACATGGAGCACTCTACCACCTATGAACGTGCACCGTCATGGATTAGGTATGTACAGGAAAATTTGCAAAATTAATGCAATTTATTTTATTTATTTATGATAAAAGAAACCTCTTTGGCAAATATTCTATTATAATATTTTTCCACAGGAGTGGCAGTCTTGGGTGGACCTTTATATGCTGTGGGTGGTCATGATGGTTGGAGTTTTCTCGATGCAGTAGAGAGATGGGATCCAGCAACGCGTCAGTGGAGTTCGATATGCCCTATGTCCATACAAAGGTCTACAGTTGGTGTGGCTGTGTTAAATGATAAGTAAGTCTTTACAGATAAATTATTAAATTTATATATCACATCCATTTTTAACCAATTTCGTTTTTAGTATGTGTTTTCATACAAATATACTTTAGCAATTGTAAAACTCATTTAATATTACGTTGTTAAAACGATTTTGATGCAATTTTTTGATATTTTAGATTATATGCTGTAGGAGGAAGAGATATCAGTTCCTGTTTAAATACTGTAGAATGTTACGATCCGCATACAAACAAGTGGACACCGTGCGCGCCTATGTCAAAGAGGCGCGGCGGTGTAGGCGTAGGAGTGGTAAATGGTTGTCTTTATGCACTCGGTGGTCACGACGCTCCGGCTAGTAATCCCAATGCTAGCAGATTTGACTGTGTAGAAAGGTGAAGTTGCTATATCATATTTAAAATTTTTAAATTCCATGTAATACAATGTGTGTGATAATGCAGGTATGATCCTAAAACTGATACATGGACTATGGTTGCGCCAATGAGTGTGCCCCGAGATGCGATCGGTGTTTGCGTGTTAGGTGACCGACTTATGGCTGTGGGAGGATATGATGGTCAGCAATATCTCACATTAGTGGAAGCCTATGATCCACATCTCAACGAATGGGAACCTGTGAGTGTAAAACCTATTTCTGTAACTGAATACAGTAAAAAAAATAATTTTACATGTATTTTGTAAATTTAAAATGTTTATGTTTAAAGGTTGCTCCTCTTAAGGCTGGTCGTGCGGGTCCCTGCGTTGTTGTAAAAAATTTAACCAATAATATATAGATTATTCTTACTAAACAAACAGTAATTGGACTTGCTATTATGCAGTTTGTATTTGTAATTGCACACGATTTAAGTGTTTCAGAAATATAACAGAATCTGCTCTCTTGTGATATTGCATGCATGTTAAATTAATTGTACTGTTATTTTTCTGAAACAGTTTTAGATAATTTTGTATTAAAATGAGTATTATATTTCTTTTTAGTATGTAGGTACTTTTATAGGACTTTTACATGTTTTCGTACTGAGAAAATTTCAATCATTGTAATCACTAAACATTATTTTAGCACTTATTTGTACATAATATTTCAATTTTATCTCAATTTTCAATGAACTTAATAATTTTTTCAATGAACTTTAATAATTTTACTATTGACAATGTGGTAAATTGTATTTATTATCATATTAATCTAGAATATATAAGTACAAAAATTTCCAATATATATATAAACATGGATAAAAAATCATATGTAATAAATTGTGAATCCATTTTTTCTAAGAATGAGTGATATAAATCCAAACTGGAAAAAAATTGGAAAAAATAAATATTATAGATATAAACACTTCGAATAATTATGATATTTGTGTGTAAAATTACCCTGACAACTTTGTAAAAATCACCGTAATAAACTTGAACTTTGATAAAAAAAAGAATGTACATACACAAAAACAATTTTTTTTTTTTCAAGATGTCTTTATTTACACATATATGTTTCTATATTTGGTGGTATAATCTCTTGAAATAAATAAAATATATTAACTAAATTAAAAGAAAATTCTTCACATTATCCCATACATTACAACTATTTAATTATTTTCTTAACAAGCCGGAAAAGTCCTGAAACAATCAACAAATTACACATATATATATATATATATATATATATATATATATATATACACACATACACAGAGTAATTATTAATGACTGTTACCACTTTTTACCATAGGAGCACGCATTTGTAATTTCTAATATAATAATATGTTAGAAATATGTATCCGTCGGTAAATCATGCTCCTATAGTAAAACATGGAAACAGTCATTAATAATCACCCTGTGTATATGTGTGTGTGTGTGTGTGTGTGTGTGTGTGTGTGTGTGTGAATAATCACCCTGTGTATATGTGTGTGTGTATATATATATATATATATATATATATCTTTTACAAATATAAAATTAGAAATAAAAATCGTAAAATCAGCAAAAATATAATAAACTATGCATCCTATCTTTACAAAAATAATCTTATAATATTAATGAAATGGTCATTAATGTAAAGATAGAGAAATACATTTCAGCTTACCGTGGAAAATCTGATGCTGGCTCTGCAAACTTATGCCTGACCATAAACGTAGCAATAGCTTCCGCTACTTTATCTGGAACATCTTCATGAACAGCGTGCCCACAAGCGGGCAATACTTGCATTTGAAATTTACCTGTTTTTATGAAGAGACCAATTTTATCAGAAAATACTATAAAAATTATGTAACATCGCCAGAATTAAAAATTGCATACCTTGCATTTGTCCTACAGTGAGTTCACGATCTAATCTATCTACTCCTGCTAACAACAACATTTTCGGTACAGGGATATTCAAGAATGCCGTCGATAATCCCTTAAACCAACCAAACCAATGCTGTTCCGTTTTTGCCAAATCTATTCTCCAGACATATTTTCTGTTAGTAGTGGGAGCAGAAGACGCAGGTGGCGGTGGTGGCATGCTGGATGACTCTTCCTCTTGGATAATATCATCTCGTGGTACAACTGGTTCTGGATTAGATTCACACGTGTTGTATTGGCTTGGCAATGTGTCAATATCATGAGTTGCTAATTTGCTAGTTTCAATGCTGAAATGACATGTGTGTTGCATGACTCAATTTATATTAATATCAATATAACAAAAAACTAAATATCCTTAGGAACTCACTAACTTCTTTATCTGTCCAGGAACCGAGACTTTTGCCGATTGTATATTCCGAATTTGTCCACTACGAACACTAAAAAAATTAATTAGTATTAATTCTCTCTATTTTCAAATTTTATTTTAAATATTTATATAAATGTATTAAGCAGCTGAAGAAATTAATTGTAAACACCATATTTAGTAAAAACATTTATTTTTTAGAAAAATAAAAGCAAGGAAAAAACTAAATGTTTTCCTTTTTTTCAAAAAGTAAAAAGAAACAAGATAATCCTAATAAAGTATCAACGTTCTTATTTTTCAAAAAAATAAAATTTAAAAAAACCCAGTTTTTTCCATTTTTCTGAAAAATATGACTATAATAGTGGTAGTGGACTTTTTAAAGAAATCTTAAAATCATTAATATAAAGAACAATAAAAGTAACATTATCTAAAAAAAAAAAATACAGGGCAGAAACCTTGTTTTTTCAAAATTAAAAAAAAATTTCCAGGTTAAAACACTAAGTGCATATTTAATTGTAATACAATAACTAATATGTCAAAAGCATACTACATATTAAGAAATACTAACCACCACTCTATAGCTTGAGGTATGGTGCTAAAACTAGATGGTCGAGATCTTAAAAAACTCTGCATTGAGGCTAATGCATCCATTGCTGTGCCTTCTACAACGTCTATAATTCCTAATCCATATAAATTTGGAATTAATGAAGCTGCTCTTACAGCTACTGCTCCACCCATGCTATGACCAAAAAGAATTATCGGAGTATTGGGTGCAATTATATCTACAACAGCTGCAACATCCCTGGATGGAAAAAAAAAACTAAGTGTAACAAAGATTTCTTATAAGATTTCACATACAGCAAGTGGTGATATATTTAAAAACAAAATAATTATAAGTTATAAATAAATATATAACTTTCAAAATTTGTGAATTGTTAATTGGAAATAAGAATTTAATCAGAACAAAATAGATTAAAATTACCTGATTGGTCAAATTTTAATCTCCAATTCACAATCTTTAATCTCCACAATTTAACATAGGTTTTATAACACATTACAACTTAAGATAAAAATACATGGGACATTCAAAACATAATCTCAAATCTTTAAAATATAATTTCAAAATTTAGAAAAAATAAATGTAAATATAAATGTAATATATTTTACTCACGATGCTAAAGTGTCTGCAGATAAGTCTTCGTCCTCTGTGGTGTGAGTATCTCCATGACCCCTAAGATCAATAGCCATGACTCTACACCATACCATTGTCATAATCGATTTCTAAAATTCATAACAATATGTTAATCTCTTTTTTAACATGTTATTAGCAATCACAAATGGTACCCACTGTTAGCTCTGCCCATGTTAAGCCACTGTAACCACCACCGTGCAATAAAACTAATAACGGTCCCTCAGTGCCCGTGATATAAACGTGAAAAGTGTTCTGCCCCACTGGCACATCCTTGGAATGATCGAAGTACGGGTTCCACCGCACCGGTTCATAGTCTCTCCTTCGCTGGGCTCCCTTCGACTTCCCAAGTCTTGAAAAGAGAAAAAAAAATGCTTTTGTGTACGGTTTCGCAGCAACTTTCTATAACTTGTTAGTAACTCATTAGAAAATTCTACTTTCGTATTCCGTTTCTCAGGAAGGTCGTACAAACCTGGTGTTCAAAGCCGAAAAATTGACTGCCGACATTGGAAATTTGGATCTCAAAACTGACTTTTGAAGGGCAGACATGTTAACGAATCGCAGACGTTGGAAACGCTTCTCGCACTCGTGCTTTCAGTTGCAGTCATATATGCAGAAGGGAACACCTCACGACGCAGCGATTGCGCGTACGTAGGAGACGACGAAGAAAAAAAGTGACGTGTAAGGCGTTACACGACCTGTTAACGGACTCACCGGCGAAAGGAACGTCGAGGACACGAGACTCACACCATCGTATCGTACAGTATCGTACACTGTCGTACACCGACGCAATTATGGAGCGCAAATGGCGGAAACAGGCTTTTTTCTACTCCTCTTTCCTCTTATTTTATTGTTCTAAATGTTACCTTCAAGCCTTCAGTTTCTGATAACTCTGATTTTTTTTTTTTAACAACCACATTGGTTTGCTTAAACTATTTATAAATACGTATATTTACAATTGAAAAAGTTAATGTGTTACTTTTCTCGATGAGTTTTGGAACGCTTTAAAAATCCCGCGGTTTCAGCATGACTCCGATTATACTTGAAAATGCCAACTTAGTATACATGTTCATTTGTTTATAAATGTATATTTAGCATAATCAAATATATTTACTGAATATATGACTTACTAAATATTAAAAACACAAATAACATAGTTTTATTGGTTGCGAAATATAATAAAATAATTGGAGATATTTTTGTAAAAAATGTGGGCTGGAGAGGTAAAGAAAGAAATTGCAACCTTGATGGTTCACACATACTCATTGTGTAAGGTAAATTGATATAATTATAATATCAAATCCTGATTAAGATCAATTTTTATTCCTTTGTCTGCAATCATTTTTACTCCCCTTTATCTGCAATCTGGGTTTTTTTTCTCCAACCTAAACTTTGCTGTCCTAAGATTTCAAAAAATTAAAAAAAAATTTAGGGTTACTTTTCAACCTTTCTATTACATTACCAAATAGTTTTTTAAATAAATATTAATCTTTAATTAATAAAAATTGAAATTTGAACAATAAAATTTTTTTAAGAGTAAAATTTTGCTTGTGCCAAAAAACTCAGATTGCAGACAAAAAGTTGAAAGAAATTCTCTCTAGCATAGTGACATGCCAGAGGATATGAAGCAGGAGGCCATTGAAACTTGTGTCACAGCTGTGGAAAAGTATTCAGAGAATTATGAACATGCAGCTCGCATGATCAAAGATAATTTGGATAAAAAATTTGGGCCACCCTTCCAAGTAGTTGTGGGTGAAGCTTATGCATGTGCAATTACATATCAAGAGAAATCGCTATTATATATGTTCATTGGAGGTAATACAGCAGTTCTCGTATGGAGGACGGTTACAGGTTTTGGATGAATCTTATATGTAAAAGATGAATATGTATTTCGAATACTATCATGTATATAAATTTTCTAAATATATATTATACATTGATCTTTACTTACAAAGAAGTACATTTTAGTGTTCTTACATATTATTATATACTACCTTACTTACATATTCTTATACAATAAATTGCTCCCAAAATAACAAATAGTTCAGTTATCCAGAAGATATTTCTATTAATTGTTACATTTTATACATCTAAATCAAATTATAATAATTAGTTTTGTTTCTAATATGTAAAAGCCATTGGTATCAATGCTTTAAACTCAGTTTAATTTACTTTCTATTTTTTTCTGATTCTGAGAACTAGAAAGAGACAGAAAAATAAGTTAAACCATGATTAAAGTTAATCTACATTAGTGTTAAAAAGTCCATGTGTGTTTAATTGTAATAATGTAAGTATAGTGTAAAAGTATAAAGCATCTGTGACTCATACACAAATTGGACCCACACTTATGAGATATTAAAAACATTTTTTTCTCTTATAACTGGTTACATATCTTTTTTACACACACATTTACATGAAAGTTCTTTTTACACGACAATCAAATATAAATATATAAATACATAAATATGTTAAATAAATTACAAATTGCAAAAATGCATTATGCGGATTTCCATATGCATATTGCCAGATTGCCGGCACAGTACATGTATAGAAGATGCTTCAATTGATAAGTTATTTCAAAGCCATAGCCTTCTCCAACAACAGTGTGCCATGACGCGCCAAATTTTTTATCCATTGTCTCCTTGATCATTCGAGACACGCTCTCATAGTTGTCTGCATATTTCTCTGCTGCAGTCACACATAACTCCATTGCCTCTTGTTTCATCTCATCGGTCATATCACATTTCTGTAAATAAATATTAAAAGATTTTTCATTATATATTCTATTTAAAAAAATTATATTAAAAAATGTTTTAATTTAAATAACTCGTACATGTAAAAATATTTATTTTTATTTAAATAATTTTTGCTAAAAATTTCTCAGTTTTATAAATTTTAAATAAAACAAAAATTAATTAACAATTGCAAATTCAATGAAATAATTTTTAAGTTTTTTCTACGCTAAATCAAACTGGCGTTTATTCAAAATCCTAAATTTCGTTTTAATTCAGTAATTTTGATTTCAAATTAGAAACATCGAATTATAAACGCGTAGCGAAACGCACGCTTCCCGTATTGATCAAACGTCGCATTCGCATTTCTACGCAGTGAAATTCTTACAATAAATTATAATATAAAATACAACCGTATTTTACTCACTCTACAAAACGGATAGGTGTGAAGAATTTTTACAACATCGTCCTTCCTCATTTCGGTCATTATTACAATTTTATAAACAATATAAACAAATCCTGCCCCTCTGACGATGCTAACACTACTACTCCACACAGTGATACGGTTGCAGTGCCTCAGGCGCAGGTCAGTGAGTCATTTTTGATAGAGAAGCACATTGTCATGATCATAAATTATTCGTCAACGAAATTTATGTTGCGCTAGTTTGATGAAAATATTTCTCATCTATTGCGTGGAGGCATGTTTTTGCTATTATTTTTGGTTTTAATTTGTAGATAACTTGCATGATACAAAGAGTTTATTTATAGAAATTTTGAAATCAAAAGAGTCAATGTTCCAAAGATATTAAGAGAGGTTAATGTTTTAAATTCCAACATTGACATAAATCTTTGCTATTGTAGATGTATTTTCTCACCCAAGTGCTAATTTAAATTTAACCCTTTGAGTGGTGATTTTTATGTATGATTATACCTTTATGGTGAATTATCCATAGATACCATTTCAAAACAAGAATCTTACAAATGTAAATGTTTGTACTACTCAAAGAATTAATACAGTTTTTAGTATTAAAATTTTAATTGCTTAAAATAATATTTAATAAGATTTTTTTATTAAAATAGTATCAGTTTAATTATTCTAACATCTATGAAATAGAAAAAGAATGTAAAAATTTCTTGAGTGTGATTATGAATTTTCAATTAAAGTAGTCTTAATAATGTAAGAACAATATGAATAACAAGGTTGATATTATGTTGGAAATTTATTTTTGTTACGTTTCTGACTTTAGGAAGAACTGTAAATTATTGAAAATAATTGTACGAACAATAATGTTTAAAAAATAAGCATATTTAATTAAATAACATTTGTATTGTATAATATGAAAGAATAAATTGTATGTATTTATTTTATGACATTTTTATAGAAAATAACTGCAAGAGCTGAACACAGGCAGTAAAATTTAAAAAAATGGCATCAAGATTCAGTGGAGCGTTGCAAATTACAAATCTAGATGACTTTATCACTCCGTCGCAGGTACAATAATTGACATTTTGGATTGAATCTAATTTCTGTGCATTGTTTTAAATTACATTTGTTATAGGAGTGCATTAAGCCTATAGAAATGCAAGCGAATAAAAGTATAACAGGTGCAAAGATAAAAATACAATCAGATAATGCCCATTTAGCACTTAATGAAGTAAATATATACAACACTAATTATTTTATTAAAATATAATTGTAGCTTGAAACTTTTTATTAAAGTTTGTTTTATCTTCCAGATTGAACAACCACAGAAATTACAAAAAGTTGAAATCACACTTACTGACTGTTTAGCATGCAGTGGTTGTATTACATCAGCTGAGAGTGTACTAGTTACTCAACAAAGTCGAGAAGAATTGCTCAGGGTGTTCCAGGAGAAAGTTGCCCAGCAGGTAAAGAGAATAAATATTACTACATTAAATTTTATAAGATTTATTAATTTATAAAAGAAGTTATACATATATTAAACGATAAATTTGATCTTTTTGACTAAACTTTGTGCACATTTTCTCTTTTCTATTTTTCTATCTTGAAGGGAAAAATATATTGTGCAAAAAATCAACTGAAAAGAAGAGACTGAACATGAAGATATTTACAGAGAATTAGAGATATACATATAATATTAATTATTTTTTTTATAAATTATAACTTATTAAATTTTAAAAGTATCTACAATATATTTCTGAAACAATCACAAGATATATTTTTTAATCTTCTGTACACATTGTTTTTTGGCTCCTTTTTTTATGTACAATGAGAGCGTTTGTGTTTAAATTTATTTTTTATTACTTTGTCAAATATAAAAATATTCTTCAATAATTCTTTCACATACTTTGACATCTTTAGAAAGTATTTGTATGATTGTTTATTTTAAAAAATTGTATTTAAATGTTATAACTAATTACATACTCTTAGTTTTTTAAAGAAAACAAATGTGCGAATTACCTTATTGTGTGCACGTAGGATTAATTTATCTTATTTATTAATTAAAAATATATATATTGTTGCAGAATATAGGAAGTACAGATTCCAAATATATAATAGTAAGTCTATCGGTGCAACCTGTATTGTCACTGGCACAACGTTATGAACTTACCCCCGAGCAAGCTCTTTCTAAATTGGCAGGATTTTTTTATCGATTGGGAGCTGATGCAGTACTAGATATGACAATGGCTGATGATTTTGTTCTATTGGAAGCCGCCAAAGAATTTGTCGAGCGTTATAAAGCTAGTAAAGAGGGCATGAAAAATCAATTACCAATGTTATCCTCTTCATGTCCAGGTAAAATAAATATTTATGAAAACAATCATCAATTTAAAATTTATAATCTTGTTTCTATGTTAGGTTGGGTGTGTTACGCTGAGAAAACTCATGGAAATTTTATATTGCCACATATAAGCGTCACCAAATCACCTCAACAAATTATGGGATCATTAGTAAAGTACCACTTAGCTGAAATTATAGGCCTATCGCCAGAACAAATATATCACGTAACTGTAATGCCTTGCTATGACAAGAAGTTGGAAGCTTCCAGAGAAGATTTTTACAATCAGCAGAGAAAAATGAGAGACGTAGACTGTGTCATAACATCAAGTATATACATATATCCATATTTCCATATTAATCTAAATCTTAGAATTAACATTTAAATATAAATTGTGGTATCAATTTTTAGTTGAATTAGAACAAATGCTGAATGAAGACGGTTTAATATTAAATGAAA
Source organism: Solenopsis invicta (assembly GCF_016802725.1). NCBI lineage: Eukaryota > Metazoa > Arthropoda > Insecta > Hymenoptera > Formicidae > Solenopsis > Solenopsis invicta. The sequence continues at coordinate 16,187,563 of NC_052664.1, forward strand.
TAGACGAAGGTGAAATTAAACAGCCATTTGGTTCCTACAGTGAAGAAATTGGAACTAAATTATGGGGTCACAGTGGCTCAGGATCAGGTGGTTACGCGGACTTCATTTTTCGTTATGCAGCGAAGAATCTTTTCGACGAGGATAATGTCACAGTGGATTTTAAAAGTCTTAGAAATCTCGACTTCCAGGAAGCAGAATTGAAGAGAAATGACCAAGTGTTATTAAAATTTGCTATTATTAATGGCTTCAGGAATATACAGAATATAGTTCAAAAAATGAAAAAGGGCAAGTGCGTTTACGACTATGTCGAAATTATGGCATGCCCGTGTGGTAATTAATGTTTTGTTTAAAATAATGTATTAACGCGACGCATGTGACAAATAATTAAACTTAATATAATTGCTTTTATTAGGTTGCCTAAACGGTGGGGCGCAAGTGAGACCTGATGGAAACATTCAAGCCCGAGAACTTGCATCGACATTGGAAACTATGTACCGTAAACTTCCGCTAAGCAAACCTGAAGAAAATACAGTAGTACAGAACTTGTACAAAACTTGGCTAGGAGGAGAACATACAGATAAAGTTAACGCGTATTTTAATACACAGTATCACGAAATACAAAAAATGAACACAGCACTCGCAATAAAGTGGTGATGTAAACTATGTTTTATATATTATATATATATATATATATATATATATTACTTGTATTATATATTTTTTGTATAGTAAGTTCATTAGCTGATTGACTCTTTATTTTGCAATATAACAATAAAAATAAATAAATTACTAATTAGTTATTTGACGTCCACTTAAAGCCATAACTTAAATAAATGATAGCATGTGATATAAACAAATTTTACGCTCTTATATATAAATATTGTCTACTTAATATCACCTTATATATACATATAATAAATTACATTATAAAACAAATTACAAGCACATTTATTGTTAAAAGAGTTATGAAACCTAAAATCCATCATAACAATTCCATATTACAAGTGTGTTTATACAAGCGTTTTAAAATGACATATGATTATCACATATAAATAATATCACGGTAGATATGCACATAAATATCCTTTCATATGAGTAGCTATTGTTTAAATACGAGTTCCTTTCTTATACACGTTAACTTTTAATAAAGCAATATCTTCCTTTCTTGAGTACAACACTATGTGTATATATGTGTATGTATATATATATATATATATATATATATATATATATATATATACATACACGAATGATTCTTTTCTCATAAAATATAAAAATAAATAAATACAAATACCACATTTGTGTCAACACATAGATACGAATAAAAATATAATTGTAAAAAATGCTCAGTGAAACACTTATATAATTTCCATTATCTGTTTTAATTTTTCTTTGTTCTGTTCTTATACAAGTTCAAGCCTTTTCTTGTGATAATTACAATCACCTTGCCTTAAATTTGCAACAACGGAATGAATAAATAATTGAATGGAGCATGGTGCATGTAGCTCCAATTATCTAGAATTTTTGTTATCTAGGAATTCTTCATTTTCGTTTAATTCCTTAGACTCAGATTTTTTCAAATCTATGTCTGGGTATCCATCCTCAATATACCTAATGGAATCATGATCCACGTTATTGTCATCTTTATTTTCACACGTATCTATTAACCATCCTTGATTGCTATCAATTTCTCTAGAAACAACAAGGAATAGTTCCTTCTCCTTGCTATCTATCTGATCCTTTAGATATATGAGTAAATCGTTGTCCTGATGTAAGAGAAGATATAGTTAATATCATATAAAATGTTCAAAAATATCTTTGCATTTTATTATATCTACAACCTTTCCTATTAATTGCGGCGAGTCCAGTTTTGAATCAAGATTATAAAAGGCACCATGTATCTTTTTCAGAGCAATCCAATGTCGTCGCTTCAAAGGAAGTAGCACAAAACCTAATTTGTATTCAGTTGGAACATTAAGTATAAAACCCTCAATGTTGTCTAAATGAAGACACTTAGGATCCCTATAAAGGAATAATTAACAAACTTTTGTTTATAATTATAATTTATGTAATTTAATGGTACCCATCTCAATAGTATCTATGATTATACAGACCTACGTTTGTCGAACCATACAGCTTCACGTCCTCTTCTTTGGAGAGCAGCCATAATAACATTAATGTCATAGTTTCCAAGTCCTAGTAACGATTTATGAGGATTGATCCATACATCAGGACTTAGACTGTAACAGATTTGATCTAATTCTTGTTTGCTAAATCCTCTTTCTTGAAACAAGTTGTTTAACGCGTGTAATGCACACAACTCCTTCACCTACAATACAATTTGTAATCTTAGCTACAGTGACAACAAAAAACATTTTTTTTAAATAGTGCAAATATATTTTCATCTATCAATAATCTAATTACACTATTCACTTTGATACATGTAAGTACGATATCAATAACAATTTACTTGATATGCTCAGTAAGAATATTAAGCAATTTAATATTGATATAGGATTTAGTATGCAAAGTGTGCTCAATATAAACTAAGTAAATGTTCAATTGATAATCGCTTTGTGTTGTATACGTGATGTAATAAGTTTTCTATATAAGTGCAACGTAAAAATGATCTACAAAAAATGTAATAGTAACAAATTACTTGTCGTTCATGATATATAGATCCAGTCATATCAGTTGCTGTGCTTGCAACCATCGCAACTACATAGTTTTTTCCACCGTCAGTATAAAGGCGTGGAATCGTGGATTAATCTGACAATACTTTCCAAGGAAAAGTACTTTCAGGAAAATGTATATAATAGCGAATGATCAGCAAGTTACCGGATTTGAACCATCAAATGACACTTCAATGACTCACGACCATCCAGCTATTACAATAATTAATGCTCGCCAAACATGCGATACATGTCAATCAAATTAGACGAAAAAAATATACAATAATACCATAGAAAAGTATAATAATCACAAATTCTGTATCAAAATGTTCAGTTGATACGATCGTAGTTATGAAAGCTCGAAAACATGCAAAATACAGAAGTGATGGGTCAATTCCAAGCAATGCCAAGTGGTAACTACCGATACACGGACACTTTCAACTTCACATTGATTAGTCTAGTTTATACAGACTGAATATGGTGGAACTAGCGGTTACATTCAAAATAAACAAATCAGTTTTTTTTCTTTAAATAAAAGTATTTTCCATTTAAGCCTGACAGTACTAACATTGTTTAAACTTAAATATATGTCTGTCATTCTAAATAAAACCAGATACATATTTAATAGCGCTTTCACAGTATAGTTGTGCTCATTATAGTTGCGACACATTTTCTTTGATGGTTTTTGGAATATAGACTTGCTCATCGAGCGGCAAACGTAATTGGTTCTCACCTGTGGATCCAACCAATTACATTCGCCACTCGATGAGCAAGTCTACATTCCAAAAACCATCGAAGAAAAAGTGTCGCAACTAATGAACACAGCTGTACAAGGTCCGTGGATTGGCGTTGGAGGGGAAGGAAGGTCGTTGCATAGCCGCCATTTTCGAGACAGCGAGTCAGTGTTAGTGTATGTACGTAGATAGTAAGGTACTACAGCTATTAGTTGTGTGAGTGAGCGAGTGTGCAGTAAAAGTATGGCCGCCGCCATTTTCGTTCCACATCGTTGAAGTGGATGCAACGACCTTCCTTCCCCTCCAACGCCAATCCACGGACCTTGCAGCTGTACAGTCGTGTTCATTATAGTTGCGACACTTTTTCTTCAATGGTTTTTGGAATGTAGCTTTGCTAATCGAACGGCGAACGTAATTGGTTGGATCGACAAGTAAGAACCAATCATGTTCTCAGCTTTCGTTATAGTTGCGTGTTCAGAGACGCATCTAAGAAAAAGTGTCGCAACTATAATGAACACGACTGTATGTACAGTCGTGAGCTAAAAGGTTGCAACACATTTTCTTCGATTGTTTTTGGAATGTAGACTTGCTTATCGAACGGCGAACGTCATTGGTTCTTACCTGTGGATTCAACCAATTAAGCATCGAACTATCTAACCATCGAAGAAAATATGTTGCAACCTTTTAGCTCACGACTGTATACACCCAAGGACTTTGATACTGTCCATGGGGAAATTTTTCAAACTGAAAAGTCGCTATCTTTCTACATACTTACAGTTCATGATTAACGTAACAACCAATAAGCTCTAGTTGTTTCATTAATCATGAACTGCGAGTATGTAGAAAGTGGTGACTTCTCAGTTTGGAAAATTTCCCCATGGACAGAATCAAAGTCCTTGGAGTCGATCATGAAACTTTTTCCCTAAGGCGAAAACGTGAAAAGTGAAAAATTTCTCCATTAACTTCAATGGTAAAGATTTTCACTTTTCACGTTTCCGCCCTAAGGAAAAAGTTTCATGATCGACTCCCTGGAGTGTACAGTCGCTTTCATTATAGTTGCGACACATTTTTTTAGATGCATTTCTGAACGCGCAACTATAACGAGAGATGAGAACGACTGCAGTTGTGGAGGTTAGCGCGAAATGTAAAATGTTGATATACAAGGTGTCACAAAGAAAATTTGGACACCTTGGACAAAATATAAGATAAGTATACTCGCAAATATTTTTCAAATAGAGTTTATAAAAAATATTCGCACATTTTTCGTATAGGATCGGCTTTGGTCTAATTGAGCTTTATATATTCGTCATTACAGCAACGATGAGCTGAGATGCTTAAATGTAGTTAAATAAATTATAACTACAATAAATATAAAAAATTAAAATTTTAAATATTTGTTACAGTTATAATTATAATTTATTTAACTACATCTAAGCATCTCAGATCATCGTTGTTGTAACAACAAATTTATAAAGCTCAATTAGACCAAAGTCGATACGGAAAATGTGTTATTTATTAATTAAAGCTAATTTTTTCTTATTTTTAGAAAAAGTAGAAGACACAAGGATGATATTGAAAGAAAGGTAAATAAGATTTTAGTTTAATTACGTAAGACGTAAGAAAAATTTTGTAATAAATATACAATTTATTATTTGCATAGGTATCACTTTAATTCTGGTCCATTGATGCAACAAGCACGCAACATTTTGAAACAGATGGATGGTAAAGTGATGAAGAATGAATTTGATATTCAAATTCTTGATTTATTGGCAAGTTCTTGGCCAGACAGACCACTAGTTGAGAAAAGCTGGAACTATTGAAGGTAATAATATTATTTTAAAGTATGCGGCTCTTTATATTTTATTATAATATTTATCTATTGCATTATTTCTTAAAAGGATATGAAGACTGGTTTATTAAAAGAAGGGAAAGTTATCTTACTCACGAAAATGTCTTTGGAAGAAGGGAAGCCAGATCCTGTCACATAGAGAATAAAATGTTCATTGCACCACCGAACTTATGACAAGTGATTTACTTATTCCAATTATGTTTGCACCCATTGCTTGTGCGACAGCATTGAAAATATTACATTCTCCATGGAGGTAGAAAATGATTATTTCAGTATAATCTTTAGCTTTATATATATATATATATATATATATATATATATATTTGTTTTTTTTCCTAACTTAATACATGCATTGTTTCTAGGTGAATTAATTTGGCGTCAACAATGTGCGAGATTTAATACCAAATGGACGTAATACAGTTATTGTTACGGAAAAGACCAAACTTGAATATATTAGCCTTACGTGTCAAATGAAAATGACTGGAGCAATTTGTAAGCAGTAAGTAAATTTTCCAAAATTAAGTAGAAAGATATTGTTTGCTTTAACTATTTGTTTAATTACGTTTTCACATTCTACTTTATTTTTATATTTTAAATCTTTCTAACTACAGGTCTATTCTTGGAAGGATTTTATGATATTATGCTTAAACGACCAATTTTCATATTTAATGAACAAGAACTTGAACTATTGATCAGTGGCTTGCCTACTGTAAATATCTTAAAGGAGGATCTTAAAGCAAATATTGAGTATCATAAATACACTGCTACGTTTTTATAGGTACATTTTGATATTTTGTATTAGCTCAAGTTTGAAAGACTTGAAGACCATCTTTTTTCCACTCACAGATTCAATGGTTCTGGTGCATTGCGAGGTTTTAATCAAGCGGATTGTTCGAAGTTCTTACAATTCATCACTGGTACATATAAAGTGCCGTTACAAGGTTTTGCTGCGTTAGAAGGCATGAACGGCATACAAAAGTTCCAAATTCACAGAGAAGACAAGTTGACAGACAGGCTTTCATTTGCACATATTTGGTAAATATATGAAAAAAGAAATTGTTTTAATACCTTGTCATATGTGTGTATAAGTTAAAATTAAATTGATATAAAATTACAAGACTAAAATTGTATTTTTTAATTGCAGTTTCAATCAACTGGATTTGCCAGTGTACGAGACGTATGATAAACTCTGAACAAATCTACTCAAGGCGACTTACGAATGCACCAAAGAATTTGGATTTGCATAAGCTTACCAGAATTTGCTCCTGTACAATTTCGATTTCATGCGTTCAATCGATGATATTCTAGAGACCAAACTTACCCTGCCGCAAATTTACTTTAGAACACTATAGAAATGTCTATAGTTCTGAATGTGTTTTTTGAAACAGGTATTGCATATATGGAATGGAGTTCTCCTTATACAACTTTTATAATTTTTAATAAGGTAATACGTATGTTCATTACCTTATTAAAAATTATAAAAATCATCTAAGGAGAACCCCATTCCGTATATGCAATGCCTGTTTCAAAAAACACATTCAGAACTATAGATATTTTTTCTATAGAAAAATATACAGAATGGGGTTCTCCTTACATGACTTTTATAATTTTTAATAAGGTAATGAACATACGTATTACCTTATTAAAAATTATAAAAATTGTATAAGGAGAATCCCATTCCGTATATGCAATACCTGTTTCAAAAAACATATTCAGAACCATAGACATTTCTATAGTGTTCTAAAGTAAATTTGCGGCAGGGTAAGTTTGGTCTCTAGAATATCATCGATTGAACGCATGAAATCGAAATTGTACAGGAGCAAATTCTAGTAAGCTTATGCAAATCCAAATTCTTTGGTGCATTCGTAAGTCGCCTTGAGTAGATTTGTTCAGAGTTTATCAAACGTCTCGTACACTGGCAAATCCAATTGATTGAAACTGCAATTAAAAAATACAATTTTAGTCTTGTAATTTTATATCAATTTAATTTTAACTTATACACACATATGACAAGGTATTAAAACAATTTCTTTTTTCATATATTAATCAAATATGTGCAAATGAAAGCCTATCTGTCAACTTGTCTCCTCTGTGAATTTGGAACTTTTGTATGCCGTTCATGCCTTCTAACGTAGCAAAACTTTGTAACGGCACTTTAGATGTACCAGTGATAAATTGTAAGAACTTCGAACAATCCGCTTGATTAAAACCTCGCAATGCACCAGAACCATTGAATCTGTGAGTAGAAAAAAAATGATCTTCAAGTCTTTCAAACTTGAGCTAATACAAAATATCAAAATGTACCTATAAAGACGTAGCAGTGTATTTATGATACTCAATATTTGCTTTAAGATCCTCCTTTAAGATATTTACAGTAAGCAAGCCACCGATCAATAGTTCAAGTTCTTGTTCATTAAATATGAAAATTGGTCGTTTAAGCATAATATCATAAAATCCTTCCAAGAATAGACCTGTAGTTAGGAAGATTTAAAATATAAAAATAATGTAGAACGTGAAAACGTAATTAAACAAATAGTTAAAACAAACAATATCTTTCTACTTAATTTTGGAAAATTTACTTACTGCTTACAAATTGCTCCAGTCATTTTCATTTGACACATAAGCCTAATATATTCAAGTTTGGTCTTTTCCATAACAATAACTGTATTACGTCCATTTGGTATTAAATATATATATATTTTTTTTTTCTAACTTAATACATGCGTTGTTTTTAGATGAATTAATTTGGCGTCAACAATGTGCGAGATTTAATACCAAATGGACGTAATACAGTTATTGTTATGGAAAAGATTTATATATACATATATAAAGCTAAAGATTACACTGAAATAATCATTTTTTACCTCCATGGAGAATGTAATATTTTCAATGCTGTCGCACAAGCAATGGGTGCAAACATAATTGGAATAAATAAATCACTTGTCATAAGTTCGGTGGTGCAACGAATATTTTATCCTTTATGTGACAGGATCTGGCTTTCCTTCTTCCAAAGACATTTTCGTGAGTAAGGTAGCTTTCCCTTCTTCTGATAAACCAGTCTTCATATCCTTTTAAGAAATAATGCAATAGATAAATATTATAATAAAATATAAAGAGCCACATACTTTAAAATAATATTACCTTCAATAGTTCCAGCTTTTCTCAACTAGGGATCTGTCTGGCCAAGAACTCGCCAATAAATCAAGAATTTGAATATCAAATTCATTGTTCATCACTTTACCATCCATCTGTTTCAAAATGTTACGTGCTTGTTGCATCAATGGACCAGAATTAAAGTGATACCTATACAAATAATAAATTGTATATTTATTACAAAATTTTTCTTACGTAATTAAACTAAAATCTTATTTACCTTTCTTTCAGTATCATCCTTGTGTCTTCTACTCCTTCTAAAAATAAGAAAAAGTTAGCTTTAATTAATAAATAACACATTTTCTGTATCGACTTTGGTCTAATTGAGCTTTATAAATTCGTTGTTACAACAACGATGATCTGAGATGCTTAGATGTAGTTAAATAAATTATAATTATAACTGTAACAAATATTTAAAATTTTAATTTTTTATATTTATTGTAGTTATAATTTATTTAACTACATCTAAGCATCTCAGCTCATCGTTGCTGTAATGACGAATATATAAAGCTCAATTAGACCAAAACCGATCAAATACGGAAAATGTGCGAATATTTTTTTAAAAAATCTATTTGAAAAATATTTGCGAGTATACTTATCTTATATTTCCTCCAAGGTACCCAAATTTTCTTTGTGACACCTTGTATACCAACGTTTGACATTTCGCGCTAACCTCCGCAACTACAGTGGTTCTCATCTCTTGTTATAGTTGCGCGTTCAGAAATGCATTCAAAAAAAAGTGTCGCAACTATGGCTGTGTTCCGATATTAACTGCCAGTACTGAAAATGTATAGTATATGTGACGTGAACTATAAATTTTCAGTACTGCCAGTAAAAACGGAACACAGCCTATAATGAAAACGACTGTACATAGGCTGTGTTCCGATATTAACTGCCAGTACTGAAAATGTATAGTATATGTGACGTGAACTATAAATTTTCAGTACTGCCAGTAAAAACGGAACACAGCCATAATCGTGCAGTTCACGTGAAACTTTTCACGTTTCCGCCGTAGGGGAAATGTTACATAATAGATCCCCTGTTGTCTGAATGGTCAGAAAATAAGCGAGAGGGCAAAGAATTAAGGGCCTCGCATATGAAATGAATAACATAACATAAGCACAACATAAGACCGATGGACCAATGAGCATTCAGCATAAAGTTCAGCATAAAGTTCAGCATAATGATTTACATAAGATTTCCATTGGTCTAGAGGCCTTATGCTACGATTATGCTCTGTTACGCATTTCATGTGCGACAGGCCGTAGAGAGAGACGCTCGAGTTTCGCGCACCATTCTTACTTTCATCTGTTTCCATCATGTGCTGACGTGTGCTGGAGCCATAACGTCTTCTGTGTGCAACAAGTTTCAGGCTAAATTGATACGTGTATCAAAAGATTTCAACACGCTGTAAACACTTGGTTCGTATTAAATTTCCCAATTCAACTATTACTATTGGGTTAAAGATAGAATTAAAAGTTTTAGATCCTAAAAATATCTCGTAAAAAGAATGCAAATTATATAAACGGTGAAACACGCATATTTTCTGAACTGGTAAAGTATTCTCGGCTAGAACATAATGAGATTTTCTTTAGACTAAAAGTCCAGCTTAACTTGTTTTATGATAATTAGTGTGAAACCGATGTAAACAAGGATGACGTATCAAATGTTTAGTTTTGCCCTAACGTCAATTTAACGATAAAGGATAATTGATGAAATTGGACATATAAAGCCTGATTTATGAAGGTCATAAAAAGACATCATTCTACAATTCTCCCTAAACGTGACTGTAAATAGTTGTAAAGTGTTGTAAAGCACATGTATAAGCAGTTGTTTAGCCTATTCTACAATAATATACAATAACATAAAGTTGTGATATGTTTTAAAGATAAAAACTAATTAGTAGAAATGTACAATCGCAGCTTTCAGCCTTACGATCTTAAGTTTATACTATTGTGAAATAGGCTCTAAAAATACGTCAGCTGTAAAATACGTCGTAGAAGGTGATCGAACTTGACGCTTACAATAGCGTCGGTTGTGAAAACGAACCAATCAGAGTGCTCAAAGGACTATCACGTGCTCACGCAACTATCATTCATAAGACGTAAAACCGCAGCACAGACTTGCATAGCTGCACAACTGTATGCATAAAGAAATTGATTGGTTTATTTCCTTATGCATGTGCTAATGGACCAATCAATTTCCTTATGCATACAGTTATGCAGCTATACAAAAGTCTGTGCTGCAGCCTGTATTTTTATTTCATTGTCAATTAAAGCCGGAGCACAGGCTTTTGCCTAGCTGCATAACCATATATATATATATATATATATATATATATATATATATATATATATATATATATAAGGAAATTAATTGATCTATGTTATTACATAAAGAAATGAACCCCGGAGTGTTGCTAGATGGGCCGCATTTTTCGCACATGCGCATAAAACGCAGCCTCAGTAAAGTACTATAACCGTAAGGAAAAGAGTACTAGTTGGAGCCTTTGTTTCAACAATGATAAAAAAACTTTTTGAAAATAAAAAATATTAGATAATTATGAGATTTACATGCACGTGCATGAATACAATTATAAAAAGTATAAATAATTGATGTACAAAATGATTTACATTATTAGGTTAGATTCCTTTAGAGAAAAATTTTACTCGAAATATACATATAATGTATACTATTGTATGTATACTATGTATATTATTTCGAGTAAAATTTTCCTTTAACAAGTAAACCTACCTTTGCGTGACTCGCCGATTTCATTGAAATTTTGTACATTTGTAGAGTAGGCAAAAATAATATACACGTATTTCTTTTTATTGGCAATGGTCAACATTAAAGGGGTGAAATCGACTCCCAAAGTTGAGGATATTAGGGAATCGTCATGATGATACACATAAAAATAATGTACCGATCAACACGAAATCATTACAAAATGTTTTTTTATGTTTAGACAGTAAAGTTTACATGTCCGACTTTCCATGTACCCTCCCAAGCAGAACAGGGAGTCATCACGACGTCAAAATGATGTCAAAGTGACTGTAAAATGATCATTAAAAGTCACGTTTTAATCAATTACGATTCATTTTGATGTCATTTTGACACAATTGTGAATCACTTTGATGTCATTTTGACTTGTTGTTCTGCTTGGGCTTGTTGCAAGGGGTAAAACATTCCCCAAAAAGGCTTATTTTTGTAGTTTTTTTTTAATATAACAGAAGAAATTATTCTCCGATTTTAATGAAACAAAAACCAAATTATGGAGCAAGAAAAAGTAAAAGTTACGTGTTTTTGCTTTTTTTGAAAAAAATCAAATAAGAGGATGAATCAATCCTTAAAATAAAATTATTTCTCCTTATACTGAAATAATTTTAGTCGCTCTTTGGAAACGTTTTTTTATGTTAGATAATTGAGTTTTACATGTACGAATTTTCATGCACCTTTGTTGCGGGAAGGTAAACCACCCCTTTTCACAAGGAATAATTATTACGACGAATGAATGACGAAAGTTTATTTACATTTTTATCTATGTTTAATCTATCTAAAAAGTAAAATTAATGTAAAACATTTATATTTTGTGTTTTTTAATATTTTTAATATTATTTTTTAATTTAACTTTTTTAATTTTTAATACTTTTTTCACTTAAAAAAGTTTTTTTGTATATTTTTAATAGTATAGATTATTGTTTATAATTTTTACAATAATAATATACAAAAAAAAATTTATTGATGCATAAAGAGTTTGCACACCAAGCACACCACTTCCCATGTCTTTTCCATGGACATCCCCGCACAGCACATAATATTGCAACAATATTAAGATATTGCAGTAACATTGCAGAAATATTAAAACGCGATATACCACACTGTAATATTGTTATGACATTGTAGCAATATTGTAATATGATATGTCATATTACAATATTGCAGTGGTATTGCAAAAATATTAGAATGCGATATATCGCATTAGAATATTGCTATGACATTGCAGCAATATTGCAATACGATATACCCAGATAGCACACAATATTTATGATAAATATTAATAAATATTTATTATAAATGTTTTTTATAAATGTTATGAAAATATTTCATATATATTTTATGACAAAAATAATTATAAAAATCTTTATCCAAAATGTTATTAAAATATTTATAAAATATTTTCTAAAATATTTATGCTAAATAAAAAATAAATATTTACTAAAATATTTTATAAAATATTTTAGAAAATATTTATGATTAAAAAATAACCATTTATAGTAATAATTTATAAATTTTTTTCTTATTTAATTTAATTATTGCATTATATTAACATATATTTTCTTGTTGCATTTTTATTTAAACAAACAACGTGTATTGACCTGATCTACCAGTTATATACACATATTAGCACTAAGTGTTCACAGGTCATGACGAGGGATTAGTTTGCAGCGATCGCAACGGATTAAAACTGGACTAAATTAATACATTAAACAAATTTTAGACTACAATCCAGACAAAATGATTCTTATACAATATATTTTTTGTCTCTGAAAATAATTCCGTAAATAAAATTGCTCTATCATGTTACATTCCTCAGAATATTTCGGATAACGTGATAGAATAAGTAATATGTGATATACTAAGTAAATCGACAACGTGATATACTAACAAGTAAATTATCGAAACTTAGATCGAAAGCTTTGAAAAAAAGACATCGCTTGCATAAAATGATATGCATACGTGCACGCGAAATAGAGGTGCACAATGCTTTCGAATCTCATAACTCAGAAAGTACTTAATGAAAATAAACTTTATTATATTATAATATTCTGAAAAGCTCTTGACTCCCAGTTATTAGATTCTGAAATCAAAAATAGAGTATTCTATTAAAAAAAGTTAATGTAACCCTGACCTTGGTGACGTTTGACCCAAAATCAAACTTGCAACGATATCGTCTTATGTCTCCTTTTGAGACATGCAACTTTTGTTTGAAATATTTTTTTGTATTTATTATATTTCTTGCGTAGTTTTCGAAATATCTGCTTGGGGAGATTAAAATCACAAATATCTATATAATTATATATAATTTATATATATATATATATATATATAAATTATATATAATTATATATATATATATAAATTATATATAATTATATATATATATATACCCAGCAAACACAGAAAATAATAGTTATATAATTTGTGTGTGTCACGTTATATAACGAATTTTTACATTTTAGCAATATTATAGTTATGTAAAATTGAATTCTTGATATTACAACATCACAACTTATAACAGTCATATAACTGCCATTTATTAGGTTTATATAACAAACATTTTATTTTAATAATATAACTGTTATAAAACTGAATTATTAATATGACTCCTGTATAACAAATATGATACAACTGTTATGTAACTGTTATTTTTCTTATGAGTGGGAAATTACAACTAACATGGACATTACATGTAACGCGCATGTTATATTGCGTGTTACTCCCGATTTTATTCTATTAACATTGCTATTATGCAACTGTGTTTGCTGGGTGTATATATATATATATATATATATATATATATATAATATGTATAATATGTATATGATTATTTATAAAATATGTCCGTATATAGTAAAATAGATATAATTATACTAGATATACTGGGTCGTCCGGAAAGTTTCCCAAGCAGAATAGGAAATCATCACGTCAAAATCATTAAAAGACACTTTTCAATTAATTACAATTCATTTTGATGTCATTTTGACTTGTTATTTTGCTTGGGTTATGTCGTTTTTTTCCTAAATAATGTTTGAAGGAAAATTTGAAAAAGTTATTTCAATGCAATGCGTTAGATGCGTACGTATTTTGACAAGTTATATTTAGGTAGACGCATATTTAATTATATTAGTTATCACATTTAAATAAAGACATTCCTCTTGGCATTAGTTTGAAGATGGAAAGAAATAAGGTGTTTTTTTGGTGCATTATGCTTTTTAATTTTTGTAAAGGCAAAATGCGATACAAACTTGAAAAAAAATATGTGTACGGAGAGGATGCTGTAAGCGAACGCATGTGCCAGAAGTGGTTTGCTGAATTTCGTTCAGGAGAAATAAATTGAAGATGCTCCTTGTTCTATTTGGCCAATTACTATGAATGTTGATCAAATAACAGCTATAATAGATTTTGATCGGCAAATCATAGTTCGAGAGATTGTACCAAGGTTAAAAATTGGCAAGTCAACTATTTCCGAACTGTTTCTAAAATTTTTAATTCGAATTTTGCTTGAAAATTGACACGAACTTTCCAGACAACCCAATACTTATAATAGATATATTTTATATAGAATTATTTACAATTATGCTTATTTTATAAATTGTGTATAATTATATATAAAAAATTTTTTCCCAGGTATCCAAATAACATATACTATTTTCCTGAAAAAAATATCTATTTTAATACAGAAATGAGTATAATAATTTATAATTAATTTAATAAATTATGATTAAATAAAATTTTTTTTAGGTCAGACATGCGTACCATTGGGGCAATATTTGAAAATATTAAGAAAACGCAGATTAATACGGAACTACGTCAAATTAAAGTTACTGTTCACAGGGATATTTCTGTAAAGGGACATGTTACCGAAATACAGCGAGGTATACTTAATCCTGAAGATATAATTGTCACGAGAAGAAATGGTAAAATATTAGTTTCTCTAAAAGTTTGTTTTTTTAAATCACTTTGCTCTTAAGAAATTCAATTATTATTTAGCTTTGCAACTTAAAAAAGAAAAGAGTGTATTTTTTACAAATACAAATTGCACTTTATAAAACAAATTTTGCAAATACTATTATATTAATTTACAGGAATTTTGTAAATAAGTTATACAGATGGTTACAAGCAATTTTTTAATAGAAGTTTATAGAATTGAGATTTCCATAAAAATATTAAATATCCTCTACAATTAATCTTTTTCGTAGTTAAATCAGTTAATTTCATATTTCTTATCACAGAGTTTAAATAAAATAAAGAATGCCGTATAAAATAGAAAGAAATAATCTTTAAAGAAATTTTGAACAAATCAGCATATACGTATTTCGTGTTACAGTGTTAAAGTATTTTTGAAAACAATTATTTTTAAACTAAAATTACAAAGATTTTATATTTTTGCAACATTGTAAGAGAGTAATATTTACAACATTGAAATAACAATGGCACTATTTTGTAATTCAACGAAACGATTACGATTTGAAGAAAGGTGCAAAAATTTTTTAATCTTATAAGATCGATTAGTCTTACTTATATTCAATAACGTTTTTTATTCAACGTTTATTTTTTAATATATTTGCATAAAGTCGTACTTACGATGGAATATTCAAAGATATCTGCATTTTGGAAGATTCTGGAAGATCTATAATTAAAGTTGGTGTTTCTTTATAAAAGAGTGTTGTGTCATTTTGTGACGTTTGTCCGGATTTTCTTGCGCGAGTGTTCCGCGTGCTCTTCTTTTTGAGTACAACATTTTTGGGGGCTCGTCCGAGACGAAGATGAATCCCTCTGATGATTTGATGGCGGCGACTTCTTTGTGGGCGGAGGGATGTTTTCTACAAAAGAGGATCCGTATTTGGACGTCCAACAGATCTCGACTCTTCCCCGAAGCGAATTCTCTTTGGGCGGTTGCCGTATATCAACTTCGTGCAGAAAAATAAAGACAACGACAACGAGAAGAAAAAATGCAAGTGCAGTTACAAGATCGCGATGAGAAACTGCAACATCTAGAGAAGCTGCAACATTTTACAGGCCAGTCGTTTCCAATTACTTTTTTTAATGCCCCATTCGCGGAAAATTTTTCCCGAGATTCTGGAAACGCGGGACTCGATTTTAAATTAAAGTTTCTTGGCCAAAAGTAACATATAAAGTTATAAAACATCTGCAATAACGTTGTTGCAGATTAAATTGCAGTTTTGAATTTTAACTACAATAATGTCATCGCAGACGTTTATAGTTTCATGTGCTACTTGAGCTGATTCTTAAGACGGGAGTATTCCGCTACGAGAATATTTAACACAATTTTAGTTAATCGTGTGGGCGAGTAATTGGGAGAATACTACGAAAGTCGCGTTAGCTTCGTGTCTGTGGGGAAAAGCTCGTTCGGTTTTGGACGAAGTAACGGAATTAGAAAATTTAAGTTTTGAAAAAATATGGAAACTTTTGTGCTCGAATTAGTGAAAGTACAGTCTTCCAGACTTTCTTGAGGATCTTGTACTTAGGAGTTCTGAGAATTTAGATAATTCTTAGAAAAAACTTTTTGCGGAGCTTTTTTCAGAGTTTCAAGACATTTTCTCAGGAGAAATTGTTGCTGAGAATTGTGGAATTATTGAATATTGTTTTCAAACGGAAAATTGTTCTTCTATAAAATTCCTTGTCGAATTTCGTGAGGAAAGAGGTGACTAAGATTATTGAGGAGATGGAGACAACAGGGTGTATAATTGAAGAATCGAGCAATCCCTAGGATTGATGATTTGTTGGATTGTTTGTTAGGAAACTCTTGGTTTTCCATTCTTAATCTTAAGAGAAGTTATTGGTAAATTAAAATTCGTCTAAAAGATAGAAAGAAAACTGCTTTGTCTATTGGAAAAGGGTTGTGGGAATTTACTGCAATGCCTTTTGGACTTCGTAACGCACCTGCTACTTTCGAACGCCTTACGGAAAAAGTTTTTTAGCAGTTATTTTTTAAGATCGGCATGGTTTATTTTAACGATGTGATAATTTTCAGACAGTTTTTAGAAGAGATGTTAGCTAATATAAAGAAGGTTCTTTTGTCTTTATAAACGGTGAATTTTAAACTTAATAAAAAAATGTACTCTTTTTGGAAAGGAAGTTAAGTACTTAGGTCATGTCGTTTTTGAAGAAGAGAATCATCACTGATCCTGAAAAGATTGATGTGATAAAAAATTGGTCGATTCTTCAGAATATAATAAGAAGTAAGTTCAAAATTACTTAAGTTTTTGCTCGTATGTATCGAAAGTTTGTAAGAGGATTTTCTCTTATTGCTAAACCTTTATGCGTGTTAACAGAAAATTATATTCAAATGGAATATTTGTTAAAAAAAAGCACGGCGTGTTTCCGTGCTTTAGAGTTGTCAAAGCAGTTTTTAACCACTTCGTCAATATTTTTATTTCCTACTGAGGAAGGGAGATTTATTCTGGACCCAGAGGTTTTCTCATAGAATAAGTTTTATTCCAAATTTAGGGAGATGTCGAGAAGGTAATCGCTTATTATATAGTCGAGTATTAATTAAGTCTAAAAGAAATTATTCGACGTGATTTGACGTGAACCGTTAACAATTATAGAGCCAGTAAAATCTTTTTATCATTATTTGCATGCACGAAATTTTCTTGTAAGAACGGATCATGCTTTAAGTTGACTTTCGTTTAAGGACGTTGAGGGCCTGCTGGTTGGAACGCCTGCAAAAATATAATTTTGTGGTAGAATATCGAAAAGGAAAAAATTACATTGGGATTTTAATTATGGCCGCCTCAATAAGGATATTCCACGTTTATGTTTGTATTATACACTCATATTTCAAAGTGTAGTTTCCGTGGCCAAAGTTGAAATCCCAATAGGAACACAGATACTTTGTCAAGGCGCCATTCTGTTGAAAAAAGTTATAATTACTTGGCTAAAATTGATTTAAAAGAGAAAAATTATTTGGTTGAATTAGTAAAACGGATTGTTTTCAGGGAAAATGATTTTGAAAATTGGAAGAGCTTTCAGAATGAAGATTTTTTATTGTCTATTTTCCTGAGAAAGGAACTTGAAAGACGGCCGAGTTGGCAGAAGATTGTCTCTGGAACTAAAACTACTAAAATTTACTGCAGTTTATGTGGGATTCTTTTATTGTAAAGAAACGAGTGTTGTTTAGAATATGGTGATCTCCAGATTCAAAACGTCAAATTTTCCAAGTAGTTAGGTGCAGCGTGTTTTGAAAAAGGCATACGATTCTCCTTTTGGTAGTTATTTTAGTGTTAATAAAATTCGAAAAAGGTTTTGTTAGACAACTTGTAAGCAGAATGTAAAGCACTGGTGTAGAACATGTACAGTTTGCTTGTCGAGAAAAAACCTTCCGATAAAGGAAAATTACCTTTACAAATTTATAATTCTGGTTTACCCTTTAAGAGAGTTCAGATGGATATTTTAGGTTACTTTTCCCGTCTTCTTCTGGAAACAAATATCTTTTAGTTATTATCGATTGTTTTATAAAGTGGGTTGATGTATTTCCTTAAAAAATTTTAAGACTGAAACTATTGCCGAAGTTTTTGTAAATTAAATAATTTCTCGTTTTGGTATTCCTTTGGAATTATATACTGATCAAGAAAGAATTTTGATTCACAAATGTTTTCAAAATTAACACATTTGCTTGGAATAAGGAAGACAAGGACTACTCATTACTTCATCCGCAGTTTAATAGTCAGATGGAATGCCAGTATCAAACTTTGTTAGACTATTTAGCGAAATTTGTTGCAGAAAATCAAAAAAATTGGGATTGGTGGATTCTGATGAGTCGCACGTAAGATCTTTGAAAGTGAAAATCATCAGTGAAAACAGATTAATCAAAATGACATCAAGATGCCATCCAATTGATCAGTATATTGATGTTAAAATGAGTTATCAAATAAGATTAATCAAAATGATGGCAAAATGATATCATGATAACTGCAAAACGTCCTATACCATGACATATATATGATCTTTACGTCATTTTGACGCCATTTTGACGTCAATAATTAAATCAGATCAACTTAACAAGATCAACTTTAATCTACATTAGTATAAATGGGCATTAATTAAATTAAATTTACTTTAAAAAATATATTAACTTACCCAACCACATTAACAGTACTACAATATATAAACATATTCAACTCTAATACATAGGGAATTTTTCATTTTAATTTACTCTCCAAAAAATTTTTTTTATTGTAAAAAAATGTCAAACAAATTGATTTGAGAAAAATATTACATAATTGATTTGAGAAAAATATTTTTTAATAATTTTTTTAAAATGAGGACGCCAAAAAGATATAATTGCATTCACTTTTCTTATATGTAATTAAGATTTTTGAATAGATAATAACTTTGATTCCTCCTAGTAATACGTCCTCCGTTAACTAAACAACTTTTGCTTAGGTTAATTAACTTTTTTTCAGGAGAAATAAATTTTGCTTAAAAAGAAAGATGATTGTTTAAGATTTTATTTATTTTAAAGGGAGGAAAAATAATAATTAATATTCTGAGCCTAATTAATTTTTTTCAGTACCTTTTCTATTAGAGAATTAATTTTCTGGTTTTAAACATTAAGAAGATTGCCTCGCCTCGAGTTTTTGATTCGTGGTTTTCTCCGTGGGACTGAAGACAAATGCCAAGGCAGGAACTTCATGAGTCTTTCGATGGTCCATGATAGATACTCTCGCCTTGCTCGAAGTTTTGAAGATTTCTTAAGAAGAATTCTTCGAGAGAGAATTTCTCTAAACAGCTTTTCTTTGGAGAGGATTTCTTCATTTAAGGAAGAATTCCAGCACTGTCATTTGGATCAAAAGAGCGGCTGAGAAGAGTGACTCAGAAGAGCAGCTCAGAAGATTGGTTCAAAAGAGCGGTTCAGAAAAGCGGCTCAGAATCTCGCAGCAGCTCAAGATGGAAAGCAGAAGCGCTCCTGGGTGATTCCTGGAAACAACCAAGAAGTCTGGAGTAAAAGAGAAAAGGCAAGACTAGAAGAGTCGCGATACGAGCCGACTTTTGTTGGTTTGGTAGTAGTATGGTCGATCTTCAAGACAGAGAGAGAAATATGTTAGACAGAGAGGGAAATATATTGTATTTCTCTCTTTATCTATATTTACATCTCTCGATCAAATATTTCGAACCAATCAAAAGTGGTCCCCTTATGTTGCGACTCTTATTAGAGGGTCTCTAGACAAGACCTTACAGTAGTCGGGACGTCAACTTCAAAGAAGAGAGGTAGTATTGTGTCTGTTTTTGGCCAATTGTGAGTACAGCTGGTCGTTAGAAGAAGATCGATCAATTTATCAAACAAGAAAAGCGTTTCCACTTGACGTTCTGTTTTCGGAACGCGCAGTTTCGGTTGACATTTTGCTCATTCCGCTAACTATTTTGCTGTTAATTAAGTTCAATTTAATTATAATTAAAGTTGGTGTTTCTTTATAAAAGTGTTGTGTCATTTCGTGATGCGTGTTCAGATTTTCTTACGCGAGTGTTCTGTGTGCTCTTATTCCTTCCGAGTGTAACAATATATATTTATAATAGTATAACAAATGAGTGATTTTTAACAAAATATATAGAATACAATTACCTTTTTAATTTTATTTAAATATAGAATCATTTATTTTTGAAAAATAATAATAAATTTTGATGATTCTTAGGTCGGTATTCATAGTTTGATTTTATTTTAAGACTATCTTAATATTTTACAATGTTAATATGGTTTTGTGATTGGTTGATGATATGTTAAGACAGTAAATTTAACATAATCTTAAATATACGACACTCAACTATGAATGCAGACCTCAAGTTCATATTATATAAATAAAAATTTTATTAATTTTATTTCTTAAAATTATATATATATATATATATATACACACATATATATATATATATATATATATATATATATATATAAATGTGGGATATAGTTTATTTCAATAAATTTTATGAACTAACTTGTATATTTCATATAATTTACAAAATATTCCGGAAACTCTGGATATTTTAAAGATAAAAAAGTATTCACAAAATGGTAATTACAAAGATATATAAATGTGAACGTAATAATATAATTTTTCTGTTTTAAAAGAATATTTACATCATACACAAAATTCTCTCGTACCAATATTAAAATATTTCTTTCGATCAATAAATCATTTACATTAGAATTATATCAATAAAAAGTTATTAAAAGATTAATAAAATAAATTATATAGGAGAAGGATGTAAACCGATATTCGACAGAGATGAAATAAAGCAGGCGGTTGTTAAAACTGTCAATATATGTATGGAAGAACCAACTAAGTCAACTACAGATGAAGAGGAGTTAGGTATGTGTTATATGAATGGATATCATATTTATTCTTAGGTATATTATATTCTCATATTAATTTTTAAATTATATTGATATAGTTTCAATTAATAAACTTGTAAAATCACAAAATTGTATATAAATAAATTGCGGAATATTAAATTTGATTTTTCTTAAAATATACCAAAATACTTATTTTTATAGATAAAATAAATTATTATAAAACTGAAATCTCTCAGCATATAATTTTACAGAATAATGCTAAATAATTTTGTGAAACATTTTATTTATAGATTCTACCTTTAATTTATTTAAAAAGATATACTATTGTTATCTAAAAATAACACATACTCTCTTTCGTCATTCTTTGTTCCGCGTTTTACGTTTCTATTATAAAGAATTAAACTATAATGAAATGATTTTCAACTACAATTTTACTTATATAGTTTCAATCTCAATCATATATGATTAAAAAGGGAACAGGGCATAATAATAATAAAACTATATAAGTTTAATAAATATAAGAACAAAGTCATGGTAAATGTAATATAATCTTTGAAAAATTATATCTTAAAAATCATAAATAACTGTTTCCAAGAATAAATTAAAATTAAAGAGTCATATTTTTATGATATAAATGTCCAATTAATTTGAATTTATAATTTAATGTTAAGTAATTTTACAACATGAGCATGCCTATTTTTATGATATAAAATCAGCGAACAATATGGCAGTTTTTCAATAAATATAGTTACAGTTTTATGATTTTAATGAATTTTAATACAAAAGTGTAAAAAAATAAAAATCACATTTTTGTATTTACATATTTGTTTTTTTATTTCTATTTTTACATTTTTATATTTGCGTTTTTTTTTTTTTTTGTTTATATATATTACATACACATATATACAGGGTGTCCGGGAACTAGGAAACCTACTGTTTTGAGAATATAAAGGAGATGAAAAGGGACAAAAAAGTCTTACACCATTTTGCGATATTCGCTATAATTATTGATTTATAAAATAAAACGTCTAAGCCAATGTGCGGTGATGCCACGCCATCGCGCCTAGCTCGTAGGCAACGGCGCACGGCGGTAAAGGTGACGCGTTATTGTCTGAATTGTCACGGCGCGACGGTCCGAATTTGTCTCACCGCGTGTACATACACTGCAAAAATCAAATGTGTTATTTTAGCTGAAGCTTCTCCTTACACATTGGATAAATAACACATTTGATTTTTGCAGTGTATGTACACGCGGTGCGGCAGATTCAGACCGTCGCGTTGTGCAAATTCAAACAACGACGCGTCACCTGTCCCGCCGCGCGCCATTGCCTACGAGCTAGGCGCGATGGCGCGGTGTCACCGCACATTGGCTTAGACGTTTTATTTTATAACTTGATAGTTATTGCAAATATCGCAAAATGGTATAAGACTTTTTTGTCCCTTTCCATCTCCTCTATATTCTCAAAGCGATAGGTTTCCTAGTTCCCGGACACCGTGTATAATAAATATGTATTTCATTATGTACATATATAATAAAATATTTATAAAGAATTGATATACTTTAAACTGTTGTATTACAGCCTTAAGCAATTCGGAAACTTTGAACAAACAAACTTCATCTGTTAGTCTAATCTGCAGGAATTGTGGTTATAATTCCGAATATCATTCCAGGTTTATTTTATTCTTAATTTGTGACAATATTCTGTCTGTACTACATGTATACAATTTTTTAATTTATTTTCTTATGATTTTAGACATCGCATGGATATCAAGTATCAAGATAGCAAAACGAAAAATTATGCTTTCAAAAATGATGAGTAAGACAATATTAGTTTTATTTATTTATTAATAACAAAAATTAATATTATTTTAAAGTCATCAAAGACAAGTAAATTGTAAGCAATAGAAAAATTAACGAAATCGATTGACATTTGGGATCCTTCATTGTCACGCATAACAGTCAAAGTGCTATTCCACAACTGCTCCATAATTCTTATGGACGATCACGGAATCAAATATTCCGATCGTCTATCACCAATTGATCGGTTCTACGGTTCTATATTTTCATCCAAATATAATTGATAATGATTAAGTAACCATTTTAGATTTTTGAAAGGTATATTTTTTTATTATATTTTACAGGAGAACTCATACAGAAGACTATAGCAAATATAAAGAGAAATACATAGAAAAAGATACAACTAAACATGATACTATTCGATTGCGTTCTAGAGAACAGCATGATTCGCACTCCAGGTATTGACATTAATATTATTACATATTATTATTTTTTTATGAATTAATGTTATTTTAATTATTTAGAGATAAAATATCTAACTTTTTTAAATAGAATACGTTTAATAAGATTATGATTGGTCATCATTTATCATAACCGTTACTGTTAGATTATTTACAGATGAGAAATTTTATCATGACAGATATCGTGAAAGATCCTATAAACGTTCACACGAAAGAAGAGAAAGTGACAGAGATAGAGATAGATTCAGGTCCAGATCCAGGGAACGAAAGGATGAATATTTTCACGAAAGCAAGGCTAAGGATAGGAATAGAGATTGGGATAAGGATGAAATTAGAGATAGGGATAAAAATAGAGAAAAAGAGAAAGATAGAGATGAGGGCAGAAATAGATCCAGGGAACGAAGAGATGCAACGCCACACATTGAACCGCCAATTCCTGCGCCTACCCATCATAATGTGAGTAAATTAATTATCGGTCTGATAAGTGTTCCTATAGAGGATTTCTAACTGGCTCTAATTTCTCATTAATGTTTTTCTAGAATTTTCCTCCGAGACCAATTGTAGTAAACTCTATGCTCGTATTAAGAGAACAGATTCCTCCTTTAGGTCCGTTAAGAAGACCTATTCCTCCTTTAGGTCCGTTAAGAAGACCTATTCCTCCTTTAGGTCCGTTAAGAGGACATATTCCTCCTGTGCTCCCTTTAAGAGGACATATTCCTCCTATGGGAAGAGGTAGATATCTTACACCTGTCTGGCCACGATTTGTTCAATTGGATATGTGCAGACCAAGACATCCATCACCCAATTAAGTAAATATATACGTGTATATATATATATATATATATATATATATATATATATGTATATATATGTATGTATGTATGTATGAATTTAATTATTATTATTATATTATTTGTCAAAGATAGTTACTTAACGTCAGGATTGGATTTGATACGTATTCTAAAAATTTTATAGTATGATACATAAAATTGTGTCCCGCACAGCACGTAATATTGCAACAATATTACAATATAGCAGTAATATTACAGCGATATTGTAATATTACAGCAATATTGCAGCAATATTGTTGTTATATTGCGATATTATGTGCTATACGGGGTATCATACGTAGGATATATTAAATTTGTATTATAGACATAGTTTTAAATCTTTCATTCACTACTTTTTTTTTTAATGTAAACCACAAATAAAAAACAAAAAAATTAATATTGAAAATGTAAGTATAGAGTATATACATATATATACATTGGTGTACAATCATTTTAATCATTTGCTGAAATGGTTTTGATTTTACTTTTAATTTTAAAAGAAATATGAGCTAATCTAATTTAAAAAAATGCAGTAATTTTTTCATTGATTTTCAATATAGTTACACACATCTTTCAAATTTTTATTAATTATGAAGAAAAGGTATCTAAAATAATATATTTGTAATAATCTTTAAGGCAATTAATAACAGTATTTTGCCAAAATTTATTGCAAACTTTGTATTATGCAATTAATTCTTTCTTATTTAATTAATTCTTTCTTTTTTTAATAAAACCTGGAAACAAATTTTTCTTGTATAATTATATATGAAATATGTCAAAATATAATTATATATGTACATTCAATAGTATATGTATATTATACATCATAAAAATTATATATAATTTATATGTACGATTATGTATAATTATATATGATCGTATAAAATCCTATATAATTTTATATAATAATTATATGTAATCATGGTAATTTTTTAATTATAATATAATAATAATCATAATTATATATAATTATTTTAATAACATTTTATTTTAAAAAATATTAGAAAATTAAAAGTTAATATTGTCTGCTTATTGAGGATAATGTTAATGAATTATCTTTATCTTATTATGACTTTAAAATATTAAATTACAATTAAATTGATTAATGTACACAATTATACAAATGTTAAACTCATCTTTTAATAAAAGTATGAATAATCATTTTGTAAATCATGTGTATTATTAGATATAATATTATACTGTTACAGGTATCTATGAAAAAGGAATAATTATCATTAAGAAATCGTATGATTGTTTCCCAGAAAGAAGAAAGAATTCAAAAAAGAGATCCAATCATAGATTATTCTACGTTTAACAAAACTAAGCAAAAATTATTCTACATTTAATATTGTTTAGTACATAAAGAGAATTTGGAAAATATGTTTTCCAGTAAACAGAAATGGATAAAAATGGATTGTGTGATCATTATCGAATTTTTGACTTTTTGAATCTATTTCAATCCAATTAAAGTTTAAGAATTCCTTAAACCCATTCAAATCCATGAAGTGGGATAAGAATTATGGAATTTTTATTCTTTCAATGGAAAAAAAGTTAGGAGGGCCATATACGAGGTGTGTTCAAAAAGTATCGCGAATTTTGAATTTTCGCGGGTTACGTATATTCGAATTTCGATCTTTTTGTGGCGTTATGTTGGTACTCATGTCTCTCACTTATGCCGACAAGCTCGGCCATTTTGAATGTTCACTTAATTGTTGACAGCTGCTTTGCTTGCACGTGTTTTGGATCGTCTTCGATTTTTACCTATTCAAAAAAATGGATCAAAGAACCTGTATCAAATTTTGTGTGAAAAACGAAATTAAGTGCGCGGATGCATTCCGAATGTTGACTGTGGCATACGGAGAAGCTACCTTGGACCGAAGCAACGTTTATCGGTGGTACAAAATGTTCTCAGAAGGCCGAGAAGATGTGAACGACGAAGAGCGTGCCGGACGCCCGAGCACTTCAACAACAGACGAAAAAATTAATGAAGTGGAGAAAATGGTATTGGCCAATCGTCGAATCACCGTTAGAGAAGTTGCTGAGGACCTAAACATATCGATTGGCTCGTGCCATTCGATTTTTATCAATGATTTGGGCATGAGACGGGTCGCCGCGAAATTCGTACCAAACGCCCCTGCTCACACATCGTTGCTTGTACGCGACTTTTTGGCCAAAAACAACACACTAATGATGCCGCAACCACCGTATTCCCCAGATCTGGCCCCCTGTGACTTTTTCTTGTTCCCTAAACTGAAGAGGCCCATGAAAGGACGACGTTACGCTACGCTTGACGAGATAAAGACGGCATCGAAGGAGGAGCTGAACAAGATAAAAAAAAATGATTTTTTGAAGTGCTTCGAAGATTGGAAAAACCGTTGGCACAAGTGTATAATATCTCATGGGGATTACTTTGAAGGGGACAAAATAGATATTCATGAATAAATAAATAATTTTTGAAAAAACACAAAATTCGCGATACTTTTTGAACACACCTCGTAATTCGTTTTAATTCAGGAAACGGGATTGAAATAAAGTGATTAATTTTTATTCTTTCTATTCAAAAGAAGTTTTCGCGAATTACGCAATCCATTTTAATCTATAACATATCGTTAAAAATGATGTAATTAATTACTATTCTTTAATCTAAAATGTATTTAAATAAATTAAAATGGATTTTAATTTTTAATCTATTTAAATACAATATCTATTTCCGTTTACTGGGTAATAAATTAAAAAAATTCTGTATTGTATCTTATTTTTCGATTTACGAAATTTAATTCGTGATAAATGGTATATTTCTTCCACAAAAGTATTCATAGAATATTCATTAAACATCAGTACTTGACCATATTTGGCAATCCATTGACTTTTTCATCAACTATAACTACATTTTTTATTTCAAAAATGTCGATTCTTTACATTAATTTTGTAAATGATAATAAAATATATATATTAGTAGCGGAGAAGAGGATAATATGGCACCTATTTCTATTTTATTAAATAACTTTATTTATAATTAATATTTTCTATTAAAACTTAAACGATTATATTCGTCAGTGTTGTTTGACAGATTCTAGACTCAAAGTAATGAAATATTTATTATTTAGGATGTGATTTATAAAAATCTAATGTACTGCATAACTGGTGGAAGAAAAAAAGTGGTTGTAATATGGCTATCCATAAAAAGTAATTTTAAAAAATTAGTTTAATTAAAAAAAAACAATACCTTGTTACAAAATTACATATTTTCAATTTTTTATTGTTTAAAATTTTCTTAATTTTGAATTTTCCTGCGTTCAGAAACTTCAAAAATACTATTAGAAATTTCATTAGAAATATCATTTTATCTCTGCTTAGCATTAAACAACAAGCATAAAATGATGTCTCTAATGTTTCTTAACAGTGCCCTTTAGAATGGCAATCAATTTATCGAAGATGAAATATTTCGATATAAAAATGTCGCTTAAAAAATCATATTAACAAAATTCCATATTATTGTTTTAACTATATGCAATTCGAAATGTAATTTCAACATACGGCGACCGACGGGCGGTCCTCGCATGCGGTGGGTAGGGAAAGTATGTGTTCACATTTGCCGACTATATTAATTTTTATCTCTGTAACTGTTACGAATTTTAAAAAATAGTAAAGGATTTTTCTTCTCAGTTTTACTTGCTCTATCAATCCACGAGAGCATAAACAAGTATATTGTGACACTCTGTGTACAATATACAGGGTGTCCTAGATCAATGTATACAGATTATTACGATGAAGTAGAAAGGATCGAGATAAATCAAAAAGTCTAATACCATTTTGTGATATTTACAATAATTTTCGAGTAATAAAATATTAAAGTCAGACGAATGAGAGCGCGCGGAGAGACAAGTGTGGACAAACGGTCGCTCACCGCGGCCTGACTGTAGGCTACGGTAAGTGGCGTGCGGCGAGGGGAAGGATAGCTTCCCTCCCTCATGTCCCCGCACCACGCCAAGGCTCGAGGTCTACGACTCAGGCAAACAATCGCTTATCTCTCTTATTCGGCTGACTTTAATATTTTATTGCTTGAAAATTATTGCAATTATCGCAAAATGGTATTAGACTTTTTGATTTATTTCGATCCCTTCTATCTCAACGTGATAATCTATATACATTTGTCTAAGACATCCTATATAATGTATATATTTCATTGAATATTATATATATAATTATATATGAACATATTTCATATATAATTATATATAAATATAATGTATGTGGAATATTTTTTTCCGATTATTTATGTACATTATTTATAAAAAAAACTTATTAGAAAAAATCGATAAACACATATATATACTTATTTTTTTATATAGAGTTAGGAAATTGAATGATATTTTAGTAATAATAAAACGTATAATTAATAAAATTTGTAGTAAATTTTTATAAAAATGATTATATTTATTTACCTATCACGTCACAAGTTTATTTTCCTGCCATGGTTTTAATTCTCCAATCCCTCTTTATCTACTTCCTTTTACACATCTTATTCTTTATACGTAATGCGTGTTTTTAAGTAGTAAATTTAAAAACGAGCTTTATTCGATTTAAGTACTTTATCAGTTCATGACTTATTTAATATTTTCGTACAAAATTTATATAAAGGAAAGCTGGGGATTGTCAGATAAATATGGGATGGTGAAATAACGTACCTCGTATAATTCACGTTACATTCTAAGAGCAACATTTATAAAAATTTTATTATAAATTTTAATTATATATTATATATGTAAATAATATTGAATAAACAAATAAATCATTAAATAAACAAATAAATTATTAAATATGAATACTTTTAAAGGATAAAAAAACAATAAGATCAAATTCCATATAATTTCATATAAATAATTTAAATAAAAAAACAGAAATAAAGAATTATATTTTCCTTATTTTACAGGAGGAGAAAGGGAGAGAACTGCATACATATAAATATACTTTAAGAATAAGTATTCAATAAGTAATAAAGAAAAAAAATGTCTACATGAAATAACGTATTTTAATTTTATTTACGGAATACATAGCATGTAAATACATGTACAATTGAAAATATACATATATAAATATACTGAAAAATAAAAACATTTATATACATATACATATTATATATATGTTTTATACTATCATTCGTAAGTTCACGAATACTTGCAATTTTCCCGCACCTCAATAAGTTAAGTTGAAAAAGTCTTCAAAATTGAAAAAGATATATAAACTTTGAAAAAATGTGTAAATAACAAAATTTTTTTCTGCTCTTTAATTTCGAAGTTAAAAAACATTATATAAAATTAAGTTTTTACACAAGAAATTCAATATCATCGCATCAATTTTTTTAGAACAATTATTCTAAAGTTTAACTAGAATCGTGGCCACGGTCAAAATGATCGTTGCAGTAGTGGTTACATAAACGATTAAATAAAGACAATTTATTATTTTTAAATGTCCGCTTAATGGGCATGTACCTGATAATTATTGTTAAAATTATAATAATTTAAACGCTAATTTTTAATGAGCGGTCAAGTTGATCTCTACCGCGGTTTCAGGTAGAGATTTTACCACGATTCTAGAGTTAAAGTTCATTTTTTTAAATACTTTGCCGCTATTTGTTTAACAATATTTAATAAAAAAATATCTGAAAAAAAATACCAATCTTCGATTTTATGTAAGAATAAAATATTATAAAAATGAAACTAAAATAATAATTTTTTACTTTATTTCTCTTCTCTAAACTGCATTTTAAAAATTAAATTTTTTTATTGAAATACTCAACTTATCGTGAGATACAAAAAAAATAACAAGCGTTACTGAATTTATGTTTATGATGTTTATATAGATATATACACATACACACGCACGCACGCGCGCGCGCACACACACACACACACACACACACACACACGCGCGCGCGCGCGCGCGCGCGTGCACATAGTCGCATGTTCATACACACGTACACTCATACAATCAACAGATAATGTTTTTAATTGTTTTTTGTAATTGCTTTTTATAATTAAAAGTGCCTTGTTATAATATTAGTTAGTATTCCACAACTCTCTTGTTATTTCACAAATGCATTCTATTTTCCCTTTTTAATAAATTGTAAATTACATTCGTTCTATATATTCAATGAACTTCTATCTATAAAGTAATTGATAGAATTCTATGGCTAATAAACTGGAATTAATAAGAATTTTATCACGTTAATATTTATTAAGTTATGTTAAAAACATAGTATTTCACCATTCCTTTTTTTTCTATTTATCATTATTTTATTAAATCCTTCAATTTTATTTATCCATATATTAAAAAAAATGTTTTCTAAATATTATAATAAAGCATTAATATTAAAAAAAAACATTTAAAAAATGTTATCTGCTGATTGGATATGTATATAAAATATATAAAATAACAAAATGCATTCTATATATTGTATTTTGTTATTTTATATTATTAACACACGATAATTACATCATTTAAATTTCATACAAACTAATATTTTAAATAACATATATTCTATATATTTAACGTTCTGTGCCGCGTAGATCACCGATGATTTATGCTGGACTTTCTATTGAAGTGGGGAAATATTTTGGCTATAAAGAAACATGTTAGTTTTTTATTAACTAAATAATTAATTAAAGTATTTTTTGTTTGTTCTGCATTCCACTTTATATTGCATTGATTTTTTTATATTTTTTTTGCAATTCTTTAGTTATATAATACAATTTCATAAATATAATAACTATGCTGCGTAGATGAACCAATCACCGGTGAACAAATCACATAAAATTCCGACACGGAACGTATTAATTTAAATATTATAATTGTTGCAATTCATTT
Organism: Solenopsis invicta; assembly: GCF_016802725.1. Classification (NCBI taxonomy): domain Eukaryota; kingdom Metazoa; phylum Arthropoda; class Insecta; order Hymenoptera; family Formicidae; genus Solenopsis; species Solenopsis invicta. The sequence continues at coordinate 16,219,026 of NC_052664.1, forward strand.
TCATAGTTGCATTTTCCAAAACATGCCAAATTTAAATGTGTATCACAAATGATAAAAAAATTGAAAAATGATTAGTCATTGAGACATTCTTACATATAAAAAGTGAAGATTAAAATATTTGCTTCTATTGTTATCTATTATCTGTCTAAAATGCCATTGGCTGAAATATTACGATGATAATCGACCATTTTCTTATTTTAAAATGGTCCATATCCTGTAAAAGAAATTTTGTGTATAAGTATGAAAATTGAATAATACATTATATATTAAATTTACAATATAGAGAAAAAGGTGATATTATTAGCTGCCTTCTCTTTTTAATACCATTATGGACCTAAATGGTTTCTCGTCCAATGAACGTTTAATAATTTTGATTTCCATATTTATTAACATTAAAAGTTACCAACATTAGATTCAAAATGGCAATTATTTGCACTATTCTTATAATAAAAAGTTCTATTGACGTATTAAAGCTACTATACAAGAACAGAGTACTAAAGAAATGATTCCACAAGTAATTATCAGAATTCGTCACCTAGTAACAAAAATGATACCAGGGCCTAATCTTCCATACATGGTGCAAGAATAAAAGGGAATTTAATTAAAACATTGCGCATAATGGTGGCTTGATGAATAGAAAAATCAATCAAAAACTTGTCCTGAAAGTCATCATTCAGGCGCATCAGTATAATTAATCTAGTTAAAACCTTTGAAGCAAATATCTGATTGATCAAAGCCCCCCACCATCACTTTGGACGACTACGCATCCACGAGAGCGTGCCATCTTGTATTTTTACACCATATACTTCGAGGACAACGTTTGTGATGCCCTCACGGTCGGACAAAATAAAACTATCATTATTTGTCAGTATTGTTCAGAAAGAATTTATGGCTACTCATAATTTCAAATTCAAACAAAAATGTAATTGTGTCCAACAATTTGTGTTGTAAATCCGACAAATAAATTTTACTGATCTTATCAATAGGTTAAAGAACAGGTTTCTACCAGTTGAGCAACAAAAAGTTCAGCAACATCTTTTCAAATTAACGATTAAACTCAAAGTCGATTTATAACACGAAGGAGACTTACAACACAATTATGAACTGCCAAACACAATTAAATTCTTCTGTCTGAACATTACTGATAAATAGCGACAGCTTCATTTTGCTGGCCGCTAGAATAAACACTGTCTCCTCAAAATATATGGGAGATTATAGGTCTTGTAATACGAGCGGCCATAATATCTACATGGTTTATAATATCACCTTCTCTAATATGTATTATATTGTAATATGTTTACTTGGATTTGGGGGTGGATGTCCCAATCTATACATATCTGGAGGAACAAATCGTGGTGGAAATGGTCTGATTGGTGCCATTAAAGTTGGATGTCTACCTCTTCCCATAGAAGGAATCTGTCCTCTTAATGGAACCATAGGACTTACTACGATTGGTCTTGGAGGAAAACTCTAGAAATACATTAACAAGAAATAAATGAGAAATCCAATGATCTATAAAAGTATTCATTATATCAACAGCTAAGTTTGTATATATTTTACTCACGCCATAATAGATAGGCACAGGTATTGGTGATTCAATATAATGTGGTGCTATATCTCTTCGTTCCCTGGATCTATCTCTGTCTCTATTTCTTTCTCTATCCCTATCTCTATCTCTGTCTCTATTTCTATCCCTATCCCTATCCCTATCTCTATCCCTATCCCTATCCCTATCCCTATCTCTATCTCTATCTCTATCCCTATCCCTATCCCTATCCCTATCCCTATCCCTATCGCTATCCCTTCTTTCATAAGAATATTCATTTGATCTTTCACGATATCTGTCACGATAAGATCTCTCTTCTATAAATGATCTGTAATAATAATAATTACAGTAGTGATGATCATAATCATAAAAAAATAGTTTGACATTTTTCTATTGTACAGTTTCCCAGTTAAGTCAAATTAAATCAAATCAAATAATAGAGAAATCAAATCAAATATCTTTAAATCATAACAAATAAAAATAATAAAAACAATAAAAAGTACTAAAATTTATAAATTGCAGAACTAAAATTTATGAAAAATAAATTTATATTAATGATTTTATTTTATACCTGGAATGTGAGTTGCGCGGTTCTTTAGAACGCGATCGATTATCATGTTTAGTTGTATCTCTTTCTGTATATTTGTCTTTATATTCTCTATGTTTCTCTATATTACTTCTCCTATAAAACATAAAAAAAATGTACTTTTTAGATATTTAAAGCGGTTGCTAAATCGTTATCAATTATACAATAATTGGTTGTTTTTGATTACTTGTCTTTGACTTGTAATAATACTTATAAAAATAAGGTTGGATTCTTTTTTTATCTCAATAAATAAAATTACATTGCTTTACCTATCATTTTTTCGAATATCCCGATTTTCCATCTTGCTATCCTGATGCTTCAAATCCATACGACGTCTAAAATCATAAAAAAATAAATTAAAAATTTATATACGTAGTATAGATACAATACTGTCATAGCGTATTAAATAAACCTTGATTGATAAGAAGACAGATGTCCAGAATTATAAATACGATTTCTGCTAGGACTCAAAGATGAAGATCGTTTTCTCGAAGTATACGCCTTCATTACCGAGGCTGTAATATTATAGCGTTAAAATGTGCAAATTGTTTAAAAATGCTCTATTGCATTCGTTACTTCCCTAATAAAAAAAAAACTGATAGAAAATGATAGAAAGTTCAAAAAACCTGATTTAAAATTCTATCGTTTTAAATCAGGTTTCTTGAACTTTCGTTTTCTATCGGTATTTTTTATCAGGGTTAAAGCATTAAAAATAAGAAATTAAAATATAATTTGTTTCTCTAAAAGTGTATAAATAAAATATATACATCAACAATATAGTTATATTCTACATAAATACATTGTAATACATGTAAATACATTATATATAAATATTTTACTTTAATATTTCCTTAAATACTCTTACTTTAATGTTACTCTATAGTCTGTTTTTTTCAGCTGCACTTCTTGCAAAGTTTATTTTTTCTTTTGTTTTATTTTATAGTAGGAAAGCAAAAGAAAACATGATAAACTGTGTAATTAAAAATTACAATTAAAAAAAGACTATTAGTAAAGAACGCATTAACGAGAAAAATATTTAAGGCAAAAATTATAGTTTAATGAGGAACAAATAAATACAAGATTACTTTTAGAAAAATCAATTATTCAAGATTACAAAGGTAATAGCTAGCTTTTTAAATAAAATTATATAATTGTTTTAAATAATATGATCTAATTATTCTGTACATAAAAATTTTAAAACAAGAGTTACCAAGAAATTAATAAGAAATAATTTACGATATATTTTTTTATTTTATATCAAAATATACTAAATATAATATACTAAATATAAATATACAAAATATACTAAATATAAATATACAAAATATACTAAATATAAATATACTAAAATGTAGTATAAAATATCTCGTGAAATATTGATTTTTTAATAATTCTATTTACTTTCCTAAACAGAATAATTAAACAAATTATATAAAAAATTATATAATTCCATTTTTAAAATAAAAAACAGACCCTCATGTAATACTAAAAAATTATTTTTTCCAAATTGATTTTATTATTTGTCCTCTCCCTTTCTTAGATCAATTTTTGTCTGAAATATTTTTTACGATAATACTTCATTTACAATTCATATTCATGTTGAGCAATTAAAATAGGATATTCTATAATAATACAGACTATATCGTAAATATAGTGCATATAAAAAAAGTTGGAACTGCAGAATATTTTGAAAAATATAAGTTTTATCAATCTTATCTTTGAGTATTGTTGCCAAGTTCAGGACAAGATCACTTTGAATTTTTAAAATAGAACATTACTTTTTATTGCATATTATTATAGCCCTTCTTGAGATGAACCCTTTGTTTAAAATGTAATTTTATCCATTTTGGATCAGTCGTTTCCAAGTTATCAAAATCTTTATGAAATTTCAGATAAGATGTTAATAGCTTGAAGCCTAATCAGGCCCAAGTAGATTTTTTAAACTGAGGACCTTCGTTTTTTATCACAAATTCGAACATTTTTCTTTTTAAGAATGTCAATAATATTGAATTTTGCAAACACATAATGCAAAGAATTGATGCAAAATCTAATTTTCTATTCAGCATAAGTAAGTTCAATCAAATCACTATGTAAACCTCGATAACTTTGAAACGATTAATCCAAAATAGATAAAATTAGTGTTAAGAAAAAATTACAAGGCTATAAAAATACGTAATAAAAAAGTTTATTAAATAAATTTTACTAAAAAAATTAAAATAACTTTATCCTGACCTTTGCAACGCCATTCGATAATAAACGACTTTTTATACACCCTGTATGTAGTAAAAATATTAAGTGTATTATATTTTTCTTATTCAAAAAGTTTCGAGTATTTAAGAAAAATTAAAATGCAATTTTACATATTTATTGATTTAAAAAAATGAATTAATAAATATACATTATATAACAAACCTGATTGTTCTTTATCTATAGCTACAACTGTACGTCGTTCTTCCACTTCATTAGTTTTGGCTACAGCCCTCTTTATTTCTTCCCTATCGAATATTGGTTTACACCCTTCTCCTATATAATTATTATATTATATTCTCTGTCATATTATTTCATTATTTTATCATATAATACGTTCTTGAACATTATAATCTTTAATAATATAAATCTATATATGTACAAATAAAAAAGTTTCAATAATCCGTATAGTTTCTTTTAATTATTTAATCTTCTTACACTTATATTTTATTTTAAATTATTCTTTAATTGTTACTTTTGCTTATTATTATGACAATAGCAATGGTATTATTATATTCATTACATGTTTGCGCAAGTGATAAAAATATTTATATTATTAAATTAGATTTAAAAAAGAATTTTATAATCTTAGTAGACGTATATAAGAAAGTAATATTTTATAATTTCTAAATATTTTATAATTTCTAAATATATTAATTTAAAAAATAGAATAGGAATATAGGAAAAAATTTAAATAGAATATAGAAAAAAATTTTAATATAAAGCATGATAAAAAAATTATACAGTACTTAGATGATGTAACACTTGCAATGAGTATAATTGTTGTCAATAATAAGACATACAAAAAATTGATAAAACTTTTTCTTGTTAATTTATTAATATTATTCAATTATGTATAAATTCTCAAATTTAAGTCAAAAATAGAATTAAATTATTATATATTTCATAGTTTTAACAATTTTCAAGAACATTCTGATATACATGCATAAAATATAAAAATTTGTATTAATATGTATTTTGTTCATATTTGTACATCATTCTTTGTAAATGTGAAATTTATATTTATTTAATATCTTTAGTATGTAATAATTATTAAAAAATATTTATTTTATAAAAATATTTGAAAAACTTTTCATAAACTTTCAAAATACAATATTTTTTTATAATGATTTAATATGCAACTAACTCTTTCTAAATTTGATTAAAATTAGTAATTTTTCATTATTATTTAGTTTAATTGGATAATAGTAACAAATTGCAAAAAATCTTCAGGGGAGAATAATGATAACATGTAATAATAATCTTACATGTAGTATGTAAGAATATTACTACATATAAGATTATCACTGCAGAGGATCACATCTTCCAATGTAGAGGATCACATCTTCTAATGTAGAGAATCACATCTTCTAATGTAGAGAATCACATCTTCCAATGAAAATATAATGTATCTTCCAAAAAATATATTGCGTTGTATCTTCCATTGTTGGTAAAGTGCGATTCAATGTGTGAGATTAATAACATTATAAAATTAATATATTTAATTATCAATATCTAGAAATTAATCTTTTGATGATTAAGTTACAATTTAAAACAATAATATTCAATAATTTTTTATTAAATATATATTTTCACAAATTTTTTATTTTTTTCCATTTTTACTAGAATATATATTTTTTATTTCTATAAATGTGTATTAAAATTCAATAATAATATTTTAATGATATTCCAAATTCCTTAAAATTATTAAAAATACATAATTAAAATTTCTAGTTTATTTTAGTATTGTATTTAATATAAAAAATTTAATTTATAATGATACATATAAACTTCTAAAAATAATGATCTAAAACAAATGCTAAATACCAGTACAAAAATTATTTTTATATTAATATTTTGTGTATTTCTAAACAGTAAATTTATAATCTTAATATTTAAAAATGTGCAATAGTTGATTATCAGAAAACATTTCTTTTATAAATACATAGTAATTAAAATTCTTATGCAACAATAATTAGATTTGAATAAAAATAATTAAAATATTTAATAACTTATCTCTATTATTTATAGTTTAATTGTACAATGAATTATCAGATTATAATCTTCCATAGAGAATATCACATTGATATAACAATATTTTTATGTTTTCTGTTTTTAATTAAAAATTAGCATACAATAATAGATATTTGTAACTTAAAAAATGAGATTTACTAATATATCAACCATTTTGAAATTGATATTCAAATAAATTAAATAATTTAGAAAATGATAATTTTAGTAAGTACATTTTACGCATACCTATTTTTTAAATTTGTATTACATTTCTTTATTATTAAGAGATTGATTGTTTCAATTACATTAAAATTATTAAAAATTTACGATAATAAAAATATTAATCTTGAGTGCTACAAATATTAGATATCAATATATATATATATATATATATATATATATATATATATATTAATCATAAAACAAATATGTATTATAATTATATTATTATACTAATAAAATCATTTTTTAATTTTTATATACGAAAAAAACATGATATTGAAAGTATTATATAAGTTTCTGTTTGTTATCTAATTAATTTTAAACTTTAGAATTGCTTTTTAAAAAACAGATGTTTACCTATTTACGTAAATCCTCATCGTTTATTCTATTTTGTCTTCATCGCAAATATTTTTTTTCTTCAATCACCTGTCATTCCTAATATGATTTTAATGTGTCCCACTTTCGAGATTGTTCTGTTATCCTGTCAAACATAAAATGTTCCAATTTGAGCAATATTGATAATAAAAATCAATTTTAAGTTGCAAAAAATTCTATGCACTCACCCAGCATAAAGTCCACTTTGGATTAGAAATCTTGTTGTATTAATCTTCTTGCATCATTAATACAAAAATTTTTTTAATGTATTTTATTTTCAAAAATTAGCAATAATAAATTATGTTTGTTAGTCATAAATGCAAAAAAAATAAGATTTTATAAAGGTTAATCATTAAAAAAGTTATTTAATCTGTACAATATATTCTGTATACATATTTTATTTAATGTAATTACTGTATAATATATAATAATCAAAATTTAAAAAAAATGTACTTTAGTATTCTGAAAGTATACACCCGATAAAAAATTTTTCAAATATAATTATATACAGTTATTGTATAATTATATAATTTTTATATATTTTATATAATTTTATACTTTTCTATAAAAATTATGCATAATTATATTAATTATATATAATTATAATTTTTTAATACATTTGGACATATTTGATACATAATTATGTATAGCTATATATAATAATATATAACTATATATGATGAATTTTTTACCGAGCATGTTTCTTTCGCCATATTTAATTAATTTTAATTTTAAATTGCAAAAATGTTTACCAAATTTGTTTTTAAATATCTTCCTTATTTATTATTTATCTTAAATAATTTCAACTACAAAAAATTTAAATTTGTTTTGTAAATTTTCTTCAATCGTCTTTGTACACCCACGGTTATTCTGTCCGAGGAAATTTCACAAACTGAGAAATCACCATCTTTTTATATACTCACAGTTCATGAGTAACGTAATGACCAATAAGCTCTAATTGTTACGTTAATCATAAATTACAAGTATGTAGAAAGATGGCAACTTTTCAGTTTGTAAAATTTTCCCAGGGACAGAATCGATGACCATGGGTGTACCATTCCTTCTGTAGCGCTGACATAACAATGTCTTCCATGAAATAGAATATCTTCCGTGATGTGATTTTTATCTCCGAATATCTTCTCCATTCATATCCACTTATTGATTGTATAGTCTCAATATTGTCAGTAAAAAATCTGACCAGATCTAATTTTATATTTATTACAAATTTGAATTTTATTCAATACAATACAAATCCTAATAAGACCGGGAATTGTAATAACAAATTGAAATAATAAATATGACATTACCGATTAAAACAATTAAATAATAAACATAAAACAGTTCTTAGTGCTCAATAATTTGTTTAAGAATTTTATAAACATTCATAAGATTTCCCCAAACTGCGTGCAGCAATTTTGCAAGACTTAAAACACAGCTTTAAGAAAAAATCCGCAAATGTAATATTACAAAATTAAATTACTAATTAATTTTATTTTATTTATTTGATGTTTGTATGCATCTCTACTATCCCTCCTAATCCCGAAAAATTGTAAAAAAATTATTACAAAAAATATTATCTCAACCAGGGTTTGAGCCTGGATCCCGCTAACTATGCGGGATGTTTTAATTTTATTACTTTTTATCTTCAATTTCTTATTACACTTTTCGATTATATTAGGATTATTTGTATTTCATTACTATTGTATCATTAATACAATATCTTTTAGAAAGTAAAATTTTCTTCAGATATGTATAAGTATGTGTACTTTTAAATTAATAAAAATATAATTCAAAATTACATGTATTTAAAAATTTTTTTAAGACATTGCTTTTTCTATACTATAGAACAAGAACATATCTGTATTGAAAGTAAATATGCGTATAAAATTTTTTTTTAATATTCTTGTATTAGAGAAAAGCAGAGAGGTGGTGGCATTTTTGTTTTGTTTTCTTAACATAACTCAGTGAATATTTACGCAACATAATTCTTATAAACAATTTGTTACCTATTGAGTTCTACCAATCCAGCATAAAAAACGAAAGCAATTTACTATTTACTGAATAGAAAAAAAAGGATAAGTTTGTAAGAGAATTGAGGGAAAGGGATCATGACATAAACTAATGTCGTAAAAGCTATTTTTAATTATAAAAAATCACAAATTAATAATCCTTTGCAGATTTTACACACTAATAAGTGCCACAAAACAAGTTTTTATGAACATTTTTTAAAATATATTTTATTTGAAAAAAATGTTTAATTCTTTGGTTTAAAAAATTTTTTAAAATAATTTTTTTATTGCTAGTAAGCATTATGCCCATAATAAGGTTATAAAGTTGCAAAAGTGATAATATCAGTAATACAAATTATTCACAACTCTCTCCAATAAATAATTTTATATGCCGAATTTATACATCCATTACGTCACACATTAAATTCAATTACGTTATTTAAAAGCTACATTCAAGACTTACTGCTAAATTAAAATTAAAAATTTAATATCTAATATATTTCTCAAAGTTACGTAAAAAGTATACATCTGTAAAAATCGCTACTATCTGCAAAACTGAAATTTAGTTTTTATAGCAGCACAGTGAACACTAATGACCAATAAACATCCTACAATGTCTAAATAGATTGTAATTTTAACGGTTGCTGTTAGAATTCAACGCGAATTATACAATATAATATCTCACCATCCCACATCTATTTCATGACTTCTCTCTTCTAAGCAAAGTTATTTGAATATATTGGAAAAAAGTAAAATAAAACTCCACCCATTCGTTGTTCATTATAAAATTAATTGTAACAAATTTCATTAATCTTTATCGTAAATTTTCTTCAATCATCATTGTTATTGTAGCATTGACATAATAATGTCTTTCGTAAAATAAAATATCTTGAATGTAGTATCTGGATTAATGTTGATATATCTTCTGTAAAATATTTTTCGTGAAGTGTTCAGATATCTGGATATCAGGATATACATTTTCAAGCATTTTTACAATCTGTCTTTCTGGTATTGTTGAAAAATTTGATCCAATCTAAACTTATATTTATTACAAACTTCTTTAATTTTATTGCTTTTATATCTTAAGCAAAATTTTCTTTATATATATGTATGTATAGTCTTTTAGAAATACAACTAAAAATCACATATACTTTTTTTAAATCTAAAAAATAGACATTGTTTTTTCTATAACATAGAAAAGGAATATAATATTTGTATTGTAAATAAATTAAATGTACAGATAAATTTTTTTATTTATATTGTATTAAATAAATTCATTATTTTAATATTTAAAAAAAGTCAAATAAAACTCTATCTTTCATTATTCATCTTAAAATTAACTGTAAAAAATCTAAACTTGTCTTAATTGTGGATTTTCTTCATTCTTATCGTAGCACTGATATAGCATCTTCTGTGAAATAAAATATCTTCCGTGTTGAGATATTTGGATATCAAGCTATCTGTTTTCGAGCATTTTCATATAGTATCTTTTTAGTATTGTTGAAAAATTTGATCCAATCTAAACTTATATTTATTGCATACTTCTTTAATTTTTATTATTTTCATTATTTTCACCGATACAGTAACATCTTTCGCTAAGCAAAAATTTTCGCGCGCGCGCGTACGCATGTGTACACATGTATGTATGTATGTATGTGTACAGTATAGCTCGAAATTTACAATCAAAACACTAGACAAGAAATAATGTCATAAAGATTTTCGATAATGTAAAATTAAAAAATCGGACAAATTAAAGTGATGCTTATATAAAACAAATCAACAATTAAAAACGAGAATTTTTAAATATAGAAATCACATTAATAAAAATACAAACATTTCCTTTCTGTAAATATCGAACATAAGTTGAGTCACAGATATGATTTCAATTAATGGAAATAATTGAACGTTTTTTCATGAAAAAGATTAGTATTAAAAATAACACATTAAACCCGTCAAAATCCATGACACTAAATATTTATTATCGAAATTTACGGTATTATACATGATAATGACTCAAAAAAATCAAAACATTTGAAAACTTAATGTATTATTAATGTTAAGAAAGATTGAAATTTGCGCCTCATTAAATTAGAAATCCTTTAAACAAAGTAGCGACATGAGAAAATTCCATGTTTAACAAAAATCCTGCGAAAAAAAAAGGAATGTGTATGGTCTCAGTTTATTCAACAGTATTGCTGTTAGTTTTAGTTATAAGATAAGATGCAATAGCTATACATGCAAAGAGAGGTTAACGGTCAATAACGAGCAATTTAATGTAAGTTTTAAATATTATAATCCTCGTTTATTCATAGTACGTTTCGACTAATAGAGGGTTTTCTTTAGCAATAATTTTCAATTTTTTAAATTATTGAGTTACATGTTTAAATAACAAACATAATATTGTAATAATTTAATGAAATAACGATAGCAGATACGTTCCACAGTAATTTTAGAATATTATCGCAAACATAAATTTTAGAACGTAATCAACCACGTTAGAGTAGAAACAAAAATCAATAACATTATTTTCGTTGTAATAATATTGTATTGCGCAATAAACAATATTATTTTATACACAAGATCTATTTATTCTCATTTCTTAACATAAATAATTTTTTAACACAATCTCGAAAATAGTATGATTCAAAAACTGGAATAGTCGAAAGAATGCAAACTAATCAGTGATAACTGTATGAAACTACTTTGATTATAAGCTCTTCACATTAACTGTGCCTGTCTCTCATGAGTGTTTAAAGCTGGTCAATCAGGTCAATTACAAACTATGTTTGTAGACATTTTAGTCACACGTCCATTAATCGCGCGTATGGTAATATTAATGACCACATGACAGATGATCATCTAAATGTAACTTGTGAATATTTTTAAGTCTGATATCTCGAAAACTATTGCTTGAAATAAAAACTTACAAATAACTATTTTACTTAAAACTAGAACTTTTTTATTATATTTTAATTCATGAACTTTGGAACATCATATATGTGTATATAAATAAATAAATACAAATATACAGGCTGATTATTAACGAAGGTGCCCACTTTTTAGCATAGGAGCACGCATTTATAATTTCTAATATATGTTAGAAATAGGTATCCGTCGGTAAATCATGCTCTTACGGTAAAAAGAAGGGACATTCATTAATAATCACCTTGTATATACACATATTAGATAACTGGAGATTATATAATAATTTTTAAAATCTCTGAGACTGAACAGTTTTCCAATACATAAATATAACATTTATATCAGAAGTAAATTAAATATATAGATTATTTATGTTCTTATTATGCGAATATTAAATAAACTTATTATGTATGTAAAACGCTATGTATAAAACTTTATCATTAATCCATGTGTTTTGTTTATTTAGCAATAATATGCTAAATTTATTAATTACAAATAAAGAAAATATTTTATAAAGAAAACATTAATATAGTAATATAGTATTATTCTGCATAATCGTCTTACTTTTTCCTCCGCGCAATCTCTTAATCCTTGAAACCATCCTTTTGTTATTTCGCAATCCCTTATAAAATGTACCAAATTATTCATCTCCGCCTCGCAGAAGATGCATTTCCTTTCTTCCTTCTCTAACCAATGCTTGTCCAGTTCCATATTCCCACATCTTAGTCTCATTAAAGCTTTTTTCCCCTTTTTTCTCTTTTCTCAATTTACTCTTCTCTAAGTAGCTAGGTACCCTGCTCTCTTCCATGAACCTTCTATATCTCTTATTATACTTTGCCTCTCTAATCTTCTTCCTGTCATTGAACATTCCTCCCTCTTTCCCTTATTTCCTCAATTAAATCTCTTTCTATCCTTGACATACCATCTATCGTTACTACCCCCAATCATTACTATTATAATACATTTCCCTTTCTGTTCCATATAAATCCTTTCATCCTTTTTTTCTTTTTTCCAACCAACATAATTTTATCTATCTCCTCTTCCATCATTTCAATCTTTTCCTCTGTATTTTTTTGCTCTGATACTCCATACAATTCTTAGCTTATTCATTCTCAGTTCCCTCAAGTATTTTGGTGTACAAAAATCCAGTCTAAATCCATCTTATATAATCCAACATTACTTTTTTAATTCTTTTCTTTCCTCCCAACCCTAAAATTCCGAGCGGATCCCGACAGCATACCACCATTCACAGCGGCCGGTGGTTAGAGTTTTTCCGTTGGTTGGGTTGGATAAGTAAAGATGATTGGTTGGTGGACTACCGCACCGTGCGCTATCCGACTCCGTCCTAAAATTCCACCCCGTAAGACATTATACTTTCCACTTAATACATAAACAGCATCCATTTCTTTAAAAAATCATTCCTGCAAATTCTTTCTCTTAACCCCCACACCATGTTCGCCGCTATCTCACATTTTCTCCTTAATTCTTTTGACACTCGTAATCATCGTTAAAATTGAAACTAAGATACTTGAACGTCTGCAACTCAATTTCCCTTTTTCCCATTCCCATTTAATTTTCTTTTCCCTTCTTTCTTAGTTAAAGACCATTATCTTTGATTTATCTGTATTCAACTTTTGTTTCCTTTCTCTTAAAAATTCTCTTAGTGTTCCCGTCATATCTATCATTGCTTCCTTATTTTTCGCTAGTAGTATCAGGTCATCCACATATGCAAGCGCCTATACCTTTTTTTTCTTAATTTTATTCCACCTAATCCTTTCTCCTCTAAACGCTCGTCTCACTCCGCTATATACATATTAAATATATCTTTGCTTATCTTAATAAATCATAAAAAATTTAATCTTACCTTCATTATGAAGTTCCTTTCAGGATTTTCTTAGTTTTGTAGCGTTAACATTGGGTTGTTGGAAAAGTCATAACGTATTTTTGCAACAAAGGGCTCTAGTTTATTTTTGGAACTACTAGAGTCATTCGCATCTATGTTATTATTATGTCATTTGACAGTTTACAGTTCTAGTTTTATTCTAAAAAAAAAATTTAGCGATTTAGTTAATTTTGGAGATTTTATAATAAGTTGAAGATGAAAGACCAAACTGTGCATTTTCGCCATATATTACTGTTTGTACTTCCGTAAAGGAAAAAAACGCGCGTCAGGCTTGTAAAAAAATTGCATAAAATTTATGATGACAATGCTGTACAAGAACGTCAGTGCCAATGATGGTTCATGAAATTCTGTGCTGGTGATTTTGATCTCAACCATTGTCCTCGGTCAAGAAGGTCCATCGAAGTTGATGACGACAAAAGGCATTGATCGAGTCAAATCCACGTTACACGACACAAGAAATTGCAAGAATATTGAACATCCATCATGTAAGTGTTCACGGTCACTTGAAGAAGCTGGGATACATAAAGAAGCTCGATATTTGGGTTTCTCATGAACTCAAAAAAGTTTATTTGATGGTGCGTATAAACATCTGCAATATGTGAAGAAAATGATCCTTTTTTTGAAGCGACTGATAACTGATGATAAGAAATGGATTGTTTACAACAATTTGGAGCGCAGTCTTAGTCCCGGCGTAATGATTTGTCTCAAACGACATCAAAAGCAAACATTCAGAGGAAAGTTATGCTCTTAATGTGATGGAATTTTAAAGGTGTCGTGTTTTTCGAGCTCCCACCAAGAAACCAAATAATCAATTCGCGTATGTACTGTCGGCAATTGGACAATTTAAACAAATCCATCATCCAGAAACGTTAATATCCAGAACTCGTTAACCATAAAGAAGTTGTGTTCCATCACGACAACGCAAGACCACACACAAATTTGATCAGCCGTCAAAAATTATTAGAGCTTAGATAAGATGTGTTGCCACACCCACCATACTCGCCTAATCTGACGCCGTCAGACTTGCACTTGTTTCGCTCTCTTCAAACTCCTTGCGTGATATAACATTCAATTCAAATTATAAATAAACACCTTGTTCAGTTTTTTGTTGATAAAGAGATTCTATGAACGAGGAATTATGAAGCTCACTGAAAGATGGCAAAAGGTTATCGAACAAAATGGGCAGTATATCATTGATTGATATTTGTTCTTTATATAAATAAATGATCTTTGAAAAACATAGAAAAAATAGGTCATGACTTCCGACAACCCAATATTTTCTGTAAAGAAAAATTTTTTAATTAATGTATAAATCTTTTCATAGTAATTAAAAATTAAGGCAAATTAAGATATTGATTGTACAACATCAGAAGAGAGAAATACCATGCAATGAATTGATTTCCATGTACAGGTTTATTTTTAGTTTTCTTTTAAAAGTATAATAATCCTAAAACCTGTAAAATATACAAACTGAGGAAATGGTATAGATTCTCAGCTATCATGGCAATTTTTGATTAAAAAATATACTATTACTTTAAAAATTATTTAATATTTATATGAAACAGATGCCTTAAGTTTGAATCATTTTAAGTTTCAGACTTTTTTAGGCAAGACTTTTTAGGTTTCAGGATTACAAAATTATTATATTTTTAAGAAAAAACTAAAAAAAACTAAAGATGAAGCTGTATATAACTAATATGTTACATATTATTTCTTGCCTCTAACTCATACAAACAATATCGCGCCAAAACCTGCGTGGTCCAACCAGGGATTTAAAAATCCAGACAAAATTTTAATTTTAAATTATTATTCGTTAGCTAATAAACGAAAGAAATCGCCTCCCCCAAAAAATTTTGATAGTAA